>NC_135575.1:136919860-137544860 GCF_965152235.1 Eretmochelys imbricata | reverse complement strand
CCACAGAGGTTCAGGAGAGTTTTTCCATTGAGATCAATGGCAGCAGGATTTGGCCCTTATAAAGCAATGTTTAGAAGACAAAAGGATTCCTGGTAGTACATGAGATGTAAACTGGATTGGATGTGACAGCAAACAGGGGATATCAGGCTCCTGGAACGTTGTTAAAGAACCAGAGGATCCGCCTTGAATGGGAGTAGCTGTGAGGCTCTCATGGGACGGCACTCAACAGATGCTAAACATGCAGGTGTGTACCTAGGAGGAGAAAGGGCTGGCAAGCCAAGGCAGTAAGCAATATGCACATTTACGGCATTTTAGACAATGGCTAGCTACGTACATTTAACTTCCCTCTGATCCAGTCGCACCTGTACGGTTTATTATTGGTCTAATTCAGGAATCTCAGTAGTGTCAGCACTTTTGAATCACTCAGAAAGCGAAGCTAGAAATCGGAAACCTACCCTGCTTCAATATACTTCGGCCAAACACCAAGGGTACTCCTCAACCCCAAGAAACGTACATACACAAACAGACCTTACGCCCTGCCGCTTATCCCGACACACATCCATTTCAAGTGGGCCACAGAACTCAAAAGGGCGACTTGAATACCTCTGCACCCAGCAGAACGACATGGTACCTCTCTCTAGTTCAGAGCCAAGAGAAAGAAACAAGATAGTCAAGGTTTATCATTGGCTCTGAAGTAAGAGGCAGCAGAGCTCTGCTGAATTTAGTGGACTTGGGCCTGTCTGCGCCAAGGTTAAATCAGCCCTTTGAGATTGTGATTGTGCAGACAGGAGGGTGTGTGGGAGAGTGAGGCGGTGTACTGCAATCATGCTTCACCAACTACACAAGACGGGAAGAAAAGCATGTAACCGTTGGGCCTTGCACTTAGATTTTTCAAATGGGCTTTTTTATTGCAGAGGAAAATAAGGACACGTGTATGGCTGCTGTGCAGTTTGCAGTAAGTGCCTGTGTCCAAAGCCAGCTTTAATGCCAGCGCTTGGTAGGAAATCATCCCGTCACTTTTCAGAACACTCGGGGGCAATGGATGTTCTCAAGATCAGATCCAACCTCACTGCTCCTCTGGGGTCACGTAAAGGTTGATTCTCAGAGATGAAGACTGGAGAGCCGTGGGCACTCAGCATCTCCGACACAATCAGGCCATACGTGCACATTAGAGTGACCCAGTTCCCTTACTGGACAGTACCTGCAAACCTTCCCCTGGAACTACTTCAGCCCAGAGTGCTTATGCGCGTCCACTGTCTTGGAGGCAGACTGGTCTAGTGCTGTCCCTGCTAACAGGATATTGTCAAAATTTAAATTTCCGAGTAATCCCACAACTTCAGGAAATTCTCCTTAAAGGAACAATGTAAAACCCTTGCTCATTTCTCCAGCCACTAGCAATTCAGCGTGAGGTAATCACTGGCTGGGTTTGGCCTTATGGAGACAGTTTTTAAAGGGGGTGTGAAGGTTGGTTTTGTTTTTTTGAGATGAGAAGATGTCCACTGGCTGCATAGGATCTGCCATTCAAGGTACCCAGGGGCCAGGGTCTTGAAAGACTTGCCCTTGTAAGTTCTCTTATTGTGCTCGTAACATTATCCCTCCTACTCAGCACACCATATAGTCAACTAGCCAGAAACAGGTACCAGGCCTACACATGTAATATCGGCGACAGGGTCCGTCATAAAGTGCTCTCAAAAACCCAAACACATAGGCTTGTTGTTGCCTTTTGTCTTCTTGTTGCGCTGGTGGCATATTGCTTTGGTTGTTCTGAAGTCCAAGCATCTGGCCCCATCCCCTAAAGTGCATCGTGGGAGCTCTTCATGAGACAAAGGGAATCCTGGTAGATGCACCAAGGCTGTAAGGAACAGATTCAGAGATCTGCGATTCTCTGCATAAGTCCATCGTTTTCATCCTTGTGATTTTTTTGTGATGGAAGTGTCCTTTGCTTAGGAGAAGCTATACAATGTTCTCTGCCCCAGGCAGTGGTCCCTGGGGAGGCCCATGGTCCTGCTTATTATGGAGTTGTGCCAGCTGTAGGACAGGCATGTTGCAGAGTGGACACACTTTTCGCACCTCCAACCACTTAATGAGGCACCTGGGAATGAAGAAAAGAGGACAGAGTTAATTCACACTGAACCCGATTACCACCACTGAACACTTTGTACATTTCTCTGGCCCCCCTCATTTGAGCGCCTCCTCTCACTTGCCAAACATTAATTCTCTCAGCCTTTTGGAGGCAGAAATCATTATCTCCATGTGAAAGCTGTGGAAACAGAGCGAAGTGAAATGACTTACCCAAGTTCACGTAGAGAGTCAGCGACAAAGCTGGAATCAAGCCCCAGACTCCTGGCTTCCACACTCACCTGCCATTTTCATCCTATTAGGCGCATTTCTACCTCCAGAGTTTTAGTTCATCTTAAAGTCCCTCTTTGCATTCACGTGTAGAAAGTCAGTTTTATACAGTGAACAGACATTTTTATAGCTGGAAAATCGCTGTGCCAGCTCGATACTGGAACTTGTCAGAGATAATCTCACCCAAAGAATTTTAAAATTCGCACCTCCACCCCCTTATGCAAATAAAAAAACTGCACTTAAACATGCCTGATTCTGCTGAACTGGGATGAATGCCATTATGGACTTCTGCGGTGATGCTCACTGCTGCAATGCTGCTTTCTTTTTAAAGAGCAAGCACCATCCAAGCAAACCCCCATCCTTACAGAAGCCCCGAAACGGTCACAGCTGGCATCCTCAACTCAAGCTCTGGCCTTCTGCCGACCCCCCAACACAGAGACGAGCTCTTCAGAGGCTGCTTTGCACGCAGCACGCTTGGAGAATTAGGCCCAGAGTGTTGCTGTGTTAGCACAACCCTGCTGGTAGCAATCCCACCTCAGAGCAAAATATCTGGCAGATTTGAGCCCGGTCCCAGGACTTGGGTTCACACCAAAACTGCAGCATGGGAAGTACTACGTGCCGGATGTCAATTCTGACCATCTTTGGCAGGTCAACAGGGGGAAGGTAAAGAACCAGTGACATTTTCCAAAGGGAGGAGGGGTTAACTCCAGCTTCTTCACCAGTATTCTCTTTCCCCTGGGGAACAGGCTCTAGTACCCAAAGGCTGCATTTGAGCTATTGCTAAGTCACAAAGCTCTGCTCCTGCAGGGTGCAAAGCAACCTCAACTCCCACTGAAGCACGGGAGGTGCTCAGCACTTTGCAGGATTGGGTCCTAAGCTACCAGTGTCTGGCTTTTTTCTTTCAAAAGGCTTTTTGGGATGCCTTGTGCACAAGAGAGATAGTCTATTACTGATCTAGCTCCAGAAGCTCATGCAGCTCTTTCTAGTAGAGCGTGCTGCATCTCTGTACAGAGCGTGTGGAATATCTGTCGTGGAACACTATGATCTAAAGGCATGAACAGGTGCAATGCAGAAAAACACAGACATGCACAGAGGGCCATTACAGCTAGAATGATTTATGGATCTGCAGATTTTTGAGGGAGTAAAGTCACAAAACCTACTTCCACGTCCAGATCTGGGTCACTGAAAAACCACCTTTGCATGGCGGGGAAAGCATTTTTCCACTCTCTGTTTAGGTTGCATGCTTTGGGGGAGGGGGAAATTATGCATTCATACCATGGGAACACACAGCACTGCTTTAGAGCAAATCTGAGGCTGTGTCTACACTATGCACCTTACAGCTGTAAGGTACGTGGTAAAGTACGCAGTATAGTTGCTCTGTCTGCAGGAAAGAGCTCTGCTGCCTACAAAATAAAACCACCCCAACAAGGGGAGGTAGCTTTGTCGGTGTGAGAGTGTCTCCTGCCGACAAAGTGCTGTCCACACCGGCGCTTTTCGTTGGTAAAACTTTCGTTGGTGGGGTGTGGTTTCTTCACACCCCTGACCGACAAAAGTTTTACCAACGGAAGTGCAGCGTAGACATAGTCTAACAGTTCCTTTACATAGCCAACAATTAGAATCACTTGGTGGACAGCAAGCTGGGGGAAGCGGAGGGAGGGGGAGAGTGGATGAGCTTTTACTGTGTGTTAGCTCAACTAAAATCCTGTTGCAGGGTGTGAAGTTCAGAACTAAACTGGAACGTTCCAGCCCAATAGCTCTAGAGTGCTGTTGGCCTCTCTCCAGCCAGGGATAGAGGGAAAGGTGACTGCAGTGGGATTTAGAGGCCAGCCATGGCCCCTCCCTCTCCCACATCGTACGCTATACAAGAACAATACATAGCCTACAAATTAACAGGATAACTGCATTTCAGGACAAGTATTTACTTCATTGCTAGCCTTACTGCTACGACCTCGGTGGAGGTCTTCATTCGTTGCCACCCCAATCACTGTAAGCTTCCTCCACCCTGCGTTCTACTCTCTCCACTCCAGCCTGTCAGAAAGGTTACTGGCAAGATTATCTTCCTTTCAGGCCATTCTGATCACATCTCCTCTGCCACTCAAGTCCCTTCACCTCCTTCCCTCTCTCTTTACACATCCAGTTCCAGCTATTAATTCATCAGCCTCTGCACGCCTCTATTCTCACCTCCAGCTCCTCATACATCCCTTGCTACTCCTCACCCGATCTTATCTGGATTTCCATCACCCACTCCACACTTCATGGTCCACATACGCTTTGAGATGCCTTGTATACCCTTTGCCAAGTACCTTTGCTCCCTTCCAAACTCTCCGGGAAGGCTCGCCTGTCCCCACCAGGCAAGCCAGTCCCATGCTGCGTGTCCTGCTTTGTTTTGAGCATTCTGCGTTGCAGCGAGCTGTGCTTTTAGAATGAAGGCCCACCCTGGGCAGGTTTCACTGTGCAAGATGTGGTACAGCGCCGCATACACCTCCTGGAACCCTAGACTTCCAACGCAAGTGAATGTGTGACAAGACAAGTCTCTCCATTAAAGGCAAGGCTCGTGCACAGACAACTTTTCCCACCAACTTTCAAGGCAACTGTGACTAGATTTCCAAAGCTTTAGTAAACATGGCTCAACTTAATACAGTAAACGAGGCCTTATTAAAGAGGAGTAGCATTTGTTAATCCTTTAGAACACAGCACAGGCAGATGCTCACAATATAAGCCTTTGTAATTCAGAGGCCATCAATTACTTAGTGCTGCCAGTGTTTCCAAGAGACTTGCAAGGCTTTTGTAAACATAACTTTGGTCTTTTGTACCGACTGGTAGCTCGGCACTTACTTTCTGTGGAAGGCATGTTTACATGGACAGATTCCCAACTCATCTTTGGGCTTGAATTCCTCCAAACAAACGGCACAGATCTGAAAGGTGAGAAAGCAGAGAGACAATGGAATCAGTTGATGGAAAACTTTCTGAATACATACTCTGTAGGTAAGGCTAAGTCAATGGAAACATTCCCCAAGGAACCTCTCCACCAAACTGCTCTCTTGACTAACACTGGAGTATTTTAAAGAACTCTGTTTCATCTTGTTTCGTCAGGGATGCAGATTTGTCAAATGGTCTCACTACGACTCTGCCTTGGGACAGAACACACTTCAGCGAAAATGGGTTACGTTATTCACTTGTGATCCTAACAAAAATATTGTAGGGGGAAAACATCCAGAGGCCAGAGTTACAGGCCTGGTTTACACTACATAGTGAGGTCGACATAAGCTGCCTTGCATCCATCTACGTTTGGAAGTATCTTCACTTAAATTTGGCTCCCGCTGACATAAGTGCCTCCTCTCTATGCCGATTTAGTAACACTACCTCCCCGAGCGGCATAGAGTCACGCTACATGTAATTTGGTTAATGCAGTGTCAGTATAGACACTGCGTAGCTTATGTTGACTGCTAAGGGCCTTCAGGAGCCATCCCACACTGACAAGACGATCGATACAAGCGCTTCTGGGGAGGACGTGCAGCACCCACACAAGGAGCCACGGGTGTACATGCACAAGTGATTTAATACCTGCAGTGGCTGTCTGCCAACATAAATTAGGTCGACATAATTTTGTTGTGTAGACATGGCCACAGTGAACCTGAAGTCTTGACATTTGGACACAACTCTGACATCACTGCCTTTCTGAAGGGCTAAGCTTCTTCTCAATGTTTTTCCTCTAGTATGGGCAAACCCAGAGAGAGTATAAGGGAACGGCAAGTGGTCTGTGCTGTGCAGAACCTGTCCTGTGAGGCTTATGCTGAGTAACCATGCACAGCCCAATCGGAGTTTGGTATAGTCACATGTGTCAGGGTTGGGAGAGTTTAAGTGATAAGTAACCAAGGGCCTCAGTTCGTTAATCTGACACATTAATCCAAATCAAAGAGTTTAACATTCTCTGCATTTAATACAAATGACTGGGCTCTAATCACCCCAACACAACTTATCGCCTTTTATCGCTGAAGATGATCAGACAGATGGTCAGTCTACATAGACTACCCGACCGCCCTCTCCCCCACCTTGTGACATGCTCTTGGTTTAAAAAAAAGTTCTCTTAGCATGTAAAACTCACTCCCACACAACTGTCACTAGCTCTTCATTGACACTCTTGGCTTAACTGTCAATAGCAGCCACACCTCTCTGGCAATAGGCTCCTAGATCCAGCCAACTTTCCACTGTTGACCACTGGGATATTTCAAGAGAGATAATCAGTAAGCATAGTAAATATGCACTTGCAGAAAGGCACCAAGATACTCAGTGATCTATGGAAATGATGCCAGCAAAGCAGAAGCACTCAGGAGATTGTTAATGATCCATTTGACTTTCCGAAGTGAACAACTAAAGCTTATGCACACAAGAAACAGAGACTTCTTTCCTACTCAGTATGGAAACCCTGTAAATGACATGTTGTCTGGCAGTAATATCCTATTTATAAAATTCATGATGTCCTTCACTCACTACAGGAGTGCTGGACAATTTGTACAGTGGGGGTGCTAAGAGCCAGTGAACCAAACTGTAATCCCTGTATATAATGGAAATCACTTCAAGCCAGGGGGAGCTGCAGCGCCCTCTGCACCCCTAACTCCAGAACCTATGTACCACTAACCCACTGGATTGCTGGTAAAAAAAAATTATTAGGTGGGGAGATATTTGTAGCTGAATTTACAGGTCAAATAGCCTGCCTTATACCTGACCTAGCCAGGGTTTGTGCTGTACAAGATACCCAGAGAATCCTTCCAAATCACCTTAATCCTGGCCCGTAAGGACTCCTGCTATTCCAACTCTTCAGCCTCTCTTATTTCAAGACTACTGTGTGGGTGCTTTCCATGGTGTGGATAGCTCTTTGTTAAGAATCACGTTCCCATCTGCACTGTGGAAACTACTCTTTTTTGGGTGGGAGGGGCTTAGTATAATACATAGTTTAGTCATATAGTACGGACAGGCTGACCCGGGTTTCAACGGTCGTCCCAGACCATGCTACAACCTTGGACTGTATTGGTTTGGGAGGAGGTGAAAATACAACTCAGTCAAATTACAGTAGAATCTCAGAGTTACAAACAACTCGGGAATGGTGGTTGTTTGTAACTGTGAACAAAACATCATGGTGGTTCTTTCGAAAGTTTACAACTGAACATTGACTTAATACAGCTTTGAAACTTTACTACGCAGAAAAAAATTCTGCTCTCTCTTTATTTTTTTAGCAGTTTACGTTTAACACAGCACTGTACTGTATTTGCCTTTGGGGAGGGGAGGGTCTCTGCTGCAGCCTGATTATGTACTTCCGGTTCCAAATGAGATGTGTGTTTGACTAGTCAGTTCGTAACTCTGAGGTTCAACTGTACAATGTAAGTCCTGGGATTGCTACGCTATAATTGGGTTTCTCAACATGAAAGCTCCTACAGTGCAGATGGCTCCCAAGTTGGACTTCCCCCAACCTCATTTCCATTAGATCTACAGCAGGGAAAAGACTAGGGCTTTCACCACTCCACTACTCTGCAACTACCCTTCTTTTAGATCCACTTTGACTCCTTTCCACTGGGAAAGCCCAGTCTGATTTCCTTTCTAACATTTATTCTGTGTGTTCCTCTTCCTCAGCAGTGGTCTACAGGGAGACTGCCACCATGGTTGACGTCAAACATCCATACTTTGCCTATGAGAGCGTTATTCTCTTCTACACTGGGTTGAGCTAGTTAGAAACCAGATTTAAAACCACTTCAGGCCAGCTCAGTTTTAAAACAGGGGTTGGCTAGCTAGTGTTAAGCCCACGTTTAGAAACAGTATTTTAGGCTAAATCTTCACCGTATGAAAAACTAGGAATGAGGTCCTGGTTAGGAGTAGGGGTATAGGCTAGGAGAGAGTTTCTAAGTTTGGTATAGATGCAGTCTGATCCCATCCACCCAAGATGGCTGACCAGTCATGCTAATCCAGTTCAGCAAACACAGCAGGTGGCCCAGTGTGGGTGGGGTCCTTCTGAGTTACTTGCCTTCTGTGAGGCTAATGCAGAAGTGTCTTGTAAAAGATAAAATAGAGAGACTACAAACTTAAGAGGCACATGATCTAGTGGCATAAACCTGGGAGCCAGTAACTCCTAAACTCTAATCCTGACTCAGCCACCTCGGTCACCTTGGGCAACTCACTTAACCGCTCTGCCTGAGTTCCCCCATCTGCAGAATAGGGATAATACTCATCTCCCTCACAGAGTGTTATGAAGGCTAGTGAAAATCTGCCCAGGGCTTTGTATATGTGAAATAGTACAGAAGTAGTATCTATAATGATCACCTCCTGGCTTTCCAAGCCCTAAATACGAAGGAACAGAATGTTAAATATCCTGAAATACAAGTAAAATGAGAGCTGATTGAAGCTCGTTAAAGGTGGCTTGTTATCGGAAGTGCTTGTATGAGGAATACATTTTGATTCCTTCCTCTGAATCGCAGGTTCCCTCTCACCCATTTTTGATGCTTCCAACTCCTTTCACCTCTGACTCTTCACTGAAACGATCCTTTCACTGGGGCTGCATCATCGATACTTGTGCTGGCAGTAGTGCAGGGCTCTTTAATGTGCTGTGCTGTATTTTGATGCTGTTCTTCTCATGAAACTGGAAGCTCCCAAAAGGCTGAGCAAAGAGACCATCTGTCCCAGGGCAGCACGCTCTAAGGGCCAGAGCTGCAGGAACACAAGGAGTACTTGACTGCTCAAGCCTTTTCCAAGGGAGTAAGATCAACTGAGTATATCCAGTCATCAGTCTCAAGTTCTCTTTACAGATCAGATCAATCCTGCAGCTCAGGCAAACTCTCACAGACTTCAGTGGAGCTTTGCCCGAGTCGAGCCCTCAGGATTGGGCCCCAGAGTGCTATCCAGACTTCTTTTCTCCAGTACCGTGAACACACAGTTTGCTCCATGTTAAGAGCCTGTCAAGTGGCACTACAGAAAATAGAGCAGATGTGCGGACTCAAAGAGCTTTACGGGTTCCTTTCCCTCCTGAGTGTCTGCTAGCTGTCACGAGCAGCAACTGGTGCCCCAAAGGTGAACTGGAGTCTGTTCATCTTCCTTCCTAAGCCAAGTTGCTGAAGCCCCATAATTATTTCTGCTGCTCTTCTTTGAAGTCTCTCCAGCTCGCCTACATCTTCCTGGTAAAGAGGTGCCTGGAAGTGAACGCTGCACCAGGGCCTTAAGTACCGTGAACGAGAGGCACCACAGGTGGACTGAGTATTAATATCATTCCAGGTGCAGTCTCAGGTGTATCTCAGCTCCTTCGGTAAATAAACATTCCCACCGCACACCGTGAACGCTTCACAGTGGCAGGGCAGATGCTGTGAAGAGTGTACGCTGGTTAAGATAGCCACTGCTGCATCCCCAGAATACTGGACATGCCAGTACTTCTGGGAATGGTGTGGGCCCAGGTGTGATCCCATTTGTGAGACCTTGCACATATGGTATGTGCAAGGTCACACCGCATGGAGGACGCCATTTTGAAGAGCACACTGCTCCGCCTGCATCGGTGTGACCACAGAAAAAGGGGACCGCCTGCCTTAAAACCAGGCGAAAGGCCTGCCTAACTCTGGCTGCTGGATGAAGCAGGCACACACGTATTACTGCAAGTCTAATTATCAGAGGTAGATGAGAAAATGGTGTTTCTGATGGGGAATATTTTTGAGACCGTCCAGCAAATTTCAGTAGTCCTGTGGGATATTCCTTCCCTACCCTTTGTTATCAAATTTTTGTTCCCCATGTTCCTACTTTCCAATTGTGATCAAGTTGCCCCTTAAGCTTCTCTTTGTTGAAATAAACAGATTGAGCTCCTTGAGTTTTTCACTACAAAGCATGGTTTCCAATCCATTAATCATTCTCATGGTTCTTCTTTGAGCCCTCTCCAATCTATCAACATCCTTCTTCAATTGCGTACACCAGAACAGGACACAGTATTCCAGCAGCAGTCACACCAGTGCCAAATACAATTTCAACCCATAACAATGTACACGTACATCTAGGCATCTGGTGAAGGGGGCAGGGTGGTGAGGGTTGGGAGAAGTGGTGCTAATTGGTGCACGCTCCACCACAATCCTGGAAGTTAAACGCTGGAGTAAGTTGCCTAGGGAGGTTGTGAAATCTCCATCATTGGAGATTTTTAGGAGCAAGTTAGACGAACACCTGTCAGGGACGGTCTAGATAATACTTAGTCCTGCCCTATGTGCAAGGGATTGGATCAGATGACCTCTCGAGGTCCCTTCCAGTCCTATGAGTCTAAGGGCGCAGTGTTTTTGCTAAAGTAATCAGCAGCGGCATAATTCTGAATGTACCAAAGTAGACATCTTGCTGGTGTGAATGGGTGCCCTTTCTACCTCTCAAGGTATCGTTTATCTGCAGACTCAGGAAGGCAGCATTGTTACGGCTCATACTGTGAAGGAGATCTCTGCAATCATAATGGACAGAAGCAAAGGTGGCTGGGTGTTTTTAAATTGGAATGAAGTCCCACGGAGTTTACTCAGCCCAACTCAGGTAGCAACCAGAAACGTACCTGTCTGACCCATTACCAAGTCTTGGCCAGACTGAGCCAGAAATCACCTTTATACTGTTATATTTGACAGGTTTCAGAGTAGCAGCTGTGTTAGTCTGTATCCGCAAAAAGAAAAGGAGTACTTGTGGCACCTTAGAGACTAACAAATTTATTTGAGCATAAGCTTTCGTGAGCTACAGCTCACTTCATCGGATGCATTGAGGGACCCACATTTGACTCTCTCTTTTATCTACAGTTTTCTATCATCTTACATACATTATTTCTGTCCCCAAATGCTTCACCCCCACCCCCGAGTCACCCCAAACCAACCCAACATCCTGCCCAAACCTCAGTGTAGGAGCATTCCTGATCCAGCAACAGCAAATCATGTGATACAGAAGTATTTCAGAGTCAGGCTTCCAGTTGTTTCATTAACAAATTAGACTTCTAAAAAATTCTAGGACACACCATGACAATGGCATCTGTTTACATTTAGCTAGTTCGGGGACTGGGGATGTGCGTTACATAACATACATATTGTGCTCCCAGTGCCCCATGACTGCTGCAGACCCTCTGTCTGACCAACACAGTATGCTGCCTCAGGCCACGGGTGTCTGTCCATTGCAGTTACTCAACCCTCCATTATTTCTGCTTTGTTCTGGTCTCTTTTGCTGCCTCTATCCCTATTAATTCATGGCAACAACTGGAGTCAACAGAAGCAGAGAGACGGTGTGCTGTGGGGGCTGTCCTTTCAGAAACCTGTCTTCTGCAGAGAGTCACACAAACATTTTGGCTACAGCGTTGAGTACTACGCCATGGCTGCGTTAGGGAGATGCACTTTGGCCACCCAGAAACGGAATGGAAACGAATGTGTTTAAGTTTAAGCGGGACAAGAGCTGACAGTTTAGTCATTAGTCTGTTCTGATCACCTTCCTGTAACATTGAAACCACATTAAAAATCCAAACTGGGTTACTAAGTAACAAGGATGTGGCAACAGCTCCTCACTACTGTAAACAACCTTTCTGTTCTTAGACAACCTGGTATTCAACTCCTTTCCCACTTACAAGTCTACAGTAAAACACTGGCTATGCTGCAATCAGAGAGGTTGGGTGTACAGTCCCCCTTGTGCTGGGGCCTTCACTAAATCCAGAATGTTTTCCCTCATTAGTAAGATCTCCACCACTCATTTCTCTCAGCCATTTCTATCTTCCTCCTTGCCGGCTTCTATCTCACCTCTTGCCTTGCTTCATTCTTTCCAAAAAACAGCCAACAAGCCATTCAGTCATAGATGCCAACCCCCCACTCATATCATAATTTCATGGCATCAAGTTTTGTGGACAAAGCCTTCCAGACAAATTGATCTTAGATGCAAACTCTGTCCCTCCCTCCTCCAATTAAAATATTAGCATAAAAACCCATTTTTTAGTCCTGGGGGGCTTAAGTTGGGACATTGAGTTCTGCACAGGTGCCTAAATAATCATTTGGGGGCACATGATTGGTATTCTGGAACTTAAGTACCAACCAGGTGTAAACCACTGTTGTTTGCTGTGTTGGTCCCAGGACAATAGAGAGACAAGGTGGGTGAGGTCATATCTTTTACTGTACCAACTTCCACTGGTGAAAAAGACAAGCTTTCAAGCTTCCACAGAGGCGTACAAGACATTACCTCACCCATGGTGTCTCTCTAATCTGATATAAATGCAGAAATGAGCACCTGTAACAACACTGATCGAGAACAATCAATTGTTCTATTTGCTCCTGACCTATTTACACCATAAATTGTAACATGGCGGACTTTTCTTTTCATTTGTTCCCTCTTAGCTGTAGATTTTTGGTTATTCTTTATTTACTCTGCCCATCTCCCTCAACCACAAGTCTGCACTAGTGAATAGAAGCCGGAATGTGTGAACTCTACACGAGTTGTATAATCATTCCAGAAAAGGAACGTGACAAACAGCTGACTCCTGAACTGCAGAAAGAGGCCTTGCTCTGTAGGCGTAACTCATTGCAGCCCAACAATACTTGCTTACCTCATGCAGATTAAGCTCTTTTACTTTTTCCTTTAGAATAACCTGCAAGACAGAGAGACAGCATTAGGACCGGGACTTCTACCATTTCTGATCGCTGTACTTCAATTGTCTGGTGCCAATTACATCAATTGGGTCTTCAGAGATTTCCTTTTAAATAAATAAAGCTGATGTAAATAATTTCCTTTGTATTTAATCTTTAACGGAAGTAATTTAAAAGTGAAAATTTCTGTGCAGTATTTCCCCCACTTTAGCTATATGGATTGAATATCCCTAACAACCAGTGAGGAGGGAGGGTCCCCTGAGCCTGAACATCAACAAAGCAATTTTTAGCTCTGCAATGGGAGCCCAAGTCAGCTGACCCAGGCCTGCTGTGGGTCTTTTACTCCACTACTCTAAGTTTCTCCTGTGCTTCCCCAGGAACCTGGAGCTTTGAAGGAGGGCATTTTATATAGATTTACAGATAGTTCATGAACGTAGATATTTTTGAACACTGATATACATGTGTAGGCAAATTATAGCTAATATTTTTAGAAGTTTAAAAACAAAAAAACCCACCAGAAACTCGACAGCCTAAATAAACCAGACATGAATATTAAACTAGTAAAAACAGTTTTCAAAATGCTCGCCAAGAACACATTTGAGAGGGAAGGCAGCTATTGTGCAGATTACAACTGCTAATCCAAAAAAGGGGATGAAATCTAGAGAACCTCCTTCTGAAATCAAGTATGCCATGTTCCCATATTTGTTTGATGAACTTCATTATTCAGATATTTCCTCCTCTTACCAATTCATCCTTTTTCCCTTGTTTTTGTTCAGAGTTCTGTGTCCCCTTTGGCTAACTAGCAGGGAGTAGGACTGTAATCAAAGCATTGTAAATTTGTAATGTTATTAGTGTCAGAATGCTTGCTCAGACTACAGAATTGAAAGATAAATTACCAAAACTAAAGAACCCTGAGCCACAAGGTGGGTGAGGACCAGCTTCTATTGTTGGAAGAGATTGGGTCTGGAGAAGGTAACCAGAGTGTCACGACTAAATAGAGGCTGGGACAGATTGTTATACATGAGGGGCCAACACATGTTGCAAAAAAACACTTAAAATGAAAGAGGCAATTAACACCTCTGCAGTTGTAAGACAAAGGAGGGATATTAGGTTACAAATTGTTGCATTGAGCCATAAAATCAGTGTCTCTGAGATGATTTTCAGTGTCTAGCACAATTATGAATTTAAGTTCCCAGGCTCGTCTTTTGAAAGACTTTCAGGTTTCCTTTGAGGACCAGGACTGAGAGGTCAGATATGGAATGATTGCTTTGTCAAGAGTGTTTGCTCATTGGTGATAAGGAGTTTTTGTCTTTTATTATTTTTGTCTGAGTTCATTGAATAGCATAGTGATTGTCTGGTCTCTCCCACACAGTTGCTGTTGATGCATTTGATGCGCTGGGTGAGGTACTGCATAGGTTGTGATAGGCATGTGTAGGACCCATGGATCTTGAAAAGGTGTGTTGTGAGGGATACTGATCATCGTAGCAGCACAGATGTGTCTGCAGGTTTTGCATCTGTTGTTCTGGCAAGGTCTGGTGCCACTTTGAGTTGGGTGTGTCCTGGGGTGTGGGAAGCTTGCTTCTGAGGATGAGCTTGGCAAGGCTGGGCCGTTGTTTGAAGGCCAGAAGAGGAGGTTCAGGAAAGATTTATTTCAGAATGTGGTCGCCGTCAAGTATAGGTTGTAACTGTTTGATGATATCCCATATGGGTTCCAGGGTGGGAGTAGTAGGTGACAACTAGGGGTGTGTGGGCAGTGTGTCCCCTTCCTCCCACCCTACTGGAGCAGGTTGTCTTGCAGTATTTGGGTGGCCTGTTCCGTGATGCAATTTACTTCTCAGTCCTTGTTTGATTAAGGTGCATATCCTGGACTTTCTCCTTGGAGCAGATTCTGTGCTATCTGAGTGCCTGTCTGTAGATAACAGATTTCCTGGTGTGTCCTGGGTCGTTATTGGATCTGTGGAGGTAAGTGTCGTGACCTCTGGGTTTCTTGTAGATAGCTGTCTGTAGGGTTCCCTTGCTTAAGCTGATTGCAGCATCGAGGAACGGGAGGCTGGTGTGGAAGTGTTCTAGAGAGTTTGGTGAACAGATGGTGGAAACCTATGAGGTAGTTTAGGTCATCTGTCCAAAGGATGAAAGTATCTTCAGGCAGGTCTACACTACAAGCTGGCATCAGCATAGCTACACTGCTGTAGCGCTTCTGGTAAAGACACTCTAAGCTGATGGAAGAGAGCTCTCCCGCCAATCTAGTGCCATCCGCTCAGGGGATTACAGTCGGTATAAATATGTCGCTCAGGGGTGTGGATTTTTCATACCCCTGAGTGACGCAGTAGACTTGGCCTCAGGTATATCATTGGTGAGTGTTAATTTTTCCAGAAGTTCTTCCTCAGAGGAGGCCCTCCTAACCTTCCTTTGTCCCATGACTGCAGAGGTGCTGATTGCCCACTTCATTTTAAGGGGTCTCTTTCCATGTGCTTAACAATCTGTCCCACCTCACAGTTAGCTGCAACACTCTGGTTACTTTTTCCAGACCTGAACAAGAGCTCTGTGAAGCTTTTCTCTTTCACCAACAGAAACTGGTCCAATAAAAAAATATTACCTCACCCACCCTATGTATGTCATATCCTGGGACCAACATAGCTAGAACACTAAAGAAAGCAGGGCGTTTAAATTTATCCTGCCACTAATTTATTAGCAATGTTTATTTTGAAGCAGACACTGATGTGTGTCTATGGGAGTGAGTGGAAGAAGTTGTTTGATCTGCCAAAAATACTTGGAAACATTCCCTACAGAGAAATCCCACTATTCCAAATTCAGTACACGGCTTTAATGCCCTCAGGATTAGTGTAATCTAACCCAGCAAGATACAGTTCATGGGAACTGAATTTAGATCCACTGGGACAGCATTTTTCTTTTATTGCTGTAGGAAAGGTATATTACTACTTATTGTAAACATGGCAAGAACTGAGAGTCATGTTGCTGGGGCACATCTATTGCCATTCAAGGCCATGGCAAAAGTCCCATTTGACTTCAATCAGAACAGGAACAGATCCCACCATGAGGGAAAGTACACTCAGGTTTTTCTGCCCGCTCCAGACAGTGCAAGCTCCAGGCACAGAAAGTCAGTGCCTCAATTGGCAACTCCCCCTCCCTTCAACCAGGAAAATCCAGTCAAATACAGGATTTTAATTGATTACATTAATTGCCATCTGTGAAAGCCTTGGATGTTTTGTGAAGGAACTGAACTCTCCTTGTGTGAAGGAGGCTGAAAGTCTTGTATTTTTCCCTTTTGTTATCTAGCCTCACACAGTTTGACCCAGAGCTCACTATTGGGTTTGAGCTATGATATACCAGTCAATTTCCTGCCACATGGCTGCTCCACTTATAAATACATTTTTTGGAAGTTACATTCTTATAAATCCCTGATTTTCTCTTTTCTGCTTAGTCGACTCCATCCTTTCTCCATCACTTTGAGGAAGCATCCGGTATATAGGGAGTAACATTAAGAATACAAATCCTAGATCGTTGTAGAGAACTGACAACATGCACGGATATAGAGTAAGGCCCTGATTCTGCAAAACACATGGATGTGTGTGACTTTAAACATGTGGATATTCCCATTGACTTCAATGGAACTACTTATGTGAGTAAAGTTAAGCACATATGTAAGTACTTGCAGAGGTAGGCCTAAAATGGCAAGACCTCAAACTCTGGAACAGCTCAGTGGAAACCTAAAATGGTGACCATCACAAGAAATTAACAGTTCTTGCTCAGATTTATCTGTAAGACGAGAGGGAGAAAAAATAGTTTCCTATTTAACATCTCACCTGTTTGTAGGCATAAAGCTCTTTGTGTGCCTGATGTCTGAGCCTAGAAATCGAGAAAGGAAAATATGAACAAAATAGGCCAAAATATCAGGATTAGCATGAAACCAGATAAGAAAGAAAAAAAAACCAACTCTCATTCCCCTTATATCGCTCCAGTTATATCTATCTCCATTCAATTGCTGAGAACCTTCTACGATTTGTCTTTTTTGAACTATGTAATTTGTTGCAAAAGCATTATCTGAGTTGTTAAATGACGCTCACCAAACTCTTAACCTGTATAAGTTACTGATAGGACGAACAACTAACATACATGTCCATTTCTCTTCCCCCCAATCACTTCTTCACTAAGATTCATATGCTGGGTTGAATGGACACTGCATCTTTTTCTGGTGATGGGAAAGTGCAGAATACTCAGGGCTCAGTGCCTGGGGAATGTAGGGGAGAAAGGCACCTCTGTTCATACTTTAAATGTGGGGAGTGGATAGAATGAAAAGAGAATTGCCCCTTTTAAATATTTACCATTCGAGCCCTACTCATTGTACTGAGTCGTTAAATTAATCTCAAATGCCAATTGTTCGCTATGCTTTTGACATGTAATATTGTTTCAAAGAAGTTTTCTGATATCCAATGTCTTATAGAGAAACATTCAAGGTAAGTCATTGCACTGGTTAAAAAGCAAAAGATAAATATCCCTTTTTAAGAGGAAAATAAATATGAGAATGATTTAAACCTGGTGTGAGATTTTGCAGCTTTCAGTGCAGTTAAGGGACATGAGGCAATTTAATAGCCAAAGAGATAATCACGGTTAAAAATTACAGGAAATTGAAACTTTAACCTGGGAATTTATTTTCATGTACTTAATTCAGCAGAAGACCAAATGATTGTGGTTACCTAACAACTGATCAACTTGTGTTATATTTAACTGTGGAGCCATAATCATATGAGCTCATTATAGGCCATGACTCCATTTTCACTTACGCTGGTGTATATGATGAGTTACTCATCTGGAATTCATGGAGTTACACTGGAGTAAAATCAATTTTAAGTGAGATCAGAATGAGGTCCATACTAAAGATTTTATGGCTGGGATGATTTAATTGGGGATGGGTCCTGCTTTTGAGCAGGGGGTTGGACTAGTTGACCTCCTGAGGTCCCTTCCAACCCTGATATTCTATGATTCTATGCAGTGAGAGGCATAAGTGTAGGGTATCCTGAGTAGTTCTTAAGGCTTTCACATTGCTAGCCAAGTACAATTTTTGTTTTCTGTATAGTTTCATTTTTGGGCATGAATCAAGAGGTGGAGACTAAGTGGATGAATCCACATTAAAAAGCTCCTGAATAGCAAGGAACTCCAAATGGGGACAAGAGATGAAGTATTTATTTATGAAAATGAATGAACGGTTAAGTCACAGATGGAAGTGTCCCATCCCATTTGCTAGGGACAAAAATGAGTGAAACAAAAAATACATTAAACACATCAGAGCCTTAATTTAGAATCAACAGAAAATGCTTAGTGTACCAACATGGTTACGAAAAGTTACAATCCACATAACTTATATGTTTTTAATGTTAATCTTGTTTCACAAGCTATACATCTGTTTTTGGAAACCTCCAATGGCAGGCCTAGCCTAAAACGCCTACACTGGGGTATGGGGCTGAGAGGAAAAAGCAGCACATTTCCTAGTCTGTTAGTATTACAGCTGTGCTGGTATGGTTGATGCTCTGCCATGGTTTCCATTATAAACACGTACATTCAAAGACAGAACTAGGTATTAACAGCTACTCTAGGCTGGATTACATTGATGATTTTTAATTTAAGATTTATTAAAAATATATTTGCCAGCCTTAATAACAGCAGCGTCATTTATACAGCTCATTTGAAGATACAAAACCCTTTACAAATGTCAATTGTGCTTATAAAATCAAAAATAGCTTCTCGTTTTAAGCTTGACATTTGGTAAATCATTCATAAAACTGAAGAGGAAAGTTATGGATGTTAAAGAATTGGGCAAGGACTTTTAGAACATGGTCTGAATGTGCAAGCATAAAGGCCAGACAGATGTAAGTAATTTTTCTGAACCGTCATTCACTGCAGTCTCCAACACTGCTTGAAGACATGTAATTTACTGACCTGCAATTCTGCTTCTCTGAAAACATTCCAGTGGGATGCTCATTCCTGGGTTTCAGCTCCCTAGCATTCCTCTGATGGAACTCCCCAGGCTCTCAGGGGTTTTTTGGTCCCTAAGGGCTGCACTTAACACCATGAATCAGGCTGACACGCACCAGTCCCTGAGCTTAAAGCGCTACCCTTGACATGTTCCTATCAGTTTGGAGAGTACAAGAAGCAAAGTTTCCTGAGACATAAACCAGTCACAAAAAAAAAAAAAAAAAAAAAAAATCAAGAGGCAATCATCTCCACCTCATCCCAATCGAGATAATTTTGAAACTGTGATGAATAAGTAGCAGGAGAGAATCTATCAGAAGCTGCCAACAGAGAAGCTGAATTCTAGGGCCACCATTTTCTCTTCTCTAAAGATACCATCCACTAGAATTCGCACTCAACGGATGGCCCAATAGTCAGAATAAAACTTGCAACAGGCAGCAACTAGAAGGCAAATGCCAACCAGGTGCACTGGGATTAAGAAATCTCTGTTATCATTGAGAGGTATCACAGACAGACTGTAGGATATGCCAATAATAAGAGTCAGGGTAAAAGTGGCCAGCTCAAGGGGGATCCCCAAGGAAGCAAAAAAAAAAAAAAAAAAAAAACTTTGGGGACAGGAGACCGTGGCCTCCCCTTTCTGGGAAACAAGTTCTGGAGTCCAGAGAGACCAAAACCAAGATTCCTTTCTGGAGACCAAATGCAAGCAAGAATGCTCTGTGACAGTGGGGAAAGAGGACCCCACAGCTGCCTTGCAAATGCCTCATGGAAACACTGCTTATGCAGTGGAGGCTGCCTTCTCCCAGGTCAACCTATGTTGTGAGCACCGAGACATTGGACAAGTAGAGACCAAAGCTCTCATGCAGGTGCTGAGCCTCTTCAACTGCACACGCTACAGCATCACATAAGAAATGATGGAAAGTCTCTGGTGCTAATGCACTGAGCACGTTCCAGCACTAAATTGTTGGATAGGAGGCACCAATGTCACACCAAGGCACTAAAACTGAGAGGGTCCAACCCGCACCCTCCCAAATAAAAAGCCTAACACAACCCAGTACCAAAGCCCTTAGAAGCCAAGGAACCTTTCAGAGCCTGAGGAGTTTTTTCACCAGTCCCATGCCAGAAAGCTGGTACCCAGAGTGAGTTCTGGCAGATGGTATCTTTAGAGAAGAAAATATGCAGTATTTTAAAAACATGCTCTCCACAATTAGTGCGGCAAGATAGTGAAGACATATTAATCTCCAAAATTAATCACTCATTTCAGCTAGAATTTAGAATCCCCTTCCGATGTTTATGCCCCACACCCAGTGGATTCTCTCTTTAAAAAGGGAATATTGCATCGCTTTGGATAATTTTGTTTCTTTCAATTTCAAGTACTATTAGACTATGCTTCAGTAATGAAGTGAGTAAACTACTAACTTAACAAAATTCAGAGGAAATAACATTTTATAGATTTACCTCCATTATTAGTACACTTAACCTCTCCGAGTTCAAAGATAGAAATCTGTAAACCAGGCAGCACAGTCTAGAAGAAAAAACCTCATAAAAGTCTTACATTTTGCACCGGAGTAGCGTTTAAAGATGCTGTATCTCTGGCTGTACTGTCTCAATGGATCTCCTAGTTACAGCCCACAATGGAAGTACAGTGGAATGTCCCTTCTCTATTGCTTCTTTATGAAAAAGATCACTCTTTGGCTGGAGCTGCTATTAGCTTCTGTTGGTTACATTTATTTGCTCCTCCCTTTGTTCCTTCAAATCCTGAACTGAGAGGATTCTCAGCTTGAAAAGACCAATGTTTTCTCCTTCCTAGTGAGTACAGTACCCAGCTTTCTTAGTATTGTATATTCAGTGACAACATCATGTCAGTATTCTGTGCATAGGCAACAGTGATACGCCAGAGGCGATATTATATTCAAAGTGGAATTCATTAAAGAATTGGCCTACTAGACTTCCGAGAGAGCTATTCGAAACAATTTGTGACACTCAGTCAAAAAATGCAATTCACCATAGAGACACAAACCAAATACAACGCCTCCTTGACATCTGACACTGTCCCAATGGGCTTGGGGAGAAATCCACAAGTAAGAACAAGCAAAAAAAAACCAAACCCATGCAATAAAAAGTTCCCATTATATTCAAGATGACTGTATAATTTCCATGGGCTGAAAATAGGTTTATATGAGAAGACAAATCCTTATTTCAATTGGCAATAACGAAAAGAAGAGAAGGAGCCCAAACTCAGCGCAACAGCAGTACATTTGTGTGGTAATTCTCTCCGTGGTAAAAGAGATCTGCTTTTAACAAAGAGATACTGCATCTTTAGCTTTCCACAGCTGACAAGGAATGACTTGTTTAATCTGAGCATGTTTAACATCGGAAGGGCAAAAGTGAACAAACAGCCTCTTTGGGAAAGAAGTGCCCCACGCTTCCTTACATAGTTCGAAATATTTCAGCTAAAGGTGGCAACCATAAACATGAACACACTATAAACTGTCCGAAAGTTTGATTATGGACAAAACTAGCATTTACTTTAAATTAGCATAAACACCCCTTTAAAATATTTAAAGGAACACACTGGTGTTAGTAACCCTCCGAGTTTGGGTTTTATGGACTGAATGCAATACATTTGGTGTCACATTAATTAATTTCCCCAAAGTTAAAGCAGATAAAAAAAATCAGCAACTGTCTTTGCAAAATTTCTTTTCCTTGTTAAAAGGCTGAACATAAGAACGGCCAGACTGGGTCAGACCAAGGTCCATCTAGCCCAGTATCCTGTCTGCCGACAGTGGCCAGTGCCAGGTGCCCCAGAGGAAATTAACAGAACAGGTAATCATCAAGTTGCCCATTCCCAGCTTCTGGCAAACGGAGGCTAGGAACAACATTCCTGCCCATCCTGACTAATAGCCATTGATGGACCCATCCTCCATGAATTTATCTAGTTCTTTTTTGAACCCTGTTATAGTCTATAGTCTTAAGGCAGAATACACCCAAACAGCAACATGATAGGCAGCATTACTTTAAAAGAGTGGAATTAAATGTTCCACATCTGCATGCCTTTTAAGAGTAGAAGAACATTTAATTTTATTTCAGCCCTTCTTGCAAACCTTCTTGCCCTCTTTTTCAGGACAGATTTCATATATAACCCAATATACTTCTGTTTAAAGCCAATCTGATCGTGGAGGGGAAAACTCTTGGCTCCCATGGAGTGTATTATGGAGCTTCAGAAGGTAGGAATACAGTTGACTCCTGAAACTATGGGCAGGTCTACACTAAAAGCGCTACATCGGCGCAGCTGCACCGCTGTAGTGTGTCTAGTGAAGACACTCTATACTAACAGGAGAGCGCTCTCCGTTGGCATAATTACTCTACCTCCGTGAGAGATGGAAGTGATGTCAGAGGGAGAGTGACTCCCGCTGACACAGCACTGGTTTGGACAGGGCTTAGGTTGCTGTCATTTGCATCACTCAGGGCGATGTCTTTTTCACACCCCTGCGCGACGTAAGTTAGATGGACTTTAGGGCAGGTCTACACTACCACTTTTGTAAAAAGCAGCTCACTTGGCAGTTTCTCCAAACAGCAGTACCGTTTTTTTAATCCAGGCAGCCATTGGCCTAGCTGTAAATACACCAGGAATCAGGTCTTACCAACGTTTGTTTTCCAGTACCTTCAGTCTGACACATTAGTGCATCAAGTTACCTAGGGGGTACTCTTTTATCGGCTTTATTTGCAACTCCCAAAACCAAATGCTTGGAAGCAGCACGATGGTGCAGTAAGGAATGGAATATGGGAAACATGTACCAAATAACTTCATGTCACAAGCTCCATCTGTTAGTTGCAAAAAGCACTTTTTTCAGCGACCAGCATTGCTACAAGTAAAAAGTTAGATAACGGGATACTTTGCATTAGCACCTGAACAAAACCCTGTTTTGGCTTCACAGACTGCATTAAAATCAAGCCCTCGTGCATCATGCAAGACCTAAATGATCTGGTCCAGTCAGTATCATGGTGTGGTCTAGTCAATACTGCATCTGTTACTGTTTATTCATATTTATTTTATCCTACTCCAAATGCAGTTTTGTATTAAAATCGTAACTTCATTGCAGAAGTTGCCAGGGGAAAGCAGAAGGTTTAGGCAGGTAGGTAGCGTATTACTGGGGATTTTGGCACACAAAAAAGGTGCGGGAGGAGAGTTTATTTTTGAAAAACAAGAGGTAGTTCAAGCTTTTGGAACTGTGAAAAAGATGCATCTTTTCTTACCCCTTTTGGAGCAGGGGCAGATGGGGCTAATTTTTTAAGGTGTTTGTATGGAACAGGGAGAGTTTGAATTCCTCATTCTCTATCCATGCAAATCATGACAGCAACTAATTCCCTCATTGCATCCAATCCTACTGCCACTGCATCCAATAAAGACATCCGAGTACATTTGCCTATTTCTACTAAGCTGGTCAGCAATGGAACAGTTACTAATGCTGACATGTAAAGAATTACACCTCAGAGTCAAAACTCTACTGGTATGAAGGGACAGTGCACACTTCTCTCTGGAGCTACTGCTTCAGAGACTGCAGATTCAGGCAGATGTCTCTATAGTCAGCTCGTATTTTGAAGGCTATCTTTACAAACATGACAGGTGGAGATCTAATTTTATTTCAGAAATTCAAGCTGAAGTTCTGGAGCACAATTATGCAGTAAATTCAAAGGAGGACAATTATGTGGCAATTTACATGGCTGCAAATCAAATCATATACGAGGCCCTGACTAATGTAAGTTGTTCCCATACAAAAGGTTTCTCAGGTTCATGCTTATCCTGCAAACAACAAATGGAATTGCTGATTATGACTATAAAAGAGAGGGAGGCTTTTTACAGATTCATGGAGTTTAAGGCCAGAAGGGACCAATAGATCAGCCTGTCTGTTTCATTTGGTTATTGCTGTACTGAGCCCAGTAACTTGTGTGTGGCTGAACCATCTCTTCCAGAAAGGCCTCCAGTCTTGATTTGAAGACATCAAGAGATGGAGAATGCACCACTTCCCTTGGTAATTTATTCCAATGATTCATCACCCTCTCTGTTAAATGCAAATTAGAAGTTAGGCACAACTTTTGTCTAGCTTCAGTTTGCAGCCATTGGCTCTTGTTAGGCCTTTCTCTGCCAGATTAAAGAGCCCTTTGGTACCTAGTATTTCCTCCCTGTGAAGGTCCTTACACACTGTAATCAAGTCACGTCTCAATCTTCATTTTGATAAGCTAAACAGATTGAACACTAAGTCTCTCACTGTAAGGCATGTTCTCCAGCTCTCAAAATCTCTTTCGTCACTGTTTTCTGCACCCTCTCCAATTTGTCTAGATTTTTTTTTTAAAAGTACAAACACCAAAACCAGATGCAGTATTCCAGCACTGGTCTAACCAGTGCCGTCTACCAAAGTATAGTCACCTCCCTACTCCCATTCCCCTGTTTATACATCCAGGGACTGCATTAGCCTTTTTGCCACAACATAGCACTGGGAGCTCATGTTGAGTTGCTTGTCAACCATGACCCCCCCTAGATCCTTTTCAGAGTCACTACTTTCCAGGATACAGTCCTCCATTCTGTAGACGGGGCCTGCATTCCTCGTTCCTAGATGTATAACTTTGCATTTGGATGTATTAAAATTTGTTGGCTTGGTAAACTGGGCCCATTCAATCAGGATTACTCTGTATGACTGACCCGTCCTCACTATTATTTATCACTCTGTCCATCTTTGAGTCATCCAAAAGTTTTAGCCGGCTTTGCTTTGCTTCGGGCAACAGTTATAGAGCTGCAAATATGTGAACATTACTGAGTGCTTGTACTCTGCTTTTATGATCTCAGGGATATCTACGCTACTGAAACTGCTGGTTTTGACTTTTAGGTATTAAACACAGCAGCCCCATTGCCCCCATGCCAGCAGCTATCCAGCCAGTGTAAACAGGGTCAATGGGTCCAGTGTTCACAGTAGCAGAAAGTGCTTCACTCCTGTTGGAACAAGGCATCCAGCAATGGGTGTAGAATCCTGCTGATCTCGTCTACATTAGTGAAACGACCATTTTCAATACCAGCTTGGGAGAAAGCGTAAAGGGCAGCCTGCTGTCTGACGCTGGGCAAGAGACAGGCTCCAAAGAGGAGGAGTGTGTGCATAAATGTAAAACGTTAACGAGACGTTAACGAGAAAGATAATATGCAGAACAGCTGTGTGTATGTAGGTTTTCAGTAGGAATTTTGCAAGGTATCTAAGATGTGCGTGGGGTGAAGTGCAACTGCTGCCAATAAACTGAAATCTTCACAAAGAGATCCTTTGTTCCTGACCACTGAGGAGAGGCAGACACAGCCTTGAATCATGCAGACTGCAGCGTGCTGACTTTTCAGAATAGACTTTTTTCTCTCCCCTCTATTGTAGGTTAGTATTTATTTATTTGGCTATGTTTCCATTCTCCCATTCCATCTGGGAGAAATAGTTTTGCCTCACAATTAAATATTCAAACTTCCCAAAACCAGAATGACCTTTACGGACCGCATTCATCACTGTTCAGATTAACAAGTCAACTCTGCATCATTAATCTCTAAACTGAGCTGTTGAATGAGCAATTTGTGTACAAAAGCAAATGGGGCAGGTATCAAACATTTCTTAAGCACACAGTACATGAGTTATTAATTAAAGGGAGAGATGCATCAAAATATTATAAGCAGCAAGCAGAAAACACTGATGCCAAGAAATCATGCTTTTCATGCACGTTTAAATTACAAAAAAATCCACTTTAAAAGCAGTACATTATAATTGTTTTCCTTTAGACTCAACTCTAGAAATGTGCCTGGATCCAATTAGGTACTTACTATATGTGCTCTGGATGGATTTAATATATATGAATGTGTGGGTCTAATACTAAGCCACTGAGCAAATTATTCTACTTAAAAATGGAGAATTAAAATAATTTCATAGATGATATCCAGTGGTAAAGGCCAGACAACACTGTTTGCAGTACCAGATGGGAAGACAGCACTATCCAAATCTATTCAAGTAATACCTGTAAAGTAAATCAACAATGGATTCATTAAATCTAACGTCTTGCTGCGCCTATGGAAAATTTTACCATTTAGGTGGGGGAAAAAACAGTGTTTTGTTTTCTTTGAACACTACTTAAAAGGTTCAATCCTAGAAAAGGTAGAGTGCATCCAGCAAGGTGCTTAATAGTACTCTCCATGCCTGAATGAACCACGGGAAATGTTTGGCACATCACATGACTGGGACCAAATAGATTTCAGTTGGCTTCAGAAAATAGTAATGGTAGTTTATTTACCTGATCAAGTAGCAACAGAAGAGTAAACTAAGGATGAAGACGAATATGGCAGTGCCAAAAACCACAATGTATATATTGAGAGGCAGGTTCTGAAACCCAATGTTCGGCATCCTGAAACTGTAATGCTGGAAATCTGAGCTCATGGATGGGCTGTGAGGAAACAGAAATAAAACAGAAGGCTTTTAGGTGCAGTCAGAAGAGACCAAGAATCAAAATCGTGTTAATTTTTAAAGTGATGAATGACAGCTTGAACATTTTAGAAGGAGAGAAATAAAGACGACCATCCCATTTCCTGGCAGGTATGTCTCCCATGCCCCTGAGGAAGCATTCCAGCAGTACCAACAACATTTGATTGTTCCCTGTGACATAAGAGAGGGGAAAGGAAGAGAAATGCTATGTTGGCTAGTTCACGCTCCCACAAGTTTCTTCTTCGTGAGCTAAGGTCCTGGTTTAGCAATCCCAAGACCAGTCCAGCATTATTGCAGAGCAGATGGACAATAAACCATAGACAGAACTTTTTCTCCTCCTTATGTGATCTTATCCAGTTATTTCCCTTCCGATAAACACATGCAAGTGCTTTAAAAAAAATGCCACAAAGAGTTACCACAGATGTACATTTACATAGTATATGTTATTGTGGCCAGTGACCATCAATACCTGAAACCTGAACAACCAAGAAAGGAATGTTTAAAGGGCTGAAGGGCTTTGAATTAAGAGGATTTTATTTTTTTAACAATTGTTGAGACCAATTCCTCATCTAGTGGAAATTCCCCTCTGAAAACGTCAAACATGCAAATAATTGACTGCTATCCAAACCTGTTCAAATCAACACTGAGCTGATCCTTGTCTTGGCTCAAGCAAAGCTAGCATTCCTACTTGAATATGGCGTTTCCCTTTTATTTTAGGTGTGGTTTCCTATGCTGCAGTTAGTGTAAGCCTGCATGGGGGCAGAGAAGAATGCAAGGAGATTTCCACTAACATATGGCACAGCCACAGGAAAATTACAGGTTTCAGCGTAGCAGCCGTGTTAGTCTGTATTCACAAAAAGAAAAGGAGGACTTCTGGCACCTTAGAGACTAACCAATTTATTTGAGCATAAGCTTTCCTGAGCATCCGATGAAGTGAGCTGTAGCTCACGAAAGCTTATGCTCAAATAAATTGGTTAGTCTCTAAGGTGCTACAAGTCCTCCTTTTCTTTTTAGGAAAATTACAAGTGCCATAAAACTGGATTTTACAACTTTCACACGGGTCAGCTAATGTCTACCCATGTGAGGCAGATTGGCTCAAAGACAGGTTGTAGGGTGTACGCCTCTGTCTAAACCTTCATTGATTCTCCCTGATCATTCGGGGGGCTTACTAAAGTGCCAAATCATCTTTGAATAGGTGAAGCTGATTTGGATAGGGCAACACAGGAGGAGTATGGAAGGAGAAGGCGGCAGTCAGCTCAGCTGTCAATTTACCAAGATTCAAGCATGAGACCAAAATCAAGTCCCAACAGAGGGACCAAATTACATTGTATAAACTCATTATTGTAAGCAGCTGCTTAACATATGATCTCTCCCATGATTTCAGCTTCATGTTTCATTATATGGGATGCCAATATTTTACAGTAAGCATAACAGACAGTATACTGAATGCAGGTAAATCTAGATATAAAATGAATAAAATACCTTATAATCAGGTAAAATAGATTAATTAATGTCTGTACACAGTCATTTAAGTTACAGTGCTACTAATTAGAGTTTATACAGCAATGTTTGGAAAAGGCTTTGAAATCCTTGGAAACAAGTGCATATTTATTATTGTAACTTACTATAGCTTGTAAACAGCCCTCTTGCAAAAAGATCATGCAAATATTAATTTATCCCAGCCTTCCAAAACCCAAATGAACATACATCAGATCAGGCAAAAAATTTACCTGCCCAACTCTACTTAAGAATTAAAAAGAAGATGTTTACCTGTTCACATGATTTGCCCAAAGCGAGTGAGCGTGCAGTTTGCAAGGCTGAATTACCCGCTGTTAGCGTGAAGCTTAATGAAAAATTATCCCTATTTTATGAAAAAAAGAACGAGGAGTACTTGTGGTACCTTAGAGACTAAAATGTGTTTGGGCATAAGCTTTCATGGGCTAAAACCCCTTCATCAGATGCATGCAGTGGAAAATATAGTAGGAAGATATATATACACACAGAGAACATGAAAAAATGGGTGTTGCCAGACCAACTATAATGAGACTAATCAATTAAGGTGGGCTATTATCAGAAGGAGAAGAAAAGTTTTGTAGTGATAATCAGGATGGCCCATTTCCAGCAGCTGACAAGAAGATGAGTAACAGTAGGGGGAAAATTAACAGGGGGAAATAGTTTTTACTTTGTGTAATGAACCATCCACTCCCAGTCTTTATTCAAGTCTAAATTAATGGTGTCCAGTTTGCAAATTAATTCCAATTTTGCAGTTTCTCGTTGGAGTCTGTTTTTGAATTTTTCTTGTTGGAGGATCGCAACTTTTAGGTCTGTAATCAAGTGACCAAGGTGGTTGAAGTGTTCTCTGACTGGTTTTTGAATGTTATAATTCTTGATGTCTGATTTGTTTCCATTTATTCTTTTACATAGAGACTGTCCGGTTTGGCCAATGTACATGGCAGAGGGGCATTGCTTGCACATGATGGCATATATCACATTGGTAGATGTGCAGGTGAATCAGCCTCTGATGGTGTGGCTGATTTGATTAGGTCCTATGATGCTGCCCCTTGAATCGATATGTGGCCAGAGTTGGCAATGGGCTTTGTTGCAAGGATAGCTTCCTGGGTTAGTGTTTTTGTTGTGTGGTTGCTGGTGAGTATTTGCTTCAGGTTGCGGGGGCTGTCTGTAAGCAAGGACTACTTTACAGATGAAGAAACTGAAGTACAAAGGCAAATGAGTTTTCAAAAGGAGGCTCCATTCAGTCCTATTTGTGCACGTTCAAACATTTGTGTGTGCACTCGTAAGTGCTACTGTTTGTGCACCATTGATGCGACATATAAATCCAAGAGTTACTTGCACTTGCATTTGTGTTTTATTTCCACATCCAAAGTTGCATCTGTGCAAATAGATATGTGTTAAATAAATATTCCACCCTGATTTTCAAAGCAGGGGAACAGAACTTTGGAGCTCTTATCTTTCTAATGCACTTATTCGGTCCTCGTCATTTGCAGTATAGGTGCTTATCACCACCTTTGTTAGGCAGGGAAGAACTATTATCCCGATTTGACAGATGGGGAACTGAGGCACAGAGAAACAGAAGTCACCCAGCTCTACTTCAGATACAAGCATTCACATAAAAATTCAAATAGAGTGGCTCTCTTCTAATCAAGAACTGTCCAGTATTACTGGAATTCTGTACCAGAATAGGATATAAATTGAGATTAACTAAGTGCTCATTGTATGAATCTGGGACACTGTACGATTTAAAACAATGACGGAAGAAGACTGGTTCCTGGCACTCCTGGCAGCAGGAAGGGAATCCCAAAAATACAAGTGTTGAAAAGGAAAGAGGTGGTGATGGTCAAATGACCTGGCCTCAATAGGAGTACCTTGTAAGATAGAGAATATTAATAAAACACAAACCAGAAGGGTCTAGTGGACATTTAGTAGGATGGGACTTCCACACACTGGAAACCTGTAGGAAGAAGTCCTTGCCCATAGCTCAACTCAGTCTCAGCCTAGGGATCATCAGAGAGGACAAGCTGACCTACCTAAGATGGCTGGAAGGGACAGGAGGTGAGTCAGTCACTTGAGCACCCCAGGCCTACACCATTAGTGACTTTATGTACTATCACACGACACACTGAATTTGAAGAGAACCTGAATAGGGCCCTCCTGGAATAAGCTAGATAAGCTGCAGCTCAGGTTTGCTGGTATAAGCTGCTTCCACACTCGAAGAGCTTTGCTGATACGGTAAATCAGTAGAGCTATACTAGCAAAGAGCTGCTAGTGTAGACCTGACCTAAGCCCCAGAGATGTGCTGTGATGCGACTGATGTCGAACAGGCAGACAGCAGAGTTTACTGAAGGAAAAAGGGGCAGCCCAAGGAAGTGTGCATTGTAATGATCCTGCCACCACCCTCAGCACAGTCTAAAACCTCCGGAGCCATTTTCTGGGGTGTGGCGGAAGTCAATTCCCCTCGGCTTGGAATAGCTTCCTCCCTTTGCATATTGACGTAATATAGTCAGACTTCTTTAAGGGATTTGACTTGGTACCACATGACATTCTGATTAAAGAACTTGAATGATTTAAATTAACACGCCACACAAAATGGATTAAAAATTGGCTGATAGGTCTCAATGTAACTATAAACTGAGAATTGTCACTGAGTGGATCTGTTTCTAGTGGGGTCCTGCAGTGATTGGGTCTTGGCCCTACGCTATTTAGCATCTGGAAAAAAACCACAATCATTACTGATAAAGTTTGCAGATGACAAAAATTGGGGGAGTGGTAAATAATGAAGACGACAGGTCACTGATTTAGAGAGTGATCTGAAATACTTGGTAAACTAGGCATAAGAAAACAATATGCGTTTTAATACAGCTACATGTAAACGTATACATCTAGAAAAAAACAACATAGGCCACACTTACAGGATGAGGGACTATCCTGGGAAGCAGTGACTCTGAAAAAGATTTGGATGTGGAGGTGGATAATCAGATGAACATGAGCTCCCAGTATAATGCTGTGGCCAAAAGGGCTAATGCAATCCTGGAATGCATAAACGGGAATCTCAAGTAGGAAGAGAGGTTAGTTTATCTCTGTATCTGCCACTGGTGTGATCATTGCTGGAATATGGTGTCCAGTTCTGGTGCCCACTATTCAAGAAGGATGTTGATACATTGAAGAGGGTTCAGAGAAGAACCACAAGAATGATTAATGGATTACAAAACTTGCCTTATAGTGATAAACTCAAGGACTCAATCTATTTAAGTTAAAGAGAAGGTTACGATTAACTTGATTACAGTCTAAGACTTTGTCTAACTAGCACTTTTGTCAGTAAAATTTTTGTCAATCAGCGGTGTGAACCCCCCCCCACCGACACACATTTCAGCAGGGTGGACAGCACTATGTTGGTGGGAGATGCTCTCCCGCCGACACGGCTACCACTGCTCGTTGGCATAGAGCAGCAACACAAGAGACAGTACAGTGGTGCAGCGGGATAGCTGTGCCACTGTAAGGTCTGTAGCATAGACATAGCCTAAGTATCTTCCTGCTGAACAAATATTTAATAATGGCTTCTTCAATCTAGCAGAGAAAGGTATAACCTGATCCAATGGCACGAAGTTGAAGCTATTCATACTGGAAATAAGGTGTAAATTTTTAACAGTGAGAGTAATTAACCATTGGAACAATTTACCAAGAGTCATGGTGGATTCTCCATTGCTGGCAATTTTTAAATAAAGATTGGATTTATTCCATAAGCTCTGCTCTAGGAATTGTTTTGGGGCAATTCTCTGGCCCGTGTTATGCAGGAGGTTAGACTGGATGATCACAATGGTCCCATCTGGCCCTAGAATCGCTGAATGAATCTATGAATATGCCCTTTCCTTTTTCAAACCCACTTCTTCCGTTAAACCATCCTCTGCTGATCTCGTTGTGGTTTCTTTCATTCCTCCTTGCATGTGAGCCACTGTTACCTGCATGGCATTTACAGGATTTATACTACCCACTTTCAGAGCAAGGAACTAGGGCCTTCTTACCTGTTCTGAAAGCACTGTGTACTCTTATGCTCCTCTATAAACAGTAATAAGGTAGATGGCTGTGCATGTATTATACAACGTATAAGCTTAGTTTTCATGGGAAATGAAAAACCCACCAAAAGAATTAGCGCACAGAACGCTACCCTTCGTTTATGTTGCTTGCCCTCACCCCTGTAAGAGCTGTGGAACGAGATCATTTATATTGATTTTTTACTCAAACCTGCATAACAGTTCTTCCAACATGTGCTAGCATCAGTCATATTTGGGATTTGCATCACCTTCCAACTTGGCTCTGGTTTATTTTCACTAATACCGCACTGAGTAACAAAGGTGTCTCTGTAACTTTAAAATTACCTTTCATGCTGTAATACTGCTGTGTTCTCTCTCACTGGCTTCAGTTCCATAAGATAGCAGTTAAGAGTTTTCATAGTAATTTCTTGCAACTTCTAAGCTTGATTAAAATCCTTAAAGACCAGAATATGTACCAAAAGAGCCTCTGAGCCAAAGCAGAAATGCTCCAATAACTTCTGAGTCTAGAAGCTTGTATACACCCTTAAAGCCACTTCTCGGGTACTGCTTATAACACAATTGTCTGAGGCCTTGTGTTTCAAATGGGATTAGCTATCTTGTGACAACTACGTTGATTTAAGAAAAAAAACCCAAACCCAAACTTATTTTCCTTGTCCAGACAGAGTTAATACAGTTTGGTCTTGCAGTAGGAGTTTGGGGTTTTTTCATGTGTCCCTTAACTGGGCTACTGCAGCCTTGTTTAGTCAAAGGCTGTACTATGGATCAAGGATTCTGTTAAAACACAATTTGGTCACGTTTACATTGCAAGGGGGAACCATGTTGTAACCATTTTAGGGTGTGTGTTGTAACTGGATCCCCAAGATAGCTATAGTGTATATGGGATCGAAGGCAAAAGAAAGGAAATGTCTAGTTAAAGTCAAAATCAACGTGCCAACCTGACCCTCCCCTTGTGGTATAACAAGGACAAACAAAACAGCCACACACAGATTGTTTGGAACTCCGTACAACACCTTAACACAACTAGATAAGGATAGTGTTACAGTTTTCCTCCTTTTGTCAAATTAAGCAGGCTCTTAATGCTAATTGCTAGTTTTCAGCGTGAAAAGCTATCACAACAAAGCGGGTAAGGCAGCTTCCCCCTCCTCCTGAAGAAAGGAGTTTGGGAAGGATGTATCTCCTCCTGTTTTATTACAGGTACACTTTAAACAGTATTGCAAAAGCAGCAGGGTTAAACAAACGGTTATGTAAACCAAAAGCTTTCCATAGGCTGATCTTGCCACATCTTTCTACTTCGTTTTTCTATTGAACACCATTTATAAGTATTACTTCCTTCACCCATCATATGCTACACATCACTTCTTACTTTTATCCAGTGACTTGGCTGCATTTTACCTCACATTCTGAAACAAAAGCATTGGGAGCAATTCTTCATCCTCCAACTAGTGCTTCGAATTTTGTTGTGTTCAGACATTATGTTATCCAGTATATATGCCATGGTCTTTTATATTTATGACCTTTGGTATCAGATTAACTATAAAAACTCAGTTAAAGCAACATTCTTCAGAGCAGGAAGTGAAAAGGCAGTTTATTAACCACTAAAGAAAAAAAGATGGGCAGTCTTAAATATCTGATCCAGACAGACATCACTTTCCTTCCTCTTACAGTTTGTATGGCAACTTCCACCTTCTCTGTACGTGTATATATATCTTCTTACTATGTGTTCCATTCTATGCATCCGATGAAGTGGGCTGTAGCCCACGAAGGCTTATGCTCTAATAAATTTGTTAGTCTCTAAGGTGCCACAAGTACTCCTTTTCCTTTTGATCCACCCAGTCATTCCTTCCTTACATGAGGTAACCCTAACCAACCAATACCTGAAAAAAGTGTAAGTGGGTCTAAGCTGACGATTAAACCCGCCCTAAAACTATCCTAATTAAACCAAATGAAATTCAATCAGATAATAGGCCTTATATAGCCTTTACTCAAGTCATCAGTTCCACTTAAATCAATGAACTGCCTTGAGGCATACTGATGGAAGTGGAAGTAAACTTGCCTGGGTGCTGACCATGCTGTGCATGTTCTATGAACAGGCTTCACAGGATTCGAAATAAATCATTAGTTGCCAGTAAACATTGGTTTCACCGGACACAATGAATCGACGAAAAAAAAAATCTATTGGTAATAGTCTGCAAGCAAAGACTCCCCTGCACCTTGTGTCTGCAGGGATCTGGTGTCACCTGCTGCAAAGGGAGTCTCCTGCGGCACCACTGTGACACCAAACATTTATTTAAAAATAAGTAAACAAATAAATAAATAAAAACCAGAAAAAAGGTTTTAAAAAACCTGATATAACTGGTGAATTTACACAAAACAAAACTGGAATTCTGCCAAGCCTATCTATAAGTAAAGAAAGGACTTCAAACTCTAGGACTGTCAGTCCAGCACTTTTCACAGCATAAAATTCTTTCAGCAATACAATACATTTAACTCTTGCCACATTGGGGTCAACCTGGCAAGTTAATTTTTTTCTTCTATTCCATAACTTAACATAAAGACATGGGAAATAAAAGTGTCAAGTAAAAACCATTAAAGGTTAGACTGAAAATATTCTGCATGAGATTTGGGAAACAAATAGCTTTAAGGGACTTTGTATAAACTGACAGATTTTTAGAAGTTGGGCTCTTCTTTTAACTTGTATTTTAGTCTACTTCACAGATCTATGAAGCAGCAGCCAAAAAGAAAGAAGATTTTCTTTTTGTTTTTTTTTTAAATTTTGATGAAGTGTTTTTTTGCTTCTGTCCCTATTTGGAAGTGCTTTGCTTAATGTAAAGAACTCCTTTCCCTACCCCAGGCACCTTCCTTCCAGACACATCAGATCCTTCACTATTCATATTTCGATGGGAAGCCAATGGAGAAGGTGGTCAGTCACCCAGAGATAAACTGTAAAATAAGCAGAGATTTGTCAAAAAGGTTTTCTATTCTAGGGTAATCAAATAAATGTGGTAGGAAGGGGTAAGAGTGCCTTGATGTACCCTCTTATCCATAATAAGGGCAGAAGATCAGGGCCTAGGAAAAAGCAAGTGTAATGAAGAAGGATTTGAGATAGCATAGCATGCATTCAACATGCTCTAGATGATCTTGCATCGTTTGTTGCTCCTTGTATGCCAGAGCAAGTGACAACCTTGCATGTGTACAAGAAATAGGTTTTGAGGAAAGGAGTTGAGGTGGGAGCAACAGTGAAATACAGAAGGGGTTGGGGATGTCTCTCATTAGGGAGGGAAAATGGCACTGAGAGGATAGTACAGGAATTATACTCAAGGAGAAAAGGAGATTTTGCACCAGTGCCCATGGGTAAGAAACCAGAATGGGGTAGAATCTGCTCCCCCAGATCATGGTAGGGCACCAACTGAACTCAATGAAAAACAGCCAGGGCAACTATGCCACTGGTATTTGAGCATGTGTGTGTGGGTATGGGGAAGGCAACTAAAAACTCAGCTTCAGACAGATTTGAAAAATCAACTGGCCAGCGTGAGAATTTGGGATGGAATTCTGTTCAAAGCTGAATTTCCGTACGGCTCTAATTGCCACTGCCTCCAGCAGAACCCTGTGACCTTGCAGCGTGTGAAGTTTCTGGGAGGGGGGGATTAGACGGTTGTGTGCCCGGGGGCTTATCTACATTTGAAATGCTACCGTGGCATTGCTGTACTGATGGAGCGCTTCAGTGTAATACTACCTGTGCTGATAGGAGGGGTGCTTTCGTCGGCATAGGTAGTCCTCCTCGAGAGGTGGTCGCTAGGTCGAAGAATTCTGTCTACACCAGGGCTATGGTGGGCTTACCTACACTGCTCAGGGGTGTGGATTTTTGTTAAGATAACAATCTTCTAGCGTAGACCAGTGTGTGTGTGTGTGTGTGTGTGTGTGTGTGTGTGAACGTGTATGTGTGAGTGGGACAGAGATGTCAACAATCCCAGACACGAAAGGAATAAGCAAGTTGAAGGGAGATTAAAAATAAGCACTTTGCTATAGGAGAAAAGAGACTGAATATCTTGAATCGTAACAGACCCTGAAAGAGGAAAAGTACAGTATACTCCCATCAAAAGTCCCAAGAGATTGCTTGGAGGAAAGTTCTAGTAGGTCCATAAGAAATGTTACAAATAAAATAGCTTAACTAGAAGAATATGGACAGAAAACAAACTCTTACAGGATGAGGACGGGACATCAGAGGGTAGCAAAAAGGTGACATACGGACTGGAAAATAGAAAAGGAGTACTTGTGGCACCTTAGAGACTAACCAATTTATTTGAGCATAAGTTTTTGTGAGCTACAGCTCACTTCATCAGGTGCATGCAGTGGAAAATACAGTGGGGAGATTTATATACGCAGAGAACATGAAACAATGGGTGTTACCATACACACTGTAAGGAGAGTGATCACTTAAGATGAGCTAATACCAGCAGGAGAGCGGGTGGGGGGGGGGGGGGGAGAAAACCTTTTGTAGTGATAATCAAGGTGGGCCATTTCCAGCAGTTGACAAGAACGTCTGAGGAACAGTGGGAGGGGGGGAGGGGGAGGAAGGAAATAAACATGGGGAAATAGTTTTACTTTGTGTAATGACCCAACCACTCCCAGTCTCTATTCAAGCCTAAGTTAATTGTATCCAGTTTGCAAATTAATTCCAATTCAGCAGTCTTTCGTTGCAGTCTGTTTTTGAAGTTTTTTTGTTGAAGAATTGTTACTGTTAGGTCTCTAATTGAGTGTCCAGAGAGATTGAAGTGTTCTCCGACTGGTTTTTGAATGTTATAATTCTTGACGTCTGATTTGTGTCCATTTATTCTTTTACGCAGAGACTGTCCAGTCTGACCAATGTACATGGCAGAGGGGCATTGCTGGCACATGATGGCATATATCACATTGGTGGATGTGCAGGTGAACGAGCCTCTGATAGTGTGGCTGATGTGATTAGGCCCTATGGTGGTGTCCTCTGAATAGATATGTGGACACAGTTGGCAACGGGCTTTGTTGCAAGGATAGGTTCCTGGGTTAGTGGTTCTGTTGTGTGGTTGCTGGTGAGTATTTGCTTCAGGTTGGGGGGCTGTCGGGTAAGTGAGGACTGGCCTGTCTCCCAAGATCTGTGAGAGTGATGGGTCGTCCTTCAGGATAGGTTGTAGATCCTTGATGATGTGCTGGAGAGGTTTTAGTTGGGGGTTGAAGGTGATGGCTAGTGGCGTTCTGTTATTTTCTTTGTTGGTCCTGTCCTGTAGTAGGTGACTTCTGGGTACTCTTCTGGCTCTGTCAATCTGTTTCTTCACTTCAGCAGGTGGGTATTGTAGTTGTAAGAATGCTTGATAGAGATCTTGTAGGTGTTTGTCTCTGTCTGAGGGGTTGGGGCAAATGCGGTTGTATCGTAGAGCTTGGCTGTAGACAATGGATCGTGTGGTGTGGTCTGGGTGAAAGTTGGAGGCATGTAGGTAGGAATAGCGGTCAGTAGGTTTCCGGCACAGGGTGGTGTTTATGTGACCATCGCTTATTAGCACCATAGTGTCCAGGAAGTGCCCAGGACTGGAAAATGTTTGTTTCTTTAAAAAACAATTAGAAGAAGCCCTAGTACTAGTAGCTTCCAGAGGCCCTAATAAAGATCAGGGTCCCATTGTGCTTGGCTCTGTACTAACACATTATAAGGAACAGCTTACAGTTTGTGGCCCTGATCCTGCCATCAGATTTGCATGCATGGCCCTTTACCCTGGAACATTTTAAACACTAGATCCACACTGAATAGGGAATTAAAATCCTCCATGTAAATTGCCAGTTCACACATTTCAGCTGAGATAATTTGAATTAAAACCAGGGGATTAATGCACTAAAACAGAAAGCCTCTAGTTCAGAACTAACTTCTTCTCTCCTCTTTTATTACACAATTCAATGACTCAGACATGCCAAGGTTTAGCTCTGGGACATAAGCCTATTTCTTTGTCACTTACAAAAGCAATTATATTAAAGTATGAGTTAATGGAAGATTAAGGTTAAAAATGTAAAAAGCCCAGGAGTCAGGAAATGAAGTTACAGGACTCACAGCTACAGGACACACAGGAACATGCATTTGCCAGCTTTGCTCACATATACTTTTGATTGCAAACTGGACTATTAAAGATGGACCTAAATATACAAAATGGCCAAGTTCATATCTACAATAATGCCACTATAGTCAATGAAATCACATGAGCCATGAATTTGGTCACTATGTGTAATGCCATCAAGGTAACACTAGTATGAGAACTCAACATTTTCATTTCCTAATTTTAACACATGAATTCCAACTGTATGTTGTTCACTTGGTTTATATTTATTAAACAGGAAAGAAACTGCTTGACTTAATGCCATTACACAAATAGCTCATGTAAGCTCTCTGGATCATACTGGACTTTAGTGAATGGGTTGGGTGAGGAGAGAGCTCATGCCTTCACTGTCAGTGGATGGAGACAGTTCTCAGCATAAGTGGGTTAAAAGGGTAGCAGTGCATCAGTTTGTAATGTGACAGTTCTATCTTAGCAATGGGAAAAGACAGAAATAGAATATTTTTAAACAGAAGCTTAGCATTTGTGGTAAACTGGAATGCAACTGTCCCTCTCCATCATTCCCAAGTGATCTTATTCTGTTCTCGGTGTTAAGACAGAGATTTGGGAGAGGATTTATAAGTGCATGTGTGCAACATTCACCATCTCCTTGTTCACATTGTCCCTCCATGTCTCCTGGTTAGGTTGGTCAGAGAATCTGCATTTTTCCTAGCACCCCAACAATCTAATGAAATGGGTGTGGCTTCAATAGACTGATACAATTTAACACATTCCCAGGAAGCATGCTCAGAAATGTTTTCACTGATTCATAGATTTTAAGGTCAGAAGGGATGTCACAGCCCCTTGTAAGGGTTCCCCTGAGGGTCACGCCACAGGCTGCTAATTTGGGCCCACATGCTGGGCTCATGCACTCAAACTTCCTGAGTCTGCGGAAAGCCCAGGCACTGCCTCCGGCTTTGGGTCTCTAGGCACACTCTTGGGGTGCAGATCCTCCTAGAACCCCTTCCTGAGAGCTGAGATCCATATCCCCACCTGGGACTAGTGCCAGCTCCCCCTCAACTCCTCAGTGGCTAAAGCCCACTCTTTCCCAGAACTCCAACATTGTGAGCAATATGACTTACAGTTTATCCCTTTAGGAAGGTGTGATAGTAGAAGCAGGTAACACACAGGGCTTTGGAAGCTTTGCAAAGTCTAGGAGTACTTGTGGCACCTTAGAGACTAACCAATTTATTTGAGCATAAGCTTTCGTGAGCTACAGCTCACTTCATCGGATGCAGAGTTTATCACTCTTCTCTCTGCTGCTAAAATGTCTGGTAAGATCCACCTCATCGGGTGATCAGAGTCCTCCACCAGGTAGGTGATCTGTTGTTAAGTTACCTCCCTGGGGAGGTTCAGACTTGAGAAACTGGTTTGCCCTGGATAGTAACCAACTTTGTCTCCCCTATGGCTTCCATGTGAATAGAGGACCATCAAGGTTTAAAGATCCTCCATTGTATCACCTTGGAATTTCACTGGAACATGGAGGTAGAAAGACAGAGAAGGCAGGCAAGCTCCATATTCAAAATGGAGCCTGCAGTCTGATACATATATGCATAGCCTCTCCCCAATAACAAACAGAATTCATAGCTGTACTTAGTCTCTAAGGTGCCACTAGTACTCCTTTTCTATAAGCTGTACTTAGATTCCCCAAACCATCAACAAGAGATCATTAGAACAAACTATTTATAACTTAGTTCCCTCCCCCTCCACTGAAGCTTAGTAAAAGACTTCGGTCTTGTCTGTATTCAAAGTTGCATCAATTTAACTAGAGGTATGATTTGAAGCTAGTTTAAGCTACAGAGGAGCAAAACCCTGTAAGTCAGGTTTAAAATGAATTCAGAGACCCTGGGGGTTTTTCACCTTCCTCTGCAGCATGGGGAACAGGTCACTTGCTGGTTTGAACTAGAGTAAATGGTGGATTCCCTGTAACTTTAAGTCTTTAAATCAAGATTTGAGGACTTTCCATATCTCAGCCAGAGGTTGTGGGCTGATCATAGAAGCGGGTCGGTGAGGTTCTGTGGCCTGTGATGTGCAGGAGGTCAGACTAGATCAGGGGTGGGCAAAATTTTTGGCCCGAGGGCTACATGCGGGTGGGGAAATTGTACGCAGGGCCATGAATGTAGGGCTGGGGCAAGGGGCTGGGATGTGGGATGGGGTGAGGTGTGCAGGAAGGGGCTCAGGGCAAGCAGCTGGGGTGCAGAAAGGGGCTCAGGGCAGGGGGCTGATGTGCAGGAGGGGTGTGGCAGTGGGCTCAAGGCAGGGGGTTGGGGTGTGGGGTGCAGTACGGGTTTGGGGTGCGGCTCCAGCCCAGTGCCGCTTACCTCAAGTGGCTCTGGGGTGGCAGAGGCGCGCAGCGGGGCTAAGGCAGGCTCCCTGCCTGTCGTGGCCCCACACCGCATCTGGAAGTGGACAGCATGTCCGGCAGTGGCTCCTGGGGGTGGGGTGGAGTAGGTGCTCCGCTGCATGCTGCCCTCACCTGCGGGTACCACCCCCGAAGCTCCCATTGGCCGCTGTTCCCTGTTCCCGGCCAATGGGAACTGCGGGGGGCAATGCCTGCAGACGAGAGCAGAGCACAGAGCTCTCTGCCCACCCACCCAGGGACTGCAGGGACGTGGTGCTGGCCATATCTGGGAGCGGTGCGAGGCCAGGGCAGGCAGGAAGCCTGCCTTAGCCCCGCTGCGCCACAGGGCTGGCAATCCCGCAGGCTGGATTGAAAGCCCTGACAGGCCGGATCCGGCCCACAGTTTGCCCTTCCCTGGACTAGATGGTCATGATGGCCCCTTCTGACCTTAAAGTCTATAAGCCCTCACAGGCTTTCGTACCGATTTAACGAAAAACAGTTGTTAACTCAAATTTAAACCGGTGGCAACTTTGAATATAGACAAAGCCTTATTCAAATACCCAGAGGTATGCATTCAGCCATGAGATATGATTATTTTATTCATTTGATATATACATACAATAATCAAAATCCTCACCAGGTGCACACATCTAAACTGAATTCCACGTGATCTTTTGGGCACAGTAGAAAACAGCAGCAAAAAAACCCCCTAAAAACTATTTTTAAAGCTGACCACCTCACCCACCAAAACAGCTCAATGGAATTTTCTCTAACTTCTCCTCTGTAGTAAAGCCAAGCCTGGGCCACTTCAACCTAAGGGGAACATTTTGGAGCAAATTATGAGCACACGCAAAGGGGAGGTTACTTGTGTGAAAAGTTAAGGTGAGAGTCTTCAATCACAAAAGCTATAATAAAACATTACTCTGCAATTGCTACATACTTCTTTGGGGAAAAGGCTCTTTGCCAGCAAATGCTAAACCAAGGGCCAAGAATGCACTCTGTGTTTCATTTAAAGAAGTAGGGGAAAGTTAGCAGGATCTGTTCCAGTTGCGAATAATGTCTAAGTAATTAAAAAAAACAAAAAAACTAAACACTAGAGCAAAGGGAAAAGGAGTGGAGAAAAAACCATGACACTTGTTTCCATTTTCATATTCTGTAGTTTTATAATAGGCTCTGGAAACACAGCCTAAAGAAAAAGGACAACATGATGTTTCCACAATATATACATATACACATACACATTTGCTATGAGATCCTGATTAACTGGCTGTCTGGGATGTATCTAATATCTGCTCAGAGTCCAGCCAAGATGTTAAACTAACGTAATGTACTGCACCAACATGCTCTCATTACTCAATGCTAAAACCCTATCCTGTTCCCTCCCAAATGAATTTGAGACTAGCTCCTTTCAAGAATATGTTTTATTAAAAGCAATCTACAATAATAATGAATATATAGAAAACCACACAGGTTACAAAAAGTGACAGATTTTGCAAGCATCTGGATATCACGTCATTCAAGAGCAAGACAATATTAGTAGCTAGTGCATACTGTTATGCAAATTCCCTTAATTACAATATTGTCCATGAAAATAACTTTCTTTCTTTGGCTATTATTTATCCCCAGCCAGTCTGATATGCATGGGAATTTGTGCAAAGCAGTAACATGAACTATGATTGGCTAAGAGCACATGTCCAGGTCATGCTATTTCAGTACCAACTAGCTATCTGGAATCAGGTTTGCATCTCTTGTAGTTACCAGCTCTGTCTTTCTGATGACATGAATTATACATAAATCCGATACTTTAATGGGATTCACAGAAACAAGGAAGTTCAGAATAAAATGTGTGACAATGGCCGAAACAAGAATATTAATAATCTTAATAAAATACTTGAGTGTTGTTATATTTTATATAGTACCAATATATTATAGAATTTATAGTGTTAAAAACACCATAAGATGGTACAAACTTATCCGAGACAATGTTAAACATTTGTAAATTCATGAATATGGAATACTGCTTTAGTGACACAATTTTTGATTGGCAAACTGATAAAGACCTATATTTCCCTCCACGTGTTTGTTTTATCCACACAGATTTGGGGCAGGCAACTCTCCGTTATATGTTTGTACGGTGTCTGCCAAAATGATGCCCTGGCTTCTAGGTGCTACTGTAATGCAAATGAATTATAATAAAGAGTCATCATGCCATAATGGTACCAAAGTTACCTCTCCAGAAACAGGAGAGATTAGAATAAGTGTACTGCTTTACTGTGATTTATTATGTCTTGATAAGCTTTAACTTCCTAAGTTATATTAATTCATTCACAACTTGGTCAGCAATATAATCTGAAATTTTAATTAATAAAATTAAATTTATAAGGCTCATGGAGCTACTACTAATATTTTTGCTAAGCAACCTAAAGTTCAATGAGTTTGAGAAACATGGTATAATTAATTAAAGTTACTTAACTAGTGTGTGTTTGTTCTCACAAAAAGCTGAAACTCCATCTGTAACCCTATTATTTCTTGGCATTGTGGCGACTCAGAACTGCTCCTGGTCTTATACACACACAAAGTGCACTGCAGTACACAGAGGAAGTATAATATAAGGAAACAGGTAAGGGCATAGGACCAAGTTAAGATAAGGGATATGAGTAATTTCCATGCAAGTTGCACCTACTTATGCCAAGTTGGCATTTGGCCCAGCGCGTACACAACTGGATGTTAAGACGCTGATCTGGTGTTGAAATGGTGATTCAGGAGGTAGCACTCCGCCCTCAGTCACTAGTATATAAAGCCTACGCCATGAGGTTGCTATGCTGATGGATGTCCCATGTTTCAGATGAGTCATAAAACCAAAGTCTAATGACCACCAGTGGTCACTAAAGATCCTATGGATCTTTTGGCAAGAATATGGATGTTAGAAAGGAAGCATGATGGAGCAGCTGCAATGGTGAAATGGAAACAAGCATCCCCCGTGTCCTGGTCAAATTCCAAACCTACATAAAATCCCCTTCCACTTTCAATTGCTTATGACATTCTTCAATTTCTCGCCTAGCCATTAAGCAGGGCTGCTGTGTGCTCTAAAGGACTTCCCACATGCCACCCTAGAATGGTCGTATATCCCTTGCCTACTCCCTAAGAAAGTTGCAAAGTTTAATTCATGTTTTCAAAGCACAAATATTTGGATAGAAGACACTACAAAAATACAAACTTATTTAAAAGAACAGAGTAAACATGAAAGCACACTTTGTTCCAACACATCAAAGGCGTTTGTCCTCAGTGAAGACTAAGTCTATGACAAACCTGAACATTTTACAGTACAGCAATGTAAGTTACCTAAGAGTAGGAAATGAGCCCCTCCCCCCCAAAATCTTTTGCAAAGTGGAAAAAAATTTCCACATCCTGCTAACTCCTAATGGCCAAGTGGAATTTTACTCAACTAAAAAAAAAAATAATTTACCTTTGAAATGAAAAAACTTGCAGCCTTTTTCTTTCTGAGGCCCCCCACAACATACTACAAAACTTCAGGGCCCAGCTGTGGGGCCTCAGGGCTCCTGGCTTTAGCCACTGGGTGTGTGTGTGTGATGGGGGAGAGAGGAGGGAGGGATGGCAGCTTGGGGTTCCAGGCACCGATGGGCTCAGGGCTCCCCACGGCTCCGCTCTCAGCTTCAGCCCCGCAGCTCTGCTCTTGGCTTCAGCCCCACAGGGGGCACCAGAGCTCGGGGCACCCGGCTTCAGCCCTGTGGCTCTCCTCCCAGTTTCATCCCTGTTGAGTTGCCAGGGCTCGAGGCCCCGCAGACCCCTGAAGCCAGCTCGCAGACCTCCTGGGGGCCACGGACCCCTGGTTGAGAACCACTGGAATAGGTGATTTTTTTGCAGAAAGCTATAAGCACTAGAGAAAGAGTGGTTTGTAGCTACTTCAATACTATCTAATATCACATCCAAAAATAAGTTAAAAGAAAATTAAGGTCGCAAAGTCAAGCACTCAATAGGAAATGGCAGAATTAAGGTTCCTGTGTGGCCTTAATTCAGTCCCCATGTGTATACGCATGATATGGTCTTTGATTACATGATCATATGGAAAATTTCAGACTGAATGGCTAAAGTTTGGCAAAAAGTCATAAGCAGTTCAAAATAGAGTCTTATAATGGAAAGCATCAGGCAACCTTAACTCTATGTGGCCCTATCAGCTCTGCCTATAATACAGGGCAAGAGCTGTTAACTCCTGTTATTTAAGTTAGAAGATAATCATCAAATTTGAGGAACTGCTTAAATGTACCCTTATATGTGAATGAATTTGTGCTAAGAGTGGCATGGAAATAAATGCAGAAAATAGATCATCTCTAGTTTTCATTAGTTCAAATTCCTTCATCCAGTGCTTGTTGGGAAGGCAGGCCACAGTCTGCTCAGGGCTGATTTAACATTTTACAGAAAAATCAAAAGAACCTTCTAACCAGCCTAAAATAGTGAGGAAATGAAGTTCAAAACAAAGTAGAACAGTTTTCGTTCATGATGTGCTCGGATTGGACTGAAGCAGAAATGAGAAATGGAAGTGATTCATTAGGTCATTTTGTCCATCCTCTTGCCAGTGGTTTCAATGGAAGTCCAACCCAGAAAAGTACGTGTGTGGCATAACTACAGAAAGCTTGCAGAGCAGCCAGCAACACACATTTGGAGATAGTCATAAGATCCATATCCAGTGTACTGAATCGCAGAAACCTAAATTACATCCATTAACTGCTTGTGCCCACAAAATTGTCCTACCCGTGTATTTGCTTCTCCCCTCCTAGCTATGAAATAGTACTTGAAGAATTTTTTCCTTTGGCCTTTTGTTTCACTGTTTCCTGCCACAACACCTCTATAGGAGATCAAAATGTCATGTCCCTCAGCACTGACTTTCATTTCTCGCCAGGGTGGTGGGAAAGCATGCAGCGTTTTTTCAAATCCATATACAGCGTAGGCTAGTATTAACGCTATGATGGTGGAACAATGACTCTAGTTTTAGATTGTCCAGTTTTAAAGGGTCACTATCGCCCATCTCGCATAGGCGAACAGGAACCTTGCATAATGTTGTCGCTTCTTTCGTACCCACACTTCCTTATTTTTTATAAAATACTATCATGTACTTAAAAAGAAAAGGAGTACTTGTGGCACCTTAGAGACTAACCAATTTATCTGAGCATAAGCTTTCGTGAGCTACAGCTCACTTCATTGGATGCATACTGTGGAAACTGCAGAACACATTATATACACAGAGACCATGAAAAAATACCTCCTCCCACCCCACTCTCCTGCTGGTAATACCTTATCCAAAGTGATCACTCTCCTTACAATGTGCATGATAATCAAGTTGGGCCATTTCCAGCACAAAAGTTTGTGTGTGGGGGGGCGGAGGGTGAGAAAACCTGGATTTGTGCTGGAAATGGCCCAACTTGATTATCATGCACATTGTAAGGAGAGTGATCACTTTGGATAAGCTATTACCAGCAGGAGAGTGGGGTGGGAGGAGGTATTTTTTCATGCTTTATGTGTATAAAAGATCTTCTACACTTTCCACAGTATGCATCCGATGAAGTGAGCTGTAGCTCACGAAAGCTTATGCTCAAATAAATTGGTTAGTCTCTAAGGTGCCACAAGTACTCCTTTTCTTTTTGCGAATACAGACTAACACGGCTGTTACTCTGAAACCTATCATGTACTTAGTTTCCCTTCGTGAGAGGGGACTATCTGATAATCTTTAGGATTTCAAATTTGGTGCACAATTGGTGGCATCCTATTTGCATGTCCCCCATGTCCTGTGCTGCTACTTGTCCAGCACACAGACCAGACAGGAGGAGCAAAAGTGCTAAAATGACATGCTCAAAGGTCAGTTTCTCTCTGCTGGTCCTATTGGTCATGGGAGACCTGTGCTGTGCAGAAATAAACACAGGCAAGATCCTCTGAGATTGTTGTAGGAACTCAGGGTACAGGTGAGGTTGGAAAGCTAACAAGGTAGTTTCTCTATTTCCCTATCACCCCCAAGCAACAGAGGATCATGTCTATTCTGTTTCCCATTGCCCAGCAACAGCAGCAGAGTGAAAATGACTAGGATCCTGTCATGTTAGTACTTCTAGCCAAATGATGTGTGCAGCTGGAGAAGAAATGATGTGATGAGACTAATCTTGGTCTCACTATCCCTGTCAGGTCTCACTATCCCTGTCTGGTATGTACTCAGATATTGGGGATTTGGGTTTACACACTACTGTGTTGACTCCCTCAGGCCAAGTGGAGGAGGAGAGGTGTAAAGTGACACACACAAAGATTAAGTGAATTATCCAAGGTGACAGAGTCAGGAGTAGAACACTGGACTACAAGCTCTCATCCTCTGCTTTAAGTACTAGATCACACTCCAAGCAACTCTCCACTAATATTTCCCCCTGAATTTGAAAGGGAAGAATCCTTGACACACAAACACAATTAAAACTCCAGATCCATGTGCAATTCTTCACAGTGGCGCCAAATGGCTCTCCTTTCAACACAAATCCATATGTTCCTTTTAAATAAAGACACTGAAAGCCAGGAATGAAGCTGCTCCATGAGATGTGGATGTAGAAACACAATAACATCCTCTTTCTGCTTCATAGCAGTCAACGTTCCAGGCTGGCATTTCACAATAAAGATAAAAACAGCACTCCACCGTTATTGCTCAATTCAGTTAACTTCTTCCTCTTTCCCACTGGCCTCTAGCTTGCTGTGCCCATTCTTGACCTCCCGTGTCTTCCCTGTACATGATTACTAGAGTCCACTGTGGAATACAAACAGGAAACCCTTGTACCACTGAGCAGTAAATTCATGGATACTATGAGGCCAGATACAGTTAGCTATAGGTAAGGCTGCGATTCTGTCATAGAGGTTGCAGAAGTCACGGATTCCATGACTTTCTGCGACCTCCATGACTTCCACAGCTGCGGTGGCTGGTGCAGCTGTCGCCAGGCCAGCCACACTGGCCGCTGCTTGGAGATGTGCCAATATCAGCAGTGGCCCCAGGGGCAGCCAGAGCAGCAGCCCCAGGGACAGCCCCAAAGGCCATTGGGAGAGTAGTCCCCGGGGGCCTTGAAGCAATGGGCTGCTGGGGGCAGTCAGCCCTCACTGCTGGAGCAGGGGCCCCACAGAGCAGCGGGGCCCCAGGCGCAGAGATTTAGTCATCATGGGTATTTATAGTAAAAGTCATTGACAGGTCACAGGGCTGTGAATTTTTGTTTACTGCCTGTGACCTGTCCATGACTTTTACTAAAAATACCCGTGGCTAATTCTTAGCCTTAGCTACATGGCAAGTGCACTGGTGATCCATGGATTTACAATGATGACTGAATAAGGGCAGAGGCTCAGAGAAGGAAGTCATTAGGTACAGGGTCCCTCCAAAACTCTGATCCCCCCAAAATCCTGAAAACTACTTTCTTTGCCAATTCATGAATTGTTATACTATGACAGGGGTTCTCAAACTGGGGATCACAAGGTGGTTATGTGGGAGTCATGAGCTGTCACAGCCCCCGGGTCAGCTGTGGGGCTGGACCTGTCAACCCCGCACATGGCTAACAGCCCCAGCCCTGCTTTGCCCCCCCAGGTGTGGGACTGACAGCCCCAGCCCCCAGGGTGTAGGAGTCACACTCAGAGGCTTGCTGTGTGAAAGGGATCACCAATACAAAAAGTTTGAGAACCACTGTACTAAAACAAGGAGTGCTGCTAAGGAGAACGTGAACAGGCCAGCTCATATCTTTTATGTTAATACACAGACATCTCATCATTTCTCTAACGGAGTATAGTCAGAAATAAAATACCAAGAGATTAATAGTCTGCACAGCATATGTTTAAGGTAGGCATCTTGTGTTAGTTGCAGGAATGCTGTCGGTCACCAAGAACCAAAAGGTAAATGAAATAAAGACTAGCTGAGTTCAGTATGGGGATACAGAGAAGGAACTAAATAAGGTTGCTATATTATCTCAAAAGTTTTTAGGGAGTAGTTTGAAAAGGGACCAGGTGGCTCCAAGGACTAGTTGTGGAACAGCAAAGTAGCATGGGAATAGAAGGGAAGAATCTTTACTCCTGGGGGAATTCTGCACCACTGCACACTGCAGAATTTTGCAGAAATTAATGCAGTGCATTCAGAATTTCCTTTCCCCCACAGAAATGGGGTGCAGTGCTGCTGGCCGCCACTAGGGGATGCTGGACCCAACAGGGTCCAGCTCACACACAGAAAACACTGCCAGGGGAGGGAGCAAGAGGGTTCCTGGCAGCTGCAGTTCCCAGCATGCCCTGAGGGAAGGAGACGGCGGTGCGTAGGAAACTCCATGCAAGCCTGGGACCCAGCATCAGGCTGTTTCTCCCTCTGGATCCCTGGGCTCTGGGGGAGGGAAGGGTGTATTGGCTGGCAGGGGCACCATGGCTGGGCTCTGGGGGGGAGGGGTTCTGGGTGTCTGGCCCCCTGGCTGGGCAGGGAGCAGAGAAACAGGAACTGGGTTGTCATAGGGGTTTCTTTAACTCTCTACTCCTGGGGGAATTTTCTGTGGGCGTGTGTATTGTTACAGACATACTTGCTGACAGGTTTTTTGAAATAAATTACCAAAATAATTGAAACTGGTGTGATTATCTAGTGTTATTTTGATAAATAAAATTTGCAGAATTTTAAAATATTGTGCACAGAACTTTTATTTTTTGGCACAGAATTTTTAATTATTTGGTGCAGAATGCCCCAGGAGCAAATCTTGTACTGCTGTTACCCTCATTCCTTGTTCTGTGAACACAAGACTTCAGTCTCCAGGGATGCCCAAAGTAGCACCTTTCACCTGCACTAAATTTTGTCTCTCTCACACACACACACACAATAGAGCAGCATGCAGATGACTGAAAAGCTGGTGTCCTGTGGTAGAGAAGCACTAACAAAGCCGGTGAGTCTCCTATTTGTTTTAACAGATGTGCCAATAGCTCCCTCCACTCTTGCAAGGCAAGGGTACATTTTGGAGCTCAGTGGGATTTTTTGTTTTTGTTTTGTGTTTCGTTAAAAGATTTTAAGATATCAACATTATTTAAAAAGAAAAAGGAGTACTTGTGGCACCTTAGAGACTAACATATTTATCTGAGCATAAGCTTTCGTGAGCTACAGCTCACTTCATCATGAAGAAAGCTGTAGCTCACGAAAGCTTATTCTCAAATAAATTTGTTAGTCTCTAAGGTGCCACAAGTACTCCTTTTCTTTTTGCAGATACAGACTAACACGGCTGCTACTCTGAAACATTATTTAAGAACCTTAAAAAAAAAAAGGCATTCCTCACCCTACTCCGATAGGAATTTGTGCCAATGCGTTTTTACTGTTTGTTTTACATCCTTCCTGATGTCAACAGAAGATGTTAACCTCAAAATGTGCTAAATAGATGGTTTCTCTTTCCCCACATTTTAAAGTAACAGCTATTTTCTGTGGAGGAGGAGGAAAGGTTTTCAGAATTCTCAGCAGTTTGGTGGGAAGAAAAAAAAAAGTCCTAATGCAAGTTCACGCAATATCTTGGGCCGCATCTTGTGATTTTTCAATACTGTGTATGCTTTACTATCGGCAAGCGGAATTTTTCAACTGTTCTGAGGTGGTTAAAGAAATTCCATGGAATTGTAAAGAGTCAGGGATACTGAGATTCCACTATCCCATGCTGGGAACTGCAGCAGGGGAAATGAAGAGAACTGAATACTGTGACTCCCTCTGCAACACTGCAAATTTGGCCAGTGAACGCAGCAGCATTCCTGGGGCCTTGCACAGGGTGTAGTGTTGTTTGAGTAAACAGTGACAGCCATAAAACAACATGATTTTCCCTCCTACAGTTCCTCCCACCCTACTGTATACTCAGTGGTACGAGCCTGCACAGTTTATAAAATAAAACAAAACAAACCCAAAACCTGATCATGTCATTTTACAGGATAAATTTGAAACAGGAAAAAAAAATTACAGTAATTTACTGTTGTGCTCTCATTATTAGGGGTAAAATTCAATTTTGATTATAAGCCAGGCTGATACTGTCTGCCCCCTTAAGAAATTCACAAGCCAAACTGTAGTGGCCTCAGAATTAGTAGTTTAAGTCTGGGCTAGAGGTAGAATTTTTCATCCACGTAATTGGATAAGAGGTTATTAAATTATGACACCCTTAAAATAGGAGTATTCATCTCAGTTCAGCAAATCTAAGTTCTTTGGCCATTTATATTACTTTTTGACTAGATGATTTCAGTTCACTAAGTTTTGTCTCTTCTCTAGTTTTTAATCAATAAACTATTAGCATTTCAAACATCAGAAGGGCACATTGGATCAGAGAGGCTTACACTGACTGCTAGAGACCTACGGTGGCTGCAGGATTTTTTTTTTTTTTTTTAAGTTAAGTTTCTAGCCTTTTTCCTTGCAGAAGCAGACCTCAAAGTGTGTAACTCAACTGTATGTCGATGAAAAAAGGAAAAATTTCAAAGTTAATCAGACCAGCTGTTTGCAATTAAGATGTTTAAAAAATGGTGTTTGGTTCTGTTGCGGGGGAGGATACCTCTTCCCCACTTCTGCAGCCAGATACTAGCTAGAGAATAGAAAGTCAAAGGCAACTGCAATGAAGTTGGATTTTTTTATGCAATAGATGCACGTGTATAGCAGGTTGGTAGGGGGTGCACAGGAATAACTCCCTGCTGGGTTGCCTACCCGAGTTCCCAATTCCTCTGTTTCCTTGTTTAGGTTTTTTATCGGCTTAAACCTTAACTCTGAATTTTCCAGTTTTCAATTCTAAAACTCACCCACTACGTTAATACAAGGATTTTTACCTTTATGTTACTGCAACCTTAACTTCACTTTACAGTGGTTTTTTGGGCCTAGGATACACTATTTATTGAGATTTATTGTAAGATTGCTGCAAAGATATTGGGAGTGCCTAGGAAAATTAAGCCACCAGCACAAGAGAGAGCACTGCAGTGGTCAAGAGGTCTTATACCAGAACTTTATAACTTCATGTAATTAGAGTCTTCTACTGGAAGGCAAAAGATATAGGCACCAGCCACACAACTTAGCAACGAGCATCCAGGCTATGCCAAGTATCTCTTTAAAAGGTCAAGAGAGCATATGATGCAGTTGAGTAGTAATACAAGCTTTTAATACAGGCTAAAGATACTTTAAACTGGTCCATTTATCAAACCATAATCTCAACCTGTCAGCATTCCCAAGTCCCTCTTGCTACCACTATGCAAGCCTCTCAGCAGGAGAAAAGAAATTGAGCAGACTGTTTCTTTCCTCAATTCCACCCTCCCTACTTTCTATACACTTTGTACCACCTCTGTCTTTAGGAAAAACTCAGCAAAACGTAAGCTTAAATTTTAAAAACAAAAGACTGGAATTAAACCTACACCGGGGCTCCACAGGCTAAACTGTGTTGGTGGAATGATAATTTTTTTTAAGTGCAGAAGAGCAGCATTATTGAAATTCTGTAAGAGAAGCCAGTTTTCCTCAGCTCCATGGGGGCTGCCATGTTAAATCACATTTGAATTCACAGAACAAGGCTGCTCAAATACCACCATGGCAGCTATTGGCACATTTCAATGAGACTACCATGGCCTCATTAGTGTAGTGGAAATCATGAGCCTTCCTTTGTATACATTAAAAAAGCATGTCTTTGAAAGCATACTGGGGGGCAGCCAGGGTTTTCCGGCTTGAAGCTCGGCAATTGGACAATGAGGATCACCTAGCCTACCTAGGTCAAGCAAATACAGAAATAAAACAAGCTGGGGAGAAAATTATTTTAAACAAGCCACACACAAAGGAAGATTTTAAGCAGTACTTTGAAGGGGGAGAGGGAGGGTCAGTAGGGTGTAACTTAATCCTTACCTTCAGATCTGTCCAACTAAAACCTACTTTTCCTGGACTCCAAGGAACAGCATTTTTGCAATAGGGTCTTTTTTTTATTATTAGAATTAAGGGTGTTTTTTTTTTTTTTTTTTACATTTTTAGAATGTAAGTACTTAATTTGATCTTTCTTCCCTTCACATCAGATACAGGAGGGCTAGAAAAACAGCCCTTCCTTTCTGGTCCAACTAGGGTCTGCCAGTCACCCACAGGAGGCAAGGGGACTGATTCTGAAGTCCTTTTCCTACAAGTTAAAACTCATTCTAAACAAACAAATGAAGGTTACATAATCAAGTGGCTTCAAAAATAAATCCTCTTTGTGTATGATCCTGCATACCTCATTCGGGCAAAACTCCAGGGTCAGTTGCAATTCCCCCTGTGTAGGAGCTGCAGAAAGGTACCCTAAATATCTTATGGTATTGTCTTCACTAGCATTGTTAAAGCGCGGCTGCGGCAGCCTTTAACATGGCTGTGTAGTCACGGCACCAGTGCCGGGAGAGAGTTCTCCCAGCACTGTAAAAAACCCGTCCCCAAGGGGGGGGGTAGCTACCCCCGCGGCTCCAAGCACGGGTGCACTGTCTACACTGCCACTTTACAGCACTGAAACTTGCGGCGCTCAGGGGGTGTTTTTTCACATCCCTGAGCAAGAAAGTGGCAGCGTAGACAAGGCCTGAGAAATGAACAACACTGAGTATGCACCAACTGCATTCTTTTTTCGTCTTTTAAATAAAAGGAAAAAACCAGGTATCAATTCAAGTTCTTGGATTTATTAAAAAACCCTACAAATAAATTCAATATTTAAATTAAAAAAAAAATCTTACTAACAGCAAATAGATTCCTTCTTAAACCTATACTACTTTGGGTACACAAATGGTGGTGTGCTGCTTAAAAAAAAAAAAAAAAAAAAAGATAATCCCTGCAATTTTATAAGCTGCTAATCCATTGATCTCATTGAAAAGGATTAGAATTATTCTCTTACTAGCAAATTAAAGGAGTTCTGAACCTGATGTAAAGGAAAGCAAAGCACAATCCACATCCTGCAGAGACTGCTACCACACAGAAAGTCACAGATGAGGAACCCTCATCTGGCTTCCCATTAAAGAACAACTACTCTTTCCCCCGTAAGTAAGCAGAGTCAGGACTGAGAACTACCCTGCCCCATAATATATGGCATGCAAGAACAAATTCAACCCAACTGCTATTTTAGTCAGTCTGACTATTACACAAGGTAGTTGAAACATCTGAGTTCACGTCCAAGATGAATTCCTGCCATGTATGAAGCACCATGAGAAACCTATGGGCAAGTCTACACTATACAATTACGCTGACCTAAGTTATGCTGACATACAGCCACTGCAGTAATTAAATCGCATTTGCATGTCCACACTATGCTCCTGTGTCCGTGGTGTGCGTCCTCACCAGGAGTGCTTGCTTAACTATCAGTGTGGGGCACTGTGCGGTGGCTTCTAAAAGGCAGCAACAGTCAACGTAAGCAATTCAGTGTCTACACTGACACTACGTTAACCTAACCACATCGACCTAAGCGCTACACCTCTCGTGGAGGTGGAGTTATTAAGTCGGTGTAGAGGGTGAGTTGCATCGGTGGGAGTTACATTTTAGTGTAGACACTTAGAGAGTCAGGTCGATGTAAACTGCCTTACGTCAATCTAACTGTGCAGTCTAGACCAGAGCTATGAATGACATCATGACATTTTGTGGAAGAAAATGTGTCACAGAGATGTTCTCTATGCACTGTCTTACAGTCTCAGTTGTTGGAGGAGGAAAGTAACAATTGATACATCGGCTCCATAAAAACAAATTTATTTTGCTCTGGTCACTGGACACTGAAAAGTTCAAAACAGTTACAGCAGAACCTCCCTCTCTTATCAGCAAGCCTGATAATTCTCTCAAAAATCCTGGCAGTCTCACCCCATTTCACAGCCAAGGTTTAACGGCAGAGTTCTGTAGTCAAGACTTGCACTTCTAAGATTTAATTACTTGTAAAAATATACTATAGGATATCTATGGAAGTACTGTGAAGTATTATCTGTCATTAGAAACCAACTACATTTCTCAAAACAGACTACAGTGTGATACAATACCTTTGATTTTTAAATAGTCATATTTATTCAATCCTTCATTAGCAAGATCCTACTGCGAATTTAGTTCCTGTGTCATAAAAAACACTCTCAGACAATGAAAAGAAATCAAAATAGAAAGTGCATTAAACAATGGACAGATGATATAACAGACAATTTATTTGAAGGGAATCAAGTCAAATCTGACCCAAAATTTAGATAGAGTAAAAAGTAAGCTTTTGCCAATATAAATCTCTTAAAAAATAAAATCCACTGACACCTCCACTGAAGTTCTGAATTGTATCTAATCCTGGTCTATGTGGGGAAACTGATTGGCACAGCTATAGCAGAATATTTATTTGGTTAGAGATATGCCAGTCAATTTCTGCATGTAGACAAGCCGTAAAGAATGACTGAGAAAGAAATTAAACAGCACGAAAAGGGAAGCCACATCTCTGTTCTCAGGCTCTTTTCCTACTACAGTGAATGCTATGAGTAATCTCCATTCATGCAAACATTCAGCTGAAAAAGCAGTCACTCCCTTTCTGCTTTTCAGCAACGTCACAATATCACACTCAGCATGCAACATTCTTTGTGTAAGCATGTAAAAGAGGCCAAATGTATAAACAATAAGCTAAAAACAGAACTCACATTATAGTTTGATGTAAGCCCATGCTCATTTTGTAACAATGACCTCACTGCTCTTACACTTGATCAGCGCTGTCATCACTTGATAAATATTAGCACTGCAACATTTGACCACATGGACTTTACATTGCTTTGAATTAAGACTGCCAGTGCAATGGCAGCTACTGCACATGCATATACCCTCTCTATGAAGCAACATAAATTACAAATGTCCATTTGCAATCACAATACTGTACATTAGTCTGCAGTCACAACCGTCCCTTCTTGTATTTTAACTTATCGTTATCAAATCACCAGTTTAAATACTTCCACTCCCAATATTTCAAATTTTCATGTTAGCACAAAAGTTTCCTTCATAAACCAGACTAGCTCATATTGAGCAGACATATTTCATGCCAATCACCTTTTCTCATGACTTTTCTCTAATGGCGAGAACTTTGCATTTAAATCATCTACTAGGAGTCTGGTTTCAGAGGAGCAGCCGTGTTAGTCTGTATTCACAAAAAGAAAAGGAGTACTTGTGGCACCTTAGAGACTAACAAATTTATTTGAGCATAAGCTTCCATAGCTCACGAAAGCTTATGCTCAAATAAATTTGTTAGTCTCTAAGGTGCCACAAGTACTCCTTTTCTTTTTACTAGGAGTCTGTTCATCTTAAAAGCACCGATTTATAGGAGTTCAGGTACATGAACCCTAATGTGAGAGAACAGAAAAAACAGTGCACCTCCAATACCTAAGCCTTTCCTGCTATTACCATAGTAATGCTGGATATTTAAACCACTACAGAGCAGGCGCTACCTGTATTTAACTACTAGTATCAGAGCACAACTTACAGAAAACTGGACATCTGAACGGAGATGGACATCTGTAAAGAAATTAAAAACAAAAACACACACACACAATACAGCAGCAGTTGTCAAACAAAGAGCTCCACTAACCCCACGACTCACTGGCACTGCTGGGGTGATAGCTGTGGTGTTTTAAATTAATACAGCTCAGACAGCCCTGAGGAAGCGCAGGAGTTGTAACTGACACACACATCTGCTATGCCAGTCACAGCCGACAAACAAAATGAGAGATGGGTTTTTAAAACAGCACCACTGTTTTTTAATCATCAACCGAGAGGCACTCATAAAAACAATGTTAATGATCGATCAGAGGGCAAGAATGCATTAGTCCCATCAGATAAGAGTTATTGTTCCAATGACAGATTCTCTATAACAATAAGAAATGGAGTACTTGTGGCACCTTAGAGACTAACCAATTTATTTGAGCATGAGCTTTCGTGAGCTACAGCTCACTTCATCGGATGCATACCGTGGAAACTGCAGCAGACTTCATATACACACAGAGAATATGAAACAATACCTCCTCCCACCCCACTGTCCTGCTGGTAATAGCTTATCTAAAGTGATCATCAAGTTGGGCCATTTCCAGCACAAATCCAGGTTTTCTCACCCTCCACCCCCCCACACACAAATTCACTCTCCTGCTGGTAATAGCCCATCCAAAGTGACAACTCTCTACACAATGTGCATGATAATCAAGTTGGGCCATTTCCTGCACAAATCCAGGTTCTCTCACCCCCTCACCCCCCTCCCAAAAACCACACACACAAACTCACTATCCTGCTGGTAATAGCTCATCCAAAGTGACCACTCTCCCTACAATGTGCTATTACCAGCAGGAGAGTGAATTTGTGTGTGGGGGGGTGGAGGGTGAGAAAACCTGGATTTGTGCTGGAAATGGCCCAACTTGATGATCACTTTAGATAAGCTATTACCAGCAGGACAGTGGGGTGGGAGGAGGTATTGTTTCATATTCTCTGTGTGTATATAAAGTCTGCTGCAGTTTCCACGGTATGCATCCGATGAAGTGAGCTGTAGCTCATGAAAGCTCATGCTCAAATAAATTGGTTAGTCTCTAAGGTGCCACAAGTACTCCTTTTCTTTTTGCGAATACAGACTAACACGGCTGTTACTCTGAAACCTGTCTCTATAACAACAGTGTTCTTAAAAATAATGGTCTTTTCCTCTTGAGTATAAAGAGAAATGCAATAATGAGCTAGCTACTTTGAAGAGAGATGCATTTTTTTCTTTGATTCATTTTAATATACTGAATCCCTAAATATATAATACAGTTTAAAGTAATCCTTTCTGGTGATTATATTTCTCTAGTACATTAATCTGTATGTCCACAGTGTTCTTGCTTTCAATGTGTTCTTTGCATATCTCAAACGTAAAGATGGTTTAAAAAGAGCCTTTTAATTTTAAAAATAAAAAGGTGGTCAGGCTATGTGTTTAAACACAGGAAAGTAGGGGCCGGTGGATAAAAGACATTTTTAAAATTCTGGTAAAATTCTAATTTAAATACCAGATTTAATATCAGAACATTCCTAGTATTCTTCTGACACAATACTTTCAGATTCTTTTTTACTATAAAGCTTTTCCTCAAATCATTGTAGAGTTAAAAGCCATATTGGAAAATTGATTCCTGGATGGCTAATACTCTAGATTACGCAAACAAAAATATAAATATCTTTGTACTTTCCACCTTCTTATCACTTTGGCCAGGGTGGATAACTAAAGTAGACAAGACAGTTTCATGCACAGGTTCTCATGAACTAAGACACTGTTAAAGGTCACAACCCGTCCAGATGAAATGTTTCAATACTAAGATTTTTTTTTAATTTTATGAATTCTGTAAAACAAACCCACAAAATCTAAATTTGGACCTAGAAACACCTGATAGCTTGACAGTGCCCTTAAAAACCTACTAAAGAGGGATATATTATAACAACTGGACGCCTAAACCTGGTTTACTCCCACATCTGCTTCCTCCTCTTCCCATGCCCAAAAACATCTCTGGAGAGTCTCACGATCATGCAGTCTTCCTCCACTGCAACTCTCTTCTCTCCCTCCTTCAGTACTGCTGTAGACTCTTATCAAACAGCTTTATTTCTCCATCCTCATTGACTCCTATACCTCAAACTCTATTAGGGGTTTGCTATATTTAACTCACTCTTTGCAAAATCTTGCTTGTTTTTCAAAGAAAAAAATTGTCAGATCATCTTATATAGTTCCCATATACTGAAGTATCTGAGCCCCACACAATATTTAACGGCTTTTTTGCTCACAACACTCCTATGAGATAGGGAACTAAGGCACAGAGAGGCTAAACAAACTTGCTCAAAGTTACACAGGAAGTCTGTGGCAGAGCAGGGAATTGAACTCAGGTCTCCCTCAGGCCATGGACTATAACTCAGGCCATGGACTATTCTTCTCTAGAGGAAAAGCTGCCACCACGACCTCCCTTCCCTTCCCTCTCACTCTCTTCTGCTTTTCCCTGCCAAAATGTATCCTCTCCTTCTGTCAGAATGCTGTCTTCCACTCCATTCTCTCCTAACTAATCAACCTACTGCGTTCCCACTCTCAGCCATACCCTTTCTCTCCTCCTTCACCTTTCAACCTTTTCTGGCCTATTTCACTCAAAATACAAGCCTGCTGTGGTCTTAACTCAGCTGCTTCTCTAACTTTGCCCCACCTCCACCTCAGTGAACATGCCATTGCCTTGAGATCCTCTCCTCCATTTTAGATTCCATCCAGTCCCTCCTAACCCTCTCCAGTCCACACAAACTGCTCTCCCCAAGGTTTCTAATGATCATTTCCTCTCTAGATCCTAGGGCCTGTCCTTCATTTGCCTTGACTTCTCTGCTGCTCCTGGCACTGTTGATAGGACACTGCTAAAAATCATGTCCTTTCTTGGCTTGAGATACCATCTTTCCTGGGTTCTCTTCCTACCTCTCGGATCACTTCAAAATCTTTCAGTAGGGTGGGAGTCTTCAACACACACCCATCTCTCTGTGTGACAGTCCCACAGGGCTCCAGTCTTGATCCTCTCCTCTCTTTAATCCCTGTAGACGGGTGACTTCATTGCTCACAGAGGTTTAAACTGTCACCTATATATTGCTAGGTTTCAGAGTAACAGCCGCGTTAGTCTGTATTCGCAAAAAGAAAAGGAGTACTTGTGGCACCTTAGAGACTAACCAATTTATTTGAGCATAAGCTTTCGTGAGCTACAGCTCACTTCATCGGATGCATACTGTGGACTTCCACAGTATGCATCCGATGAAGTGAGCTGTAGCTCACGAAAGCTTATGCTCAAATAACTTGGTTAGTCTCTAAGGTGCCACAAGTACTATATATTGCTGAATCACACCTATCCTCTGGGCTCTCAAGCCGTCTCTCTCAATTCGCTCCTCATCTCAGCCTGTCTATCCAACGGTTCTCCTCCGAGAAGTCTCCACCAGCTTACACTTAACATAGCCAAACTGAGCTCATGATTTCCCCCCAAACCTTCTTCACTAATGCCGCTTCCTGTCACTGCCAACACACCACCACCCTCCATAGCTGAGCTTCATTGTGGGTCATCCATCTTGAATTCCTCCCACCCTTACCTCATACATCCAGGCTGTAACTTAAGTCATGCCATGTCTTTCTTCACATCCTGTTTAAAGATCTAACCTCTTCTGTTTGTCCTAACAGTCAATACTCTCATCCAGGCCCTCGTTGGTCCTAATGACTGCTGACTCCCCCTTCTGGTCCCCTAGCACTGCCATACAAAAAAGCAGCTACAAAGATCACCACCTTTGCCTCACCACCTTCTCTTTGTATTCATACTCTGGCTCTCCCTATAGCAACAAATCAAGCTCAAGCTTCTCTAACTTCATAACTCTGCTTTCCCTATTTATCTGAGCTTGATTTATCACATTACAACCTGCCTCCTCTGTTCCACCCATTGGGCAGCTTCTCACACAAACATACCTTATGCCTTCTTCCACACTGACCCTTATGCACTGAGCACCCACACTGAATTGTACTCTAAGGCCAATAACCTCTCCTCAAGACGCACCTCTGCCATGATGCCTACAAGAAATCAGCCAATTAATAGCAGCTTGAGGACAAGCTGCTCCGCATGGTTGGTACTTTTACATCATGATGATGAAAAAAACTCTATGTGTACACAAAAATTGTATATTTGATAGTGTTCCCCTCCCTTTACATGCCACTTCCTAGTCAACTGTTCAGAGCAGGGACCGTGTTTGTTATTTGTTTGCATAAAAGACTGCTAATCCTGATCAAGATCTCTAGACACCACCATATTATAAATATTATAAAATGATGACTAAGAGAACTAACAGGCCCTTGTAGTTTGCTGGGCCCACCAGATTTTGTAGAACAGACTATCTTTGCTGCTTGGAAAAAAATCTCGTTCTCTCTTTTCAGGAATAAATAAGTTAGTTCAATTAACTGATCAGCGCCAGTGAAAGAGGCTATCGTAGTCAATTGCTGGTTTGATAGTTCATCTGTCCCCTCCAGATGAATGGCCAATAAGTTCCACTAGCTCAGAGGTTTAACTTCCTAAGTTTTGCAGCAAATATGTACCTTTTAGAATGGGTCACCTCCAGGAGAGTGGTTATTATGGTTAAGGTAGAAGCAACCAAGAGGCTCCAGCTTGTGCAAAACACGATAGTCCAGCTCCCTAGCTAGAGGAATCACATCACCCCTGTACTCTATACACTCCATTGGCTCACAGTTCATTTCCAATTCAAGACCCTGAGCCTTATTTCCACAGTATGCATCCGATGAAGTGAGCTGTAGCTCACGAAAGCTTATGCTCAAATAAATTGGTTAGTCTCTAATGTGCCACAAGTACTCCTTTTCTTTTTATGAATACAGACTAACACGGCTGTTGTTCTGAAACCTGTCATTTACAAGGCTGTGAGCAGGTCAAGGCTTTTGTATATCTGAAATAGCCTCTCCAACTACAAGCCTCTGAGCCAAGTGTCTTCTGGGACAATGCAGCTAACAAGGCCTAGAAGAAAAGTTGCAAAACTGTAGATAAAATGTCTTGAGTCAACAATGCTCAACTTTGATATCAGTTCTATCTCCCGCAATAGCTAAGCCAAAGCCTAGCCAGCTTCAGAACATATTACAAGATCCAGCTATGAGCCATAGATGTTCTGCCATAACAGAAAGTTAGGAAACCCTAATATTTGGGGTGAAAGTTTTAAGAACTAAACCAAAGCAAAAATGTTCAGGCCTACTTTATGTACACATCATAAAGAATTAAAATGGGTCACAATTTTTTTTTGCTGTATGGGTCACCTTTAAACAGCTGCTGCATTCCACTGGGGTATGAATGCTTCCCATATAAATTCAGACCTTGAGATCAAAGGCTTTGCATAGTGATTATCATCTCCAGGAAGAAGCTTCCTCTGCCTTTGCATTACCCTAGGGCTGGCCTTGGTTTACTGACTGCACAGAGGAGAGAGTGAACGGCTAGGGGAAAAGCTGGAGCAGCAGTAGAGGTTGACCAGTAAGACCACCTTGTGTTCTATTTAGAATCACTGATTCTACTGATGTTCTGTGAACGGTAAAATAGCTTTGTTGATCTCTACCACTGCAAGAGCAGAAGAGTTATGCATTTGGAATGACACTTGGATGGCAGCAGCCTGATATACCTGTAGCCTATGACAAAGTCAGTTGCTGCTTGTGTAACATACTGGTGGGTGGGTGGGTGTTACAGGCTCCCCTTCTGCAATGTTCCAGTGGATAAGTTTTTACAGCCCCCGGGTACAGAGCTTTGGCTCAAACTGATGCAGCTCAGGCTTTCAAGTCTGCAGGTTCCCAGTTCCATCCTTGGTGCATCTGCCAAGAGGACAGACATCATGCTTGCTATGACTTTCATTGGCTAGATCAGCAAAGGATGGGCCCTCACTGCTGCTACAATGTCCGAGCAGGGGGGAACAAACACCCCTGGTTCAGTTTCTAACGGTGAGCTTGAGCTTAAGGCCAGTGGAGAAGTGCTGGCTTTGTAGATGACTAAAGAGAAGCATAAAGATGGAAAGGGTCCTGTGTTTTAATGTGCAAAGGTGTGGTCCATAGGCATAAAAAAGCCTTCACTTTATGTTATTATCCCAGTCTCTTGTCTAGTCTCTCATCTACCCTTTTCAGGAGAGGTTATCGAGGAAGTGTTGGCTGGGAAGCCCCAATAACACTTGGATCAGATGATACAGAGCTCAGTCTAGAATCGTAAACATTAAGGTCAGAAGGGACCATTATGATCATCTAGTCTGACCTCCTGCACAATTCAGGCCACAGAATCTCACCCCCCATTCCTGCAATAAACCTCTCACCTTTGTCTGAGCTATTGAAGTCCTCAAATCATGGTTTAAAGACTTCAAGGTGCAGAGAATCCTCCAGCAAGTGACCCAGGCCCCATGCTGCAGAGGAAGGTGAAAACCCCCCAGGGCCTCTTCAAATCTGCCCTGGAATCAAACAGTCTCATGTCATGGAGGCAGCTCTGATCAATGTAGCGGTACTAGCGGACAATCTTCTGGTGATGGATTTGCCCTTGCTGATGTCAGCAGCCACTCAAAGATGCCTGGGTTTTAGTTGCTTTCAGTCTGGAATGCACAACTGAATCTAGCCTGCGGCAGCCTGTCTAACTTCCCCCTCCTTCTCGCCTTGAGGAGATCTACTGGAGTCTCCCTTGGCTAATGCATGTACTATACACATAGAGAGATGCACCAGTGGGAGTCTTGGCTAGAAACCTGTTCCCCTGGCTGCCAGTCCCAGGCCTGAACAACTAGACCACACTGCCTCTCCTGGCTGTCTCTGGCATCTGGTACAAGGTTTTCCCACATTGGCCAATACATTTTGGATTCTTTCCACCCCTCCCAGAGCTACCATGGCTTTGCTCTGAGACTTTCAGGGGTATTTCTGCGGGTGGGAGGGGGGGAGCTAGGGAGGAATTATGGAGATTGCTTGGACCAGCGGCAAGGGCCAAAGGTACAAAGCCACATAAAGATGGGAGGGTTTAGGGGAATGCCTTTGAACGCTTGTGGTGCATTTTAGATGCATTTCCATGCATGTTAAAATAACTGGGACTTCTCCCCCCACAGAGAAACCTGGACCTCTCCCAACTATCTATGACCAAGGAGAAGGCATGCCCCCCCTTGTTGTGCCCAACCCCCACCCCTAAACAGGGTGAAGGGGAGGATCAGCCCTAGGAAAACTGCCCTTCTATTCTGCATAGGGCCCTTAATTACCTAGGTCAGTTCTGGGCCTCCTTATCAGGTTGAGCTTCCTCTGTCCCATTCCCTCTCTCTTCCTGCTGCCCCACCCTGCCCCTCCTCCCCTGCAGACTGCACAGTGAGGGTCTGACAGGAGGCAAGCTGCAATGATTCTGAATGGAGTTTGGGGCACTGGATTCACCATTCAAGCCACAAAGCTGCATGTCGTGCACTAACTGCCCAAGCGGACCTTACTGGCACACACTAGGTACCAGAGCACATCAACATAGTCCAGCAGGGTCACAGTTAGAGCACAGCCCGTGGCTTGGGCAGGGAAACAAGCAACATCTTGGCCCACTCAAAATCTCCATAGCTTGTTTCCTATCAGACGCTCACTGCAGTCTGTGCATGTGCCATAAGGGTGGTGAAGAACACCCCCTACAGCTGCGGAACTATTTGCTGTGTTTGTCAGGCGTGCATGTGTGTGTGACTCATCAAGTATGCGCATGCTTGCAAAATTTGTAGGCTTAAACCTGAATTAGTAATTACATGTAAAAATCAGGAGCATTACAGAAAATTAGGGTGGGTTGGCATCTCTGCCCACCCCCAAGGAGTTCTTCCTTTTGAGACTATTTTCTTTTTTTCTGTATTATTTGAGGGAAAAACTAGCTAGTTTTTCTGGGCTCTGGGCCAAGATTTTCTTTAAGGTTTTGCTATAGATTGCCTAGCACTCCAAATATAGTAACCAGAGGAAGTGCTTTATGAATACAGTAACTGAATAAATAATCTGTTTCACCTGTGTTAATTTTATTATGTAACTAGTTTAAGGTAGTTTTATTTACATCTGATATAAACACATACCAAGAAGATTGTAGTTGCTTAGTTTATTAATAAACATTGTAGGTTACCCAGGTTGGGATCAAGAATAAAGTCTGAAACATTCCATTCCATTTTTGCTGTCTCATAACTCAAACAGGAAGAATATGGGCAAATTTTGTTTTATTCATCAGTGTAGTTTATCGAGACAAGCCATTTCACTGTTTGAACTAAATGGGCCAAACTTATCTATGGTGTAACTCCACACACTTAGAAGTTACACCTGGAATTATTCTGGTATATTGTATTTCCCTTACTAAGCAATAACAGGGTGGACTATTGTTTAAGATAAGTAATTATTTCAGTTCAATAATTTTGACATGATAAAGCACACAGGTACTGCCAAAATTAATACATCAAATGTGTGTGCCTAGGAACAGGTTCCACCTTGGTGATATGGTTCTATACAGTATGTATTACTCAAAACAAAACAGGACATGAGATTTTAAGCATGGCTTCACTCTGAAAAGTGACTCAGCAGCCTAATATTGTGAGGTTGATTTCATATCAAATTTGTCCAGTTTATAAGTAAAAAAAAAAAAAAAGACAGTTTTTTCCTGTTTGCAGGCACTAGACTCAACCCACAATCTACAAGTCACGCTGGGTTCTTTCCTATTTCTGCATTATCATGATGATAAAATTCTGCAGGCCAAATTCTGCTTTCAGTTACACTTGTACCAACCAGCTATTTTCAAAGGTGTTGCATAGGTGTACCAAAGAGTAGAATTTGGTCTTGTAACTGCAATTTAACAATTCTGTTGATGAAGCATGATCCAGAAGTAAATGCAGCTCTCTCACAGAGCTCTTTTGGCTCTACCACTACTCATAAGAATAAATTCTTCCATTTCTGTCCCCAACCCCAATAAAGCAGATAGTGATCTTGTAAAAATGGCACCTTGGTGTAGTCAATAGATCTGTTCCCTGTTTGCACTGCAAATCCTTTTTCATACTAGAACTGCCCTTTAAATTAGGGAGGACTCTGGGTAGGGGATCTATATTTTATTCACTTTCACACATCCTTTTTTTCTTCTTCCTCTCAACATAAGTGCTCTGCAGATATGCTTAACTTTAAGCATGTGAGTAGTCCACTTTAAAATCAAACACGAACTTAAGTGCTCCTATGAATTAGGGCCTTAATGAGCTTCTGGTAGCAAGAGGTATATATAGCCTGCATTTGGAAAGGGATGGACTTTATCTGTTGTAATAGATCTTTTCCATCACTAACTTCTGTATTTGAATAAAGAAACATGGTAAAACAGAAGAGGGCTCTCAGCAATTAATATAAGAACCATGCTTCAGTTGCCATTTAGTTTACCAGCTAACATTAGACTGCTATATGTCTATTTGATATAGTATATACTCATGACATAGTTCTCCAACATACCTAATCTAAATTAGCTGATTGCTACTCCACACACAGCACAAACAAATAAATAACAAAAATGAAATGTGAACTATGCAGCTAAGGAAAGGAAACACTCCAGCTAGTGTGCACCCCACAGACAAAAAATAGGTACAAAAGAGAAATGATTAAATAAAAGAACAGAATCATACAGCTCTTCTCTCTATTTGGCTTAAAGTCAGTTGCAGACTGTGAATAGGAGCCCTTCCTAGTTGAAACAGCCCTGCAGAGCAGTAACAAAAACAAAGAAAAGCCAGTGAAACAAAATTTCAGCTCAAGAGCCCAGACATTATTCCTTTGTAAAAATGAGAATGAGGAATGCATCTCATTATTTTCTAGCAGCCCTGTGAGAGGAGCCACTGAGCTGGGTTACGTGATATTGAACACGTTATACATGACAGAAAACTCCACATCAAAGACGGGGAGCATGCCAGAGCAATATGTAATCAAAACCTCCTGTCAAGGGGGGTGTGTGTGGGGGGGAAATCCAACACACATACACAGATGTGGAGGATTTGGCACCACCTAGCTATTTGCACATGGTGTGCGTGGAAGGTTCGAGGAGAGCTACTTGGATTGACTTACACATTACAGATATTAACGGAGCCCTGCATCATGAGCATTGCACCAGCAAATACACCTCTGGGAACAATTCCACACTGGCTGGGGGAACAGACTAAACGACCTAATACATCTTTTCCATAGCAAGTCTTTATGCTTTAAGACTTCCTCCCATCAACTCACAGATTCCCTAACCCATGCATTGCCCATGAACCCTAAAACAAAGACATATGATGCAAGCCAAGAAGCAGAGGGTGCATTTTCTCTTCAGCATTCTCCGCTGTGTAATCTACCCACCACCCCAAAAACAGCAGCCTCTCGGATGCTTAGACTATCTCTGTATGTGCTTGCACGGCCGGAAAGTCCATCTCATGGTACAATTTAAATATGAAGATGATGCTTTTATCAGAATCACAAATGTATGTCTCAGCCCCTAAAAAGCCATAGGATGTGCTACAACAATACATTAGCAGCAACCTCTCTGCCCTACGTCTCCACCAGACAGCTCAGCAGCACAGAGCAACAGAGAGGACACACTCGATTGTGCCATCCTGGGCAGATTGCACCCACCTCTGACACAACCCTGAGAGGGGTGTCTCTTTTGCACTTGCTGGCAACCTTGGCACAGCCCAGGATGTCAGCCAGATATGACCAGACCAAATTGAGAACTTGGGTCGGGGATTTGGGGGCCTGCATGTCTCCCCACGGGGCATGGCTGATGCCAACCGCTCTGCAGGATGGGGAGCGCGTGATGGCCCCCGGGGCTCCACTGCACAGAAAGATGCTCCCCTTCCATCCCCTCTCACTGTCAGGCCAAGTTATCCTCCTCGCACCACTCCTTGCCCCACTTCAGTCAGGTGGAGGGGCTGAGGCTCCCCTCCCTGAGCAGGTATCTGGAGGTAACCACTGCTCACCTCCCTCTGCCCTCCAAGGAGTTCAGGTCTCCTCCCCCAGAGCAGGTCAGAGCCCCTCCCAGCTGCCAGAAGCCCCAGGAAGAGAGGGGGCAGCTCCTCCCTGTAGTGCCCCCGTCCTTCAGTGAGACCCTGGGGCGGGGGGAACAAGAAGCTCTTCCCCATCGCCAACCTGCAGCGTACACCCCGGGAGGGGAGGGGGAGTTTGGGCGCAGCTCTCCCCCCTCCCCGCAGCTTGCACCCGGGGGGGGGGTTGGGGGGCAGCTCTCCCCCCTCCCCGCAGCTTGCACCCGGGGGGGGGGGGTTGGGGGCAGCTCTCCCCCCTCCCTGCAGCTTGCACCCGGGGGGGGGGGGCGGTTGGGGGGCAGCTCTCCCCCCTCCCTGCAGCTTGCACCCGGGGGGGGGGGGCGGTTGGGGGGCAGCTCTCCCCCCTCCCTGCAGCTTGCACCGGGGGGGGGGCGGTTGGGGGGCAGCTCTCCCCCCTCCCTGCAGCTTGCACCGGGGGGGGGGGCGGTTGGGGGGCAGCTCTCCCCCCTCCCTGCAGCTTGCACCCGGGGGGGGGGGCGGTTGGGGGGCAGCTCTCCCCCCTCCCTGCAGCTTGCACCCGGGGGGGGGCGGTTGGGGGGCAGCTCTCCCCCCTCCCTGCAGCTTGCACCCGGGGGGGGGGCGGTTGGGGGGCAGCTCTCCCCCCTCCCTGCAGCTTGCACCCGGGGGGGGGGCGGTTGGGGGGCAGCTCTCCCCCCTCCCTGCAGCTTGCACCCGGGGGGGGGGCGGTTGGGGGGCAGCTCTCCCCCCTCCCTGCAGCTTGCACCCGGGGGGGGGCGGTTGGGGGGCAGCTCTCCCCCCTCCCTGCAGCTTGCACCCGGGGGGGAGGCGGTTGGGGGGCAGCTCTCCCCCCTCCCTGCAGCTTGCACCCGGGGGGGGGGGCGGTTGGGGGGCAGCTCTCCCCCCTCCCTGCAGCTTGCACCCGGGGGGGGGGGCGGTTGGGGGGCAGCTCTCCCCCCTCCCTGCAGCTTGCACCCGGGGGGGGGGCGGTTGGGGGGCAGCTCTCCCCCCTCCCTGCAGCTTGCACCCGGGGGGGGGGCGGTTGGGGGGCAGCTCTCCCCCCTCCCTGCAGCTTGCACCCGGGGGGGGGGGCGGTTGGGGGGCAGCTCTCCCCCCTCCCTGCAGCTTGCACCCGGGGGGGGGGCGGTTGGGGGGCAGCTCTCCCCCCTCCCTGCAGCTTGCACCCGGGGGGGGGGCGGTTGGGGGGCAGCTCTCCCCCCTCCCTGCAGCTTGCACCCGGGGGGGGGGCGGTTGGGGGGCAGCTCTCCCCCCTCCCTGCAGCTTGCACCCGGGGGGGGGGGCGGTTGGGGGGCAGCTCTCCCCCCTCCCTGCAGCTTGCACCCGGGGGGGGGGGCGGTTGGGGGGCAGCTCTCCCCCCTCCCTGCAGCTTGCACCCGGGGGGGGGGCGGTTGGGGGGCAGCTCTCCCCCCTCCCTGCAGCTTGCACCCGGGGGGGGGGGGCGGTTGGGGGGCAGCTCTCCCCCCTCCCTGCAGCTTGCACCCGGGGGGGGGGGGCGGTTGGGGGGCAGCTCTCCCCCCTCCCTGCAGCTTGCACCCGGGGGGGGGGGCGGTTGGGGGGCAGCTCTCCCCCCTCCCTGCAGCTTGCACCCGGGGGGGGGGGCGGTTGGGGGGCAGCTCTCCCCCCTCCCTGCAGCTTGCACCCGGGGGGGGGGGCGGTTGGGGGGCAGCTCTCCCCCCTCCCTGCAGCTTGCACCCGGGGGGGGGGGCGGTTGGGGGGCAGCTCTCCCCCCTCCCTGCAGCTTGCACCCGGGGGGGGGGCGGTTGGGGGGCAGCTCTCCCCCCTCCCTGCAGCTTGCACCCGGGGGGGGGGCGGTTGGGGGGCAGCTCTCCCCCCTCCCTGCAGCTTGCACCCGGGGGGGGGGCGGTTGGGGGGCAGCTCTCCCCCCTCCCTGCAGCTTGCACCCGGGGGGGGGGCGGTTGGGGGGCAGCTCTCCCCCCTCCCTGCAGCTTGCACCCGGGGGGGGGGCGGTTGGGGGGCAGCTCTCCCCCCTCCCTGCAGCTTGCACCCGGGGGGGGGGGCGGTTGGGGGGCAGCTCTCCCCCCTCCCTGCAGCTTGCACCCGGGGGGGGGGGCGGTTGGGGGGCAGCTCTCCCCCCTCCCTGCAGCTTGCACCCGGGGGGGGGGGCGGTTGGGGGGCAGCTCTCCCCCCTCCCTGCAGCTTGCACCCGGGGGGGGGGGCGGTTGGGGGGCAGCTCTCCCCCCTCCCTGCAGCTTGCACCCGGGGGGGGGGCGGTTGGGGGGCAGCTCTCCCCCCTCCCTGCAGCTTGCACCCGGGGGGGGGGGCGGTTGGGGGGCAGCTCTCCCCCCTCCCTGCAGCTTGCACCCGGGGGGGGGGCGGTTGGGGGGCAGCTCTCCCCCCTCCCTGCAGCTTGCACCCGGGGGGGGGGCGGTTGGGGGGCAGCTCTCCCCCCTCCCTGCAGCTTGCACCCGGGGGGGAGCGGTTGGGGGGCAGCTCTCCCCCCTCCCTGCAGCTTGCACCCGGGGGGGGGGGCGGTTGGGGGGCAGCTCTCCCCCCTCCCTGCAGCTTGCACCCGGGGGGGGGCGGTTGGGGGGCAGCTCTCCCCCCTCCCTGCAGCTTGCACCCGGGGGGGGGCGGTTGGGGGGCAGCTCTCCCCCCTCCCTGCAGCTTGCACCCGGGGGGGGGCGGTTGGGGGGCAGCTCTCCCCCCTCCCTGCAGCTTGCACCCGGGGGGGGGCGGTTGGGGGGCAGCTCTCCCCCCTCCCTGCAGCTTGCACCCGGGGGGGGGCGGTTGGGGGGCAGCTCTCCCCCCTCCCTGCAGCTTGCACCCGGGGGGGGGGCGGTTGGGGGGCAGCTCTCCCCCCTCCCTGCAGCTTGCACCCGGGGGGGGGGGCGGTTGGGGGGCAGCTCTCCCCCCTCCCTGCAGCTTGCACCCGGGGGGGGGGCGGTTGGGGGGCAGCTCTCCCCCCTCCCTGCAGCTTGCACCCGGGGGGGGGGCGGTTGGGGGGCAGCTCTCCCCCCTCCCTGCAGCTTACACCGGGGGGGGGGCGGTTGGGGGGCAGCTCTCCCCCCTCCCTGCAGCTTGCACCCGGGGGGGGGCGGTTGGGGGGCAGCTCTCCCCCCTCCCTGCAGCTTACACCGGGGGGGGGGGCGGTTGGGGGGCAGCTCTCCCCCCTCCCTGCAGCTTGCACCCGGGGGGGGGCGGTTGGGGGGCAGCTCTCCCCCCTCCCCGCAGCTTGCACCCGGGGGGGGGCGGTTGGGGGGCAGCTCTCCCCCCTCCCTGCAGCTTACACCGGGGGGGAGCCCCGCCCCTCACTCACCCAGAGATGCCGCCCTGGCGGAGGGAGTCCGTCGATGCCGCAGCCGCCTCGCTCCCGCTGACAGACAGACACACAGCCCGGCTCTGCCGGAGCGCCAGGGACCCGGATCTGGAGGGCCCCGCCCACTCCCCTTCTGCCTCGCGCGGGGAGCCTCCCGCTCTGCGCCTGCGCCCAGCGGCGCCGGGGCGGGGCCGAGGGGGGGCGAGTCTGTCTCGGCTGCCGCCCGCTCTCGTGGCGGCCCCTGCGGCTTGCCGCCTCCCGCCCGTCGCCCGCGCTCGGCAAGGCCCTGGTCACGCCTCCTTCCCAGGCTGGGGGTGCCCAGGCGCGCAGCGTGCCCCGGGCTGGGCCCATGGGGCCTGGCTGCCGTGTCCCCGCCCCGCGCCCCGGAGCCCGCGGGCGTCGCTGGCTTGGGTTGCCCGGCGTTGCGACCTCTTGTGCCGCGGCTCGGGATGGTTGGCGTTTTTCTGAAAGCCTCAGGTCCGGGAGTCCTGTGATTATGTGAGAATCTTGGCTTTTCGTTTGTCTTCAAAAAGTGAGTTCCTAGCCCTTTGTGGCTTCAGAGAAATGTGCAGAAAAGCCAGAAGGCAGATAAAAGGAACCCCAAACTCATGATTTGTTTTTTAAGCCACCTCATGACTGGGGGGGAACTGTTTTTCTGGGTGTCCCAGTATAGAGGTTTCCTAATGGCGGGTAGAGAGCTAACGAGTCGGGTGGTGCTGGTTCCTTAGTCACATGTCCAGCAGCTAAACTGCATTAAAAAAAGCAAAGTACAAAATACAATTAATATTTTCCTAATCTTGCTTCTCTAGGTAAGCAATTGCTGCACTTGCCATAGAATGTTATGTGATCAAGAGCTTGGGGAGAAGTGACAAAGAAGACTGAATGGTGTAATGCCTCCTAGATGATATCCCCATTAACATGTGATCCTTGGTTATGACCAAGAGTGGGGCATCCCATCCTAGTATCACACAGGTGCATTGTCCGTGGTGCCAAGTTTTTGGTAAAGCTGATCTATTTATCCTCTAAGGCTTTTCTTCAGGGCTTGGCTATGGGATAACTGAAGTGGGTTTTAGCCCACGAAAGCTTATGCTCAAATAAATTTGTTAGTCTCTAAGGTGCCACAAGTACTCATTCTTTTTGCTGATACAGACTAACACGGCTACCACTCTGAAACCTGTATTTTACTTACGCTGGACTGGGGCTGTGTTATGTAGAATTGGTCCTGTTTTTATTTTGTGGCATTGTAAAGCTCATAGAACACAGCCAGATGCTCAATAAAGTGAAATAAAATGTCCTGCTGGACAATATGGTTGCATTTCCTGAGACCCAAAAGAGAGACAAGGTGGGTGACGTAATATGTTTTATTAGACCAACTTCTGTTAATGAGAGAGACGAGCTTCTGAACTTACACAGAGTTATTCTTCCAGTCTGGGAAATGTACTCGGAGGGTAGGCCTATGGCTGGCCTGCACCAGTTGTCTTGAACTTCCAGGGCTCAGGCTAAAGGACTTTTTAATTGCAGAGTAGACGCCAAGCTGCTTCCCAAGCTCTGGGACTCTCCCACCTTGCAGCATGGATTCACCAAGGGCAAGTCATGCATGACTAATCTAATTGCCTTCTATGACAAGATAACTGGCTCTGTGAATGAAGGGAAAGCGGTGGACGTGTTGTTCCTTGACTTTAGCAAAGCTTTTGACAAGGTTTCCCACAGTATTCTTGCTAGCAAGTTAAAGACGTATGGGCTGGATGAATGGACTATACGGTGGACAGAAAGCTGGCTAGATTGTCGGGCTCAAGGGGTAGTGATCAATGGCTCCATGTCTAGTTGGCAGCCGGTATCAAGTGGAGTGCCCCAAAGGTCGGTCCTGGGACCGGTTTTGTTCAATATCTTCATAAATGATCTGGAGGATGGTGTGGACTGCACCCTCAGCAAGTTTCCAGATGACACTAAACTGGGAGGAGAGGTAGATACCCTGGAGAGTAGGGATAGGATACAGAGGGACCTAGACGAATTAGAGGATTGGGCCAAAAGCAATCTGATGAGGTTCAACAAGGATAAGTGCAGAGTCCTGCACTTAGGACGGAAGAATCCCATGCACCGCTACAGACTAGGGACAGAATGGCTAGGCAGCAGTTCTGCAGAAAAGGACCTAGGGGTTACAGTGGACGAGAAGCTGGATATGAGTCAACAGTGTGCCCTTGTTGCTAAGAACGCCAGTGGCATTTTGGGCTGTATAAGTAGGGGCATTGCCAGCAGATTGAGGGACGTGATCGTTCCCCTCTATTCAACACTGGTGAGGCCTCATCTGGAGTACTGTGTCCAGTTTTGGGCCCCACACTACAAGAAGGATGTGGAAAAATTGGAGAGAGTCCAGCGGAGGGCAACAAAAATGATTAGGGGACTGGAACACATGACTTATGAGGAGAGGCTGAGGGAACTGGGATTGTTTAGTCTGCGGAAGAGAAAAATGAGTGGGGATTTGATAGGTGCTTTCAACTACCTGAAAGGGGGTTCCAAAGAGGATGGATCTAGACCGTTCTCAGTGGTAGCAGATGACAGAACAAGGAGTAATGGTCTCAAGTTGCAATGGGGGAGGTTTAGGTTGGATATTAGGAAAAACTTTTTCACTAGGAGGGTGGTGAAACACTGGAATGCATTACCTAGGGAGGTGGTGGAATCTCCTTCCTTAGAATTTTTTAAGGTCAGGCTTGACAAAGCCCTGGCTGGGATGATTTAGTTGGGGATTAGTCTTGCTTTGAGCAGGGGGTTGGACTAGATGACCTCCTGAGGTCCCTTCCAACTCTGATATTCTATGATTCTATGCAGGGTCCTAGAGCTTGGGCCCCAGCGTGGGCTCCAATGTATACACCATAATTAAACAGCCTCTTAGCCTGAGTCCTGCTGAGCCTGACTCAGCTGGTACGGGCCAGCCGTGGGTTTTTAATTGCAGTGTACATGTACCCAGAGTGTCACAGTGGAACAGACCGTTTAGCATAATGAGTTAACACATATTTCAAGTTTCAGAGTAACAGCCGTGTTAGTCTGTATTCGCAAAAAGAAAAGGAGTACTTGTGGCACCTTAGAGACTAACCAATTTATTTGAACATGAGCTTTCGTGAGCTACAGCTCATGTCATCGAATGCATACCGTATCCACGGTATGCATCCGATGAAGTGAGCTGTAGCTCACGAAAGCTCATGCTCAAATAAATTGGTTAGTCTCTAAGGTGCCATAAGTCCTCCTTTTCTTTTCACATATTTCAAGGGACCATTCAAGGTGAAGTGCCTTATTAATACCCTCTCCAGTCATAGGGCAGAAAGAAAGGGAAGGGAAAAAAAGGCAGCTTGTCGAGGTGCTGGCGGTGATGGGAAGGTTGTTAGTGGGTTATAGTTTTTGTAATAAGCTGTAAATCCAGTGTCTCTATTCAGTCCATGATTTTTAATATCTATAAAAGTTACCATTTTAAACTCCCAGGCTTGTCTTTTGAGGACGTTGTGGTGCTGTGCCGTTTTCCTTTGAGAATGAGGCCTGAGAGGTCAGATACAGGGTGGTCATTTTGTGAAAAGGGTTCACCCACAGGTGAGCTCTCCACAGACATAGGGCTTGTCTACCCTGGCAATTTACAGCACTGCAACTTTCTCGCCCAGGGGTGTGAAAAAACAGCCCCCTGAGCACTGCAAGTTTCAGCACTGTAAAGTGCCAGTGTAGACAGTGCCCCAGTGCTGGGAGCCGCGGACCTCGTGGAGGTGGCTCTGCAGCGACCAGACAAGCCACGTTAAAGCGCTGCACGTTGCCAGTGTAGACTAGCCCCAAGACATACCAACCCAAAGTGGCAACAGACCCTGCCAGAACAGCAGATGCAAAACCTGCAGATATCTCTCCGCTGCTAGAGTGATCAACACCTACCACAACCCACCTTTCAAGGGGTCCTACACATGCCTACTTAGGCATCTGAAGAAGTGTTTTTTTACCCACTAAAGCTTATGCCCAAATTAAAGACTAACAGATTTAAGTGCCGCCGGACTCCTCGTTGTTTTTGTGGATACAGACTAACACGGCTACCCCTCTGATACTTGATGCCTACTGAGGGTAATCAGACATCCTGATATTAGGGGTTTTGTCTTATATGCACAACGATACGCTGACCCCATCCCGAGGGAAAAAAAGTGTTCCAGTTTTTCACACTTGCTATCTGGTCAGCCTATGCCTATCAAAACAAATGGTGTACCTCATCCAGCCCAGTAAATGCCCCACTAACAGCTATGTGGGTGAAACCAGACAGTCACTGCACTTGCAAATGAACTCACACAGAAAAACAATAAAAAGACAAGAATACTGTATCACCTTCTTACAACAATCTATAACCCACTAACAACCCCTTCCCAAGCAGCCTTTTTCCCCCTTCCTTCCTTCCTCTCTCCCCTCTTCCCCCCATGACTGGAGGGTTGTTAGTGGGCCACTTCACCTTGAATGGCCTTGAAATATGTAAAAAGAAAAGGAGGACTTGTGGTACCTTAGAGGCTAACAAATTTATTTGAGCATAAGCTTTCTTGAGCTACAGCTCACTTCATTGGATGCATTCCGATGAAGTGAGCTGTAGCTCACGAAAGCTTACGCTCAAATAAATTTGTTAGTCTCTGAGGTACCACAAGTCCTCCTTTTCTTTTTGCGGATACAGACTAACAGGGCTGCTACTCTGAAACTTGAAATATGTGTTAACTACATACGCTGAATAATTTGCACCACCTTGTATTTAGCTGTGACACTCTGAGTATGTTTCCCACATGTGAGGAAGAACTCTGTGTAAGCTCGAAAGCTTGTCTGTCTCAAAACAGAAGTTGGTCCAATAAAAGATATTATCTCACTCACCTTGTCTCTCTAATATCCTGGGGCCAACATGGCTACAACAGCACTACATGGGACCCAACAGGGTTTTTGGGACCCTGACCCATCCCGCACCTAGTACTTGTGGGTCCATCCTCTCTGAAAAAAATGGAATAAACCCATTGGAACATGTATGGATGGTAACCCTATGCATCATAGTAAGAACAACAGGGAAATGTGCATGCTCTTAGCATTATGTGCCTTTAATAACACACTCCTTAAATAACATTAAGTAACAGATCATCATCCCCGTCTTTGAAGACAACTAAGGTTCTATTGCATCACAACGTTCTTAGAGGGAGTGGGGAAATAGGAGTGTAAGGAGGTTTTCAGAGCAGTGCATCAGCATGATGTCACGATGCTAGGGTGTATGCACCAAAAGTACCAGGATGTGAATGAAGCTGACTCCATTTTTGCCAATAGTAGGTACTTCTGTGCTACACCCTTCCCCTACCCCCGCCTCCCGAAAAAGGAAAAAGTTGCTTAGATGGAAAGATACATTTGAAGCCAGATTTCAATAGGATCACAAAGTTATATAAAACAGTGATAGAAGAGCCCTTGAGACTATTAACGAGATTGGTCAACTAGCGGGCCCTAAGCATAGTTTTTGTGCACTTAGCCCAGACCCTCAAAGATATTTGGGCTTCTAGCTTCCATTGATTTAGGAGCCTAAACACCTTTGAGGATCTGGGCCTCAGTAACTGTGGCTGCAAACAGTGTCTTGTTTCTTCCCAGAAGCCAACGTTATACCTGGCTGTCTCCCTGGAACCAGTTCAGCACACTGGGTTTTTTATGCAGTGCAGCTGGCCCTCCCAGTCATGCCACTGTAACCAGTGTGGCCAGTCCTCCTTCCTCCCTGCTGTCTGTGCAGTAGGACGTTGTCCCACATGTTCTAATGCCACTCTTTGTGTATGCTCTGCTGAGCCAGTATGGGATGACTGCCCATATTTTCCAAAAATGCACTGTTGTAGCATGGGGAGACAGATACCCAAATGTTGTCTAGCCACAGATACAGACAGAGCGGTTACAGTGTGGACACCACTCTAAACCGTGTTTTTTACTGGCCCAGAGGAGAGTTTCACAAACTGATTACAAAATTCTGCTTGAGGTAGTTGTGGGGAGAGGGCCTTAGGTTGACCGTACATGCATGTTTAAATTTTATGTTCAGCTATTCCCAGTCTAGCACTGTTGGTAGAGAGATTCAGGTTTATTTTATTTTAATTCTGCTGATCTTTAGCCATAGACATCTGTGCAATCCGTGGCCTTCTAAGTGGGAATCTGCTGCTCATTAATTTTCTTCCAGGAAGGGCATTAGAGCATCCCTTCAGAATATTTAAGATGCCCATAGTTAGGTGTTGTCTTTGTGTGCTGTAAGCATGCACCCTCCCTGAGATGTGACGGAGTCTGTATGTAGCACAGAAGCCAATCCCACTACAAAGGAACAACTTTGTAAGGATTAAGCCACTCATCTGGAGCACCTACTCCACACTAATTATGGCTTCCAGCAGCCTGGAGCAGTTGCAAAGGGAAAACACCATGCTCTTTGCAGGCTCTTCATTGTAACATCTGATACCTCATGAACATATCCACAAAACAGCTGGTGAAGTAGGGGAATCTCCCCATCTAAGAGGTCTGGAGGTGAGGCACGGAGATTGACTAAAGTGCCCAAGGACACATAGGGAGTCTGTGGCAGAGCCGGGATTTGAACCTGTCTCCTGAGTCCCACTGTAGTACGTTAACCAACTTTTCAATCACTAGCAATGTTTAAATCCAGGCTGGATGTTTTCTAATAGATCTGCCCAGCTCAAACAGTGATTGATTCAGGGAAGTTCTCCAGAAAGGCCAGTTAAACCCCAAATAGCGATGCTAAGATGGAAGAGTGCAAAGGTTAATGAAATCAGGCTCTGCTGAAAAATGTTTGGGCTAAAGCAGAAGATTGGTATCCGTTCCTAGCTTTGCCACACACTGACTTGGTGATCTTGGGAAGTCATTTCCCTCTGGGTACCTCAGTTTCCTTTATCTGTAAATCAAGCGTAATGATACTTCCCTAGCTCCCAGGGATGTTGTGAAACTTAATTCAAGGATGGTTGTTACAGTGTTTTGATGTACATGGATGAATGTTGCGACAGCATTACTTTGGTTATAATACGCAGATTCTCCTTCAAAGAGGCTTGGCAGGACTGAACTCATACAGAGCTAGTGACTGCTCCCCAAATGAGTTATTGCAGTGTTTCCCAAACTTGGGATGCTACTTGTTCAGGAAAAGCCCCTGCTGAGCTGGGCCAGTTTGTTTACCTGCCACGTCCACAGGTTTGGCCGATTGCGGCTCCCACTGTCCGCAGTTCGCCACTGTAGGCCAATGGAGGCTGCGGGAAGCGGCGTGGGCTGAGGGACAAATCGGCTGCCACTTTCTGCAGACCCCATTGGCCTGGAGCGGCGAACCATGGCCAGTGGGAGCTGCGATCGGCCGAACATGCGGACGCAGCAGGTAAACAAACTGGCCCGGCCCGCCAGGGGCTTTCCCTGAACAAATGGTATCCCAGGTTTGGGAAACACTGAGTTGTTATTTATAAATTGCTCAGCCTTTTCTCACCAAACCCAGCTCAGGACATGACAACATTCCAAGCACTTCTTTCTTCCCAGAGATGGAGATGTTCTTTCCTGGTGACAAATAGTCACACAGATCTTGCTTTAGCCGGATGTTGTACTAGAGCAGACAGGCATGGAGTGAATGTCAAGACAGTCCACAGCTCACTAATGTTAGCAGGTCCTGGGCTTGCTTTGCATCTTATGTATTTTACTGTAACTGGATGAATTCCTTCAAACTTGCTCTTCAGACGACTTCACCACAGTGATCATAGAACCGTTGAGCTTGGATACACAGGGGTTAATCTGGTTTCTGCATGCAGGAATTAGGGAAGGTGAATCTTAGGTGAAATTCACCAGGGAAGAGGAACTTTATCCACCAGGGCTTCATCATAAGCAGCATCAGCACTGAAGAATCTGTACATCTCCTGGATGTCCTGGCTCCAGCTAGCTCTGGATCTTCCAGCAAAAGAGAGGTTGCAAGTGGTGGCAAGGGCTGCTGAGATCTCATTTCCGAGGGGAGGAGACATTGTCACCTGGAGTTTGCAGGCTGAATTCCATGCTGGAAATGAATGGGGCCCTATATCTTCTAGCTAAGATGTTCTTTTATAGATGAATTTTAAAAAGCCTCTTTAACAGTATAATGAACATATTAAACTCTGTTTCAGCTGGTTTCCCTGCCACGCGTATCCTTTTGCCTGAACCCAATACCCTGCCTTTGCTAATGATGATGGCAGCACAGCATTTTCTTCCTGCCACCCTCCTAGAAATTGTTGGAGGTCATCTGTCCTCAAAGAGCAAGCTAGTCTCCTTGTGAAAACAAGCTATTCATTGTCTTTTTCAAAGCCAGAAAACGAGCTATTTGCCGTCTTTTTCAAAACCAACAGATCTTGTTTTCAAAAGGTCTGCAGCCCAGGTGATTGCAAAAACCTATGTACAATTGCATGCCTGATTTGCATACCTGAAAATCATCTGATTGCTTAAATACTACAGTGTTAGGTGCTACAGGAAATCCTGTTAAGACTTCGGGCAAGCGGCCATGGTAATTGCATCTGCAAATTAGGAGCATAATTGCACACCTGACAACTTAAAGATCCGGTCAGTACTTTCCCCTTTGTCTTCAAAAACAAACCGTTGATCCCACCCTCACTGCCTAATTGTTTGAAACAATAATTGAAAGTCCCATGAGAGTGATTTTTAACAAACTGATTTTAACAAGAGCTTCATCGAGCTCCATCAGGGGAGAGAAAGTTCTCTGACCTTCCACAGACTCCACCCCTACAAGTCTCCAACTGTAAATAAAGTGACAACACACTCAATCAGTGAAACATCAGATAACAAGCATTACCTCATCAGAACAGATTCCCATTGGCTTGATTATACTTTGAGGACATGTCAATTTTTCAAAAGGAGTACTTGTAGCACCTTAGAGACAAACAAATGTATTGGTCTCTAAGGTGCCACAAGTATGCCTTTTCTTTTTGCAGATACAAACTAACACGGCTGCTACTCTGAAAAAAGATCAGAACGCTCTCCCTTCCAAATCAGGCCTCAAAGCCAACAGAGAAATGTAAGGGCTCCAGAGCTGCCTTAGGCAGGTGGGGGGCAGAGTTTGGGGGTGCGGGTTCTGGACACCACCCAAATTTCTACAAACCTGCCACCCCTGTTATTAATCTCTCCTTGTACGGAAGCTGATCCATACCCCTAATCATTTTTGATGCCCTTTTCTGAACCTTTTCAAATTCTAATATATCTTTTTTGAGATGGGGTGATCACAACTGCATGCAGTATTCAAGATGTGAGCGTACCATGGATTTATGTAGAGGCAATATGCTATTTTCTGTCTTCTTATCTATCCCTTCCTTAATGATTCCCAACATTCTGTTAGATTTTTTGACTGCCACTTCACATTGAGTGTTTTCAGAGAACTATCCACAATGACTCCAAGATCTCTTTCTTGAGTGGTAACAGCCAATTTAGACCCCATGTAACAAAGTAGTTCCTTAGGAGGGCAGATCAATCTTTGCTTGTTGTTGGTTGTTATGACTAGAAAGCAGTAGTCACAAGGTAAAGAAGATTCAAAAGAGAAGGTTCTTCACTGTATTTAACATACAACATCCCTGGGTAAATTAGAACAGCAAATGTAGGAAAATCAGGAGTAAACATAGTACAGAAGGAAAACACTTTATATATAGGGAAGCTGTTAAAAATAGCTGGTAAGGCAAATACATGCTTGTTGGCACTACATAGGCTTAGAAGAATTAGAATTTTATCGATAAGTGTCTGTAACTGTCAATTTTACTGTACACACACAAAGTGACAAACAAATATTTCCATTAATAATCATTGAAATTTACAGATAGGCCATTTACGGTGACCTAACCAAGCGCGATATCTAAACTGACACTTTGTCGAAACTTTGCCGCAAATAGCTCTACACCTCTCGTTGAGGTGGTTTTATTTCGTTGGCAAAGCAGGAGAGTTTTGCCAGTGGAAGGAGCAGTGTAGTGTGTACACCTCCACTGTTTTGCTGATGAAAGCTGCCTTTTGTCGACAAAACTCTGTAGTATAGACAAAGCCCAAGGCTCTGTCCCAGTTCCTGTAGCATATAGTCTTATACAAGGAATTGCCATTAATTTAATTTTGATCCTAGAAAATAACACTCCTTTCTGATGTAGCTATGCTGGTACAACTTTTTAAGTGTAGCCCCAGCCTGTGTGTTCCCATTCCTTCCAAAGGCTTGTGTTCTCTCTCTCTGTTTGTTAGTGTAGGTGACCGACAATTGGAAATAATGACTCCTGGAGCTGAACACCGAGGGAACTTTATGCCTGGTAACGCCTCCTTTTGTGTTGGTTTTTCATAGCATTTGGTGTTGAACTCATGGGATCTGGATTTCTGTCCTGTCATGTGATGGTCGGCGGATGGTGAAAGGACCAGGCTACACTGATGTGTTAAGGTATCACTGGCAGCTGGTTCATAGGTAAAGATCGTCATATAGTTGGTTATGACTGCTGATGCTGCTTGGGGAGGGGGAAAAAGCAAATAAAAAGAAGGGGCCAAATTCATCTTGACTGCAGTCAGCTGTCTAGGGGTCAGTGTGACCTATGGGCCTTTGTTTAAACATAGCTAAGGCTCAGAAAAGAGATAATTGGTCATCTACTCTCCTATCCTTTAAATAGCAGCATGGGTCAGTGGGTAGCTCCTTAGACTGGGATCCAGGCGTCCTGGGTTCTGTTTCCAGTGACCTTGTTTGTAAACTCTTTGGGGCAGCAGCTGTTGCTTTGTGTGTGTCCAAAGCCTGAAATCACACTCTCTAAGCACTATGATAAAATAAACAATAATCTAGGGCTGTTAATTGGTTGTTAAAATTAATCATAAGAATGGCCATACTGGGTCAGACCAAAGGTCCATCCAGCCCAGTATCCTGTCTACTGATAGTGGCCAATACCAGGTGCCCCAGAGGGAGAGAACAGGTAATGATCAAGTGATCTCTCTCCTGCCATCCATCTCACCCTCTGACAAACAGAGTCTAGGGACACTGTTCCTTACTCGTCCTGGCTAATAGCCATTAATAGACTTAACCTCCATGAATTTATCCAGTTCTCTTTTAAACCCTATTATAGTCCTAGCCTTCACAACCTCCTCAGGCAAGGAGTTCCACAGGTTGACTGTGCGCTGTGTGAAGAAGAACTTCCTTTTATTTGTTTTAAACCTGCTGCCCATTAATTTCATTAAGTGGCCCCTAGTTCTTATATTATGGGAACAAGTAAATAACTTTTCCTTATTCACTTTCTCTACACCACTCATGATTTTATATACCTCTGTCAGATCCCCCGTTAGTCTCCTCTTTTCCAAGCTGATTAATTGCACTATTAAACAATAATAGAATACCATTTATTTATGTATTTTGGATGTTTTCTACATTTTCAAATATATTAATTTCAGTTACAACACAGAATATAAAGTGTACAGTGCTTACTTTATATTTATTTTTGATTACAAGTATTTGCACTGAAACCCCACCAAATTGTATTTTTCAGTTCACCTAATACAAGTACTGTAGTGCAATCTCTTTATCATGAAAGTTGAACTTACAAATGTAGAATTATGTAAAAACAAAAAGCATTCAAAAATAAAACAATGTAAAATTTTAGAGCCTGCAAGTCCACTCAGTCCTACTTCTTGTTCAGCCAATTGCTCAGACAAATAAGTTTGTTTACATTTGCAAGAGATACTGCTGCCCACTTCTTGTTTCCAGTGTCACTTGAAAGTGAGAACAGGCATTCTCATGGCACTGTTGTAGCCAGCGTCACAAGATATTTACATGCCAGATGTGCTAAAGATTCACATGTCCCCTTCATGCTTCAACCACCATTCCAGGGGACATGCGTCCATACTGGTGACGGGTTCTGCTCGATAACAATCCAAAGCAGTGCGGACCGATGTATGTTCATTTTCATTATCTGAGTCAGATGCCACCAGCAGAAGGTTGATTTTCTTTTTTGGTCGTTTGGGTTCTGTAGTTTCCACATCGGAGTGTTGCTCTTTTAAGACTTCTGAAAGCATGCTCCACACCTCATCCCTGTCAGATTTTGGAAGGCAGTTCAGATTCTTAAACCTTGGGGTGAGTGTTGTAGCTATCTTTAGAAATCTCACACTGGTACCTTCTTTGCATTTTGTGAAATCTGCAGTGAAAGTGTTCTTAAAATGAACAACATGTGCTGGGTCATCATATGAGACTGCTATAACATGAAATATGTGGCAGAATGCGGGTAAAACTGAGCAGGAGACATTCAGTTCTCTCCCAAGGAGTTCAGTCACAAATATAGTTAACGCATTATTTTTTTAACGAGTGTCATCAGCATGGAAGCATGTCTTCTGGAATGATGCCCAAGTATGAAGGGGCATATGAATGTATAGCATATCTGGCACGTTAAATACCTTGCAATGCTGGCTACAAAAGTGCCATGCAAATGCCTGTTCTCACTTTCTGGTGATGTAAATAAGAAGAGGGCAGCATTATCTCCTGTAAATGTAAACAAACTTGTTTGTCTTAGCGATTGACTGAACAAGAAGTGGGACTGAGTGGATTTGTAGGCTCTGAAGTTTTACATTGTTTTGTATTTGAGTGCAGTTATGTAACAAAAAAAAGTACATTTGCAAATTGCACTTTCACGACAAAGAGATTGCACGACAGTGCTTGTATGAGGTGAATTGAAAAATACTATTTCTTTTGTTTATCGTTTTTACAGTGCAAATATTTGTAATAAAAACAATATACACTTTGATTTCAGTTACAACACAGAATACAAAATATGTGAAAATGTAGAATAACATCCAAAATATTGAATAAATTTCAATTGGTATTCTATTGCTGAACAGTTTGATTAAAACTGTGATTAATCGCAATTAATGTTTTTAATTGCGAGAGTTAACTGTGATTAATCGACAGCCCTACAATAATCTAATTTCCCCTACCAATGAAGGATTATGTCAAGATAGTGCTGACACAGCAGAAATAGGATTAATCAGAAGACTGCCAGCATGTTTGAAGGGGATAGCGGCTTCTAACCTCAGGCTACATGAGTTATGCTGGGTGGTTTTATCTAATGAAATCTTTTTAGTGCTGTGGGAATCCCAGCTCAGACAAGAGAGGGACTTGCCAAAACACGCCTGAGATGTGCTTACGCTGAACAAACAGAGTGTAAAGACTTGTGAGGATGACTTGTAACACTAATACCCATTGACAAAACTGATTTGGGTGGATTATCTCCCTAATCTTTGCTAAATGCCCACTGTGAACTGTTTATATTGAGCTTTACATATTGGCCAATCCTAAATGTTCATTGATGAAGCTTGGAGCTAGGTCCTATCAGTGGGAATGGTACAAGGAGTAGGAATGCTCACACTTAGCTATTGTCCACGAATTTGAATTAAAGCTCTTCTTCTCTTGCAGTACCCAAAGCTTTCCCACATCTGGGAACATCTGCAAACCTGGGGCATATTTGTAGGCCCAGTAAGTTGCTCAGGCAGCTTTAGGTTAAGCCCAGCTGTGATATCACCGAATGGTGGCAGCTTTTGGGGGCTGCCAGAGGTTGCGCATGCTGCCTTTGTCCTGCATTTCTTTTTTATTCATTTTAACAGAAGCGAAGGTTTGACCCTTTATTAATAAATGGTTAATCCTGGGGTAGTAAGTAGAGACAGCTGTAGCACCAAGTTGCACTGAATCGCATTGTCTTCAATGCACTGCATTTAAAATGTTCATGCACAGGAGCCAAGAAAGCAAATGGGGCAGCCCAGACTCACCAGTTTCTCCCAGGCAAGTTCCTTAGCACCGTAAGTGCGGAGCGCAGGAAATGCCCCGGCCCTTTCAGGTATCGAAGGGGTAGCCGTGTTCGTCTGGATCTGTAAGAGTGGCACAGAGTCCTGTGGCACCTTATAGACTAAGTCTATAAGGTGCCACAGGACTCTTTGACCTTTCAGTGTTCTCCGAGTCCAGTTTTTACAATTCCATGCCGAAAAAAAGGAGGTGTGTCCACTTCAAGAGAGCAGGGGCATCCCAGGCCCACATGGATTCCTGAAGCTGCCATTGGTTCGGAGGACACAAGTGGTGATGCAAAGTTTTCAAAGGGGAGGAAACATCAGGATAATACATTAGAGCAGAGCTGCAGCTCTGCTAGAATGCAGGTCGAGAGTCACTTACTGTTTAAAAGATGCTTATTCTAAGTGCTCTAAAACCCACCTGGTGATTCACAGGGCCCTGAAATTTGCTGCGCGCCATTAGAGGTGTAGAGTAAGGATAGTGGTCCAAATTTGGGGTCATTTGAGTAAGGGGTTCCTGAGATAAAGCCCACTAAAAAGCCACATCTTTACAAAATCACTTGGTGGTTCTAACTTTTTTTGTGCACCCTGAGGGCTCATATTATTGCTGTGATCCTCCTCACACTGATCTTTTTAGTATAAAAAGTCACTTGCTTGGTGCACTGGAGAGCTCTGAACAGAGTCAGCTAACAGGAGAGCTTCAGAGGGAATTGCTGTGGACTCTGTGCATGGAGGTAGCAGGATTTGGGGAGTGGTTCATTTGGTCCCTCTGTTGGTGGTTTGTTTGATTTTGTTCCCTGTGTGTGAATGGCGTTGCTAGGCTGTGTAAGGACCTAAGACAGGTCTGTTTGTTGGTGTCTTGGTAAAGGCTGCAAGGCTCTCACCCTGGGAGCTTTGATCAGCCCTGCTGTTTGAAGTTGGGGTGGGGGGTGCGGAGACTGGAGCTGATATGCACCACTAGTTCAAGGCTCAGTTCTTCCAAGGGAGGTCTAGTGATGAGACGGGGATGCAGCAGGCAGGGCTGCTCTGCAGTGCCCCTTCAGGGACACAAGCAGTACAGTGTCCGGTTTCCCCTGCCCCCTTAGTCTGCAGCCTTTGGCCACCTGCTTGAGGCTGGGTAGCCTGCGCCATAAGCTTGGCATCAGTCTCTAAACAAAAATAGCAACTCTGGAGTCAGCTGTCTGCACTTTTAAACACGCGCGTAGTTTGGGCACTTAAGGCCAGGCCTTGGCCTGGGTCAGCACTCAAGGGCTCCTTCCCATCCCAATCTCACCCACCTCTGCCCCTGAGCAAAAACAGGCAAGCCTTCTTAATGGGCCTGGTGGTTCCTGATTGGTAAATATTTGCTCCTGGCACATATAGGCCTCTGGAGGACTGTCTCGTTGGTTGCCCAATCCGAGTGGACTTTCCTTGGGCAGGGAGTGTCTGGGTGCTGGTGTCTCCAGAGAAAGCCTGATAGACCCCATCACAGGGTTCACTGTAGAAGGAGGAAACTGCAGCATCTCAGCTACTGCTGTGGTACCTGTTGGCAAAAGGTGACCTTTTATTGACAACCCAGATTCAGGCCCACCAGTGTCAGCTGGAGCCCAGGGTGCTCAGCATCCCCCTCCCCACAGGATCATGGGCCCGGTGATCCTGACCAGAGCAGGCTCTCCCTGCGCCAGTAGGACTGCGATGGCGGCAGCAGGCGGGCAGGGCACTGAGTGCCACCAGCTCCCCACCCTGGGGAGAGGGAGAGGCCCACAGGGAGGCGCTGATTGATGGGCTGGCAGTGTGTCCCAGGCCTGCGCCAGCCACGCTGCCCCCCACCTCCTGTGGGTATCCCAGCCACAGATATCCCCTGCAGGACCCCTCAATACCTTCTCCAGTGCCCCACAATATCCCTCCCAGTACACACCCACCCTTCCAGCAACCCCCAAATATCCACTCCAATGCCCTCCAATACCCCCTCCCAGTAGAGAGACACCCCTTCAGCAGCCCCCTAACTGTACCCTCCTCGCAGCAGTGTCCTCTATTTGGAACTTGAAATATGGTAACCCTAGGGGTGGCTCCGTTCTCATGGCCTCGGGTTCCAGTGCAGGTGGGAGCAAGTTCGCCCTTCTAGCAGCAGCCGCCTGCTCCCAGTGGCTGGGCTGGGCACCGCAGCCAACCTTGGGCTGTATGACCGTGAGCCTGGCAGCCCTGGCCGGGGACAGGGAAGCCAATGGGAGCAAGGGACAGTTCCGCTCTGCACATAAGGCATGTGGGGAGAGTGACTCAGCTGCAATGGGAGGTCCCTGGGTGGCGAGCAGGGTGTGACTGGGCAGCTGAGAGGCAGGGGCCCAAGGGGGATGAGTACTGCAGGGAGCATCATAGGGAGCAGCTCATGACAGCTGGGTTCTGTGGGCCGGGGCCGGCTCCAGCGGTTGCGTTGGCCAGCGCCGGGCTCCTTCGGGACAGAGCCAAGAGTGTGTCAGGGGCGCACCTTGGAGCTGTGTCGCCCCCCCTGCCTGGGGAGCACTCAGCCGTGCAGAAGTGGCCTGGCTTGGGAAGCAGGGCAGGGAGGGCTGCCGGGCAGCCAGCCAGTGCCCCGATTCCCAAAGTGTGGAAACCCAGGGGCCCAAGCATCTCCCATCAGCTTCTGATCTGCCGGCTCCAGGTAGGAGGCAGTGGTTTTCAAACTGTGGGGTGCGTTCCCCTAGGAAGACATACCCTACAGTTTGAAAACCATTGTGCTAAACGGAAAGCAGAAATCTGGGGGGGGCACATGACCCCACATGTCCCCTGCCCCACATGTCACCTTTAGGAGGTGCAAATGTGCTTGCTCACCCCAGGTGGTAAAATGCTTAGTTATTGCTCTGGAAGAGCACTACTGACTGCATCCCCAACACTTGCTGCAGCAGTTTCTCTCTGCTCCTTGGAGAACTTCTGTCCTGATATGGAGTAGGCATGTCCTGGCTTAGCAAGGAAGATCTAACCAGATCACAGCGCCAGGTGAGATAGGTGCAGGCAGGCACTAGGGTGCCAATGTTTGTTGTAGGCACCTCATACCATACACCTCATAGGGGCAGTGAATGCATTTGCTTGGATAATAAGGACTGCACAAACAGGCCTTTAGTTTTTTACTTTGACACAATGACACCAAAATAACAAGCGGATTTTAAAAAGAACATGTAAAACAACCAACAAAGTGTTACCAAACCAGCTACTTCTGACTGTACCACCTACCACCCCACACTGGAACCCATATGGGGTCTCATCAAACAACTACAATCCATACTTGATGGGGACCCCATCCTGAAAGAAATCTTTCCTGAACCTCCTCTTCTGGCCTTCAAACAACCCCCAACCTCATCAGCAGAAGCAAGCTCCTAGGGTGGATTTGATTTAAATCAAATTGATTTAAATCACTTGTCAGGAAGACTCGATTTAATCATGGGTTTCTACATAAAAGTGCATTCTTGTTGGTTGTTATAACCTTAATTCATATTCTTCACAACTCAGATAGATATAGGTTTCATTTTTAGAAGGTACATATTCTACATTTTTAAAGAGATTTATTTCGAAAACTTTTCAGATTAGTTTTGCAGCTATATCAGAAAACGAATGCTTGTTTGATTATTTCATTTACCAAAGGTAATTGAAGCAGATATTTATGAAGTCATTGGGAGGTGAACTATCTCCAATTCAACAAGTTAATCATTAATATTTGGAGGATTTTCTTGCCATGCTGTATTAGGACGAGAACATCACTGGACAGACTTTTAAATTGTTTTATTTAACTAAAACAACGTTATGTATTCTGGATTTTTTTTCTTCAACAGCAAACATATAATATTTTAAACAAAACAAGCATATGAATTTTTGAATTTCGTTAAACATTCAAGTTTTTTAAAATCAGGTTTGTTTTTGTTAAAATTGTTTTTAACTAAAATAGTTAAATGAAATATTTTTTTTAAAAAAATTAAATCAACTATATCCTCCAGGTCAACATGAGAAACTTAAAATTTTGGCTTCTGCAGCTAACTCAGTCGTCTTCACCTTCATTTTCCTGTTTGTTCATAATCTGGAAAAGAAAAATGAGCTTTCCTGCTTTTTCAGGTCCCAAACGATTTCTCAATTTGGAACGAATTAGTCCAAAGAAAGAAAATATTCTCTCTACACTGGCAGAAGAAGCTACTGCTGTTAAAAGTGAGATTATCACGTCAACAGTCTCTGAATCCAAGTGCTTAGTGACTTCCTCCAGTTCACTGGTGTGACTTTCTTTAAAACATTATCAGCAAACATATATTTCTTGAATGGTTCACCCGTAGCTCTGAAGTTTATTGTAGTTGGCATTATGGAGGGATGATTGCTGGATGTCCATGTCACAGCCAACTCCTCTTCTTCAGCAGTTAAGGTTTGACCCTGGTACCGAGTATTGAGAATATTTGCAAGAAAATGAGCTGGAGACAGTGCTTGTCCCATTTGTTTTTTTAATGCTTGTAATTTAACTCTGTCATTGCATATTTCTCTTTTTAAGATCTCACTCAGTTCCTTCCAAATTTCAACAGCGTCAGCAATAAAACAGGTATTTCCCTGCATTTTGTTCAAGGCTACAGAAATAGGCTTCAGGGTACTCAGCATGTGTTCAACATTTCTCTTAAGCCCAACGCTGAGAACTTTGGCTGTGACAGTACCATCTATTCTTTCATGATTTTGTTCACAAAACTGTCATCAGATTAGGCCAGTTCTTGATTTCATGCTCAAAACAGTCCACTACTGAGTTCCATCGCAGGTCTTGTGGGAGAGTTAGCTTGGTTCCTCCCACTTTTTTCAGAGCAGCTGCTGCCAAGTGGTTGTTATGACAGTATTTTGCAATTTCAATAGTATTAGCCTTTATTTCTGGAACACTGAAGTCTTTGGCTAGGAGGTGCATCAAATGAGCACTGCAGCCATATGTTATTAGCTTGGGACTCTCTTCTAAATAATTTCTTCTCATCTTGGATACATTTGCAGCATTGTGTGTGACCAAACTGTGTACTAGACATTTGAATTTTTTTTCAGTTTGTTATAGCTTTTACTGCTGCTACCTATAAGTATTCTGCTGTGTGTGCATTTCCTGATGTATCAATTGTTTCTGTAAGGAAGACATTCTTCTGTTGTCACACAAGCACATACAACAGGATCATTGTGGACATTGTTCCACCCATGAAGACTCAAGTTAACAATTTCACCCTCTAGACCTTTTGCACACTGCTCAATTTCTCTTTCATACACTTTATGCAGCAGTTTGCCTGTCACATCTGCTGTTGGGTGGACTGTATCCTGGTCTTAATGACTGAACCATGTTAATGAAGTGTGGGTTCTCAATCATATGGAAAGGAGAGTTTGTTGCATAAACAAATCTGGCAATTTTGTCATCAGTTACCTCTTTTTGTAATCTGCTGGTTCTTATCACAAACTTATTTATGGTTGTTTCTGGGTGATGGAGTGGTTTTTTTTTTTGTTTTTGTTTTTTGCTACAGGTGATATCCTGTGGATATGTGATATACATGATGTGACTGAAACACTATCATTGGCAGATAACTCTGAAACTATAGAAAAATGATGGTGATCTTGAAGGTGGATAGTCTTCAAATCCTATATGTTGATGTTGCAGGCAGGAGTAAACCCCTTTAAGGCCCTGCCAAAATGCTGGCTGCATCCTGCTCTCTGTCCAGGAGCAGGGAGCCCAGCTGCAAGCCCTAATGAGGGCTGGCTCAGAGGAACATGCTAAGCTAAGTGCGGACAGCTGGGCTGAGGCATGAGATGGCTATAAAAGCCCTGGGCAAACTTCAGTGGGGAGGCTAGCCTGGGAGGAGATAGGAGGGTGGTATCGCTGTCTCCTTACCAAAGAAGGAAGCCGCAAAAGCCAGGAGACCCTGGGGAGGGTCTGTGGGCCACTAGCTGTTGGGGAATCTGGGAACTGCACGAACACTGTAAATAAAGACACTTGGGTGATCCAGCAAAAGAAGGTGTGGAAGAGTCTTTATTACACCAGCCTAAACACAGGGTGCAGGCTCAAGAGGGAGAAAGCCTGCGGGGACCCTGTGACAGCTGAGGATGGATTCTCCTAAACAAAATAAGTCAGTGTAGTTATTTAATTATTATTACCACCCAGCTCATTTAGCATTACTCATTGCATTCCCTGTCAGTACCACTTTAAAGGTGAAATTGTAACAGGAAGATCTGCCTCTTTCAGCTAGTTATTTTTTATCCCAACTGCATCTAAAATGACAGTAGCATAGAGTAACAACTATATTTTTTGCTCAAACATGAGAATTCAAGAATAGTGCAGAAGGAATTTTGTATTTAACAATGACACTTTGTTAGTTTCCCAGACCTGAAGAAGAGATCTGTGTAGCTTGAAAGCTTGTCTCTCTCACCAACTAAAGTTGGTCCAATAAAAGATATTACCTCACCTGTCTTGTCTCCACCAGACCATTTGACTAATTGATTATTTAAAAAAACTGATAGTGTGTGTGTGTAAACAATCTGGCCAGTATTTTGGGAGCCTTGTGTTTAGGAGTCAGTTATTTTCCATTTTGTTCCTCTCCTCCCACTGTTTATCTAGGGCTGTTCAAATCCATGCCCATTCATAGAATATTAGGGTTGGAAGAGACCTCAGGAGGTCATCTAGTCCAACCCCCTGCTCAAAGCAGGACCAATCCCCAACTAAATCATCCCAGCCAGGGCTTTGTCAAGCCGGGCCTTAAAAACCTCTCAGGATGGAGATTCCCTCACCTCCCTAGGTAATCCATTCCAGTGCTTCACCACCATCCTAGTGAAATAGTGTTTCCTAATATCCAACCTAAACCTCCCCCACTGCAACTTGAGACCATTGCTTCTTGTTCTTTCATCTGCTACCACTGAGAACAGCCTAGCTCCATCCTCTTTGGAACCCCCGTTCAGGTAATTGAAGGCTGCTATCAAATCCCCCCTCACTCTTCTCTTCTGCAGACTAAATAACCCCAGTTCCCTCAGCCTCTCCTCGTAAGTCATGTGCCCCAGCCCCCTAATCATTTTCGTTGCTCTCCACTGGACTCTCTTGAATTTGTCCACATCCTTTCTGTAGTGAGGGGACCAAAACTGGACCCAGTATTCCAGGTGTGGCCTCACCAGTGCCAAATAGAGGGGAACAATCACTTCCCTCCATCTGCTGGCAATTCTCGAGCTCCTTTGTTATTTATCCATCTAGCAAGGGTCTTGTGCTGCGCCCATCATTGTGGCTTCTGATCATGTCACTGCCATCTTGTGGGGAGCTTGGCATGGTTCATGCTGGGAGCAGGGCAGCTTTGTGGCTCAGTCTCCTGTTTGAAGCCATCCCTAGCAGGGAGATGGACCCTCTCACCCCTCTCTAATGCCTAAGATGGTAGCTCGGGGTCACCATGTGCCACGTTTTTCACGTTGTATTGCCTCGTCGTGCTTAGAAGTGATAGAACGTGATGGCATGTGAAATGCTGGAGGACAGACACTCCTCCTGCTAACCAGTATTGAAATTGCTTGCAAAGGCTCATGGTGGCAGGGGTTGCTAGGAGCTCAGTGCTTTTTGCAAATCAGGTCACTTATTTACATGTTGAAATATGGACTCAGGAGCCTCCTTTGGCCTTTCCTAGTTTTTAACTCTTGGCCTAATTAGTCCAGCCCGAACTGTTTCCAGGACTGCATGCTCTGGACGACAGTCCCACAGCTGTGGTTCCCGTGCCTGCTCTTAGTTTTTTTTTTAAACCCTCCTCCTGAGGAAATGACTCCCTGTCCTTGGGTCTGTTTTCATTTAAGCCACATACACACTTGTCTCTCCAAACGCAGGAGTGTGGGGAGAGCAGCCCCAGAACGTTCTGCTTCTGCCTCCAACACAGAAGCTGTCCAATTGTGGACGGAAGGGGTTAACCGCAAAGGGATGAAGGAGGGAACCCTGGCTGGTGGCCAGAGCAGAAGAGTGTGAGTCATGACTCCTGGGTTCTATGATTGGCTCTGCCAGTGATTTACCTTGTGGCAGGTCACTTACCTGCTCTGTGCCTCCGTTTCCCCTTCTGTAAATAGTGTCGGGGTGTTGGGGTTTAATGAGTGTTTAAGATGCTTGCATGGAAGGATGGGGTGATGTTTAACAAAGGGCTAACTCTGCTCCAGTCACAGCTCGGAAAGAAACCACCACTCTGTGTACTCAGCCTAACTCAAGGAAACCAAAACATAAACACATGCGTTTTAAATCCCTGAGACCAAGGCCATGGGGCACAACAGATACGTCTTTGTTCCAGGTGTCAGCAAGGAGTTCACAGCTTGATGCAATCCTCCTTCGCCCCTCGCCCCGCAAAAATATTTGCCTTTGTAATAGATTCATCCTGTATCTGTCTCCTTTTGCAGATCATGTCGGAGGAAGGGACCAATCCAGCAAGCTTCTGATTATCCTCAGCTACTGCTGACTTCACCTCTCAGGCGTGAGCCTTTAAGTACATCGCTATAATCAACTTGCAGTTTTGCAAGTGGATGTTATAGCTACAGGACTTCAGGGGCCCCAAAGTCCTATGGAAAAGTCTGCGCCTAGAGTGGATGTGGTCTGGGTAGATAGCTCAACTTGAGCAAAATGGATAGAAATCAAAATCCATAAAGAGAGGGCTGCAAATGGAACAGGATCTGTAGGGGGATTAGCTGGTTCAGGGGCATATGTGTGTACACAAATGCCCAGGTCCAGAATTCAGCTTTCAGATCCTGAAAGTTTATATGGTGTATACGATAGTGGTGTCTGTTTGCAGGGCATAGATCTGTTATCAGGTGACCCCAGCACCTGTTAGTTCTGGCTGGTCCCTTTAAAACTACACTCACTTGGCAGTGACTGGACGGTGTTACCATCTGAGAGCTGTTTAGGGGGCCTCTTCTGTAAAATGACCTAGCAATCTCAAGATGTCCACTGGGGACATGGGTCCACATCACACAACCCCTAACCATTACTGGCAGGTTCAGGGAAAATATCCAGGATGTAGCTGGTCCGAGGGGGTTAATCCTTTCTGCTGCTCCTACAGAGACAGCCTCTCCTAGGTAGGGACAAGGCACCTCAGGAGCTAAACAGTCTCCTGTCTGGTCAGTACTTGGATCGGATGGAAGACTCAGAGTGCTGCAGGAAATAACCATACTGACTCTCTCCCTCAGAGCGGCCAGTGACCTCGATACCTTTGCAGAGGCTTGGTAAATTGGGGATTCTATTTTGGATGAGATGGACGACCAAGGCCCTGACTATGTGTTACTAAAGATTCCCTGGGAATAGTATCATTGACCAAAATGTCCTGGCCAAAGCCTATTGTGGGCAATTGTTTCTTGCCTACTGCTCCTGAAATACTGCTTACAGGTTCAGCTGTATACACAGTTTCCTTCCCACTGCCTGTCGCACACTACAGTGAAGTGTTGCATGATATTAAACAGACGCTGCATTCCTGCCCAGTGATTCCCATCTGTGAAGCTTGTAGAGAGCGCAGGAGTCTTTTGCAATAAAAAGGTCTCTGTAAGTGCAAGATAATGTGAGAACTATTATTGTTTTAGTTAAGATCCAGTTTTGTTCACAGATATGTGCATCCAACTGAAGTCAAGCAGAATTGCATGATGTTCCGGGGGAGTGGGGTGGGGCCAGAAATTAACCCATTGAGTGTCAGATACTGGGTATACATACAGAAATCAGGAAGGGGCTGGTCAGACTTGGTGCTAAGGCAAAGGATGAGGAGACAGGTTTGTTCCCACTTCTGCTACGGACTTCTGTGACCTTTGGTTACTCAGTGATCCTCAGTTCCCTATTCTGTAAAATGGTGATGGTCATTCCAAGGAGGGAGCGGAACTGGGATGACACAGACTACTGGGACTAATATAATGCATTTAAGGCAGGGACTGTTTTTTGTGTGTGGTGTGTTTGTGCAGCACCTAGCACAATGGGGTTCTGGTCATGACTGGGGCTCCTAGGTGCTACTACAAATCAGTAATAATGGGGAAGTGTAAACTGAGTATCAAGAAAGGGAACAATTCTTCATTAGCGGGGAGAGAGACTGGGTGAGCTCACTGGCTTGTTCCATCTCACTTCTGTGAGCTCCCATTCCTGCTTGCAAAGCGCTTTGAGATACGTGCTGCAAAAGCTCAACACAGTGATAGTCCCGTGTGCACTTTATAAAGTGAGTGGAGTTTTGAGCAGGGCTCCAGTTGAAAGGACAGTGGGTGAAATGGGCCCTGCCACATCTCTACTGGCTGTTGCCATGTACAGCAGGCAAGAGAAGTAATGTAATCCAGTTGGTCTGGCTCTGCTCCTTGGATGACGTAAGGGGGATGTTATGTGATATCCTTGGGAGTGCCTGGCTGTTTGGGAATTGCTTGTCAGATACATCCTCTCTCTGGTTCAACAGTGAAGCTTTGTGGCGCTTGTGTTTATCTTGGTTGATAAATGGAGCAGCAAGGAAGGCTTATGAGTAATACGAGCTTCTAGGATTTCTAAAATATGAATTCCTTCATTGTTCTTTCCCCCGTCTGCCTCCACTGTATGTATTCCCATCACCTTTCTCTGCTCCATGAGATACTCCCCCGCTCCAAAACAATCTTCCTCTGCAAAAACCTGTTAACGATTTCTTTTAGGGATCTCCCTGATCAGTAGGATTGTAAATGCACAGCAACAAACTTCAGTTTAAAAACTGAATGGCCGCATTGGATATGTGGGGAGGCATTTAAAAGAAGAGGAGACAATTACTTTCATACTTGCGGTGGGTGAATGTGCTTGCTTGATAAAGTGGCTAACTTAGTGGTTTAAGTGTCAGTTTTAGGTTGCTTAGACGCCTTCAGGTTCAAATCCTGGCAGGGTTAACTGAGCCCTTTGTGTCTGAGGTAGATAAATTTATTTCCATGCAGCCTGCTATGGGAGGGGTCTTTTAGAGGAGACCATGGGTGACGGGTATCATAGGCCAGGGGAGGCTGAGCCTCCCCAAACAGCCTGGTGTGGCCCTGCTCATGTTCCATCACCAGGCTCCCTGCCTGTTTCCAGTTCCCTTTCTGCTCTTCTGTGACCCGTGCTGAGGCTGGGGTGGGCGGACAGACTGGTGCTCACAAGCTGATAATCCAACACTCTCCCAAACTTTAGAAGTGGGCAAACATGTCAACGTGAGAAGGGAGATAAAAACCGCATTGTACTGATATCTCTGATGGATACTTCCTTCATGGACTATTGTGCCACACAGTCCTCACATGCCTTGTTCACTTCACAGTAACTTGCCGTCTTGTGCCTAGAGACAGGGCCATGCTCCTCAGTTCTGATCTGGGTTTTGGACGTTCCAAAGTTCAGATCCGACACATTTTAAAGATGGAGCTGTTTTGTGTGGGAAGCATTTATGACACTGTGAGCAATACTGGGGGAAAAAAATAAGATCAATTGTGAAATTCTGATCCTAATCCAGGTTTGGATTCGGAACCATTCCGAACATGACAGCGTTGGGCATCCTTGAAAGTCATTCTGGGACCCTTTAACACGCTGTGACCCCCAATTACTGAGTTACAAGTGGGATGATCCCAGGCTAAAAAGGGAACAGGCAACAGCTGTACACTTTACAGAACATACTGCATGTACAATGAGTGATGTGGGGTGGAGATTAGCACATGGCTGGTGGGAATCATGCACTGACTCTGGTCAGCTGTGGCACAGAATTTGAAAAACCCTGTCTTGCTGCACTGGTGTAGGGGGAAAAATCTTCCTTCTCCACCACTGTGTCTGCAAAGTCCTCTCCAGTGGAGCTGCCCTGAGTTGTCAGCATCCTGGTGAATCCTCTCCCATCCCACGTGCCATGAGGAATCTTCTGCTGTCTCTGCAGATGGGTCTGATGGATCCAGACAGGGCTGACTGCTGTAGTGAAGGGAGCTGCAACATCTCTGGCGGCGTTCAAACTAGTTTCAGTCACAGAGGATGGGGCGCTTTGTGCTCACCACCTGCAAGTTGGATGTATGCCCCTCGTGGCTAGTGACAGGAAAGGCTGAGATGGACATTTCTATATGAGAAAGTATAGTAATTTATTCCCTCAAATGAGCAGTCATTAGACCCTTACTGTCTACGGTACGTACATGGCCCCTATTACCAGACTATCTGAGCACCTCACAATCTTTAGTGTATTTACCTTACAACACTGCTGTGAGGTCGAGCAGTGCGGTTATCCCCACTGAAGTGATGGGAAACTGAGGCACAGAGAGTAAGTGACTTGCCCGCTGTCACACAGGAAGCCCATGGGAGGGCAGAAGCTTGAACCTAGGTCTCCAAAGTCCAACGAAGTGCTCGTGCATCATCCTTGCTCTCAGGAAGCCGTGTCACTGGCTCTCACCAGTCCTTGCTCTGTCCCTAATCTTGCCTTTTTAGAAGGATATTAAAGGCAGCTCTGGAGTCCTTACGTTTCTCTGCTGGCTTTGCGGCCTGGATTTGGAGGGGAGAGTGTTCTGATCTTGATCCTCCAGAACTGTCCAGAGTAGCCTCTGATACCGGTTCCTGTGCGGCTTTGCTAACCTTCCTGATGTCCCTCGCTGGGGTAGGCAGAGTCCCTTGATGGTTCCACTCTTCCCTCTTTGATAGGGCTCAGGGGGCGGAGTGGGACAATGGCTCATGGTGAGATCAGAGCTGCAGCATTATTACTGTGCAGGTGACACACAGCCCGGTTGTGCTTTCGTCACACCCAGCTGGTGCTTTCCCAGGGCTTGGCTGAGATTAGGATTTAGGTGATAGTTTGCTGGCTGAGGCTCAGTCCAGACCCAACAGAGATGTTGCTAGTGGTTTGATGAGGCTGGAGGAGCAGCTGTTGGTGGGAATCTTGAGGGTATCCTCGTCCCTGTTGTTGAGTTCCCCAGCCTTTGTCCAAGAAGTTTTCCATTTGTGTCTGTGCTCCTGTGTCTCCAACTATTCCCGAATCCCTGTTGTCCTGGATGGCCAAGAGTACTTTTTCCTTGACCCAGACTGTATCACACTACTTATTCATAGCATTGTCACCTCAGGCCTGGATTACTGAATGGCACTCTTCTTGGAGCCTTGCCGCACTGCCACCTACCCACTCTGGCTTCAGCCTAGTTGCTACCCTACCTTACCCATCCTAGCGTTATCCATTACCACACAGCTTTTTCTAAGCACGCACATTTATTCTTAAGGGGAAAGCAGTACAGAGAAAATATACTAAAAACAGTCAAAGAACTCCCACACTTTCTAAAAAGCTGACCGGAGTGCACCCCACCTCCAACCTCAGGCTCTGGTAGGTGTCAGTCCTTCAAACTGTCATCAGACCAGTCCACAACTGGGTTTTCCCCATGGTTAAAAGTTCAGAACTGTCTCAGATTCAGAACCAGAACCACCATAAACAGTTTAGACTTTCCTTTGTACTGCTTGGGCCTTTGATCTTGGGCCCATGTAACAGGGGATCAGCAGACAAAGGCCCACTCCTCAGGGCCTTGTTTGAAAAGGCTGGGTTTTTGCATAACTGGAGGTGGGGAATTTTTATTCACCTTCCCCTAGACCTTACCCAGGAAAACTACTTAAGACTTTTTGTTCCAAAAGTCCATTCTTGTCTGGCACGTTGTTCAGTATAGTCCAGGGAACCCCTACGTCTCTCATCTCCCCCTGGAGAGGTTCCATACGCTCCTGGCCTGCAATAATACATAAACCAGTCATTTAATACAATGGACACCAAAGATACTTAAGCTTAATTCAATAAGGTATCTTAAGAATATGGCAGTAAATTGCTGTATCTGTCACAGTCTCTGTAATTAAACATCTGGGAGCTGCTGGCTCAAGGAACAGCTCTCCCTTGTGGAATTTGCCTCCTTTGCTGGTCTAAACTGTCTGAGTGTGTTTTTAGGATGTGGGCCTCATACCAAGCCCTATTCTCCAGCATTTGCTTATTTATTTTAGGGGAAAGTCCTCAGCTATTCTAGCTCCTTGGAAGAGTCAAAACATGGGCTGTTTTTTAAACCAGATGTTGTGTGCGCACCTACAGCCATGGTGGACTGCGAACATTTTATAAATAGTTGCAGAAATGCGGAATCTATGCATCATACCCTGCATACAGGGCGAAGGAATTTCAGGGTGATTTTGTATTGTGTCACATCTAGCTTAACAAGTGGAACAGGTATTGTTTATGGGTGGATAATAAAAATGTAGCAAATTCTTCCTTTCCAATTGCAGGCAGTGTGCTGTTAGCCATGGTACAAGCTCACAGAGAATTGAAGAGTTTAAACAGGATTCAATGGGGAAAAAAACTCAGCGAATAAGTGGAGTCAGACACTTGGCCACAGGGGTTGTTGCTCCCCTGGCACCTGATCTTGCAAAGCGCTGAGCAAACCCCGGTTCCACTGAGTTCAGTGAGACTTGCTTGTTGTAGGACTGCACTCACCTGCAGGGTGGACCTGATTGCCAGATCTGGCCACGGGAAGGAATTTTCCTCTAAGTGCTATTGGCAGGAACTTTTGGGTGTTTTCTGTCTTCTTTCAGAGCAGGGATTGCCTGGTCAGATCAAACAGGCACATTACACAGAATCAACTTTCTGTAATTTAGCAGGGATGGGCAACACTGGACCTTGGTCCTTCCTGTCATTTCTCTTTCTATGCCTAGGTCCAGCACATACTGCTGTCTCATCTGGATTGTATACTCCTTGTACTGTCCCCAAATGATGGAATCCCATTACGAACATACCCACTATCAAACAGTTATCAGCTTGTCACTTCTGCACACCAAATATTAGTGATTGCTCTTCCACCCCCGGAAAGATAGTTATTAAAGCTTTCCCTTCCCACCCTCTGATACCAACAGCGGAATCAGGCAGGACAGTGCATCTCTTCTATCATGACATACTTTATTTTCTACTTTGCTGCACTACTGCATGAGCCAGCAGGGGAAAAAAAAAAAGTAAAACCGAAAGTCTCTGGAATCCAGTCCTGTCAGCCGGAACATGCTCCCTCTGGAGTGGGCAGAGTGGAGCGCAAGAGAGGACAGAGAACAGAGCGCTAGGAAAAAGAAGAGTGTAGGGACAAAAATTAACTAGAGTCAAAATAAGTTGGTGCAAGCTGGAGCCATGTGCTCTCATGTGAATGAGGCTGTCTTCTAAGGGGAGGGCCACCGAGAGGATAACAGACCTGATACTAGTCCCAGCTCCCTAGAGTGATTGTTATAGCTCCAGGGATAAAGGCTTGCTCTTCGGGCGGAAGGATAGAGTCAGGGCTTAAATTCAGCTGGAGCTGGCCAGAGTGGAGCTCCAGTAAATATTTTCAAACTTGCAGGGCTGAAGCCCCAAGCCCTGGTGCCCTGCAGCTGAAGCCTGGCGTCCCAAATGCAGGGTGTGGGTGGGGGCTCCGGGAAATACTGTATGAGAATATAAGCCCTGGATAGAGTTAGAGCACCAGTTCCGCTGCTCTGTACATGAGAGAAAGAGATGGACATAGGAAGGGCAGACAATTGATTCTTTACTGTGCCTCATCCTGGTACTCTTTTCACTTGGCCCTGATCGGACTCTGGTGGTGCACAGGCTCCATATGATGGAGGGAAACCTCCCAGAGTAACACTGGTTTCAGAGTAGCCGCCGTGTTAGTCTGTATCCGCAAAAAGAACAGGAGGACTTGTGGCACCTTAGAGACTAACCAATTTATTTGAGCATAAGCTTTCGTGAGCTACAGCCCACTTCATCAGTGCTGTGCTGGGTGTGGATGGGGTGCCCTGTGTGGAGCAGGGGAAGGATCAGGCAGAGGGTGATGGCTAGATGAAGCACTTGCCGTAAGTGATGAGCGTACTGAAGTACAGATGGCACATCACCTGCGGGTAAATCAATGGCTTTAGACCATGCAGAGTAGTCCACGGGCTGCAGCAAGTTTCATAGCACTGCCACAGCCTGTCAGGAAGGGCATGATCGGGTGGGTGGGGAATAGCAACAAACCAACACTTGAACTTACATTTGTTTCCCCTCACAGTCCCAGAGCTGATCAGTGTTATGGCTCAGAGACCTGTTCTCTCCCTCCCGCCACTGACTCAGACAGGCAGTTTGCAGCGTTGTTGTAGCTGTCCATTCAGTTACAGCCCAGATATCAGCTGCTGCAAGGTGACTCACGATTATTCCCTTAAGCGCCTGGTGCCACATCCACAGATCTCACCTGCTCCGTCCCCAGGAAGTGAAGTCAGTGAGCTCCATCTGAGTACGGTCTGAATGAAATCTCACCCAGGAGCTCAGGGTTTGGTTCCTTTTAGGGGAGTGAAGCATGCTGGGACTGCGGGTGTTACAAATAAGCCTTGAAAGCAGGATGCTTTCTTTTCTCTGCCAGTTTTCTCTCCCTGCGTCTCCTCCTGCCTCCTGCCTATAGCTACAAGAGCTCTGCTATGCAAGCTTCCCCCGAATGTGTTCCGCTACGGACGAGAGGGCACAGCATTGAGCAATGCCACAGGTCCCCCTGGCTGGTTATGCCGTGGAATTAGGGTGACCATATTTCCCCAAGGGAAAATGGGACACCGCGTGGGGCTAGCCTGAGGCCCCCTTCCTTGCAGGGCTGGCCCAAGCCCTGCCTCCACCACACAGCTGGGGCTGGTGTCGCTGATCAAGTTGGCAAAAGCAAACAGGACAAATGCTCAGTTTTGCCAAAAAAGTTAGGACAGGGCTTTAAAAAGGGGACTGTCCTGGCCAAAACGGGCTGTATGGTCTCCCTACATGGAATCCTCCCGAGAAGGTGTCATTGGCTGGTCTATAGGTGTTTTCCTCTAGGAGCCTGGGTTCATTAAGAGCTGAGCTTGTCATCCCTGGTCCCACCGTTTGTGGGAAGGGTTTATGTTACTGACATGCTGGGGTCCCTGACCCTGCAAACTGTCCAGATTCTGGAAACTCTCCTCAAAATCAGCTCAGCACTTCTAAGCATCAGGCCAGTGACTGAGGGGCCTCAGTGATTGGTCCAAGATCCCACAGGAAGGCTGAGGAAGACATGGGACAGAGCCCAGAACTTATGACAATGATCCAGCGGTTGTGTGGATTCCTCAGTCCCCCTTCTTCCCCCCAACAGCTGCACACCATGCTTGAGGGATCTAAGCAAGGGGCTGCTACAGTTTTGTTAAAGTATGTAACAAATGGGGGTGGGGGGGACAAAAACAAAACAACCACCCACCAACATCCTTGAAAGCACTCAAATCAAGATGGAAGATGTGGAAGTTCCGTATCTGAAGGCCGCTGTCCTAGACAATGTGCAAGTTGGCTCCAGGGGCCAGTGACTAATGTGCACAGAATGCTGCAATTAGATTTATCTCAGTTATTCTAGCCACAGACTGGTAGCAGAAGATGAAATGTTTTGGAGTCTGATTCTGTAGTCAATCCAGATACAGAGCCTTCCTTACACCACATCACAGTTCCAGGTGGGGAGCGGCAGTGCAAGCCAGCGCCTGGTTCTTTAAAAGCTGTTTTGGCCTTCATGAAGGTGTCAGAGTGGCAGTCTGGAAGAACAAAGTCTTTTCTTGACCCCCAGAACAGACACAGAATTGGCAGCAGCAGCCCAGGCTTCACCAGACTGCCCTGCCAATATATTCCAGCCCTGTCCTGGAGAGAACTAGCTAGCTGTAAGGGGCAAAAGGTAATTCATTCTCTGCGGCCCATTTGTCCTCTTTGCTGACACAGACAAAAAACATACCAAGTGTGGGAGGTGTTTTCTTGTCGCATAGATACTTGTCCACTGAGAATTGCCAAACTCATTGCACATAGAACAACCTTTAATGGTAACCACAGCAGAGAGGCTGAAGACTGAAGGAGCATAGAGAAGGCATTCCCTTCCCATGGTTAGATTAACAGAGTTTCAGAACAAAGGGAACCATTAGGTCATTTATTCTGACTTCCTGTATAGCACAGGACATTACATCCAACCTACTTACCCCTGTATTGTGCTCAGTAACTGGAGCTCACGTGAAGCACATTAACAGGGGATAGCTGTTGCTGTCTATGCTACACTTCTGAAGATTTCACTCCCTGGCTGGCAACTTTTTGGAGCGCTCTCCTCCCGTTAACATTTTAAAAGAAAAAGACACAACCCAATAAAACAGCCATTGTCTCCTGGCAGGCTTTCAAAATGTACCTAATATTAATGCACAAGGAGTGCCGCGTCAGTAATACAACAAGAGTAAAAACGGTTGGATCGTCTGATCATTCTGCCCCTGCTGCGATGCCTCCAAAAAACTTCTTTCTAGCATTAGTTAGGCTAAGGAATTCTGCTCGTTTCTGCGAACCTCCATTCATTGTATTGTAACCTCGTCCTTCCAACCTGCCCCATCTGCATTTCTTCTGCCTGTTGCATTCTGTCTGAAACTTAGATCGTCAACTGTCTGAGATGGGGCGTGTCTCGTTGCCTGTACAGCACCTAGCACACCAGGACCCCAATCTCCAACTGGAATTCCTAAATGCTACTAGAATATAAACAACAACAGTGAAGTAAGCACAAGAGAGGATGGAATGGTAGGATATTTACATAACAGTGGTACAATAATAGGATCTCTGAGCTGTTCAACATATTCATAAATGATTTGGAAAAAGGGGTAAACAGGGAGGTGGCAAAATTTACAGATGGTACAAAATTACTCAGGATAGTGAAATCCAAAGCAAACTGCAGAGAGTTACAGACAGGGCCAGCTGTAGGTTTTTTGCTGCCCCAAGCTCTGACAGCGCAACTGCCCAAGCAAAAAAAAAAAAAAAAAAATGGTGGCCGGAATGCTGCCCCTGGAATTGTGCCGCCCTGAGCACGTGCTTGCTTTGCTGGTGCCTAGAGCCGGTCCTGGTTTACAAAGGGATCTCACAAAACTGGGTGACCGGGCAACAAAATGGCAGATGAAATTCAATATCAATAAATACAAAGTAATGCACATTGGAAAACAATCCCAACTATACATTTAAAATGATGTGATCTTTAGCTCCCAGCATTCAAGAAAGAGATCTTGGAGTTTCTGTGGATAGTTCCCTGAAAACATCCACTCAATGTGCAGCAACCATCAAAAATCTAACAGAATTTTAGGAACTGTTAGGAAAGGGATAGGTAATAAGGCCATAAATATCATAATGGCCACTATATAAATCCATGGTACGCCCATGGTAAAATCCATGGTACGCCCACACCCTGAACACTGCGTGCAGCTCTGGTCACCCCATCTCAGTTGTTTTTTCTTGGAATTGGAAAAGGTAGAGAGAACGGAAACAACAATGATGAGGCGTCTGGAACCGTTTCCATGTGAGGAGAGAGTAAAAAGACTGGGACTGCTCAACTTGGAAAAGAGACGACTAAGGGGGGGATGTGTTTGAGGTCTATAAAATCATGAGGGGTGTGGAGAAAGTGAATAAGGACGTGTGATTTACCCCTTCACATAACACAAGAACCAGAAGTCACCCAATGAAATTAATAGGCAGCAGGTTTAAAACAAACGAAAGGAAGTGTTTCTTCACACAACGCATTGTCAACCTGTAGAACTCCTTGCCAGGGGATGTTACGAAGGCCAAAACTATAATGGCGTTCAAAAAAGAATTAGATAAGTTCATGGAGGATAGGTCCATCAATGGCTATTAACTAAGATGGTTAGGGATAAAACCCCATGCTCTGGGTGTCCCTATACCCCTGATTGCCAAAAATTGGGAGTGAACGAGAGGGGATGGCTCACTTGATAATTGCCCTGTTCTGTTCATTCCCTCTGAAGCACCTGGCATTGGCCACTGTCAGAAGACAGGATAGTGGGGTAGACAGACCATTGGTCTGTCCCAGTGTGGCTGTTCTTATGCAAAAATAAGAAATCTCAAGATGTATAAAGAACCATTCTGAAACTACTGACTGCTTGAGCAAGGCATCTGGGGATTAGAGGAATTCACTCTTAGCCCTAAGATATTAGTTCACTTCTAAACATAGGTTGCAATATGGACCATCTGGATATAATCAACCCTACAGAGAATGGAATGTTGTAAATTCGGAGTTCTTCCAAACTGTCCCTCATTCTGCTCTCTATATAGACACTAACTGCCTCACTGTGCCTATAGTTCAAATGCAGTTCGAATGGTTTGGATACGATTGGAAGATACTCAGCTGCATGAGGGGTCAGGAGTTGTAACTAGAATTATCCAGGACAACCATTAAACCAGAGTGCGTAGCAGAAAGCCAGCCCAGAGTCCACATGGAAACCTTTGTGAATCAGAGGACAAAGCTGCTTTGATATTAGGACTCCAAATTTGGACCACTGTCCCTACCCTGCACCCCCGTGAGCGTAGCAAATTTCAAGACCACCTGAGTCAGCATGTGGCTTTTAAAGCACTCAGAATCCGTCTTTTAAACAGTAAGTGACTTTCAGCCTTATCTCTAGTGGAGCTGCCAATATGTTGATTTGGATATTACTTGCAGTAATGGAGTGAAGTTAATCGCAGTACAGCTTAAGAAAAAATTCCTGGTATTCAGCCTAACCGTAAGAATGATTAGACTGTGCAGTCATTTCCCAAAGGAGATCATTCGAGCTCCATCGCTTGGGTTATTTAAAACAACACTAAAAATCATGGTCTAAATCCTTCAGTCCTATCTCAGGCAAAACTCCCACAGAGCCTCAATCCTATTACTCCAGACTTGAACTTCCTTTCTAAAATATTAATATCACCGAAGATTTATGACCAGTGAAATAATTTTAAAAATCTATTTGACTTTCTACCATTGCTGCTATTTGTTTGGATGCTTTTTCATTTCCATCAACCAGAACAATAAAATTGAATAGACAGTTTCACTTTTGTTCAGCCCATTTCATTTTCTGCCCCTTGCACAATGTTCCACTGCTTGGGTTGCAAACACAGCAAGGCAATATTTCTATCCAAACAAAACTCTGCTTTCAGAGAAATTTTTTTTAAACAAAAATTTTGGGGCAAAATTTCCATTATTTTTATGGTCAAAACACTAGCCTGGGAGGGAGCAAAGACAGCTGTGTTTTTAATCGAGCTCCACCACTGACTTGGTGTCTTATTTTGGTCAAATCACTTAGCGGCTCTGTGCTTGTTTCCCCCACCAATTTGTAAGATAGAGGTGATATTTACCTGCCTTACAGGAGTGTTGTGAAATCAGAATGTGTTCATGTAAATTCTATGGGATTGGATCCTTAAATGGAAGGTGCTCTAGAAAGATAATGTCTCATTGTTATTTTATTTAAACCTTTTTATAAAACTTCATCCTAGGACCTAATTTAACCAGCTAGTGTCTCTTTAAAACTAGACTGGGTAAAACTCCAGAGAGCATCTGAAGCACACACAGTGAGAATAGCTGATGGAGGGTTTAATAGAACATAACTATTGTAGCAGAAAATTCTGCATTGATCCCTGTGGCGGTTGACTAGATGATCTCGTAGCTCTTGTCCATCTTCAGTTTCTATCATATGATTCTCTCTTTCAAAAGCGGTTGCACCGTTACGTAACTTTAGGGAAAATCTCTGGGAATGTAACAGCAAGGTCACAATAGGTGAAGCCACAAAGCCACTGTCTTGGGACAGTTCTGTATCAGGCTACACAATTTGCTCTGATCTTGCAAGCATGCAAGGTTGTTGCGGTCTAACCCAAGAGTGAATGGAGTTTGCTTGCTGGCCCTAGTAAGATAAAATACCCCTCTGCACTGGGCACTAAAAAAAGTCTCAACCCCCTGACACCTGATGGCTTACTTGCCTGTGCCCAGGGCGAGCCTGGGGCGAGGTAGAGGTATAGAATGGGTATCTCTGAAGAGGCATGGACTTAAGTGTGATGCTAAGCGTGTCAATGAGGCATTTAGCTAAATATGTCCCTAGGCTGGACTAACTGGGTGGCTGCACAACAGCCCTCTCACATCAGGCTGGGTTGGATTCCCCTCTACTCACTGTCCTGCTCATCACCTCTCACCTCGCTCTTCTATAAGCACATGCAATTTGGGGGAGCAAGTTTTCCCTGGGCTCAGTGTGAATCTCCTCTCCAGTGGGGCAGGCGCAATCTATGCTGGTGTAACCCACACACCTCCTGGATGTGGTGTTCTTTCCCATCTAGTGGCACCGAGACCATTAGAGAGAGAGATTAAATGAGTCTGCTCTACAGCCTGACCTACCAGCCAGTTGGCTTTTAGCTCATGCAGTAATTTCCAGAGGTCCCCGGTTCGATTCTGCCCGCTGGTGACCGGGGTTTGTCAGTGTTATGCTGGCTCACTGGGAAGCGATCAGCCAAAGGAGGATATCAGGCCACCGCACCTGGAGAGACAGTAGAACAGTTGATATCAATGGAGGAACTGTAATAGGCCAGGCTGGCTGAACGCCACTCGTCAGACTGGGGACATTCCAAATCCCAGAATGGCAAGGACTCACCTAGCGATGGGGCCCAAATTAAAACCCCAGATCTGCACATAACAGAACTGTAGAGGGGTTCAGTTCTGGCCAGGAATCCAGGGCCGAAGCCCACATCCTGCTATGAAAAATTCCATCTGATTTTTAATGAGCAAACAGTTGGTCAGGACTTTGGTTATATAGTACACCCGTAAAACACAACACCCTGTATGGTCTAAGAAGACTCAGAATGAGCACAGGGGTTGGAGCCAGGAGTTCCTAGGACCTAGTCCTGCCTCTGCTGCCAATAGGCTGTGTGGCCTTGGACAATTCACTGAACCTATCTTGGTTTCCCCATCTGTAACACCAAGATGATGATACTGATCTCCCCAGCAGTGGTATCAGGGTCAGACAATGTTTGTACCTTGCTTTGGCAATGCAAGCCCCTATTGTCCTTTGAGTTATACAGACGCAATCCCATGAATATCAAAAGGGGTGCACCAAGTGTATCAGAGAGGAACATCTGACCCCTGGTATTCTACTATCAGAGCTCTCCCAAAGCTGGAGCACTGACTCAGAGGAAAGACCAGTGACTACTGAATTACCAGTTCCACTCCCTGCTGGATTCTCCTTGGAGGGCTCCCAACCAAGAATTGACCAGATCTTCTGCTGCTTAGCTGATAAGAACACAGCTGAAAGCCTCATACAGCCGCTGGAGGCTTATTACACATAGAAGTGAGCTGACTTTACTTGGTCCCACTTGGCTCCTGATTTTTTACCTTCCAAACCCAGCTGCAGCCTATCCATCCATTTTATGCCCCAAGCTTGTGTTTTGACAGGACAGTCATGCTTCTAGGACATCATGTTTCCTTCTCAGGCATCTTACAAGGTTATTAAGTGGCTACTGCCTTGGCAAGGGAACTCTGTAGCAGCAGGAACTGTTCAGTTCTGCCTGGAGATCAGGAAGGCCATGTGGGTTTGGGGCAGAGCCTTGTTTGGAGGTCATGTGAGCTGCGTGCTCTCAGAGCTCGGGCTAATTATAGCAGGGTTGTGTCTGTTTACGGCACCAGCACTGAAAATGCGACCCTGCCCTCATAATTCCATTTAAAATATTGTTAAAAGGAATCCAGCAACCTGAAACCTACTCAATTAAAAAAAGAAAAAAGAAGGCAGAGTTGAAGAGTTTCACCCCCTCCCTCTGCCCCTATGCTTGTTGTTATTTATTTATGATGTGTATTACAGCAGCACCTAGGAGTCATGTCCCAGGGCTCTGTTTGCTATCGGCTGTACAAACACAGACCAAAACGACACTCCCTGCCCCAATGAGTTGACATCTACGGAAGGCACCCGGCCAGTTTTGTGGTTTTACAATCACACTTCCCTTTTTGTAAAGATATTTCTCTCTCCTTCCTATGGAAGATCTCCCACACAAACAAGGGAAATTGATTACACAGGTGAAAGTGACTAAGCACTGTTAGGATATAGATATTCAGGCCTGTCTGCGAAGGCCTATACTTTAAGAATTTAGGTGTATTCTTATCACTTAGCTAGTTATAGAGGTATAAAAGAAAGAATCAAAATCACAGTCTGCCTGTTTACGGGCCTTCTCTTACAGTGACAGTCTGAGGCCCTGTTCTTAGGCCTGGTCTACATTATGAGTTTATGTCGAATTTAGTAGCGTTAAATCAAATCATCCCAGAGAATTGAATGTGGGAGAGGGGGTTAGTTTGGTTTCTGCTGCTGCATGTTAACACGAAAACCGCAGTACTTAATGGCCAACTCAACGAGCTTTGCTTGGTTTGGGAAAGGAGAGCGCTGCTGTTATGAAGGTTGCTGGCGAAGCTGAAAGACTATGGCTTACCATGGCAGCCTGCAAGCCGAATTCTGTTGCCCAGCACTGTGTGTGTGATCTGTAACAACAAAGCCGCAGGTACTCAATATAAGATGCAAAATGTGACCTTGTACCAAAATCACATGTGCTATGTAATGTGAATAGTGTTGTTCACTGTGAAAGAGTATAACCATTGTTCTGTAAAATGTATCTTTTAAAATACTTCACTCCTTTTTTTTCCTCCCACAGCTGCAAATATTTCAAGCCTCCCTCTTCTGTCCCAAAAGCTATCACAGATAAGCCGGCGAAAAAAACGCACGCTCAATGAAATGTTCTCTGAGCTCATGCAGTCGTCCGGCACTGACAGAGCTCAGCAGAATGTGTGGAGGGACACAGTAGCACAGTACAGGAAAGCGGCCGATGAACATGAGGACAGGAGGGACGTTTGAGATAAGAGTTGGCGTCAGGAAGATCAGAGGAGGCATGAGGCAACGCTGAGGCTACTGCGGGATCAAACGGACATGCTCCGGCATCTGGTAGAGGTTCAGGAACGGCAGCAGGATCACACACTGCCGCTGCAGCCCCTGTTTAACCGCCCTCTCTCCTCCCCAAGTTCCATAGCCTCCTCACCCAGACGCCCAAGAACGTGGGGGAAGAGGGGAGGCTCCAGGCACCCAACCACTCCACCCCAGTGGATAACCCAAGCAACAGAAGGCTGTCATTCAACAAGTTTTGAAATGGCCTTTTCCTTCCTTCCTACTCTCCTCCCACATCCCACCTGGGCTATCTTGTGAGTTATCTCCCTATTTTTATAATCAATTAATAAAGAATACATGTTTTTTAAATGATAGTGACTTTATTTCCTTCGCAAGCAAGCTGTGATCGAAGTGGGGAGGATGGGTGGCTTACAGGGAATTAGCGTCAACCAAGGGGGTGGGTTTTCATCAAGGAGAAACAAACAGAAGTGTCACATGGTACCCTGGCCAGTCATGAAACTGGTTTTCAGAGCTTCTCTAATGTGCAGCACTTCCTGCTGTGCTCTTCTAGTCGCACTGCTGTCTGGCTGCATGTATTCAGCAGCCAGGCGATTTGCCTCAACCTCCCACCCCGCCATAAACGTCTCCCCCTTACTCTCACAGAGATTGTGGAGCACAAGCAAGCAGCAATAACAATGGGAATATTGGTTTTGCTGCGGTCTGAACGAGTCAGTAAACTGCACCAGCGACCCTTTAAACGTCCAAATGCACATTCTACCACCATTCTGCACTTGCTCAGCCTATAGTTGAACGGCTCCTTTCTACCATCAAGGGTGCCTGTGTACGGCTTCATGAGCCAGGGCATTAAGGGGTAGGCTGGGTCCCCAAGGATAACTATAGGCATTTCAACATCCCCAACAGTTATTTTCTGGTCTGGGAAGTAAATCCCTTCCTGCAGCCGTTTAAACAGACCAGAGTTCCTGAAGACGCGAGCGTCATGAACCTTTCCCGGCCATCCCACATTGATGCCGGTGAAACGTCCCTTATGATCCACCAGTGCTTGCAGCACCATTGAAAAGTACCCCTTGAAGTTTATTTACTGGCTGCCCTGGTGGTCCAGTCCCAAGATAGGGATATGCATTCTGTCTATAGCCGCACCACAGTTAGGGAATCCCATTGCAGCAAAGCCATCTAGTATGACCTGCGCATTTCCCAGAGTCACTACTTTTGATAGCAGCAGCTCAATGATTGCATTGGCTACTTGCATCACAGCAACCCCCACAGTAGACTTGCCCACTCCAAATTGATTACTGACTGACCAGTAGCTGTCTGGCATTGCAAGCTTCCACAGGTCTATTGCCATTCGCTTCTCAACTGTGAGGGCTGCTCTCATCCTGGTATTTCTTGCGCTTCAGGACAGGGGAAAGCAAGTCACAAAGTTCCATGAAAGTGCCCTTATGCATGCAAAAGTTTCGGAGACACTGGGAATCATCCCAAACCTACAACAGTATGCGGTCCCACCAGTCTGTGCTTGTTTCCCAGGCCCAGAATCGGCATTCCACGGCATGAGCCTGCCCCATTAACACCATGATCTCCAAATTGCCAGGGACCGTGGTTTTAGAGAAATCTGTGTCCATGTCCTCATCACTCTCGTCACTGCGCTGTCGTTGCCTCCTTGCCTGGTTTTTCAGGTTTGGGTTCTGCAAAAACTGCACCATAACGCGCGAGGTGTTTACAATGGTCATAACTGCTGCAGTGAGCTGAACGGGCTCCATGCTTGCCATGCTATGGCATCTGCTTGGGCAATCCAGGGAAAAAGGCGCGAAATGATTGTCTGCCGTTGCTTTCACGGAGGGAGGGTTGACTGACGACATTTACCCATAACCACCCGTGACAAATTTTTGGCCCCATCAGGCATTGGGAACTCAGCCCAGAATTCCAATGGGCAGCGGGGACTGCAGGAACTGTGGGATAGCTACCCGCAGTGCACCACTCAGAATGTCGACGCTTGCCACGGTACTGTGGACGCACATCGCTGAATTAATGTGCTTAGTGTGGACGCATGCACTTGACTTTATACAATCTGTTCCCAAAAATCGACTTCTATAAAATCGGAGTAATTTTGTAGTGTAGACGTACCCTTAGGCTAAGATCTTTGGCTAAGCAGCAGAGGCAGCCATAAGCTGGAAAGCGAATGGTCACATCCTCACATTCCAAACTAGTCTCATTGAAATAAGGTGCTATTGGGCTGTTAGGAATATAGTCCTGTTCTGATAATGCCTATCGCCTCCAGAGAAAGGGAAGTGCCTAGAAGATGTAAAAGGAAGTTTAGTTTGATAGTTTTCTGTTTGGTAAGAACTCACTTATCAATAGACACAGCTGGGAAACCCTTATGTATTTTTTCAGAGTAGCAGCCGTGTTAGTCTGTGTCCGCAAAAAGAAAAGGAGGACTTGTGGCACCTTTGAGACTAACAAATTTATTTGAGCATAAACTTTTGTGAGCTACATTCATCGGATGTCTTTATAGATGTAGTTGTGAAATCCTCACTTCTGTATTGTTTTGTCATTATAGTTCCCACTTTGCTATTATTTATTTGCATGGTCTCTGTCTGGTTCTGTGATTGTTTCTGTCTGCTGTGTAATTAATTTTGCTGGGTGTAAACTAATTAAGGTGGTGGGATATAATTGGTTAAATAATCATGTTACAATATGTTGGGATTGGTTAGTTAAATTTCAGGAAAATGATTGGTTAAGGTATAGCTAAGCAGAACTCAAGTTTTATTATATAGTCTGCAGTCAATCAGGAAGTAAGGGGGGGGAATGGGAACAGGGAATGGGGGTTGGGAAATTGGAATCATGTTTGGCCAAGGGCAGGAATGGGAACAGGGACACAGGTGTAAGGCTCTGTGGTGTCAGAGCTGGGAAGGGGGACACTGAGGAAGGAAACTGGAATCATGCTTGCTGGAAGTTCACCCCAATAAACATCAAATTGTTTGCACCTTTGGACTTTGTGTATTGTTGCTCTCTGTTCATGCGAGAAGGACCAGGGAAGTGAGCGGGTGAAGGAATAAGCCCCTAACAAGCACAACATGCACACACAATAAATACACTAAAAACAAATGTGTCTCTCTCTAATCCCTTTCAGTTACAAGGAATAGCTCCACTGCTCACTAATATTAACAGGAAGGTTCGATTGACTTAAATGTGCTTTGGCTCAGGGCCATTGTCATCTTCAGTGTTGTTTGAAACAGTAGCAGGTAAATATAGTGCAGGCCATTGTGATTTTTTTTTTTTTTTTTGAGTTGGTGCCTCTCTAACTTCCAAAACGCCTGTAACATTTTCATTGCAATTTGCCGGCCTGTTCTGTAAAATGGCTAAGCAGGGGCCTGGGATGGGCCAGGACTCCTGGGTTCTATATCCAGCCTAATCACTGACTTTCCTCCCCTCAGTTTTTAAAATGCTGAATACAAAATATGTTACAAGTTACTTTTTAAGTGAAGCTCTACTGTGAAAAGAGACTAAGTAATAACAATATTTGAACTGTCACTTGGCTGTGTTCAGGGTCAGAGCTGCTGACTTTAGTGCGAAAAATAATTTCTTCTTGCCTTTTACTCCCAGTAACCCAGCGTGAACTGGATTCCACTCCTTCTTGTGTTCCATAAATAGAATTGGTTGCAAAGCTTCCATGCAAGACCGATCAGTTACTCCAGTAACATGAATCTATCTAGGTACTTATAGAGCCTTTGTCATCACTGTCTTCAAGCACCTTCACAACAGCTCTGAGTCGGGGGAAGCACAGTCTCCATTGGACAACTGGGGAACTGAGGCACAGAGTAGATTAAGTGACTTGCCCAAGGTCACCCAGGAAGTCTGTGGCAGGGCTGAGCATTGAACCTAGATCTCCTGCATCCCAGTCCAGTGCAATGGAATTCCTGGGAATGATGCAGGAGATGAAAAGACTCCAGCTTTACTCTGGTCCCCTTAGTGGTGTTTGCAGGAATGGCAATGAGTAAATCTCTTGCTTTTTACATGAAGACTGATCACATTTGATCTGGAGTAAAACAATGTAAAAAGAATATATCCATGGAATGCCATGATGCCATTTTTACTTTTGTCCTGAGCCAAAGTGCATTTTCCAATGCAATTACCCACATCCTCACTTGCTCCCAGCACCCTTCACACACGGACCTCTTCAAGGAGGTGGGCTTTACGCCATGTCAAACAGTGCAAGCTGTGCCTCTGCAAGGCCAGCGGGGGACGTGAATTCCAGGGTGAGGGCTTTCCACTGAAAATGCCATATTGCCTCTGGAGCAGATTCATTCCTGGCATCAGCCCAGGGCCGTTCAGTGGGTGAACTTGGCCCTGTGGTCACCCAGCTGTCAGATGGAAGTACTGTTGATTTTTTTAGCCTGCATGGATATTATGAGCCCTAATGATGGTTTGTAAAGCGCTTGGAGATCTTTGAATGAAAGGTCCTGGGCAAGGGTGGGACAAAACTGTTGCACAGCTCTCCCCAGCAATCACATTTGCATGGTTTGCTGAGAGTTAGATTGCATGCTGGACGGTGTTTGAGGGTCAGCGGCAAAGAGGCCACACCTGGGAAAGTGTGCGTGTCGAGGGTAGCCAAGGTAGTAAAAGCCTGTCAGGAAGAGGGCGGGATTCCTGATTGGACCAGGCAGTGGGATGGGGAGAAGAGAAAATCCCCCCTGTGAAACCAGGAGAAAAGCAAAGCGGTTGCCTTGTGGGTGAAAGGCTGGCTGGCAGGGGAGTGGAGAAGGAGAAATGATTGTTCCTACCATTAAATGAGTCTATGCGGTGAGTTTAGACCCGAACAAGTATGCTAGTTAAGACCCTCATTTCTCCCAGAAGGGACTGAAGGACGCTGCTGGGAAAACCAAAGGAAGCCCCAGGGGAAGCTGAATAGACTGATGTGTTCTGGGTGACATGTGGAGGAATGAGGGGATACGAGGTCAGAGGACAGAGAAGTGGGGTGCAGGCTGAGTGAGCAGTGGCTCTCAGGGCAGAGTGGAGAGCAGAGATAAGTGATAGAACCCCACAAGAGCCCAGCCCAGGTAGAGAGGTAAAACAGGAGTTTGCTTTACATTTCACCTTCCTTCCTGCACAAGGTACAGGACATGCTGCTTCCGCTCCCCCCACCTTCTCTACTCCATCATTCTCTCTTCCTGCAAGAGGTTTGGGGTTAGGAGACGGGACAGCAAAATCAGAGTTAGCTCCTCTGCTACTGCCCATGGGGCAGGACTCTGAACACCGTTTAGTTCTGTCCCTGGGCGTTGCCCCACAGGAGCAGAGCCCTGGTTTGTCCAGTCCAATATGACACAGCAAGGCAGCTCGCTGGTCCCAAGCCAACACCATCCTGTGCAGCTGGGGACAGAACTTGGCCCACTAGAATTAGAAGTAAGCCATGGAGAAGTCACAGCAAATGCCACCCGAATGTGCGGCAGTAACTGACCTGCTTTTCTAGGCACACTTCTGCATGCCCCATTGAAAGCCATTGTTCGTTTTTACTTCTCCCCCTTATCTCCCATGGTTTGACTCAGCAGCACTGACAAAGGATCCTTCAGTCGCTACACCACATAATAGCCTGGGCTACTGCATGTGATCACGTCTTCCTCTAGTGGTTGGTCCCAGCAGGAATAAAACCCTGCTACTTACTGACCACTAGCAGAGCTGCTCAGGGGACAGGGCTTGTGGTTCTGGTGCTGAAGGTCCCAGATTCACTGCCACAGTATGTAGGCAGTGTAGTTGTAGCTGTGTCAGTCCCAGGATATTAGAGACTCGAGGCGGGTGAGGTAATAACAGAAGTGGATGCTGTGATGGGTTGGATCACAGAAACCCCTTTGGGACTGCCACCTGATGTGCCTAAACTACCTCTGACCCTGTTTTCCCTGCCAGCTTGGGACTTCAGTGCCTTGCCTTGTTTGAGCCAGACGTATTTGCCTGCTGCAAACACAGATCCAAGTCTGAACCACGTCCCACACAAGCTGTGGGCTTAACTGAAAACAGCTTAAGAAGTGCTCTTGTCTCCAGCCCTCAGATACCCAACTCCCAATGGCGTCTAAATCCCAAATAAATCCATTTTACCCTGTATAAAGTTATACACAGTAAACTCATAAATTGTTTGCCTTCTATAACACTGATAGAGAGGTATGCACAGCTGTTTCTTCCCCCTCTCCCCCCAGGTATTAATACATACTCTGGGTTAATTAATAAGTGATTTTATTAAATACATAAAGTAGGATTAAGTGGTTCCAAGGAATAACAGACAGAACAAAGTAAATTACCAAATAAAATAAAATAAAATAAAACACGCAAGTCTTCACCTAATACAGTAGGAAACTAAGTGCAGGTAAATCTCACCCTCAGAGATGTTCCAATAAGCTTCTTTGACAGACTAGCCTCCTTCTAGTCTGGGTCCAGCAGTCACTCACACCCCTGTACTTACTGGCCTTTGTTCCAGTTTCTTTCAGGCACCTCTTTGGAGTGGAGAGGCTACCTCTTGAGCCAGCTGAAGACAAAATGGAGGGGTTTTCCTAGGGGCATATATATTTTCTTTCTTGTGGGTGGAAACCGCTCTCTTCCCCTGTGTAGAATCCAGCTATAAAATGGAATTTTGGAGTCACATGGGCAAGTCACGTGTCCATGCATATATCAACTTTCTACAGAATCTACAGATTCCCAGGAAAGCTCAGATGTGGATTGGATCTATCAGGGTCTATTGTTAACCAAGTACTCCCGATTACTTGAATAACCCCTTCACACTATGTTGACCAAATCTGCCTTAGGTGCTTTCTACAGCAAACACTTTAAATACAAGCATAGAGCCAATGCTCATAACTTCAGATATAAAAATGATACAGTCATACAAATAGGATGAATACATGCAGAAGAACATAACCTTTGCAAAGATACTTTACATGGCATATCTAGCATAAAACATATTCCAGTTATGTCATATTTACACTCATAAGCATATTTTTATAAAGCATTATGGGGTGCAATGTCACAGATCCCATAAAAGATATTACCTCATCCACCTTGTCACATTTGTCTGGGGCAGAGAATCATTTATTATTTGCTTGCCGAGCACTAGCACAATGGATGCCAACTGCAGTATTAACGTTACATCACAATAATTTTTTGCATGGATAGACAGCCCTCAACCAACCCCCCCAAAGTGTCTATCCTGGACATTTAAAATAACAGTTCAAAAGAGGAAAAATCCTGAAATCGTCAAGAGAAATCTATCCCTTCACCATCAGACCTTAGGTGTCAATTAACTTGCATCATCTGTAAGGTTTGTTTGAAAAAGTGTGGATGAATTGCCATCAAAAGCCTCTTGCTCTGGGTGTCCCTAAATCTCCAACCGCCAGACACTGGGACTAGGTGATGGGGGATGGATCACTCAATAATTGCTCTGTTCTGTTCATTCCCTTTGAAGCATCTGGCATTAACCACTGTTGGAAGATAGGATACTGGGCTAGATGGACCATTGGTCTGACCCAATATGGCTGTTCTTATGTTCTTCTAGTAATTATATATGGGGTGTTCCTATGAAGTTTTACCTAAGCCAAGAGAGAAAAAACATCCCCATCCTTAATACACATTACATATTGCAAGAGCAGGCAGAATAATGAGTATTGATAGCAACAGGCTATTACAGATTGGCACCCCAAGCAAATTCATCCAAACATTTAACGAGGGATCCATGAATACCATCCCTTTCACCTTGGATAGAATGGGCAGGTAAATCATGGCATAGAGAACAAAAATGAAGTTTGACGGGACAGTGCTAGGTTAAAACATACATTTACATCAACGAGCGGTACAAACTTATGAAAAGTCTCTGCCCCAAAGAACTTATTGTGTTAAGAGCTATTGTTTACCTAACACACTTGGAAAATAAAAGTATATCGTCAGTTACTGTTGTTCAGAGTCTCTTTCTAGTCAGTTTTACTGTTGATTCACCTTCTCAGCCCCCTTGGTCTGCATAATTTCTGCCTTGCATCGAAACCGCTGGGGGGCCCTTGTCTGTCTGTAAAGCACCATGCACACTGTTCAGTGCTATGCCAATAACAATATTAGCTGCGGTGTTCACACCTGGCTGCCTAAAGTTAAACTCCATAAATACAAATGACCTTCTATCAGAAGGGCTAAGTGCGTGTAGCTCCCATTGAAATGAATTATCCCCATTGTACAGATCAGGCTCAAAGAGATTAAGTAAAGGTACCACAAAGGTGGTCAGACACCATATGAGAACCTAGAAAGACAGATGGCAAAGTCAAGGATATAAAATTCCCGACTAACTCCTGGGCTCACAGTTAATCCACCAAACCCCATCTGCCCCCAGAAAAAGGCCATAGCAGTTTTCTTGATGAGGATTAATAATAACACAGAGCGTTAGTCATTCATTCACCAATGGGAGGAGTAAAATCCACATCATACTGGATCTGCCCTTTAATTTGGTCCTGCGGTCTATCTAGAACTGGCTCCAAGGCTTCCGGATCAGAATCTGAATTTTCTCAGGTTTAGGAATGCTCTGATCCAGGCTTTGGTTTTAGCCTGTAATAGATACGGGAGCCAACTGTGGCTTTCAGACTTGGAGCTGGACTTAAACAAGCACCCCTAAAATTTAAATACCATGCTTGAATCTTGGGCTCCTTTGGGTTCAGGCTGAGTGGCAGGAGAAAAGACTAGGTAATGGCTAAGCTCTGTTTGATTATGCAGGCTACACAAAACCAAACACGCGGAAGGAAAAACCCAAACAAGTCATTAGGCAAACAGTGGGAAATGATCCCAAGTGACAGAGCAACTGAGCTATAATGAGAAAGTGGGGCCAAGTAATGAGAGATGATTAACTCCTAAAGCAGGATTAAGACTGTTAGTATCACTCTGTAAATCAGGACTTAATAATGAAGGTAGCAACATCACTAGACAGTCACCACTAGACTGCGTGTGGGAGGAAGGGCACCCTGAATCTCAGCTGTAATCACAGCAGTTACATAATGAGGGAGGGGTGGTAGCTTCCACGGTTCTGCGGAGACTTGGTGGACAAGAAAGTGTTGTCGTAAGTTTCACACAAGACTGGGATCCAGTTGTCAACTAAGGCTAGCAATAGTTTTAACTCATTCCCAATGCAGACTGCAAGCACGTGGAAGCTTGAAGTCAGTGAGGTTAAAAAAGATTAAAAAATAATAATGGAGAAATGGAGTAATTTAGGATAAAGAGGAAAAAAAATAAATGGTAAAAATAACACCACAAACCCGCCATGGTCAGTCAAAATACAAGTTAATACAAACCGGTAGAATTCTAACTTGACACGGATGTGTGGGTATTTCAGGGTTGCCATTTACTGAGCACCCCCTTGTGGCCAGGAGTGCCTGTGCAGCACCCCTACTCTATTTCCCCTTGGGGCTGGGTTAATAGCCAAACCCAGTTCAAAACAGTTCAGTGTCTCCAAAATAACACCCATTACAGCAACACAAAAGTTCATAGACGTCTCCGGCTCTTCTGCCGCACACACAGCTCTTCACGCCGCTGCCAGTCCTGTCTTTCCTAGCAGGAGGTCACCTTCCTGGTTTTCTTCTCCCTGTTTTGAGAGAGAAGGTAGCATATATACCGCCCTCCACTGGAGAGCTTCCCCTCAATTGGCTGAGAGAGAGGGGAGCCCTGCCCACCCTACGCTGCAGGGCTCCTGGTATTGGGCCCTTAAAAGGATAGCAGCCTGGCTTTCCCCCATCCAGTTACTAATTCCCCAGGACCGCTTCCTCTCTTCCCACCACAAGGCCATTTCCCACAATGTCCCTAGAATGGGGTCTCCTGGCCCTTCTAGTCTTAAAGGGCCAGTATACTCCATTACAGGTATTTATACAAGATCTGGCACAATAAATATTTCACATTATGAACAACCCCCCCTCCACCCCGATCTTAAAAAAGCATAAAGGCTGCAGAGTCAAGCACTCAGAAGTGAGGGAATTCTAGAATTTAGGTTGTCCATGCAACTGTAACCCACATGCTTGCACTGTAGCATTTAGTGATGTAAGTAAGGGAAAAAAACAGAGCCCTCAGAACAAAAACAAGACCTATACATCCTCCCCACTGTGTGCCTACAGACTTGCTAGAGCCAGGTAGGGATATTCTGCTGGATGGGCTAGAATCGTCCAGAAATTGCATGGGGGAGGGGGGAGCATTAGGTGTAGCTGTAGATTTAGTAAGAGTGTTTGTTTAGAGATTTTATGTTGCTGTCTTCAGACCATGATCTGGGCTGCTTATAAGCCAGCCAGCCAGCCAAACAAAACAGTTCTTTCCCTCTCCCTGCCCGGAGAGAGGGAGAAGCAGAGTAAAAGAAAAAAAAAACAAAAGGGGTCTGTTAGGGAGCTTATTCCTTCACCCACTCACTTCCCTGGTCCTTCTCGCATGAACAGAGAGCAACAATACCTGAAGTCCAAAGGTGCAAACAATTTGATGTTTATTGGGGTGAACTTCCAGCAAGCATGATTCCAGTTTCCTTCCTTAGTGTCCCCCTTCCCAGCTCTGACACCACAGAGCCTTACCTGTGTCCCTGTTCCCATTCCTGCCCTTAGCTAAACATGATTCCAATTTCCCAACCCCCATTCCCTGTTCCATTCCCCCCCCCCCACTTCCTGATTGACTGCAGACTATATAGTAAAACTTGAGTTCTGCTTAGCTATACCTTAACCAATCATTTTCCTGAAATTTAACTAACCAATCCTAACATATTGTAACATGATTATTTAACCAATTATATCCCACCACCTTAATTAATTTACACCCAGCAAAATTAATTATACAGCAGACAGGAACAATCACAGAACCAGACAGAGATTATACAGACAAACAATAGAGAAATGGGGACTACAGTGATAGAACAAACACAGAAATGAGGATTTCACATCCCAGCTTTTGATAAGTGAGTTCCTGCCAGACAGGGTGCTATCAAACTAAGTTTCCTTTTACATCTTCTAGGCACTTCCCTTTCTCTGGAGGTGATAGGCATTACCAGGACAGGATTGTATTCCTAACCGCCCAATAGCACCTTCTTTCAATGTGACTAGGTTGGAATGTGAGGATGTGACCGGTCGCCTCCCAGCTTACAGCTGCCTCTGCTGCTTAGCCAAAGGCCTTAGCCTAAGAACAGGGCCTCAGACTGTCACAGTAAGAGAAGGCCCTTACACCAGCAGACAGTGATTTTGATTCTTTCTTTTATACCTCTATAACTAGCTAAGTGATAAAAATACACCTAAATTCTTAGAGTATAGGCCTTTGCAGACAGGCGTGAATATCTGTATCCTAACAGGGTCAGTCTCTTGATCACCTCTTTAAGGTTTGGTTTATCTGCATGTTCTAGTGTCCTTCACCCACAGTTGATAGCTGGTCCATGCAGTCTCAGGGGTGGCTAGGTCTGTACCCATCTCCTTTTCCCCAGTCTGTCCCTGTAGCCAGCAGTCTCCCACCTAGTCACCACCCCTTCCTCTAGCAGGCTTTCCCTTTTTAAGCTTTATCTTTCCAGGGAGAGCATCCCTTGCAGGTGTGTTGGGTTAATGCTGGCTGTGCCCAGAGAACTTGTTAGCTTCCTCGCTTCTAGAGCAGGGTGTGCCCCCTCACACTTTCATAGCAGAGATTTAGCTCCATATAATAGAGAGACATGTCAAAGTCTGAAAAGAGTAGACACTGGTCACCACACAAAAGTGTGCGGAGGTACAGGAAGAGGAAAGAAATATCATAGCAGATGTTAGCATATCACTCCCCTAGCCCATCACACAGTCTGAATTCAGTCCCCTTGTGCGTATACATTGTGAGCTACACTTTTCAATGATGTGATCACATGCTGTGTTTTCCACAGGATTTCTGGGCAATATTCCTGCCTCTGCTGAATGTTTGGTATCACCACTTTCATGCACTAAGTATCTCGTGATGCTTTGGAGAGAATGACCCAGGGATGCTGGCTCTCCTAGGCAGGAGTAACCTCCAGCTAGTATGGATTGTGTGCTCATGAGGGGGGCAGAGAGAGAGGCCAGCCCATGAACACACAACCCGACCCCTGTTGCTCCCCCACGGGAGGGCTTCCTCAGAGTCAGTGCTTAATTTGTAATGAAAGAGGTGCCAGGGCTCAAGCAATTAGGTGCCTGGGGTTCAAGAAATTTTTTTTTACATTCATAACCAATGCAGCAAGCCCAGAGGTGCCAGGGTTATGAACTGCCAAGCCTTGAGGTGCTGGAGCGCAGCCCTGGCACAAATTAAAAGCACTGGTCTGGGTGTAGATGGAAGGAGGCAGCAGATTCCTCTCTGACCTCAGTCACAGGCTTCCTGTTCCCTCTGCGTGTCAAGAGGCACATTTGGTTCCTTGGTAGCGTCCAAGAGTGAGGGAAGGAGGGAGAAATTAACTGGAACAATGAGGGAGAAGGGGAGCTACCAAGGACGAGGCTGTGGCAGACACTAGGGGCTGCAGAGGAGAAGGCTCTCATCCCAGAGAGGGCGAGAGTGCGTGGTGGGACAAGGGGAAGGCTGGCACAAGGATTGTCCCCATTTTACCGATGGTGAACTGAGACAGAGAGAGATTAAGGGCCAGCTTTTAAAAGGCATTTAGGTGCCTACTGAGTTACTCCCTGCCTCCTGCCTGCATGGGGCTGTCCGAAGTTCCCACTCCTCCCACAGGGCTGGTCCAAGCCTCCCTGTACGGGGCCATCCTGAGGCCCCACTGCCACCCACCCGCTGCAGGGCTGGCCCAAGCTGCTCTCCCAAGCCCTCCCTCCCTCATGGGGCTGGCATTGCTGCTCGTCCCCACCACCCTGCACATTCCTCCATGCCCTGCACCCCACTCTTTTTGGCAAAACTGTGCACTTGTCCAGTTTGTTCTTGTGAACGGATCATCAGTTGCAAGAGCAAACGGGACAAATGCCCAGATTTGCCAGAAAAGTCGGGACAGCTGGGACAGGGCCTAAAAAAGGGACTGTCCTGGCTGAAACGGGACTTATGGTCACCCTAGATGCACCTAAATACCTTCAACCATCAGGCCGTAGTGACTTGCTCAATATCACACCGGGAGACTGTGGGAGAGGCAGGACTTAAACCCACATCCCCCACACCCCAGTCCATTGCCCTAAGTGCTAGTTCATCTTTCTGGCTAGGCACAGGCCTGAACTGCAGCCCTTCAACACCACTCCCTACACTGATGTGCAGCAACAGCTCAGGGGTAGGACATGCTGCCTTCTCAAAGGGAGTGAGCAAGCTGCCTGCCCAGGGGCTCAGAGTGCCTTTGGGTTCTGCTAGGCCGGGCTTCACAGCCTGCGCTTTTAGAAGAGCTTGTTTTGAGTCGCAGGCTAGAAGCCTGATCACCAGACTGGGTCTCACACGCTCCAGGGTTTTAGATTATGGTTGTGTTGGAGACTCTGTGGCCTTCAGCAAATCATGTCGCTGCTCCGTGCCTCGGTTTCCCCATTTGTGAGGTGGACTTAATACTTATCTACTTATCCACTTATCCTCAGAGAGGTGTTGGGAGGTTCACTAGGTAGTGTTTGTACCACACCTTAATGAGAGAAGAGGCTATGTAAGAGCTAAGTATTCATATGCCTAATTAAATTAATATCCGTAGGATGATATGGAGGCTGATTTAATACTTGGCACTTATACCCCTCCCCTCCCACAAATATACTACTAGCGAAGCTCAGGGATGAGCCACTTCAGCCCAGGAGGTAATTTGTAGGTGGGGAGTTATGAACAACTGAAAATAGCCTCCACATATGCAGCCCGAGGCCTCCGTGTTGGCCTCCTAGCAGCTCTCCCCAGCCAAGCAGGGTTGGGCTGGCTTGGGATTTGGTTAGGAAATCTCCAAGGAGCACCTGCGTGTTGGTATGGGTGATTCAGAAGGTGGCTCTCGTCCTGCTGTGTCAGCGCTGAACCCGGGCCCAAACACGATAGGAGGGACCACCAGATGCTCTCTGCCCAGAGAAGAGAGCCCTATAATTTCAGCCCAATGAGTTAGTCTTGATTTCCGTGCTACAGAGATACTGGGAGCTGTTGAAACTGCAGCAACTCTCCCGCCCTCCCCCGGCCCCCGCCTTGAGAGCTGCTTTTGTTGGGTGTGGTTATGATTTATTTAGGCAGTACATCCTAGTGGCGAGGACACGAGACTGGGACTCAAAAGACCTGCTGTCCATCCCCAGCTCTGACACTGCCCTGCCAGGTGACCTTGGGCAAGTCATCTCCTTCTCTAAGGGTATGTCTACACTACGAAATTAGGTCGAATTTATAGAAGTCATTTTTTTAGAAATCGTTTTTATATATTCGAGTGTGTGTGTCCCCACAGAAAATGCTCTAAGTGCATTAAGTGCATTAACTCGGCGGAGCGCTTCCACAGTACCAAGGCTAGAGTCGACTTCCGGAGTGTTGCATTGTGGGTAGCTATCCCACAGTTCCCGCAGTCTCCGCTGCCCATTGGAATTCTGGGTTGAAATCCCAATGCCTGATGGGGCTAAAACATTGTCGCGGGTGGTTCTGGGTACATATCGTCAGGCCCCCGTTCCCTCCCTCCCTCCGTGAAAGCAAGGGCAGACAATCGTTTCGCACCTTTTTTCCTGAGTTACCTGTGCAGACGCCATACCACGGCAAGCATGGAGCCCGCTCAGCTAACCGTCACCGTATGTCTCCTGGGTGCTGGCAGACGCGGTATGGCATTGCTACACAGCAGCAGCAACCCATTGCCTTGTGGCAGCAGACGGTGCAATAGGACTGGTAGCCGCCATCGTCATGTCCGAGGAGCTCCTGGTCGCCTCTGTGAGGTCGATCAGGAGCGCCTGGGCAGACATGGGCGCAGGGACTAAATTTGGAGTGACTTGATCAGGTCATTCTCTTTAGTCCTGCAGTCAGTCCTATTGAACCATCTTATGGTGAGCAGGCAGGTGATACGGATTGCTAGCAGTCCTATTGCATCATCTTCTGCCGGGCAGGCAAGAGATGAGGATGGCTAGCAGTCCTATTGTACCATCTTCTGCCGAGCAGCCATGAGATGAGGATGGCATGCAGTCCTCTGCACCGTCTGCTGTCAGCCAAAGATGTAAAAGATAGATGGAGTGTATCAAAACAAGAAATAGACCAGATTTGTTTTGTACTCATTCGCAACCCCCCCCCGCCCCCCCGTCTAGGGGACTCATTCCTTTAGGTCACACTGCAGTCACTCACAGAGAAGGTGCAGCGAGGTAAATCTAGCCATGTATCAATCAGAGGCCAGACTAAACTCCTTGATCCAATAAGAACAATAACTTAGGTGCACCATTTCTTATTGGAACCCTCCGTGAAGTCCTGCCTGAAATACTCCTTGATGTAAAGCCACCCCCTTTGTTGATTTTAACTCCCTGTAAGCCAACCCTGTAAGCCGTGTCGTCAGTCGCCCCTCCCTCCGTCAGAGGCAAACAATCGTGCATCTGAGTTGAGAGTGCTGTCCAGAGCAGTCACAATGGAGCACTCTGGGATAGCTCCCGGAGGCCAATACCATCAAATTGTGTCCACAGTACCCCAAATTCGACCCGGCAAGGCCGATTTAAGCGCTAATCCACTTGTCGGGGTGGAGTAAGGAAATCGATTTTAAGAGCCCTTTAAGTCAAAATAAAGGGCTTCATCGTGTGGACGGGTGCAGGTTTACATCGATTTAACGCTGCTAAATTCGACCTAAAGTCCTAGTGTAGACCAGGGCTATGCCTCTGTTTTTCCATCTGCCAAAGGGCGGTTAATGAAACCGACCTCATAGGCAAAGTGCTGTGAGACCTAAAGAAAAGATGAGAAGTGCTGTGTCAGAGCTGGTGTTGTTCTACTGCAACAGGGCCTAGAGATGCCAAGGGAGAGTGGGGCCCTGCTATGCCAGGGCTGTGCAAACACAGTCAGAGACAGTGCCTGCCCCTAAGAGCTTACGATTTCAATAGACCAGGCAGCCCAAGGAAGTGCCAGCACCCCATGTTACAGATGAGGAACTCAGGTCCCGAGAGAGGAAGTGACTTGTCTAAGGTCATGCAGCACGTCAGGAGCCCAGCTGGAGGTAGACCCCAGGTGTCTGGCCTCCCAGTTCAGTGCCCTAACAGCTGCCTCTCCAAGAGCTGACTGTCTAAATCAGTGGTTCTCAACTGTGGTCCACCACTTGTTCGGGGAAAGCCCCTGGCGGGCCGGGCTGGTTTGTTTACCTGCCGCGTCTGCAGGTTTGGCCGATTGCAGCTCCCACTGGCCGCGGTTTGCCAGTCCAGGCCAATGGGGGCTGCGAGAAGCGGCACAGGCCAAGGGACATGCTGGCCGCCCTTTCCGCAGCCCCCATTGGCCTGGAGCAGCAAACCGCAGCCAGTGGGAGCCATGATCGGCTGAACCTGTGGACGCGGCAGGTAAACAAACTGACCCGGCGCACCAGGGGTTTCCCTGAACAAGCGGTGGACCACAGTTGAGAACCACTGGTCTAAATAGACAAGACAAAGGGTGGGAGAAGGTAAGTATTAGCCCCATTTGATGGATGTGGACCTAAGGCATAAGGTCCCAGATCCTCTAAGTGTTCAGGTGCCTAACTCAATTGATTACAATGGGATTTAGGCACCTCAATACCTTTGGGGACCTGGGCCAGAGAGATTAAAGTCACATAGAGTCTGACACAGCCAGGAACTGAGTTTGGGTCTCCTGCTTATCCAGTGTCTGAACCACAATTCAATCCTTCCCCTCTGCGTGCAGTGGAACAACTGCTTTTATGTGCGTGATTCTATGCCCAGGTAATCTAATGCAGGGATAAAGCTTTGATATCTTCTGAGATAAAATCTACAAGAGAAGTGTCAGGGATTAGTTACTGGTGGTGTAACTAGGCAACCAGCAGCAACATGTCAGAAAGTAACCAATGTAAGCTCCCTCCGACACACCTCTGTTATTTCATTCACCATCATCTAATGGCTAAGACACACCTGCATGATTTGTATTTTTCCTGCTTGTGCTTGATGGAGTCTGGACAAACCGGTAGCCTCTCTGTTTATGTAATAATGCTTGACATTTATAATCTGCCCACGGTTTTACAAGCACTTCCTTAGGCTCATAACGTCCCTGCCAGGTATCATGATCCCCATTTCACCTCTGGGGAAACGAAGGCACCAAGGAGTGACACGATGTCCTCAATGTCACGTGGTGAGTTTAGGGTTTGTAACTGAACCAGAGATCAGGGCAGGTCCACCACCTGGTTTTGTTGCAACCCTTCACGTGGCTCTTGCTGCATCCTTGTCACAGGTCACTGAGCCACAGTCTTTGCCCTTGTCTTTCCGATGAGTGGCAAGAAAGATAATTGTTGATGACATACACTCCTTTATTCTAGATGGCTGTTCCTGCTTCTACTGCCAGCTGTGGTCTGAGGATGCAGGGAGGACACATGCTGAGAAGAGAAGGCCATCTCCTCACAAGAACTTACTGGCGCTCTGACAAGGCTGCGGGATGGGCAGAGTGGGTGGAATACAGACATCCAGCCCAGGGAGAGGAGCCGGATTCAAGGTCAAATCAGAGCCAGGGCGTGGCAGTCGCTATCTTGGGCATCGCTTTGACAGCAGCTGGGCTGGATCAGGAGAACAAGCACGGTTCTTCCTGGTTCCGAACTGCTGAGGGTGGTTCACACTGACCTTTCTCTCTTCAAACAGGCGCAGCATCCCTTTGGCCTGGCCGGTCATTCGGTCACCTCCGCCATGCTTCCAACCCCTGCCAGAGCCAGGAGGCCGAATCAGGAGGGAGGAGGGCCGGTGTCCCGGTGCCTTTTCAGTTCACTCCACTGGGCTGGACGGAGGGCAGATGGGCCCTAGAGGAAAGGGAGACCTAGGCAGTGAGGGCTGCCTGGCAGGAGATGAGAGCTGTCAGAGCCAGGAGATGGTTCCTGGGGAAAGGCTGAAGGCAAAGGGAGCAGCAGAGGAGTTTGCTGGCTGACCTCCCTGAGTCAGAAAGCTGGAAAGGGTTGAAGCAGCAGTAGCAGAGGGAGGTGCCTGCTGGCTCTAAGTTGGAGAGCTGAAGCCAAGGCTGGAGAGGACTGAAGGCAGGGAGCAGCAGGGGACTTACCTGCTGATGTCTCCACGCTGGAGACTGGACCAGGGGGAGGGTGAGAGGGCCAAGGGGAATAAGGGGTGCTCCCCTGGTAAAGATGATCTCCCAGCAGAGAGGCTGTGGGGTTTTCTGCTGGGTAGAGTGGGGTAGCTGTCCTGGGAGAGGGACAGAGGAGGAAGATGGACAAGGAGCCTAGGTGTGGTGAAAGACACTGGGGTATGGTGATGACGCATGCCCAGCACAGAGGCTGAGTGGTGTGTGTATGTTCCTGCTGGGAAGAGCAGGGTTTTAAGGACTACAGGCATTAGGGGTGATAGGGGCTACATTTTGGGATTTTTGTTACAGACTATTTGCATTACGTTTTGTAATAAATTGTCCCCAGGAGGGGTATTATTCAAGCAAGAGAGCCTGACATAGGATCCTTGGGTTACCCAAGTGGGGAAACTGAGGCAGAGTGCCAGTGAGCCACCATTGGTCATGAGGGGGCACTCGAGAGGCAGCAGGCCCTGCTAGAGATCCCCTCATACCTGGGCTCCCTATGCTGTAGCAAGGCAGAGTATCGCCCAGGAAAGCATTCATTCCTAGGCTTTGTCTACACTAGAATAGTCTTGCTGGCAGAGCCATACCAGCGTAACTATACCAGCAAACTCTCCTAGTGGAGATGCAGCTTACGCTGACATGAAAGTGCTTCTGCCATAATATACACCAGTTCCTCAGAGACCTATCCCAGCTATCCCAGCAAAAGCACTTTCATGCTGGTATAACTGCCTCTCCTCTAGGGCTTATCCTGGCAGAGCTATGTTGGTTACAAACCCATACCTCTCTAGTCAGCATAGCTCTGCTGGTATAGGATTTAAGAGTAGACAAGGCCGAACTCTTGAGATCCTTCTTTGCTAAGGCGCTGTCCTCACTGCAAAAAGAGGTGAGCCTTTACAACGAGTTAGCTGGCTCAGTCTCCAGTCCCAGGGCGGGCACTGTAGTCTTTACCTTGGTGTAGCTGGCTGAGGTCATCCCTGGGTGGGGGGTTGACCATGCCATGCTGGAGAGTGCTGAGCTGCTGGTCACCCTTTCTTGCCCAAATTCTCCAAGAGGGAGGGTGTGGGGAGAGAAGAAATATATTTGCTGGATAAGGACAGGACCCTTGGTTAACCCTTTGGACTCACTGCCCTAAAGGGAAGGGGAAAGTGAGAGAGAAAGTGCCCCTTTGCATGGGGAAGCTGGGGTCACCATCTAGATCTTTAAATGAATCTGGTTGAGGAAATCCTATCTGAGTGCATAGCGACTGAGATCGATATGGCAGCAGGCTCGTAGTATGCCCTCTGTGCTACCAACTAAGTGCTGCCCCTCTCTGCATGGGGAGCTCTCTCATACCGTGCAGGGTTTCTTAAGCCTTTTTCTGTCTTTCTTTAGAAACACAGGAAGAGGGATTTATCATTCAGAGGATATGGCTGCACAGGTGAGAAGACTGGCCTAGAACAGGGACTGAGAGACCAAACGCTTCTATTCTGTTTCCACCTGTGAGACTTTGGATGAACTCAGGTGTTGTGTGACTGCTCCACTTCCACAAGGGGCATGAAAACATAACTCAGAGGGTTTAATCAATGTTGGAAAAGTAGCTCGAGATCACGGAGGGACACGAAGTGGTGTTATCCAGGAATTGGAATGAAGGGATCATGATGTTGCCTAATTGCCACCTACTGTCCCTTCTGCTGCACTACAGCCTTTATCTGTGTGCTTATGAGACAAAGCAGCAGGTGGTTCGAGTACCAATTGGGCAGTACGATAGCAACCAAAATATTACGGTCAGTAAGAAATCCAAATCCAATAATTCTTCCAAATAGGTGCCTCGCCGGTTGAGTAGCTGGGGGGTGGATTTGTGCAGCCAAGCTATCCAACCGGCAAAAAAGAAAACCAGCCGCTTTCCAGTGAGCTAGACCATACACAGTGTTTCAATGCCAGCCTGATCCTGGCCAGGGCTTCAGGTCATACATTGTCTGTCCCACCCAGCTGTGTACATGGCCTCTCTGGCAGGATGGTCTGTTACAGCTGGATTTTTACTCCACACACCGACCCAGCGGTTTGGTAGCTAAGTGGTTAATCTCATGGTGAAAGGTCACCTCCTGCTGCGGATGGGCCCCTGATCCGTTGGGGTAGCACTGTTGGTGTGTTGCCGGTCCTGTTGCTCCCTTATGTACTGTTGCCTTCACTCCATCAGCTTGTTAGGCCACCGGCTTGGGGGAGCTTTGACAGCTGACCTAGCTGTTTGTTTGGTTCCCCCAACCCCCTAAGTCTCCATTCTTCCCTCTAGCTAGGGATGAGCAAATGCCATAAACTTGGGTTCAAACACTGGGCTCAGGGTTATACGTGATTCATCCCAGCTGTTCTGTGGGAGGTTAGGGAGCCTCTGAGCACATCTATTGGCTGGAGCCCCACATGCGAGTTAGGCGTCCGAACGCCGACCTCCCATTGGTTCGTGGATTGCTCTGGGGCTTAGGTGGGAGAGAGGTGCCTGGTGCCCAGAGGAAGGCAGCAGCGTGCATGCCCGGAGGCGGGAACCTTTACTGCAAAGCTGAGGGGCTGAGTGAGGCTAGGCACTTACCGTGATAGGCGGGGTGCCTAAGTACTTTTGTGGCCCCCCTGGAAGCGGGATGGTGCCTGTCACCTCAGCACCCAACACTTGAGATAGGCCTGACCCAAAACTCCAGGTCTCAGCTTCAGGGGTGAGATTTTTAGAAGTGTTGAGCATTGGCCTAACTCCGCTCCCATTAGAGCCAAGGGTGATCTTGACAGCGCCCATGGAGTGTCCAGCTGTGATCACTCCTGATTGGCAAAGAATTGAGGTCAGCCTGTTATTTTCTTATCCATCTTTCCCAGCCCATCCAGGCCCCGCTTATTTGTTTCTCTCATCCTCCAGTTATGTCCTGGATTCTAAGATCTCTGGGGTAGCTTTTGCCATTGATCATGTTTGTGCAGCCCCTGGCACAACGGGGGCCTGGCTGGATGGAGGCCTCCAGGTGCTATCATAACATAAATGTTAAACAAGAGTAATAAAATTCCCATTGACAGAAGTGGGAGCAGGCTTCGGCCAGACCCTGAGCACTTCTGAAAATCCTACCCCCCTTGTCTGTAACAGGTTGCACCCCCATCCCAGAAACAACTGCAACCTGCAGGTGAGTATGTATTCCTGCTCTCCTGCTGTTCCTGATCCACTGTGAAGATGAGCCCTTCCCAGGGAGCAATGGCTCTTAGATCATGCTGTAGCAGCTCATGGCTTAGCAAATACTTAGTCCTGCTCTGAGTGCAGGGGACTGTCCTAGAAGACCTCTCGAGGTTCCTTCCAGTCCTCTGATGCTGTGAACTAGTAAATGGAAGCAGCTATTGCCATCCAGAGCTCAGGATCCTTAAAAGCCTTGCAGAACCATTTTTATACACATGCTGCCAGTTAATTAGCTGCTAGGAAGACTATATTGCTTGGCTTTTATATTCCAAAGAAGCTTATATAAAATTCACCAGCTAAGGAAGCAAAAGGACTATTATATAGGGTTAGCTAGGGAAGTTTTAGCCACACGTTAGGTGTGCTATTACTGCAGATCCACTTCAGGCTTGATTCTGCAAAGGGGCTGAATGCTGTCTGTTCCGACTGATTCTACTTGGTGTGGAGTGCTCTCAGCACTGGCCAGCATTGAACTCTTGGGTGACCGAGGAGACCAGCCTGCTAATTAATCCATTTGGATCCCCCAGGCAACAGCGGTGGAGGGTTAATAGAGCCATGCACAAGCATTAATAGCCAACATGTAACAGAGAGCCTGATCATATTGTTAAATATGATCTAATTTAAAATCAATTTGAGAAACGTTTTATTCTAAAATGCTTCCCCATTTACATTTAATAAGCCCATTTCATTCCGGAGCCCAACTCGTTTGATAATTTCCCCATTAACAGGAGTATTTCCTCTGATCACACTGCAGCCGTGGCTTTCTGAAGTGATCATCCTATTACTTAGCTCTTTTCGTAATCTTCCAGATGCTTTGTAAACTTTAATGAATCCTTGCAAGACCCCTTAGAAAAAAAAATCAGAATTGTGTGGGTGGGTCACTGCTCACTGCTGGATGGAACCAGAACTGCTCAACTGTGTGTCATGAACCCTGCACTGTTAGCAGCTAATGCTCCCTTAACCTGAGTGGTGGACTCTCTGGTTTGGGAGTAGAAGGACCTGAGTTCTGTGTCAGCTGTTGTCCTGAAGTTCCAAAAGGCCCCAGTATGTAGTGGTAACTCTATCCACGGACTTGTAACAGCATTCAATAGAAGTGATAGACAGGCTGGCAGAGTAGGCCCTAGTTGGAATGCAAATAGATGTAGCTTTTGTAAGACAACTGAATGTCACCCACAAGTGACCAGCAGGTAGACGTTTAAGACAAAGACCTTGATCTTGCACCCATTGAAGTCATTGGCAAAACTCCCGGTGAGACTAGACCAGAGGTGGGCAAACTGTGGCCTGCGGGTCACATCCAGCCCATGGGACCATCCTGCCTGGCCCCTGAGCTCCCGGCCAGGGACGCTAGCCCCTGGCTCCTCCCCTGCTGTCCCCCCAGCCCCGCAGCCTCAGCTCTCTGTGACGCCCGAGCTCTGGCCTGCCGCTCCTGCTGGGCAGCGCGGCAGTGTGGCTGGCTCTGGCATGGTAAGGGGGTGGGGAGCAGAGAGGTTCCGGGGGTCAGTCAGGGGACAGAAAGCAAGGGGTGGTTGGATGGGTTGGGGGTTCTGGGAGGGGGGGCGGTCAGGGGACTGGGGATGGATAGGCGTGGAAGTCCCAGGGCGCCTGTCAGGGGGAAGGAGTGTGGATAGGGGTCAGGGCAGTCAGGGGACAGGGAGCAGGGGGGATTGGATAGGGTATGGGTTCCCGGGGGGGGCAGTTAGGGGCAGGGGGTCCAGGGAGGAGGCGGTCAGGGGACAAGGAGTTGGATGGGGCGGGAGTTATGGGGGGGGCTGTCAGGGGGTGGAAGGTGGGAGGGGGCGGATAGGGGGCAGGGGCCAGGCTGTTTGGGGAAGAACAGTCTTCCCTACCAAGCCCTCCATACAGTTTTGCAACTCCAATATGGCCCTTGGGCCAAAAAGTTTGCTCACCCGTGGACTAGACACAGGCCTGTATATATGAAACGTTCCTAGTAATGAAGGTTGCAAGTGTTATCCCCCTGGTAGAGGGGAAACTGAGGCAGAGAGCTGGAGATTTGCACTAACAGAGCCCTTCCTCCTCGGTAGAGGAATATTCCCAATAAAAATGCAATAAGGTCAAGATGCCCTACACAAAATGCAAGATCCATTGACACTCTGATAGTCCAGCATGCTACCCTACTCTAGTGAAATACAATCAGGTAAAACAGGAGGAAAAACCAACTCATCATGTCTGGCTGAAATGATAGCAGAGGCATTTAAAATCTGTTATTTTCAATTGACTGTCCTGCTGGGAGACACCCAAAGAGACCGTAAGATGCCATAATTCCACCAAGATGTAGCAGAGACATGAACAAACAGTTCAGCATCCTTTGGAGATGAAGTGGGAGAGGAACCTGGTGACATTCCTCATATCCAGCTCGCCTGCTGGGGAGTGGAATCTAAACACATAAAGCATGCACAGGCATGTGGGAGAGCTGCAGAGGCTAGAAAGAGGCAGAACCTAAGTGTAGGAGACTTATGTGCCTAAGTACTAGATATTAGGCAAGAATGATGCACTGCTCCTAGTCTGATGTGGATAGGGAGGGACTGTGGCTGAATGGTTAGAGCAGAGATTCCTTGGCTCTGCTGTCATTTGTTGCTGATTTGGTTGGTGGTCTGGGGAAAGTTACTGTCTCTGCGCCTCAGTTGATAGGAATTGCCATACCAGATCAGTCCTATGACCCCATAGTCCAGAATCCTGCCTCTGAGGGCAATCAGGAGTGGATGCTTCTGAGGAAGCTGCAGGCTTCTCCATGTGTAAACTCGCTGGGTACACTAATTAACTCAAAGGGGTGCTCTGGGGGTTATTAATGCTTATTCAAGACTTTCCCATCCTGCGATGGGAAGTGAGGTCTCTTGGTTTATGCACAGGGCTGGGAATGGGGGATTTCTGAGTTCTAGTCCTGATTTAGTGGCAGTTGGTGAGCCTTGGGGAAGGTGGGGGGTCTTGGAGGCTCAAGCAGCAGCTGCAGCAAAATGGGGTGGGGCGGGGGGCAGTTGGGTGCTGAAGGAGAGCCAAGTCTTCGTTTGGTCTGTTGTAAACTCCCGGAAGGCAGAGAACGTCTCACCGAGCCTGCCTGGAGTGCTGTTGAGGGCAAATCTCCATGGGTCCCAGCTGCTGCAGCTGCTTCTTCTCTTGAGCTTTGTTCCTTTGCGGCGGGGCAAGCTGCAGGCTGCAGTGACCATGGAACGCTCTCATGTGCTGTGCGCTAACTGCCTGCCCCCTGTAGACCCAGCTGGTAGTTTGTGTTGATGTCATTCAAGCCGCTGGGATTTTTGCTGAAATGAGCCCAGCGTTTGAGAAGCCCTATATTGCCCAAGCACTAAATAGATACAAAATATTGCCTTTTCCTACGCTTTGTTCAGTACTTCTCTCTGCGCTTGGCACTTTATCAGCGGGATAAACCAGCTTCATACAGCTCCTTGGCTAGATGCCCTAGGCTGAATTTCTTGATTTTGCAGGATAGTTGCCTTATTCTGTTTGTCACAGATATCTGACATCAGAACGCCAAGCCAGAACACAGTGCTGACCAAGCAAGCATGACTGCTGTGAGATCTGTCCTCGGATACTGTCCAACCTCAGGAATTGTTCAGGGAATTGGACAACTGGAAGGGGCGGGGGGGAGGGGTGGAGTGGAGTGGGCTCAGCTCAAACAAGACGTGTTCTGATCATTTCAAGTCACCTGGGTAAGATTCACCAGGGTTTAACTCTTTTCTTTTAGTGAATAGAATCATGGAAGTTTAGCGATGGAAGGTAAGCCAGCCCATCTCTACCTCAGCAGGCTGGTTCCCTACTGTATATTTACTAGATCTACCTGTAGTCTAATGTTAAGTGTCCCAAGCAATGGGGCTTCCAGCACATCCCACGGCAGGTTATTCCACCAGGTATTAGATGCAATCATTAAGAAACATTGTAATAGAAACACCAGAGAATGCTGTGACCAGGATGGATGCAGGTTGCTTGAGCTCTGAAACGGCCCATGGGTGACTGCAGAAAATGTTGAAATTAAATCTACAGTTTCCACCTTATAGACCACCCATGAATGAGATTCAGGGTGCACTACACGCTCTATCGAGATGGATGGGTGGAGCAGAACACAGAATACCTGAAGTGGAAGATGACTGTAAAGAGAACAAATGACAGGTTATGAAGAACTGTAATGATATCAAGGCTATTAAGACCAATTGATCTAGAAAGCTGCTCATGATGACGTAACATCAGGATTGTGGGTGTCCCTGAGGAAATAGAGAAATGCAATTCCTCTGAATTTGTCCTTAAAGTGCTAAATTGTCAGATCTGCTGGTAGATTTTTGTTTTGATGTAGAATGGGTACGCTGGGCCCTTGCCCCAAGGAGGTCAGCTTAGAGCACTGACTGTGAAGTTCCTGAAGTTTACAACTAAGGAGTTTATACTGTATAAATGCAGAGAAAAAAAGGCATTGTTATGGGGAGAACCAACAATTAAAATACTGTTCTTTCAATATTATGCCCATGATGTATGTGGTTGCAATGAAGGCAGCTTTTAACCAAGAAAAACAATTGGCCAGGAAGATGGACTGGAGGTATTTTATTAAATACCTGGCCACATGCCATGTTAAGAATGGTGAGAAGATAGTATCATTCAGTTCCCTTCTTGAGGCAGAAAAATACCTCAAAAATCTGCAAACACCTCCCTTGTAAGAGGAGACATCTATGGAATGATCTGACCATATGAAATGTATGTATTGCTCGATGAGATCTGATATGGCTGCTCCAAACAAGTTGATGGGCGCTAGTTGATATTGATATTTTAGTTCCTTTTCTTTTTTTCTCTATGATTGGGGCTGAAGGGATATTATCAATTTACTTCCTATTGCCTTAACTGATGGAAAACGAGCATCAGTGTAAAATCTATCATTTGATAAGTAATTATATATAATAAGTGCTTTATTAGATGGTGCTTCCTTATGGACTAATGTATCAAGGTTCTGTTGGTAATAGGTGGTTACTATAGTTGAGATGTTTGGGGACTCAGAGGCTGTGAGCATCTTCAAATTTCACCTGATCCGTATTTTGGACGCTTTAAATAGATTCTTCTTTTTGATTGTATGTTACTGTAGTGGGGCAGATTGGCTGCCCACAGACCCGGCGTGGGAGGGCTCCCTCATTAAATCCTGGGGGGTGGAGCCACACCACGCTCACCCTTCCCACTGGAAGTTAGTGGGCGGGACTGGAAGTATAAAAGGTGGGCTGGAGAACTCAGTTGGGAGGCAGCCACTGGAGGAGCCAGACCCCTCCTGTGAGCTCCTGAGCTGGGTGGCTGCTGCAGACCCTGAGGGAGCAGAGGACTGGTCAGGACCACCAGGGCCATTTACAGACCTGAGCACGGAGGAGCTGCAAACGCTGACAGAGGCCTTCTTCCAGGATGACCCTCTCCAGAGCCAGTACCCCGAGGGGGAGTTGGGAAGTGGCCCGGGGTAGCTGACCCCTGTCTGGCTGCAATGCTGAGAGCAAGTGAGTCAGTGTGTTGCGGTCAGGACCCCACGGACCCGGTGGCAGACCACTCTGCCACTGTTAGAGACCTGGGCTGGAATGCAGTGGAGTGGGTGGGCCTGTGTCCCCCCTGCCACCCAAATCCATGTGGGACAGTGTCCCCCTCTCTTAAGCAAGAAGCCTCTGCTTGTCAGCCCTCCACCAGAGCTAGGAGGCCCTACTGTTTGCTGCTCAGCCTGTGTGCAGCCCTGAGCCCCTCAGACCCTTTACTGCCCTGACCAGGAGCTGGGGGTCCATAACTGTGTTTGTTGTTCGGCCCTGCCCACAGGCCTGAACTCATGTCTCCCGTTGTCCTGCTGATCCCCACATCAGGCAACCCCTGGAGATGTAGTGGGGTGGATTGGCCGCCCACAGACCAGGACAGGGAGGAGCCACTCCCTGCAACTAATGTGTATTTGTCTATCCACTGTCTTTTCTGTTGTTTTTTCACTTCTTTAATTCCTCTTTCTGCCTCTCCTTGTTACCCTCCCATGTTGGGAATTTCCTTCCCACTCCTGTAGAATATGTACTGGGAAGCGACACCTTACCCCTGGATTATATAACTTTCGCTGCTTTGATATGCAAGAACGATATGATGCTCAGGAAAATTTGCAATGTCTCATTTATTCACAAAGCAACCGTACATTTTATCCAGTACATTTTAACAATGGTGGCTCTGATAATTACCTGTGCCCCTTGGACTATAAAGAGGTTTAATAACCTTATTACAAGAAAAAAAAATACTCAATGCTTTAAAAAGATATTAACATTGCCATGCTCCAGGAGACACATCTGACAGAACTTGAAGCTTGTGAACTGATGAGGAATTGGATAGGCCTCTTGATTTCTAGTTGCTTTAATTTGAAAGTGAGGTGTTGCTCTACTAATCCATGAAAAGGTGAAAGTTAGTATTCTGAGCACAGGGTCTGACAGTGAGGGCAGATTTGCTGTGCTCGAGGCTGAAATTGGCAATTCTATAATCCTCTTGGCCAAACCAGAATGATCCCAATATTTTCCCTAATTTTTTAGGAGTATTAATGACATGGGCCACCATCCTATTATTATAGCTAGAGAGCTTAATGAAAATCTAGACCCAGTCCTTTATAAATCTTCTCCATCTTCATATAAAAGCACAAATATTTGTCAGGTACTTCCTGTAAACCTAGATCAGCCATGTATATATGATGTGTGGAGACTGGGTAAACCTAAAGCCAGGGACTACAGGTTTTTTCCCCACAGCTCATTCAACATATTTAAGATTTGAACTATTTCTTAGCGTTACAAGACTTGATCAGTTCTGTCACCAATTGTGGCATTGGTACTGTTCTATCTGACCATGTGCCTATACGTGTGTCTTTTAGGCCCCCAGGGTATGCACCCCCAACTAAAACGTGGAGATTCAATACCTCTCTGCTGTTTGATGCACCATTTGTTAACTCCATCCAACAGGAGTTCGAAGTTCTTTTTAAAAACAAATGCCCCCACTGCTTCATCAGCTGCCACACTTTGGGAAGCCTTTAAAGCCTGCATCAGAGGCTGTATCATCTCTTTAAAAAGAAATGGAGAGAACATAGACTTGATACCCTTGCAAAGGAAATTAAGGCCTTGGACATAGATTCTTCCCCCCTCCCCAGAGAAACTCAGAACCCCCATCAATCTAAGATAGGAACTCAACAAACTTCTGTCCCAAAGGGCTGAGTTTGCTTTATTCTGTTTGAAGCAAAACTACTAGAAATCTGGTGGGAGAGCTGGCAAGCTGTTGGCACACAGACTTAAACAAAAGGCTAACAGAAATAAGATTGCTGCTTGTACCTATTGGGTCCTGGGAAGTGGGTGGGCAACTGCCCCACTCCATGAGAAAAAGGGCCGGAACAGGCCAGAGAGGCTGTGCAGACCAGCAGCCAATCAGCAAGGGCCTGGGGAGAGCCAATCAGTGCCGGGCTGAGCCCTATATAAAGGCTGCCTAGCAAAGGAGAGGGCAGTCTCTCCCTGACTAGCAAGGGAGGAGGACTGGCTCCTGAGGTAAGGAGGTAGCACCTTGGACAGAGCAGTGCTGGGCAGGCTTGGGGGAGTAGAGAGCAGCTCCGGCCCAGTTACCTGCCAGGCTGCGACCTCTGCTAAAAAGGGTCAAGGAGGTGCATGGGGCTAAAGGGGAAGTGGCCCAGGGAAGATAGGTGGACAAGAGGGGAGAGAAGGAGGGCAGAGAGAGGCTGCTGCTAGAGGGTCCCTGGGTTGGGACCCAGAGTAGTAGGTGGGCCTGAGTCCCCCTTCCCCTGCTTACACTGCACCTGGCAACTGAGGAGTGTGGCTGAGACAGACTGCAACTTGCCCTGAGGAGAGGGCTAGACTTCGCGGTTGTGGTTGGCCACTGAGGCAGGTGCAAGCCAAAAGACTGTTACACACCCCCCCCCCCCCCCCCCGTGGAAGGGGGTGAGAATGGAGTAGTGGGCACTGCCGGAGGGCCGTGTCCTGAAGAGGATGCTGCTGAGTCGGGGGCAATGTGGGTCCCAAACCAGCAGAGCAGATGATGGGTGAGATACCATGTGCAGAGGGCACTTCACAGGTGACAAGCTAATCCTGGAGCAGCCACCAGGAGGTGCCAGTGGTGGTGAGTCCTGACCCCATCACACTGCTATTCACAACAGTAGCAATACATTGTATAGTACAGTCAAACATAGGTGCTAGAACTAGGGGTGTGGGGGGTGCTGCAACACCCCCCAGCTTGAAGTGGTTTCCATTATATACAAGGTTTACAGTTTGGTTCAATGGCTCTCAGCACCCCAACTATACAAATCGTTCCAGCACCCCTGCAGTCAGATATCAAATATTTATTGAGCTGAAGAGGGAATCAGTAAAGAACTCTTTTTAGTGGATTCTCTTCCACAAATCTCTGACTCTCAGAAGGAAATTTTCAACGCCCCACTAGAAATCGCAGAACTGATTCAGGCTATAAAAGAAATGAATGGCAAAAAGTCTCCTGGTGCAGTTGGGTTCCCAATTGAATTTTACAAAAAATTATCTGAGACTTTAACACTAGGTTACTACATATGCTCAATGAGGCCAAGAATCTGCAAACTCAAACTGTAATTTCAATTATTCCTAAACCTGGGAAAGAACTCCGACTATGTAATAATTACAGGACAATTTCTTTAATCAATTGTGATTCTAAGATTTTTAGCTAAAGCTCTTGCTATGTGAATGGACAAAGTTCTCTTACACATTTTACACATAAATCAGGTAGGCTTCCTTCATAATAGACATGGCTCATATAATTTGCATCAACAGATTGCTATTTCCTTTTTAAGAAATTCTAAAGAACCTGTAGTTGTATCTCGTTAGATGCTGAAAAGGCCTTAGTCCCAGGCTGTGTGATCAATCTTCCATGTGTTAGCAAAATTTGGATATTGCTTGGATTGAATTTTTTATATTCTAACACAGTTTCCAAGGTAGTCACCAATATTATTCCAAGGTAGTCACCAATAAGAAAAGATATTATTTCTTACCCCTTTCCATTACACAGAGATACTAGGAAGGGCTGCCCCCTTTCTCCTCTGTTTCATTTAGTTGTAGAACCTTTAGCCACTGCATCTAAGCAAATCAACATGTTCATGGTAGCCGGGAAGGCTGAACAAAGCATAAAATTATGCTCTGTCAGTGGTTCTCAAACTTTAGTAATCCAAGGACTCGCATTTTGATTTAAAATTTTGCCCAGGCCCCGTCCCCACTACACCCCTGCCTCTCCTCTTCCCCACCTCTTTCTGCCCCCTCCTCCAAGTGCCTCTATCCCCCTCCCTCCCAGCATCTCCTGCATGCTAGGGAACAGCTGTTACCTGGTGTGCAGGAGGTGCTGGGGGGTGGAGGAAGAAGTTGCGGGAGGGGGAGGAGTTGATCAGCAGGGCCCACAGACCCTCTGGAGTACCCTCACGGATCCCCAGGGGTACACAGACCTCAATTTGAGAAATGATGCTCCTGTATTTGTATCTATGCCCGAGGTTACAATTCCTAACCTTCTAACCACTATTAATACACTTGGACTCCTCTCAGGATATAAAATTAATTGGGGGGTAAATCAGAAATTTTAGGAATTATCAACTATGCTCACAAAGGCCTTTTCCCAAATTGGGACTTTCAATGGCAATCATCCTACATGGAAATATTTAGGAATTCTGATTCCCCAAAATATTCAGGACATCCCTAAGGCAAACACAGAACCAACTATAAGATGCAATCCAATTGAATATAATGCTTAAAAAAGCAACTATAGACCTGAGACTACTGCTTATTTTCAAAAAGGTGTCTTTTGGTATATACTGGTCCCCACATAGACTAATGGTAATGGGCCTCAGAAATGCTGACTGCTGTTGGAAATGTAACTCCCTGGTGCTCCATTAGCTCATGTGTTTTGGGAGTGCCCCTGTATCAAGAATTTCTAGTTTGAGGTGGACCAAGGGCCTAATTTGATATTGGATGCTAAATTGGAGCCCTCCTCCAGTTTCATTCTTGGATATATTCCTGATACCTGGAGGTTACCTGGTAACAAGGTAGCATGGTTCCAATGTACAGTTTTCATTGCTAAAAAATTAATCCTGTAAAAATGGAGAAGTTGATCCCTATCAAATATTGATGTGGCTGACCTCACAGCTAATGAATTACTGGCCTTCTGCAGAAAGGGAATACTCAAAATTCAAAGCAATTTGGGCTGACTTTTTTTAGAGGTTTATGATTAATGTAGACCCTGAAGATCAATATGTCCCTTCCCCTCCCCTCCCTTTATCCTAAACCTCTTTATTTACTTTGCATATTATAAGAAAGCTGGTATTTTGGTGTTTGGAAAATTAATAAAAATTTTTAATAATAAAAAGAAACATTGTAATAACCAGTCTGATTCCCCCTGCTTAATTACATCCTTTTTCACCTATACCCCCACCCCTTGCACTACCCTACATGTTCTGTATCTTGCCTGATCCTATGGATTGCCGTAATGAATATGTCCTAGATTCAAAAGTCCAGTGTCTTGCTTCAAGTCACTGCATGACTTTCAGTAACAAGTTGAGAAAAGAATACATGGAACATAGTACGGGGAACAATCCTACATAGTGGGGAGGGTTGCTTATAAGGACAAACTAATCTAACAGGACTTTCTTCTCTGCTCATTGATTCTCTCTAGGGTGGATCCAAGAGGGATTCTCCAGTGGATCTACCCTGCAATCTGATTACATGCTTCTCACACCAATGGTGGCACACAGGGTAGGAAAACAGTCTCTTCCATCCCTCTGTCATTAGCTGCTGCTTCTATCTGCTCTAAGCAGTTGAGATCAGCTGTTCTGCCCTCCCTGCTAAGGGTTCTCCTTAATGTTTCTCCAGGGAGACCTAGTTTCCTCATTCCAGTTGGTTGTTGAGTTTAGTGAGTGTTGTGACTGCCCTTTCTATCCTTTATGTCCCTTCTTTTGGGAGGTCTCAATTGGCTAGCATGGTGCTGCCCAGGTAGGTGAACTGTTCTACACTTTGATGCCTTTGCTGTCTAATGTGATGTTCCTGCTTGATGTCTTGGTTTCAGGGATGTTTGTTTTCTGCAAGCTGAGCCAGAAGAAGAAAAAACAGCTGCAGGCAGCAAGGCATACCGATAACCTAAGCAGGTAAGAAGCAGAAAACACTCCACCTTGGGGTTTCTTGTAGCCCTGGCTGCAAATACTGATCTCTTCCCAAGGGCCCGCAGACTAATTATAGTGCACCTGTAAGAGGGGAGGAGGATACTGTACTGAGATAACAAATCCTTGTTGACCTGCCACTGCACCCTTTCATGCTCCTGTGCTCAGACAGCTTGTGAGCCTTCCTAGTAATGATTAGACTTGGCTACAGAACAGAGTGAGACCTTGCCAGAGATTCTCATAGTGTAGCCTTATAGAATCATAGGATGATAGGACTGGAAGGGACCTCAAGAGGTCATCTAGTCCGGTCCCCTGCACTCAAGGCAGGACTAAGTATTATCTAGACCAGAGGTCTCAAACACAGCCTGTGGGTTGCATGCAGCCCTCGGAGTTATTTCCTGCAGCCACCAAGCTCCCTGCCCCCTCTTCCCCCAGCATGCCGCATTCCCACGCCTCTGTCTGCCTCCAGGCACTTCCGCCACCAAACAGTTCTTTGGCGGCACTTAGCGCTTTCCAGGGGGGAGGAGCAGGGAGCTGCACACTCAGGGGAGGAGGCGGAGAAGAGGTGGGGCAGGGATTTGGGGAGGGGGTTAGAATAGGGGTGGGGGCAGGGCCTCATGGAAGGGGTGGAGTGGGGGCGGGGCCAGGGGCAGTGTGTGTGGGGTGTCAGTGATGCAGCCCTTGGCCCAATGTACTAGGCCTCATGTGGCCCTCATGGTGGTTTGAGTTTGAGATCCCTGATCTCAACCATCCCTGACAGGTGTTTGTCCAACCTGCTCTTAAAAATCCCCAGTGATGAGATTCCACAACCTCACTAGGCAAGTTATTCCAGTGCTTAACCACTCTGACAGTTAGGAAGCTTGTCCTAATGTCCAACCTAACCCACCCTGGCTGCAATTTAAGCCCATTGCTTCTTGTCTTATCCTCCAGAGGTTAAGAAGAACAATTTTTCTCCTGCTTCTTTGTAACAACCTTTTATGTACTTGAAAACTGTTATGTCCCCTCTCAGCCTTCTCTTCTCCAGACTAAACAAACCCAATTTTTTCAATCTTCCCTCATAGGTCATGTTTTCTAGATCTTTAATCATTTTTGTTGCTCTTCTCTGGACTTTCTCCAGTTTGTCCACCACTTTTCTGAAATGTGGTGCCCAGAACTGGACACAATACTCCAGTTGAGGCCTAATTGGCACAGAGGAGTGTGGAAGAATTACTTACTAAATACTCCTGCTAATGCATCCCAGAATGTTTGGTGGGTGGATGTTTTTTGTTTTGCAACAGCATTACACTGCCTCATATTTAGCTTGTGATCCACTATGACCCCCAAATCCCTTTCCACAGTACTCCTTCCTAGGCAGTCACTTCCCATTTTGTATGTGTGCAACTGATGGTTTCTTCTTAAGCGGAGTACTTATTGAATTTCATCCTATTTACTTCAGATTATTTCTCCAGTTTCTCCAGATCATTTTGAATTTTAATCCTATCCTCCAAAATATTTGCAACCCCTCCCAGCTTGGTATCATCTGCAAACTTTAAGTGTACTCTCTATCCCATTATCTAAATCACTGAAGACATTGAACAGAACTGATTCCTGCGGGACCCTACTCATTATGCCCTTCCAGCATGACTGTGAACCACTGATAACTACTCTCTGGGAACAATTTTCAAACCAGTTTTGCACCCACCTTATAGTAGCTCCATCTAGGTTGTATTTCCCTAGATTGTTTATGAGAAGGTCATGCGAGACAGTATCAAAAGCCTTACTAAAGGCTTATCTGATAGCTGTTAGATCAGTGGGAGTTCCTGGGTGTAACAACCTCTTGGGCACTGTACACTTAAATCGAAATAGTTCCCACTGATTGCTACTTCCTGTTCATCAAATACAGATGTTTGATTATAACTATTGTTAAAGCATCTGACTATGTTGCTGGAGTGGTTTCAGAATAAGACTGTGTAAGGACTGGTAGGGCTCAGGCCACTGGTGGAGTATTTAACCTTACATAATGCTTAACGGTAATTGCTGTGCACAGAGCGGCAGCTAGAAACATGCCTTCCCAGCAAGGGCGATCAGCTCAGCTAATATCTCTGCAGTGCCAACAAGATAGCCAGCTCAGCTGACTTCTCATCACTAACAGGGGGCCAGTGACTGGGGCTTCTGAGCAAGTAGATGCAGCCAGGCCTGCAAATGGTGGTCTGCATTCCTTTTGATACATCAGCCCTCTGATAGAGCGAGGATCTCAGCCAGGGAACTGCTTAGGATAAGCTCTGGGGAAGGATCCCTGACTTGACAGATGCACTCAGAACTGTTACTGTTTGGCCTTCACCTCCGCTAATTACTCAATGTTCAGCCAAGCCTGAGGCAGAGCATTGACCAAAATGTTTTTATGCAACAGCTGAGGCCAGCAGAACCTCTGTAACTGTCCCCTTGTGGCCTTGGGCAAGGCCCTGCTCAGCCTCTCAGCTTCATTTAACTTCTGTTCCAGCTTCCTCTTTGGTGAAATGGGAATAAAAGTACTTCTGGGCCCCACAAAGGAGCCAGGACTAATCGGTTAATGTCTGTACAGCCCTGGGAGGAGGAGGACTGAATGCGAGGGGTAAGTTACCCTTGTCCTATGCCCTAACAACACTGCCATCCTTTGGAAAGTGCCTTGCAATCGACTGATAAACACTGAGAGTTGGGGTTTATTATTACACAGACTCACACTGACCTCCTTTCTATCCCTGTAAATTGCAACAACCCAATCAATGCAGCATTATCTTGTATAGCACTTTCCATACTCATTCTCCCCAAAGCACTGTACAGAGCTGAATAAGAAATAATAGAGGGAGAGAAACTTGAGTGGTACAAGAAAAGGAGATGAGGGAGGGCATTAGACAGTATTAAGACAGAGTTATCACTTCTGTCCCTATACTGTTTTGCTGCAGGCGTGTGACAGAGCACTGAGAGATACAGTTTGAGCCAGCACTCTGGTCACTGTTAGCACCAGTTGGCTTCCCCTGGGGGAAGCCTTTTTGGTCAGGTTGCCTGATAACTACCTAACCTAGTCTGGACTAGTAAATGAACTACTTAACCCATTAACAGGCAAGTGGTTTAAAAAGAGCACTGGAAGGAAGTGCTTGAGAGAGGGGAATGAATGAACAAGAGCAGGCTTGGAGAGCCTGAAAAGGAGAGGTCTGAGTAGAGACTTCAAACCCCATCCCCACTGGAAAAGTTGTGGAAGCGCTGATATGTATTGGTGGAGGGATTGAGGCACTGTAAACAAAGTACATGCCACTCTTGACCAACAAGAAGGTCTTAGAGCAGTCTGTTAGTGGATGAGGGGTGCAGCACAAAACCCCATCACAACTAGGGTGCAGCACAGCACACTGTCACGTGTTCTGCCCCAGAAGTGGCTGCACTTCAGTGTTGGGTGAAATGATTGCTCTGTAATATAACTTGTAGAGGTCGTTAGTAATGTTCTTTGGGATGACAGTTACAGGCCAGAAATAAGACAATTGTCATGATCATTTCTCCTCACATGAAATCTGAAAGGAAGTGAAGAGGTGGAGACAAGCAAGGAGGCTGCTTCAGCAGAAGGGATGATGAGCATGCATTCAAGTCCCTCTCCTGGTGGTAGAGGGAAATGAGTACAATAGTTCCTCTATGGAAGGGTGGGTGCAAAGCACTTTGCATTTCCATAGCCTCTTCTGTCAGAGGATCACAAAATACCATCATCAGAAAAAGGGAGCTACCTATTTGTCAATTCGCCCCTAGATGCCTGGCTTTTGAGGATGAACTGAGCTAAACTTTGACCTTTAAGACAAAGGACGCAGCAGTACTTGGGACTCTGTTACTGAGGGGCAAGGTCTGGTGGGGCTAGTGGTGCAAGTAGAATCCATTTCTTACTGGTATGGGCTGGGCGGGGGAACAGCAGTTAATGGGGGAGCCATGTGACTCCTCCTTGCCCTGCTGGGCAGGCCCCATGCCCACAGCTCCTCTGGGCGGTTCTATCACCCCAGCCCTTCCACACAGGGTCTCCTCTGGCTGTACAGCAGCCTCACCAGAGGACAGGGCTGCGGGCGGCACAGCTGGACTAGAGGAGCTGCTGGCGTGGGGCCACCCAGTGGCCCCATGTTCTGCTCCTTTCCCCGCTGTGGTTCCTGGGAGAGGCCTGTGGGGAAAAGAGCAGAACACCAGCAGCAACTCTGGCAGCTGTAGCAGCCCCAGCCCTAGCCTCTGGCAAGACTGCTGTACAGACAGAGGAGACCCTGCATGGAAGGGCTGAGCTGTGCGGAGGTCAGGGCCAGCTCTAGGTTTTTTGCTGCCCCAAGCTCAGGTGGGGCTGGGGCTTGCAGGTGGTGCTGGAAGCCAAGGGAGTGATGTCACCTTTTCCCAGTGCCTGCAGTGGCTTTCCCCCTGCCCTGCCTGGCCCCGCAGAGAAGCCCCAATATCAGGGTGGCACAAGGCAGCCCAGCAGCCAGTGCGCAGATGAGGCTGTGCAGCCCTGGCTCCATGGCAGGACTTGTCCTGTCCTCCCCAGGTAGCAGCTGGGCCCTGGCAGCTCAGCATCCTGGGGCTTCCCCTTCCTGTTGTGGCCAGGGTGGGGTGCCCTCACCCTGTCTAAGTGGCACAGCTCTGAGAGCACAACTGCCCCCCAAAACTGGAGGGCTGGAATGCCACCCCTGGAAATGTGCTGCCCAAGCATGTGCTTGCTCTGATGGTGCCTAGAGCTGGTCCTGCTGGAGGTGTGGGGCCACTGGGCTCCTCCATTCTGCTCCTCCTGTGGTTTTTTCCAGTACACCGTACTGGCTATAAATATCTTGCTGGTATGGTGGACTGGACTGCCCTACTTGCACTGCTGGGTAGAGCTCAAAAGCATGAGGTGGTTTGGATACTTTGCATGGGTAATTTTGTTAGCAAAGAGAGGGTTAAGTGAAGAAACTGATATGAAATCTAATGCAACAACAGAAAACATAGATTGAGTGGGCTTGGTATTAATCAGAAGAGAATCAGAAAACAACCAGCCCACAAAAGTCAAGCTGGTACAGGGATACCACCCAAGTATAAGAAGATAATGCACGCTTCTCACTCAGTATAAGGAAAAAATGGATGCTTCTCTGGCAAAACAGATGAAATTGCAACAGTTAGCTCATAGGAGGCACCATCCCAGATCAGATAGGATTCAACAGTTAGTATCTTGGAAGATGAAGAAAATCTCTGATAATGCACCTACTCAGAGAAGGACAAATGTAATTTAGTGGACTGAGCCCAGAGCCAGGATTCAGGAGTCCTGAGTTCAGTTCCTAGCTCTGCAAGTCAGCTGCTGTATGTCCTGGGGGATATCATTTCACTTCTTTGTGCAACTCTCCTGTCTGCCCTTTTGTTTTGTCTGTTTAGACTGCAAAGTCTTCAGGCAGGGATAGTTTCTCACTGTCTGTGCAGCACCAGCTCAAAAGGCCCCTGATCTCAGTTAGGGTCTCTGGGTTCCTCTTGATACAAATAATGAATAGTAACTCTTCATAGCTGCTGATTTGAGCTGAATTAGACCCAGTAATCTAGAGACGAAAATTCCATTATCAATAACCCCAAAGCAAACTCCTCCCAAAAGGAAGCATTTTCCATGCAAGATACCATACTTCTAAAAGTGCTTGTAAATGTTCATTAATGAAACCTCACAACCCCCCACGATATTGAGGCACAGAGGTGACTGTCTCGTTGTCATAGTCATAGAGTCAAGAACAGAACCCAGGATGCTTATCCTGTGCCAGTCACTAGCCTTGACTTTCTACTTTTTATTGCTCTGAATTTTAAGGACATAAGAATGGCCATACTGGGTCAGGCTGATGGTCCATCTAGCCTGTAGTGGGGCAGCAGCCTGACTCTGATAGGCAGGAGTTAAAAGCAGCCAAGCTAGGCTGATTAGGGAGGGGCTGACCACAGGTGTGGCCAGCTCAATCAGGGTCCAGCTGGTCCTGATAAAAGGGCTGTGGGGCTAGGAGACAGAAGTCTTTCTTCAGCCCTGGAGGGAGAAGGGCTAGCTGCCTGAGAGGAAGGTACCTGAACTGGAGCAGTGCTGGGGAAAAGGGCAAGAGAAGCTGGGGAACTCTAGCTTGGCAACTCCCCAGGCTGCAGGCTTTGTTGAAGGCCTACAGAGGTACTGGGGCTGCAGAGGGGTAGCTTGGGGATAGGCAAAGGCAGCAGGTCCTAACCCCTTGCCAATGATGAGTAGCCATTACAGACTGCAGTGATCCATCCCCTGTCATCCAGTCCTAGCTTCTGGCAGTTGGAGGTTTAGGGACACCCACTGTGTGGGGTTGTATCCATGAACATCTTGGCTAACAGCCATTGATGAACCTATCCTCCATGAACTTATCCAATTCTTTTTTTTAACTCAGTGATACTTTTGGCCATCACCACATCCCCTGGCATCAAATTCCACAGGTTCACTGTGTCATATGAAGAAGTACTTCTTTTTGTTTGTTTCAGACCTGCTGCCTGTTACTTTCATTGGGCAGCACCCCTAGTTCTTGTGTTAATCCTCCACTGAAAACACATTCAGAGCCCATTCATGCTCCAGTCTTGAGTAAAAATTGGTAACTGTGGCTCATTCAAGACTCCTGATCAGTGGATCGACTTTACAAACCACTCTCCATGAAAGCCATCATCTTGAATTGATTGTCAGTTTTATTCAGCAACTGTCAGACCACAAAACCATGTCTCTGTAATGCTGAGCTTTCCAAGACACTCTTGGAGAAGCACTCACTAAGGTGGCCTCTAGTGGTGTTACCCAGGGTTCTTTCTTACCAAAGCTCTTAATCTGTGCGAAGTGGTGTCAAAAAATAAATCAGGGGAGACACGGCCATGTGACCGATAGATGGCTGGCACAAACAGGACAACACGAGTGCTTTCACTTACAGCTAAACTTTACTTAGCCTCAAGCGCTTAAACACATCCACAACAAGTTAGTAAAACACCCCCAACCCTCGATAATTACTGAAGCTGAATGTGGCTCTCAAGTGGCCCAGCGGCAGAGTGCCAGTGGGGAACACAAGATTCATCCAGGGGGAGAGTCCCTGAAGAGCCCCTTCTGAGAAGTCCTGCTACCTTAAACTTTCCCCCCTTATTTATACATTAAGGGATATGTCATTGTATTACTAAAGAAAACTTGCTAAGCAAGCAGTTTTTTAAAGCTCAAGCAAGAGGTTTCCTTATGATGGTCAATTAACCAGATATGTTTTTTTTTCTTTCTCCCCAGAGTGTCCATGCCTTGGGACCCTGACAGACACATTCCTCAGGGTACATTATAGACAAGCTTCCTGTTTTTTCTAAAATACATATATCTAGAATTTCAACATTCTTGGCAGGAAGGGCGTGGGGTCAAGCTGCCCTTTCTGTGGCACGCAAAACCCCCTCCCCTCCTGCCTTGGTTATGCTAAGGCTGCTGCATGACCAATTTGTGGTCTGCTGACTTGACTACTTTTAGCAATAAGCAATAGTGGTTTCAGGCACTTTACTGGTTTGCCAAAATCTCCCTGTACAGTGAGAGAGAAAAGGTTACAATCAAACTCCATTCAAGAGGTTTTATTAACTGGGGGAAAAGGAAGCACTGGAACCAGCTTGCAGAGAAATAGCTCTTCCCACCCAGTCCATCTTACTGATCAGCATAGGTTTCAAGCAATGGATAAAATGACATTTGGCCCACTGTAACAATAAATGTTGTACACTGTAACTGTAAAATTCCAGTAGCCACTGGAATCATGGGATACTTACTAATCCCTGTCATATGACAGGAGTATTTTGTAATCCTCACTCATGCAGGGCCAGACAGTATAGATCAGCCTCTAGTAGCACCTCCTGTCACATCTTTATTACAACCCTGAAGTCTCCCTGAAGTTTCAGTTGGTCATGGGATCCTTCATTTTCCTGTCCGCTGTTAACCAGCGGCCACGGGACATCCTAGAGGTGGCTGCATTTCAGTGGCTGGTAAAGTGATTTCTGCCCTGTATATATTAAGGGCTTCATCCTACAAACTTATGTGTGAGTAATATTATTCATGTGCACAAGTGATCATGGGATCATGCTCTGAGGGTGAGATTGTCAGCACCCACAATCAGGGCCAGATTGTTGCAAGGTCTCAATACATTGGATGGTGAGCTCCATTGGAAATCTGGCTCTTATCTAAGTACGTACATGGCAACTGAGGTCTTCTGAAAATCTGGCTCGAAGTATGTAAATGATTTGAGTTTCTTTGGAAGAAGGGCAACATGAGATTATTCTTCCCTTACCAAAAGCACTTGTAGATTTGTCTGCAGTCAGACTCCTTAGTGTTGTATCTTTCTTTGTGTGTCATGTCTCTGTTGGTGTTTGGGACAGAAATGGGTTCTAGCCACAAAGTTCAGGTCTGGATCCAAACTTTCCCCTAGTTTGGAGTGTCCAGGTCTGGGTTTTTGTTCCAGGCCTCTCTCTAATTTGGATATCACATTTTTAAAACCTTCCTTTCCTCCCCAGAAGATTCATAACAAGACATCTCTAGGTCCGAGGGACAAATATTCTGTTGGTTGAGTTCTTCACCCTCCTTCTCTCTAACTGCAAGGATATGACCCACTACTCTCAGCAGAGTGGCAGTACTTAGCGCTAAAACACTGGCTAAGGTAGGAATTTGGTCCAGATGCCCTAGGACTGCCAGAGGCTCCAGGGCTACTGGGAACCTTGGACATACTTCATAAATTCCCTAGGCCCAGGTGTGCTATGTATGCTTTACCAATGAAGAGGGACTTTACTGGTCTGGAGTTTTTTGTGGAAAAAGAGTTCTAATGGTAGAACATATTACAGAATGTTAAAAATGCTTCTGTGGATCTCAGGCTACGCCTGGTATAACAAGAGTCTATTCAAAATGTATTGGATGCCACAAAGGTGGTGCAAGATGGGGGAGGGGGTGGGGCTTGTCCTCTGTTAGTTGTTTGTGGTGTAACAAAGAAAAAGGAGCCCTGATGCTTATGCTATGGGACTGACCAACTGTCAGGTATCTGTGAGACAAGGTGGACGCAAGAGTGGAAGTAGTGGTTGGTTTCAGCAACCAAACCTCAGCTGAAAACTAGATCCTAGATTATGGACCTCCTATGCCGGGTTTAACTCCACCACAAAGACTTTGGCTCTTGAGAGCTGTAGTGGTTACCAAGCGCTTGATTTGACAACAGAGGAGCAGGCTTATGCCCAGAATAGATCAGTGATATTCAGACCTGTCTGAGGTAGCAGGGAAAGGAAGAATAGCTTATCAATGTAGAGAGCAATTTATGAATTTGAATAAATGCAGACTCCATTTCTCGATACATTTGGATAAAGAATATTGAGATAGATCAAACAATGTTAAACTTCCATTCCACCTGCTTTTCCTTTCCCTCCTCCCCCAGTCTCCTCTTTCCCTTTTTTGCCTGTTTGTGTATGTCTTTTTTACTTTTTTTATTTTTTATTGTTACCCCCACGATACCATGTTATCTGTGTAATATTGTCTGATTTTTGTATTGTCTGGTCTTGCAGCTTTGAGAAAATTGTAAAGTTTTGTTGTTGCATAATTTTATTGGCTATCCTGTGAAATGAGCAGCATGTGGTTGACCTTTTTGTATTTTGATTGTTTATGAAAATTAATAAATTACAAAATAGCAGTCCAAAATTGGTTCCTGAAAACCCATTTAGTTATTTCAGTGCAAGTTTGTGCATGCCCACGCACAATTTGGGAATAAAAGTGGCTAAGCTCTCCTTTGCCATGAGTATGGTTGCCAGGTGTCTGGTTTTTGACTGGAAGGCCCAATCAAAAAGGGACCTGTCGGATCTGGTCTGCACTGCTGACCGGGCCATTAAAAGTCCCATTGGTGGCACAATGGGGCTAAGGCAGGCTCTCTGCCTGTCGTGGCTCCCAGAAGCAGTGGTATGTCCGCAGCTCCCCCTTTTAGGCGTAGGGGCAGCCAGGAGGCTCTGTGTGCTTCCCCCACCCCAAGCACCAGCTCAGCAGTTCCCATTGGCCGGGAACCACGGCCAATGGGAGCTGTGGAGGTGGTGCCTGCAGACAGGGCAGCATGCAGAGCTGCCTGGCCATGTCTCAGCGTAGGAGCTGGATAGGGGACATGCCGTTGCTTCCGGGAGCCACCTGAGGTAAGCACTGCCTGGAGCCTGCACCCCCTCCTGCCTTCCAACCCCCTGCTCCAGCCTGGAGCACACTCCTGCAGCCCAAACCCCTCATCCCTGGCCCCAGCCCAGATCCCACAGCCCCAGCCAGAGCTCTCACCCCATCCTGCACCACAATCCCTTGAGCCAACCTGGTGAAAATGAGCGAGTGAGTGAGGGTGGGGAGAGTGAGCAACAGATGGAGGGGGATGGAGTGAATGGGGGTGGGGGCCTCAGAGGAGGGGCGACAGTGTTCGGTTTTGTGCCAGTAGAAAGTTGGCAACCCTAGCCGTGAGGCCTACAAAAAACAATGAGACCATACTGGGTTTCTTTAGCCCCTTGTATTCCAAAATAATTGTCCACACACATTAGAATCAGCGTAACAAAATCAGTTTTAATTCACACCTTATCTTATGGGGTGAGTTTGAGTATTTAGACCTGCTTGAAATGACAACACTTTGCTGGTAAAGGCCAGTGCACCTAAAATGTATTTGCTTCCCCAGTCTCTGGTTCTGTGCTAGCTCAATTGGTTGACAGAACTTGCAAAGCTGTGCCATTTCCAACTCCTTCCAAAGGAGCTCATGCTGAACCCATATTTATATCTTGTAGGGAGAAGGGGAGTAGATGACTATTGAGCAGGAATGCTCTTACCTCTTTCCCTTTCATGTGTAGTCAGTGCAGGTCTAATAGAAGTGCTCGGAGGAGGAACAGTAGAGGCGGTAGCAATGCAATTCCCCCTATGCTACCTACCAATACGCTCAGCCTTTAACCCTAAAATGCACACCTCCAAGCAAAGTAGGTAGCTCAGTCTATGGCCTGTTCAGGCCTTTGCTTCTCTGCCATGATTGCTAACAGTGTGCATTTTGGGTGTCTTTTTTTTTTATGGGGATGCTGACATACTAGGGACTGGATTGAGACAGATTCATTTCACACAAGCTACTAGATGGCAATAACTTTCACTCCCTATTGACCTGGCCCCAATTTGTACATAGTGAAAAGTTTATTTGAGCATACGTTTTCGTGAGCTACAGCTCACAAAAGCTTATGCTCAAATAAATTGGTTAGTCTCTAAGGTGCCACAAGTACTCCTTTTTCTTTTTGCGAATACAGACTAACACGGCTGTTACTCTGAAACCAGTGAAAAGCTGTCTTCTTATCCAGTCTGCCACCAGATTATCCTGATAGTGAATTGTGAACTTGTTGGCTAGACTTAATGTGTGGGTGCTGGGTGGTATTGGTGGCCTGTGATATGCTGGAGGCCAGACTAGATGATCTGGTGGTCCCTTCTGGCCTTAAATTCTATGGGTATGTCTACACTGCCATAAAACACCTGCAGCTGGTGTCAGCTGACTTGGGCTTGTCGGGCTCCAGCTGCGGGGCTATAAAATTGCAGTGTAGACCTTTGGGCTCAGGTTGGAGCTGGGAGTCCGGGACCCTGTAAGTGTGGTGGGCCTCAAAGCCTGGGCTCCAGCCTGAGTCAGAACATCTACACTGCAATTTTATAGCTCTGCAGCCCTAGTGAGCTGACACAGGCCAGTCATGGGTTTTTTATTACCGTATAGACATGCACTATGACCCAAGGCTGGGACCCACTTGTAGCTTGTCTACAGAGTGTGCCAAAAAGAAACTAAAATAATCCTTTGCCGTCCTCTAGTGGTCCAATTAAGAAATGTAGTTAGCATTCAGTTAAAGCAGGCAGTATTACGTATCTTCTACTATCACACCACAACTTATTGCATAAATCTGCAGCCTCTACCCTAGGAAAATGTCTACTCCATGTAGCTAAAGAAATCACTGTGAACCAGCCATATTCCCTTTGCCTCAGGTCCTGGCTAGCAGGATCTAAGAGGGCGGAAAAGGAGGTGAACACTGGAAAATATTATTTTCCTTTCCTCTGCTGGTTGGACAGCAGCAGATGCATTTTAATGAAGCACATGGTGTCTGGGGGAGCTGAGGTCCTGGGACAGGCTGCAAAAGGGGTTTTGCAGACCTCGGTCCTCACAGAGAAAGGATGGCCCAGTGGTGAGTGCACTAGGCTAGAATTCAGGACAGTAGGTTTAAAATCTCTGCTCTGCCACAAACACCCTGTGTGACCTTGGGCAAGTGGTTTAGGCCCAGATCCTCAAAGGTGCCTAACTCCCATTGAAAACAAAGACCAGTGGGAATCTGGGCCTTAGTGTGTCTGTCTCTGTTTCCCATCTGTACAATGGGAGAATAGCACTGCCCTGCCTTGCCGTGGATAAATAGATGAAAGAGTGGGAGGTAATGAGGAGCCATGGATGATTTCTAACCATCTTTGTGGTGGGCATTAGCAGAGCACAGAAAGTTGATGTTCGAGTTAGATGATTTTTTAAAAAAAAATTAAAACGTTCTCCCCCCTGCTCCTTCCACCCCAAAAAATGGCCTAGCTCCAAAACAAAAAATTTTCATTTTTAAAATGACACTCTTTTGTTCAATGCAGAAAGAAAACGTTTCCTTTCTGCCTTCAGGAATCCAGGGCATGGGATGGGAGAGGATTTTTTTCATTAACTCCCTCCTCCCCCAAATTTTCAAACTTAAAAAAAATCTTTTAAAACAACAAGGGATTTATATTTCCATGACCACCGCACCCCTGTTTTTTGCCTAGCACAAATACAATGAAGCTTCCCTTGGCCCATATCAGCTACCAGTCACCAAGACCCCCTGTTATTCTAGCTGCCACTTAAGGTCTGTCTACACTGCGATTAAAAAAAATAGAGGCACCCCCAAGACTCAGAGCCCAGGTTAGCTTACTCAGGCTCATGAGGCTCAGGCTGCTGGGCTAAAAATTGCAGAGTAGCTGTTCGGACTAAGGCTGGAGCCTCGGCTCTGAGACCCTCCTGCCTCACGGGCTCTCAGAGAGCCTGGGCTCCAACTCTAGCCCGAACATCTACGTTACAATTTTATAGTCCTGCAGCCCCCGCCCCATGAGCCCAAGTCACCTGACCTGAGCCAACTGCAGCTGTGCCACAGATCTTTTATTGCAGTGTAGACGTTCCCCCTAGAGTCCTGACTCTCACAGTCAGACTTGGCCCCTGGTGACTCCCCCTCCCATGTAGACAAGCCTTTGGTCCCATCTGTTTTACTGTGTGACAGGGGGATAATTTCCTTACAGGAGGCCTGTCCCTGCTGGCCTGGAAATCACTGTATTCGAGTGCTCCTTACTCACGCCACCGGGCGAGGGTAAATCCCAAGCTGCGGAAGAGGGCTGTCTGCTTCGTTCAGATGTGAATGCTTCACATGTTGTACGGATGGAATGGGGGGCAGGGCACAAAGATTCAATGGCAGTTGGGGGGCTGTGGGGTGGCATGCTGGGGGGGTATGGTTCTATAGCAGTTGGGGGGGCTGTGGGGTGGAATGTTGGGGGAGCTGGGCATAGTTCCAGAGCTGTTGGGAGAGGGCTATGGGGAGGCCCAAACAGTCCACAGAAGTTGGGGGGGGGGTGTCCCATTGCTCTATGGCAGTTGGGGTGCTCCATGGTTCTGTCACCCCCTCCTGTTCACCCTCCCAGTATTGGATTGTTCAAGATTGTGTAAAAAACAACAAGGCAGACTTACCCTACTTTGAGTGTCTGGGCCTGAGGATCCTCAATGTGCTCTGCACTGCATGGGTGGAACCTTGGGGCGCCTCAGAGTTCTTTGGCAATTGGGGGGTGGAATGTTGGGGGCCTCATAGTTCTATGACGGTTGGCAGGGCTGTGGGATGGAATGTTGGTTATGGGGCAGGTTCCATGGCAGTTGGGTGGAATGTTGTGTGGGCCTTGGTTCTATGGCAGTTGGGAGGCAGTGGGTAGAATGCTGGGGGGCCCATGGTTCTTCGGCAGTTTGGAGGGCTGTGGGATCCAATGCTGGGGGGGCGGTAATGGTTCCATAGCAATTGGGGGTTGTGGGGTGGAATGTTTGGGGGGGCCAGAGTTTCCAGCTCAGTTAGGAGGTGTCTATGGGGTGGAATGTTGGGGGTGCACGATTCTGTGATAGTTGGTGATCTGCGGGATGGTATGTTGGGGAGATTATAGCTCAATGCACAATATTTCAGTAAATTGGATGCATCCTTAGTTTTCTGGCAGCTAAAATTAACAGAGAAAGCTCAAAACTATGCACATTTAATACCCCATTTAGAAGATACAGATTCTTACACTTACCCTTTGGCATAGCTCCAGCACCACAAAACCATGCATATGATCTATGAATGTATTAACAGTGTTGACACCTGAATGGATGACATCATGATCTGGGGCTCAACAAAAGAGGAGCATGATCGTAGGCTTCAGGAAGTCCTGCATACAACTTGAGCTGAAAACCTCAAACTAAATAGGGAGAAATGTGTTTTAGGGGTTACAGAACTGGCTTATGTTGGGGACATTATTTCCAGTGAAGGTGCAAAATCTGATAAGAGGAAGATTTCAGCCATTGAAATGATGCCATGTTGCCAGTCAAAGAAAGATGTCCAGTAGTTCCTAGGAATGGTTAATTACCTTGAAAAATTCATACCTGATCTATCTACCAAAGCAGCGGCTTTGAGAGAAAACTCCTTGAGAATACAAATGAATGGTGTTGGGGTGCAGAACAGGAGGAATCATGGTCAAGTTTGAAACAACCACTGATACAATAGCTAGTGTTGAAGTTCTATGCACCAGGAAAGCCTATTAAAATCTCAGCACACGCTTTGCAGTCTGGGTTAGATACAGTGATTTTACAGAAGCATGAGGATTGTTGGCAACCAGTGGCATGTGCATCCAAATCACTGACTGAGGCAGAAACCAGATACACACAGATTGAGAAGAAGCTTTTAGGAATATTGTTTATCTGTGAGAGATTCAATCAGTATATTTATGGCCAGATAGTGGAAGTCGAAATGGACCACAAGCCCCTTGATATGGTTATTTAACAAACTGCTAAATGACTATACCTTAAGGATTCAGAGAATGGTGATAAAGCTGCAAAAATATAATTTGGTTGTGACCTAGATGCCTGGTAAATTCATGTTCACTGCAGATGCACTTTCCAGAGCAGTGACTCCCACTACAAAACCAGAGAAGACTTCAGAGATAGAGATGCAAGCCTATATAGATATGATTGTAAAGTCAATTCCCTTAGCTAATAGGAAACTGTAACAAATAAGAGGGGAAATGGAGAACATGAATCAGGGATACTTAGAGACAGTGGCCCCAGAACAGTGGGGCCAGGGGGCCATGGCCCTCCCACTTTTCATCACGGTGGACCCCTTCCCCTCCACTTCCCGTCCAGGGCAGATGGAGGTGGAGGGTCCGTGCCAGCTCCCCACAGCTGCCTGCATGGTGCTTACCCCAAGCTGGTTCTGGCCAAGGGGCGGGGCCTTGGAGCCGCAGCCCGGCCATGGTAAGAGCTGCTTGGGCAGCTGTGGGGAGCCATGTGGACCCCCCGCCTGCCCGTGGTGCTGGGGCCCTGAGCGGCCTCCTGCCCATGTCCCCACATCCCAGGCCCTCCGCCCAGGGCAGATGGAGGGTCCATGCCATGGCTCCCCACAGCTTCCCGCGCAGCTCTTACCATTGCCTGGCTGCAGTTCCGAGGCCCCAGCCTGAGCTAGGTCAGGGTAAGAGCTGGCAGGTAGCTGTGGGGAGCCTGGGTCCCTCCATCTGTCCTGGGTGGAGGGCCTGGGGCGTGGGGACCTGGGCAGGGGGCTGCTTTTGGCCCCTGGGTGGCCTCCCTGATCCTGCTCTGGCTTCCGGCTTGGCTGGGGTGGGGCCTTTGGTGGAAGAGAAGTGGTGCGGTGGGGCTTTGGGGGGAAGAGGATGGGCCCCCTGGAACCCTCACTTTTGGGACGTCTCTGCCACCCTTGCTTAGAGAAGTGATAATGAAAGGGTGGCCTGAACAAATAAGCAGTTACTCTCCAAGTATAAGAGACTATTGGAACTGCAGACATGAACTTACTATGATAGATGGGGTGATTTTCAAGGGCAGTAAGGTTGTAATTCCAATGAGCCTCTGAAAAGAAATGTTGCAGAAGATCCACGAGGGTCATTTAGGACTTGAGACGTACAAATGACAAGCACGACACTGGGAAAGGGGGTGGGATATAAGTGTCTTCTCTTCCCCACTAGAGAGAAGTATGAGGTGATTCAGAAAGGGGATGACTAGGGCTGAGCAAGAATGACATGGTGCTCCCAGCAGAGAGGGACGTCTTGGCTGGGAAGTAGGTCTAGAGATAGGTAGGGCAATAAGGTGCCCTTGGAGGGGTAATTACAAGCTGGACTCTAAGTGGTGCTGGTGAGCTCTGCACCAAGGGAATGAGAGTGATTTAACCTGGAAGTGAAGGGGGTGGCCTGAGACAAATGAAGCAGTGTAGGCTTGGGACCTTGAATAGGCACTGCATAATGTTTAGGGGGCCCAGCCTGGCTTGCAGAGAGAGCGAAAAGAAGCCCCACAGCTCTTTATTCTCCTTCCTTAGAGGAGGGAATGGTTGCACAGACACTTGAGGTGGGGGGCTGTGGCCTCATGGAGGGGTGAAAGACTGCTGGGGGACTCTGCAGGAGTAGCTGTGGCTCAGAGAGGGCCAAGAATGGCTTATTAGAGCCCTGTCTTGTTTGAGAACCTTGCTACCCCAGAAAGGGGGATACTACTACTTTAGGTGGAGGGTTGAATTGCCCTATCCCCAGAGGGAGCATGTGGACTGGTAACGACACAGCTGCACCTAACGCTGAGTTAGGGAAGGTTCCTGTCACACAGCTTAGGCAGACAACACAAACACATGGGATGCTCGGCAGAAAACTGTACTTTATGACCTTGATTTTATATAGAACGAAATGATGGGCTGTGCTTGCAGGGTGCAGAGAAAAGTGAGCTTTGAGGAGGGATTTCAGAACAGGAGGGACGGGTGCCTGCCTGGTACATTGGGGTGAGGGGGGAGTTCCCAGCAGCATGGAAGAGAGCAGGCAGGGTAGAGTGAAAGGAGGTTTGGTGGGAATTGCTGGCAGAGACAAAAGGGTGAGGGGAAGAGATGCGATTAGGCCTGGAGAGGTAGCTGGGGGCAGAGCTGTGTTGTGAAGGTATTTAAAAATAAAATAAAGCCACCAAAGAAGTGAAGCAAAAAATCTGCCAAATCTTTGGTCTGAATCCCAGATAGCTCTGGCTAAAGGGCCTAGTGGAAGGTGAAAACGTCACTGGATGCAGCCTAAGACGCAACTTGCACAGGATATTGTTATTTAGAATCCAAAGAGCCTCATTTCCCCTGTCTTCCTTCCTATACACAGGAGCTGTCCTTTCTCCGTACAGGATTTCCTGGAACAATTGGTGCAGCTGTCTCAACAACAACACCAACACAAGAACTATATTAAAGGGAGTACGAAGTGGAGATGGGGGCGATGGAGCCCCAGGTCACGCACGGGGAGTGTTGCCCTACATTCCCTTTAAGCAGACTTCAAATCCAGCCCTTTCTCTCAGCTTTCGAGCCAAGCTCAACATAAACAAACCAGTTCATATGGAATAAATGTCAGTGCCACAGTTCAGGAGGCTCCGTTTGTTTAGCAGCGTTTTTTTGGGGATGGGGGTGTAGTAGAGGGAGCAGCTGCCAGGCCTGGAGCGTGGAGATAGGGAGATCGATTAAACGTTTGAAAATGTCATTTCACCCCAAAGGCTCGGGAGAAGCAATTAATAAGTCCCACTGATGCCAGCGCACACTGATGCATGCTGTGTGCACTGCTGCTCTCTAACTCCACTTCAGACGCAAATGCTCAGGGTGAGTGCGTTTCACATTGACTCCTGGAGATCGATGGCACGTGCTCTGGTTTGCTCCTGTATCTGTGCAGTGTGTGCTGCCCTGTCCTTAGGGGAGATACCCTTAGATCTGTGCTCCTTACCTGCCTTTTCGTGGGCAAACAGGCTTGGTTTGTCTCTGGTCCCAGAATAAATTTAATCTGGATAGCTTCGTTTGCTGTAGCCTTGAATTAGCATATAAAGAGTTACTTTCTCCCAGATCACAGGGTAAACATCTTCTGCCTAATGTATCACCCTCTCTCTTTATTTTCTGACTGTAAAAAGGTCGTTCACCCATTTCCCAGTGATTCACCCCTTTGAACAGCAATTTGAACTCTTGACACCTAAGTGATGCACTGCAGCTGGAATGTGCTCTGGTTCAAGGGGAATGAAGGCCATATAAGTACCTGGCTGGATAGATAGACAGAATGCTCTGTGAAACAGGTGTGTTTCAGAAAGAAGATGTCATGGGTAGCCTGGCCCTTTTAAGGAGAATCTGGGCCCTGGCTACCCGCAAGGAGATCATTTAAAGGGAGTGAGCCCATCTAGGCAGTTAACTGAATAATGAGCACCTGGGCCTGATAAAAGGCCATCAGGGCTCAGTTGCAGAGAGGTGCTCCTCGAGAGAGAAGTTATCTGAGACCCTAGCAGGAGAAGGACTGGAGCCTGTCAACTTCTCCAAGCTGACAGGTGAAAGGAATGAGTATAAAAGGGGAAAAGCTGCCTGAGGCCTACAGCTGGCCTGAAGCATAATCCTGCTCTGGGAGGAGAGCTGGGGGACTCCTGGATTAAGAAGAGGAAGACTTCTTGATAAACCAGCTGCATGAGGAGGGCTGACACCTGAACTTTGGAGAGGTTGCTTGTCAGCATAAGTCCAGGGCTGAAGAAGTGTTGAACCTGAAGGGCTAATAAGGATGGATTTTCCTGGTAACTCTGGAAAATGAGCTAATAAATGAGACCATGTGCACCTTATTCTCAGTTCCTGGATCTGAGTAAATCACTGCAAGACCGCAAAGAGAGAAAGAAGGCATCCAGCTGGTAAAGCCACACTGTGCCACAAAGGGATGCACTCAAGGGTGCCACCCTGTGACAAGCGGTACTACAAGTGGAGTTCTGAGACACCCTCCCATCAAGGAGGGATGCCCAAGCAGCATGGTGCAGGCGTCTTCCTTGGCAGTGACACATTTACCCTCCCACGTCAGCATATGGAGGGCAGCCAGAGCGGCAGCAGTTCCAGCTCCAGTTTGTGGGAGTACCCAAAAGCAGGAGAGGCCTGTGGAGGATGTTCCGTGAGAGTTGATTGTCATTGACAATAAAACAGACAAAGGTATCAGGCTGGACCAACTGAATGAATTGACTGCGAAGAAGTGGGGCATGCAGGATGGGTTTGCCCCTGTAATAACAAAGATGATAAAGATGGCCCGGTTGCACTGAGCACTAGAGGAAGTGGGGGGGAACTAAGCGGTTCAAGACACCGGACCACAAACTGTTGAGGTTTGGCCTATTGTGAAGTCTGAACAAAGGACTGAGGGGATCCAGTTTGGGCAAGGAAGGATGATGCCCCAGGGGCAGACTGTTTTGGTTGTGGGGAGAACTGGCACATAGGTGTTTTCCTGCTAAGAATTTCAATGTTGGGCAAATGGGCTGTAATTATGGGGAAGCTGGAGCCTACAAGAATAGATAAATAGGCTGGGGGTATAAAATTGAAAGTGGGGGGATGGCCAGGGGTTTCACCCTTCCCATTGGTTAGGGAAGATACCCTGACACCACTTTCAGCCCCAGAAGGTGAGAGGCTGGGGAACTCAAATAATCTGGTAAAGGAACTAGGTCAGACCCAAAGCTGTTCTGTCCAAGAGGGGTTCAAGCAACTGCCCTGGGGGATGACTAGATCTGGGTGTAACAATGCTGGTTCTGGTGGGACCCAACTGAGAGTGCCAATTCAGGACAAATTGCTTAAAGCAGAGCAGTTACAGCCCAAGGCTGGGGTTTCTATGCACACCAAGGCAAACCAGACCTGCCAGAGAAAACTTTGGTTTTACCCCACTGGCTAATCACAAGTCACACAAGCAATTTCCTTAGACACTCCAGTTTCCCTGTATCACCACCAGTGCCACTCATTGTGGGGACAAATGGTTATGAAAACCAATACCCCAGTAAAAGAAAAAATGTTCTCCCAATCCCAAAGGACCAAGCCCCAGACCCAGGTCAATATACAAGTCAGCTCTTACCCACAAATCATGCTGTTGCCAATCCTTTAGAATCTGAACTCTAAATGTTTATTCATAAAAGGAAAAAGATATAGATGAGAGCTAGAATTGGTTAAATGGAATCAATTACATGCAGTCATGGCAAAGTTCTTGGTTCAGGCTTGCAGCAGTGATGGAATACACTGCAGGTTCAAATCAAGTCTCTGGAGTCCATCCACTGCTGGGATGGGTCATCAGTCCTTTGTGTAGAGCTTCTGTTTGTAGCAAAGTCCCTCCCGAGGTAGGAAGCAGGATTGAAGACAAGATGGAGGAACTGCAGCAGCTTTTTATAGTCTCTTGCCGTGTGGTCCCTGCTTTCTTTGTCCTAAAGACAAGCTGTCCATCTAATGGCATGAAAAACCTCAGAGTTCTGTCCATAGGCATGTCCCTGCCTGCCTTGCTGAGTCCCAAGGTATATCTGCCTTCTCTCAATGGGTCAACTGGATAGCTGATGGTCCTTAGTGGGCTATCAAGCAGGCTAAGCAGAGCTGACACCAGCTCGTCTGGGGTGTCACCCAGAAGCATAGCATAAGTTTGAACTACAGACAGTATAGAGCCAATACTTATAACTTTAAGTACAAAAATGATACATGCATACAGATAGCATAATCATAACCAGCAAACCGTAACCTTGTCTTAGACACCTTATTTGACCCCCTTTATACAAGATTTGGTGCCCCTACAGGACTTTTCTTGCAACAAAGATCTATATGGTCCCAGTTCATGTCAATAACATCACGCTGGGGTTGAGCATGCCAGAAAAAAGATAGTCCTTTAATCACGAGATCTGGAAGGCCAGGGAAATGCTAGCAACAAGAACTGTGATGTGGCTGTCAAAACAATTCAATAGACTTCAGGTTTGGAGACTTTCTACCAGCAGTTGGATGGTTGGACAAAGAATCAGGAGGACCAAATCTAAGAAATTAGGTGGAGAGGCTGACCACACAGTGGGAATGAACCAGGCAAATAGAAGCAGTCCTTGAAAGGGCAAAGCAGACATGGGAAAATGAATATGCGAGGCTGGCCAATGAGATTAAGATGCCTTCTACCTGGGAAGGAAACACTTCACACTCAGGGAAGGAAGTAATTTGAGCCAGCAGATAAATTGGCAGGCAATGACCTAGGAGCCCAATTGCAGATGATGCAGTAGTTATTGCAGGAAGTGACATGCCAGAAATTGAGCCTCTCTCGTCTGTCCTCTGAACCAAACAGGCCCAACTTCTTCTTCTTAGCATATGCACAATGTGCTCAAGTGGCATGTGACCAGGATTCATCACTGAATTTGGTCTGTGGTTGGATCATTAGCTTTCCCAGCTTGGCCCGGGTTCTGATGGGGAATGTGATGTGAATGCTGATTCATGCCTCCGAGGACAAGCCTAAAACACTGGATTCCAACACTCTGAGGAAGTTCAGATCCGCATCTAGACCTGATCTTCACTCCTGCATCTTCTATATAATGGGCCAAACTCAAACTACAAATCTAAATCCCAGAATTTGGGAAATTTGGGATCTTGGTCTGAACTTTGTAGCCTGGGGCCCATCTCTCCTCTACACTACCCCACACTTCTCTATAAATAGTGTTTAGGCTTCTGGAGGAATTCTCAGCGTGAACTAAGATGGCTGCAATTTGTGGGGTTTGCTGCCACAGATCCTTATTCTGGTATAGGGAGAACTGACAAAAATCCCAGTGAGAGACTGGGGGTGGGAAATGTCTTCCCTGCAAAACCAAGAGAAAGCTGCTATTTAGCTGTCAAACACCTGGGTGAACCTTAAGGCTTCCATTTTGGCTAAAGAGAGACGAGTTAGGCTCTCTTCTATTGTTTAGCAACTGGTTCAGACTATGCAGTCATGGCCTGGGTGCAGCCTGCTGATCCCACACTTGGTGCTACAACTACATGGTGTTTGGTAAACAGGATGTTGATATTCTTAGCTTTCCTGTCATCAAGCCTAATAGTAGCTGTACAATGACAAGTCCTCTTGGCTGCTCCTGGCAGTTTCAGTATGGAAAGATACAGGGTCGATTTCAATCTGTTGATTTCTTGGGTCTCAAAGCTGCAGGTGGGCATTCCCAGAGGTCCTCTGCCAGATTGATTAACACTTCATTTTCCATCCCACCCCAGACTCTTAATCCCTACCCAAGCCTGGGAAAAACAGAATTGGAACTTGGCACAGAGAAACAAACCAATCCTGAAATCGCTCCAGCCAGCGTTTGCTATAGACAGTGTGGAATGATGCTGGAGGTCTCCACCAGGCCCCTATAGATTGAAACAGAGGGTGTGTCTTGCAAAACACACCATCTCCTTATCTGTGGTATGATGAGTTGGCTCCATTATGTTGGCTCAGGAGGGATGGCAGACACTGACTGGAGCATGTGGAGTAGTCTGTGGTCTGGTGGGCTTTCCAGAATGGAGCTGAGGGCAACATGAGGGGAAATTGCCCTGCCTCTGCCCATGCTGTCTATGGGGATGAGGCTCAGCGAGCTAGAGCTTTGGGTCCCAGGCAGGCACAGGCCAGGGATCTCACAAAAACTGTGCTGAGAATAGCTGAGCAGGAAACAATTTTCCCATCCTGTGGGAACTTTCAAGAAAAATAATAATAATAAAAATTTTCCCATCTCAAATCAGAACAAAAAACTGAAATCTCAAATTTTTTAACCTAAAATCCAAAAAAATAATAAATACAATTTTTGGATCCAATCCATCCAAATATTTTGTTTTGATCATTTCAGAATGTTTTACTTTTATTTTGATCTTCTTTCATATTTCTTACTGTCAATTTTCTTAAATTTAGCAATGAAACATTGTTTCAATTGGAAAACTAGAACTTTCAAAATTGTCATTTCAATATTTTGGAAACAGAGTTTTTTTTTGCAAATTTTTTTTGCAGTGATATTTGTCAAAATTGACCCTTTCCTATGAAAATATTTGGTTTTTCCAAATCCGCATTTTACATTGAAAAACCATTTCATCAAAAAATTGCCACTAAGCTCTAGGGCTTAGCTCCTGGAGGTGGACTCTCTGCTTTATAGTGTCCCCTCTGGTCAACTCTGGGGTGGCAGTGATAAGCTCACAGTGACCTACATCTTTGTCCACCCTTTGAGCATAGCTGGATGGAATGGGGAGAAAGTCAAACGTACAAACTGAGAGATCCTTGATGGTTTGAAAACCTCTTAGAGGCTGGGGAGAGGGAAGAGTGATTGGAATACCTGGGTGTTCATTAGGAGTGGGATTTTCAAAAACTCTTATGTGATTTAGGAGCACAAGTCCATTGCCTTTCAATCAGACTTGTTCTCCACAATCACTCAGGCCTGGTCTACACACAGATTTTGTTCTGGTATAACAATTTCAGCATGGGGATGGGGGAGGTGATTTTTCTTATTTACTGACATACTTATGCCAGGAGAACCCCTAGTGTGGACACACTTTTATATAAAAAGAAAAGGAGTACTTGTGGCACCTTAGAGACTAACAAATATATTTGAGCATAAGCTTTCGTGAGCTAGTCTCTAAGGTGCCACAAGTATTCCTTTTCTTTTTGCGAATACAGACTAACACGGCTGCTACTCTGAAACCTTTTATATAAAGGTGTCTAATACCCATATAGCTTATTTCCTTTTCCATATGGGAATAAGCTATCCTGCTACAAGCACATTTATACTGGTATAACTGTCCATGCTAGAGGAGTTGTACAGTACAGTTAACGTGGTATGACTCGTATAGGCAAATAAGCCCTTAGGTGCTTTTATGTGAAAATGAAGAGGACTGTGTTATCACAGTGTGCTTTATGACTTAGTGATCTCTCTATTGTTCCCTGCAAAGATGGCAGGGGTGAAATCAGGGTTTTCATAAATTAGGTTAAAGATTGAGCCCCACCATTGAGAAAGTATATAAAATTAGCTATAGTGGCATATGGCTCTTAGATTAGTTTTCCTTTCTTTCTCCCAGATACAGCCAGATCAGCTAGAGCCACTGGCCTGCAAAAACCTCTCGGTCATCAAATGGACCCTTCAGATACCAGCCAGACAGCTAAGAAACTTGAACTCCGCCCATAAGATGCAAGGGGAAACAGTGACTATTTGGAGGTTCAGTTTTGTGTTGACTTGTGTATTTCAGATTGCTCAAAATGAGGTTGTGCAAGAAGGCATAAAACAGCATAGTGATCAACTGAGTTGTGAGCCTCAGCAAAGAAACAAGCCATTAATCCAGCTGAGCCATAAAAACCTGTGGTCATTAAAGAGCCCACAGCACCTTTTAGAAGAGTTGGGGTGTGACTGAGTGCACCCCAGTATTCACACCCTAAACACTATTGTCATAATCTCTGATTGTTAGCCTTAGCTCTCTCATCTAATCTCCAATGGCAGGCTGCTGATGTTATCAGGCAGGCAGGAGGTCATGGGCAACTGGATTGGTGCTTCTGTGGCCTCATTTAACTGTTATCCACCTAGGGAATCATTTAAACAGAGAAAACACTTAGTCATGAAGAAACTCTATGCCCACCCCCAGTCTCCCCGCTGTCTTACTTCAGTCAGAACAGGGAATGGCAGTCCCTCAGTGGGGCCACAGGGAGACCCTCCCTTTTTAAAAAACTTGGCTGGGCAGTGGGGACACTTGAGAAGAAGAGGTTTATTTTGCAGGGCTTCTAGTCCTGCTCTCGGCATCACCTGCCTTAAATGCAGACTCCAGGAGAATGTCAAATCTAGCCTAAATTCTTAGGCACATGCCAAGCTTTGGGAGTGTTTACAGGCAGCCTGTGCAGTCTAGGATGCGTGAGTTCATTGCTGTGATACAGGCTAATGACAAGTATTGTGTGTATTGAAGGAGGGTTATGAGACCTATCTGAAGGGTGAAAAGCTCTCAGAGGTTAGATTATGAATCCGTTATTCGTACTGATGAGCAATTACCTGCTCCAGTTCGCCATTAACTCCAATGCAACTCCTCACATAAGTAGCCGCTCATCTGGGAGTTCACACTCTGGCCCTAAGGAAGGACAATTGTTCAGGATGGTTATAACTAGGAGTAAGGGGATTAAGTTGAGCAAACCAGTACTGAATATTAATGATGAAATCTACTCGAGTGATGTACTTAATGCACTGCTGCATTTACGCGATACCCTTAAAACTGAATTGGACAAAGCACTGTGGAATTCATTGAAGGGATCAGTCCTGCACTGTTTGGGGGAATAGACTTAAGACATGTGGCCCTGTCTTATATGCCATATGAAGGCAAAATGACAATGGGAGTACCAGCCTGCGATCTGTGACGGGTGCCTTCCCTCTCCAGTGTCTGGCCTATACTTGTGTCTTCATGTTAACTTCTTTGGGTCACCACTAAGGTTGTGGAGCATCTAGGTGGTTCTTCTAAGCACAGCCTGTCACCTCTGATTATGGATCTCTGAGTCTCTAATACTCCTGGATGAGTGCAGCAGCAATGGCTGTGCTGGAGAGCTTCCAGGGTCACCTGGCAACACCGAATTCACCATCCATACAACGTTTTGTATCCGCGATCACGGGGTAAAAACTCATACTTTGGGGTTTTAAGTAACTGCAACTTTGCCTGCTGTTTGACAGAGAGAAACAGAACAGATTCCAAACTGGCTAATAGGCAACTGATTAGAATTAATCTGTGACCCTTCATCCATGGTTCTCAAAGCACATCATAAACACTAACTAGATGAATCTGACAGCACACCTGGGAGGCAACTATTATTCCTATTTTACAAATGGGTAAACTGGGCATGCTAACCAGCACTGTCCCGTCATTTCTGTGTGCTCCCCCGTCTGCTTGTTGTATGCAACTAGTGTCTCTTGTCTTATACTTTGATCATAAACACTTTGGGACAGAAATCATCTTTGTTCTGTATTGTCCAGTGCCTAGGACAATGGAGTCCTGGCCCATGACTGGGGCTTCTGGGTGCTACGATAATGGAAATAATTAATAGTTACGTGATTTGCCCAACGTCACTCAGCAGGTCAGTGACAAAGCTGGGATGAAACTCAGAAGCACTGACTCCCAGCCCCCTGTTCTAGTCAGTAGGGCTCAGATCCTCAGTGTTCAGGCACCTAGCTTCCATTGGCGTCTATGGCATCCACATAAAGTGGCGGGATGTGCCAATCTCGTAGAGTGTGCAGTGATCAGATACTGTTGAATGAGCTAAAGAAAGAAATACATAGTACAGGGCTGATCAAAATTGCAGGTGATATTTGATTAGGAAGAGTTGTTTGTAAACACAGAGGAAGATGGAGGCTGAATCCCAGAGGATCTTGGAGAGATCAGAGGAAGGGGATGGGATTCATTTAAAGCAATGCAGAGGAATGCCAAAGTGGGGACAAACATCTGAACACTAAGCCTGTGTGGAAGATAGGAGATTGGTGGGCTAGCTACAGTAGGAGCTATAGAGTATTGTATACGTGGTCAGTCAGATAAAGGGAAAGGTGGGACTCTGCCCTCCCTGCGCACAAGTTGCTGTCCTGTAGGGGGCACTGAGGGAACACACATGCTGTTTCTGAAGCACAGGTGAAGGATGCGTCTGAGTGTAGTGTAAAGGTCCAGCAATCTTTTGAGTATCACTGAAAATATTAATAGCAAAACTGTGACCTGCTAACCACTTGGCTCACTGTCCGTGTCTTGTTCAGGCTGAGTTCTGTAATCCAGGTACAGCAGCCATGTACTGCTTATCTCTTGGATGGTGGTTGGAGAACGTCTATTACTGGGATGGCTCAGGGCTACTTAAAGGTTCTTCCTGAACCAAAGAGGAGACCCCACTAAATATTTAGTGTTGGCAAAATTGGCTGCGTGTTTGCTCCCCTCCAGTTGGTGCCTTCCACAAACTTGGTCTAATGAAAGTACAATGAGTCACTTGACGAAGACAAGAAGCACATACAAAGGGTGCCTGACGGGACTTGGGCTTTTGAGTTTGGTTAGTCTGGCAACCTTAGAAAAGTCTTGGACTAGGTTAGCAGGGAGTGTCCCCCTTCAGGACAGGCAGTGTCTTCGCTGATATCTGCAACACATCATGTACTCCCTGGTATTATAAAAATAATAAAACAGAGAACCATGAGCTTGTTCCCATTGAACTCAATAGCAAAATTCCCACTGCCTTCCCTAGCAAGCAGGATTGAGCTGGATTTGCATGTCGTAGGGTAAACTGGCCCTTTAAGGGGGTTGGGGCTCAGCCTTATTCACCTGTATCAGGTTTATACAATCTCCCCAGGTGGAGGGAATGAGTCTAAGGGTCCCGTGGTGGGGGGAGCATGTGTCTAAGATCTCTGCTGGGAGATCCAAGAGCAGCCTTTGGTCAGTCAGGGCTGATACTGCAGGGAGAGCAGACCTGGCTGTGAGTGGCCTATTAAACAGCAGGAGACCAGCCAGGAGATCTAAGCTGGGCCCTGGGAAGATATCCTGGGAAGGATAGTCAGAGTCATTTGAGTTGTGGGATAGACAGCTCACTTGTGTAGGGTCCCAGCTTAATTTGTGCCAGGGCTGAGCCCTGGCACCTCTAGGTTTGGCAGTTCATAACCCTGGCACCTCTGGGTTTGCTGCATCAGTTATGAATGTAATAAAATGGCTTGATCCCCACCACCTAATTGCTTGAGCCCCGGCACCTCTTTCCTTATAAATTAAACACTGGGCAGGGACCCCAGTACTGCAACTCTCAAAAGTTCAAACCCATGAGGTGTTTTTTTTTAAGGTTATTTGTTTTTGGTCTTTCTTTTGAGGTTTTTGAACCCCCAACTCCTCACCCCCCTTTTGTATGGGTCTATGTGTGAGATAGCTATGCGGTTGCCAACTTCCCCAAGTCTTTAGAGTAAGGTCCCATTGGCCCCTGCTGCAGGAGCTCTCGTGGGTTGCTGGATAGTGCAGAGTTTCCACCTTCTCCGCCACAATCTATTTATCCTTCCACCTTTCAGCCCAGTAATTAATTATGAGTCCCTCATCAATTCTTGACCCTCAGCCCTACATCTGCTCCTCCTGTTTTTCCAGAGGCTTTCCCCACCCTCCGGTGTGGAAGATTAACCATGGTGGGTCCTCTTCTGCCCCCTTCCAGGCCTGAGGTAGGGGGTGCACCTCCAAGAGGTTTTTCACACTCTCTCCCCATCCCCGGCCTGGTGTTGCAGGGATGCAGTGGGGAGGAGCACACACAAGACTGACCCACTATTCAGAGGATGAAGGAGAAGATCTTCCCTGAGCTGCTGGGGTTTTTCTGTTCCCCACTGTCCCTCCTATGAGAATGGGTAGGAGAAGGAGGATCCAACACCAAAAACTCCTCTTAGCTCTAGAGTGGAGTCCTGCCTCCTTCAGTAGCCCTGATTGGTTACTTTTCCCCCAAGAGGTGGGGATGTGGGGAAGGCAGCCAATCATTGCAGGTTTTCCACTGGGTATGGCTGGAATTTCTCTATCATCACCAGAGTGGCTCCAGCTGTGGCCAAAATTGCCTTCCTTCAAAGGAAATCATGAGAGTTGACAATGCTTGGACACGTAGTCAAGTGTGGATGCAGATTGCCCCATGCTGCCACCCTTACCATCAAGGGAAAGAGGGGATTGATACCTGCCAACGCGGGCTGGAAGTTGAGCCCAGGAAAAGGCTGTTGTGGAAGAGGACAGACCCTGTGAAGAAGGGCTGTGCCTGGCAGGAGTTGGGTGGAGGATTGGCTTTTCTTTTTGTTTCCTTTTGGATTCCAGTTGTCTCTGGATGGGGTGGACTTTCACAACTTACTTGGAAAGCAAAATCAGCTCAGAGCTGGTGGTCTTCCATTTGAGAGAGGGAAACTGAGGTAGTGGATGGTCCCAACGCCAGACTGGGTAAGTCCCATGTCCACTGGATGAATGTTTCTCTTTCACTAAGAGTGCGGCTGGCATGTGTAGTCTCCTCCCGGTTTTGCCCCACAGCAGTAGGGTTCACATAAGCCAGACCTTAAAGTACAGCCCAACCTACAGAGTTTTCTCTTGACTTCCTTGATGATGACCATTAACCTGATTGTTGTGACTTCCATGGCTGTTTGCTCTGGCTGCCCTCACAACCAGCAAAGCATGGGGGCGACAGGACCCTCTGGAGAGAACTTTGCCCAGTAAGCTTAACAATGGGCTATCACTCTGAAAGGACGGGGCGTTGATTAGATTATTTTAGTCGTGGCATCACTGCAAGCCAGACAGATCCATTTGGCAGAACTGCAGGAAGCACCTGCTGTCCGGGTTAGGTGTTTTGCTGTTTGTATTTATGGGATATGGACACCTGCCCCCTTCCTCCCTCTGCGTTTAATTAAGTGATCTTCTGGAAGCCACAGGCTAATAACTGGAGTAGTAGTATATTTATGTCAATCAGCCTTTACCACAACGCACAGAGAAACAAAGGACCCAATTCTCTTCTCACGTATGGACAGATCCAAAGCCCATTGAAGTCAGTGGAAACTGGTGTAAATTGGAAGTAACTGCATATCAAGCCAATGGGATTACATAGGTAAAAAGGTAATGGGCTAGATTCTGCTACCCTTGTGTTGAATAAATACTTTACTCTTGGAGTAGTCCCATTAAAATCAATGGAGTAAGAGGCTACTGAAGGAGTAAAGGTGGCAGAATCCAGCTCTGTGTAAGTTAGAGGTGAACTGGGACCAAACAGTTATGTGATTACAAGAACACAGTATAAACCAGGAATGCACATTAGTGTTTTTCCTATAAATTTCAAACCACATGGGGTTCCAAAGGACATTCATCTGCTGCCTTCCTGGTCAATGCAGTATTAGATAATGACCCATAATATTGAGACGCCTGGCTTGCTTTCTTCTGACTCTTCCCAGTACCTGTATTAGATTTCTCACAGCATGAAGTCCTGATTCTTTTGTTCTAGCTTACTGGGGATTTTCAATAAGTCTTGGAGCACTGGGGAAGTTTCAGAAATCTGGAAGAAAGCTAATGTTGTGCCAATCTTTAAAAAGGGTCAATGGGATAACCTGGGGAATTATAGGCCTGTCAGTCTGACATCAATCCCGGACAAGATAATGCTGAGGCTGATACGGGACTTGATTAATCAAGAATTAAGAGGAGGATCATGTAATTAATGCCAATCAATTTGGGTTTATGGAAAATAGATCCTGTCAAATTAACTTGATTTTTTTTTTATGCAATTACAAGTTTGGTTGATAAAGGTAATAGGGTTGATGTAATAGACTTAGATTTCTGTAAGGTGGTTGGCTTGGTACCGTACAACACTTTGGATTAAAAGGCTAGAAAGATATAAAATTAACATGGCCCATGTTAAATGGATTAAAAGCTGCCTAACAGATAGGTCTCAAAATGTAATTGTAAACAGGGAAACATCACTGAATGGGTGTGTTTCTAGTGGGTTCCCACAGGGACTGGTTTTTGGCCCTATGTTATTTAACATTTTTATTAATGACCTGGAAGAAAACAAAAAAATTATCACTGATAAAATTTGCAGATGACACAAATTTGGGGAGTGGTAAATAACGAAGAGGACAGGACACTGATACAATGATCACTTGGGAAGCTGGGTGCAAGCAAACAATAAGCATTTTAATATGGCTAAATGTATACACCTAGGAACAAAGAATGCAGGCCATACTAACAAGGTGGGAGACTATCCAGAGAAGCAGCGACTTTGAAAAAGATGTGGGGGTTGCGGTGGATCATCAGCTGAACATAAACTCCCAGGGCAACACTATGGCCAAAAGGGCTAATGTGATCCTGGGATGCTTATAGACAGGGCTCTCAAGTAGGTGTGGAAAGGTTCTTTTACCCCTGCATTTGGCACCTGTGTGACCACTGCTAGAATATCGTGTCCAGTTCTGGTGTCCACAATTGATATATTGTCACGGGTTCAGAGAAGAACCACAAGAATGGTTAAAGGATTAGTAAACGTGTTATAGTGATAGACTCAAAGAGATCAATCTCTTTAGCTTAACAAAGAGAAGGTTAAGGGATGACTTGATTCAGTCTATAAGTACCTACATGGGGAACAAATTAATAATGGGCTCTTCAACCTAGCAGAGAAAGGTATAACATGATCCAATGGCTGGAAGCTGAAACTAGACAAATTCAGACTAGAAATAAGGGGTACATTTTTAACAGTGAGAGAGTAATTAACCATTGGAAAAATTTACCAAGGGGCAAGGTATATCTTTCCATCGTTGACCATTTTTAAATCCGGAGCGGATGTTTTTTTAAAAGATATTCTCTAGTAATTATTCTGGGGAAGGTCTCTGGCCTGTGTTATACAGGAGGTCAGACTAGCTGATGGCAATGAACCCTTCTGGCCATGGCATATATGAATAACTCAAAAGGGGTCTGCATGGTCTTTGATAGTCATAGTATTCTGATTTGTAGCATTCATAGATATTAAGGTCAGAAGGGACCATTATGATCATCTAGTCCGACCTCCTGCACAACGCAGGCCACAGAATCTCACCCACCCACTCCTGTGAAAAACCTCTCACCTATGTCTGAGCTATTGAAGTCCTCAAATCGTGGTTTAAAGACTTCAAGGAGCAGAGAATCCTCCAGCAAAGTGGCCTGTGCCCCATGCTACAGAGGAAGGCGAAAAACCTCCAGGGCCTCTTCCAATCTGCCCTGGAAGAAAATTGCCATATTTGGGGTCGGGAAGGAATCAGCTGAACCCTGAGCATATGGGCAAGATTCACCAGCCAGATACCTAAGAAAGAATTTTCTGTAGTAACTCAGATCCCATCCCATCACAGGCCATTGGGCCTATTTACTATGAATATTATAGATATTAAGGTCAATCCCCTCAGAGGGGATTGTTCATTGTACAGGAGTGTGTGAAGCTTTTTGATTGTACCTAGTATTTACACACTACCTTCTTAGGTGTAGATCTCAGTGCTTCATAGAGGAGGGCAGGTATCGCTAGCCCCACTTAAGAGATAGGGAAACTGACACACATAGTGAAGTACTTGTCAGAGGTCACCTAGGAAGTCAATGGCAGAGCTGTAAACAGAACCCAAGGTCTCCTGAACCCAGTACCTATCCACTGGGCCACACTTGCCTTTCAACTATTATCTTCCTGCCAGGACCCAAGTTTTGAAGCCAGGACCACCAGCAGCATCCTTAGCTGCTTCACTATAGCTATGTATTGAGCCACTGCCCCGGACCAAGAGCCTAACTGGTAAAGGCCTGCAGGCTCACAGCAGTCACGCCCCAGGTCCCTGATTGGATGGACAGGCAAAACTCTCATTGGGTACCTGGACTATATAAAGGCTCCAACAGGAAAAGGAAGCTGTCTGAGCAATAGACCATTGCTGGCTGGTTGCTGCCTAGACCACATTTCCTGACGCTACCTTGTTGCCCTGTTGCCTTGCCCAATCTCCCTCCCCTCCCAACCCAACCCCTTGCATTGGATTTTCTGGCTAGTGACCCCTCTGAGAACTCTGACCATTGCCCCAGACTGCCTCTGATACAGGCTGACCTGCTAGCTACCCACACACACTTGACTACTGCTCTGGACTGCCCCTTAGCTTGCCTCAGCAACTGGGCATTACATTTCCACACTCATCCCAACATTGACTATCATAGTAGACGAGAACTGAACTGCACATAGATGGCTAAAGGCAATCCTGCCCTGTCAGGGTTCATAAATGTGGGGGGAGCTTGCACTGCTATTGTCTGTGCTGTATTTGCTTTGTTGCTCAATAGAGGATCTTCAGGGCTGTCAATCTTGCCCCAGCTGTCATCACTAAGGCCTGTCATCAGAAGGGCTTGGCTCCCACAACTGGGGCTATCTAATCAAAATTGCTCAGTACGTTGTTTGTTGAGCACTCTTGGAAAATATGGCCACTTAGTGTAGATGCCTGAAGGGGAGCTGACCTTTCTTAAAACTGAGTTAATCTTTCCCCTTCCTGACATTTGCCTTTGTTCTCAGATGGATTTTAATGCTATGAAGAGATAATTTTTCTAGACTAGCCTGTTGTCATTATAGGACAATGGTTTTCCTGCTGGGCAGAAGTGAAAAATATTTCAGGGTTTCCAAGCTGGATCTCTTTAACTTCCAACCCACATTAATCAGAAGAGTTTCCCCACACTGAAGGTTGATAGAAATTGTAGCCATTAGTTATAACCACCAGGGTCAGACCTTTATATCAATTTAGTTATCAAATACTGTAATTAAAAGAACTAATTTATTGCTTTTTTACTCTTCCTTAACCTATCCAGTGTTGCCTCACTTTCTTGGTATTTGGGACAAAATTCAGCTCTTGTCTATTCCATGTACATAAGGAATGACTACACTCATTCAGACGAGTGGTTCTCCTAGTATAGAAACCTTTCTCTGGCAGGTGGCCGGTGCCAACTGCTTCCAAGGAAAGTGCAAGAACCCTGTAATGGAAAACTATGAAATAACTTACCCATAGGGTACATTTCTCCTTAGCCTCCATCCGTTAGTGGCTAGCTCATAGCCTGAAGCATGAGCTTTTATATCCCTTGTAACCCCATCACATCCTACCTAATGAGAGGTTTCCGAGTAGCAGCCGTGTTAGTCTGTATTCGCAAAAAGAAAAGGAGGACTTGTGGCACCTTAGAGACTAACCAATTTATTTGAGCATAAGCTTTCGTGAGCTACAGCTCACTTCATCGGATGCATTCTTCTACACTTTCCACAGTATGCATCCGATGAAGTGAGCTGTAGCTCACGAAAGCTTATGCTCAAATAAATTGGTTAGTCTCTAAGGTGCCACAAGTCCTCCTTTTCTTTTTGCTCCTATCTAATGTATCTCTGGGTGTTCTCATTATACATATTACACACAGAAATCCTTTCAACGAATGCTAGGATTGCAAAATCAAGCACTTCCAAGTTAGGAAATGCCAGAATTAAGGCTGCCCGTGCAACCTGAATTCACCTCTCTTGTGTGTATGTATTATAATAGTCTTTAATCACATGGTCACATGCTACTTTTTCTACAGGATCCCTGGCTCTAGGCCTTATTTACTGCACACTATTCAAACCCTGCTCTGAAGATGGAAATATTAATTTCCTTATGGGCTTTTCTATGGTGCTCATTGCTAATAATTGTGACGCATCCAAATACTGTAATGAATTTATTTTCACAACATCTCTGTGAAATGAGGGGGTGGTATTAACCTCATTTTACAGATCGGGTGCTGAGGAATAGGGAGATTCAAGTCAAAAGTGTACCCGATTTTGGGTGCCCAATTTGAGATACCGAGGGCCTGATTTTTCAGACTACTTAGTAGTCTGTAGCACTTCAGAGGTTCAAAGCTCAGCTCCCATTGACTTTGGGTGCAGTTGTGAGTGCTCAGCCCTTCTGCAAAGCAGACCCCAGAGTCTGAAGTGGGGCACCCAGAAAATGAGGAACACACAATTAGTGACCACCTGTGAAAAGTGTGGTTTAAACAACCCGCCCAGTATCACACCAGAACTCTGTGGCAGAGGCAGGGATGGAATCCAGGGCCCCATTCAACTGCCTTACCCATGAGACCATCCTTTCTCTTCCTGCAGCCCCCGTCTCATTAGCTGCACACCTTTGGGCTTCTGCAGCAAATGAAGCAGGGGTGCTACAGACAACAGCATTCTTCACTGCACGACCCTGTTTCATCGCCAGCGTGAGTCCTGTGGGAAAAATAGTAGGTGATCACATAATTAAAGACCATATCATAATGCATACACACAAGGCAGCAAAATAAGGTTGCATAATCAACCTTAATTCTATTGTTTTAAACACAGGGTTTTTTTTGGTGCCTGTAATTTCCTAGGTTTTCAAAAAAGCAAACAGAACACACAGAAGTTCTCTCACGTGGAATCATACTAATCCCTACATGGTTTCCTTAGCAGGGTTGTAACCTTTAGTTCCACCACACAGATCTGTGCCACTTGAACTAAGAGAGTAACTCAGAGCAGTAACAATAATACCTATCCTTCAACAAAAAAACTTCAAAACCAGACTCCAACGAGAGACTGCTGAATTGGAATTAATTTGCAAACTGGATACAATTAACTTCGGCTTGAATAGAGACTGGGGAGTGGATGGGTCATTACACAAAGTAAAACTATTTCCCCATGTTTATTCCCCCCCTCCCACCCCGTTCCTCAGATGTTCTTGTCAACTGCTGAAAATAATCAAGGTGGACTATCACTACAAAAGGTTCCCCCCTCCCCTTGCTGGTAATAGCTCACCTTAAGCGATCACTCTGGTTACAGTGTGTATGGTAACACCCATTGTTTCATGTTCTCTATGTATATAAATCTCCCCATTGTATTTTCCACTGAATGCATCCGATGAAGTGAGCTGTAGCTCACAAAAGCTTATGCTCAAATAAATTTGTTAGTCTCTAAGGTGCCACAAGTACACCTTTTCTTTTTGCGAATACAGACTAACACGGCTGCTACTCTGAAATAATACCTATGTCTTCTACAACTCTTTTCGTCAAATACCATCCTCTATGTGGACCAGGCACTAGAGGGCGATGAGACACACACACACTGGATTTCATAGCTATTTGCTGACGTGGAGGAACATAAAGACTGGAAGCTTGGGTTCAGTTCCAGCTTCAGGAGGGGTGTGTGTTTTAGAGGGCACAGACCTGTCTGCCACCCTAAAGTCTGCCCTTCTGCTAGTTCTGTCACCCTGCCTTCCAATTCTGATATTATTACCCTCCCAGTCTCTTGCTCTGGGCTCCTCATCCAAGTCATTGCAGTAAATCGATGTTAAAACAAAGGGAGCTCTCTTTTAATTTGCTCTAATGAATAGAGCATTTCTCTGTATTCTGAAGCCACCAGGAATTGGAATTTATTAGTATATGTGGTTCTGAGCACGTTGTCAGTTTAAAAATAAAAAGTACAGAAATATGAGACTGCAGTTCTGGGGGAAGGCAATTTATTCAGCTGCATTTGTACCTTTCCATCTATTCTGTTGCCCCAGGATAGATTTTAATTGCATCTTAACATGACACAATGTTTTCTGGCAATAAGCTTTCCTGATGGGCTGTTGCTAAGGTGTCATTCATGCTGTAGGTTGCTGGGAGCTGTGATACACCTTAAAATGAGAAGACTTGGAGAGCGATTGTTTGAAAAATCTACAGACAGGAAAACACCATAAATGTTTAGTGAGAATGCAGCCTGTAAGATGTAAATACGGGGTTCAAAAAAGCATTAGATAAGTTCATGGAGGATAGGTCCATCAATGGCTATTAGCCAAGATGGTCAGGGAGGCAACTATGGGCACTGGGTGAATCCCCGCCTTGGGGAGGATGGTCTGCCAGCCCTACCCCTTCTGCCCAAGGCCCCGCTTCCCTGCATGCAGGAACCCTGAAACTCCCCCCTTACGCCATAAAAGAAGCCCTGACTCTGAGGGGCCCCTGCAACCAGAGGAGCCCCGGCCCGCCTGCCCCAGCCACATCGGGTTGAGCCGGCCCTTCCCGCGTCAGACAGCCCCAGCACCAGGTCAAGCTGCGAGCCTCCCCGAGCGCTGGGCTGAGCCGTCGTCCTCCCTCAGCACTGGGCCGGGCTGAGCCACTGGCCTCCCCCAGCGCCGGGCTGGCCCCAGCATCGGTCCTAGCTGCCGGCCCCCCTGATCCTCGAGTGCCTGCCGGACCAAGCTGCAGTCCCCCTGCCAGAGTTGGGCCTGAAGGGAAATTACATAATTGGGTTATTCTTGCTGTGAAGTATTTCCCATTTGTTTTGCTAAAAGTTCATTTTTATCTAGCTGAGACTTGGATAAATGGAGGGGGAGAAAGCTATGATTAAACCTCCTTCTCTGGTTGAGTTTCATCCTAAGGTCTCAGATTTGTAACAGGCTACCTGCAGGTTAGATCCTTGAGACTGACAGAATATAGTGAGGTTTTATTTTTGCTCATAATTGACAAGGATTGCAAAAGGCCAAGGTCCTTAGGCAGTGGCGAGGTCCCTGCTCCAGGAATCATCTTGACATTTTCAGCCTTGCTAATTACAGCCTAATTCCTTACTTCCTCTTTTTGGGGGAAGGCTATTAAGAAGGTGACATTGCAGCTATCCTGGGCACATCTGGATCTCATAGGTTTCTATACTCCTCGTGAATTTAGTTTTATGTATAGGTTTTTAGAATGAGTCATTCTCAGATAATTCCATCTCCGCCTGGTGATGGATACAAGAAAAGTCTGTGCTAGTTTTATTAGATCTGTTGGCAGTATTTGACCCAGGTGATTTGATTGACTTGTCTGCTAAAACTTGTGGGAGTGACCAGCAAGGCCTTTCAGTGGATTCCTTCCTGTCTGAGACGTGCCAAGGACTCTCACATGCTGGGTTCAACATGATTCTATCTTGCCCCATCCTGTTCTATGTGCACGTAGAGCCATCACAGTGAGGGTGAACTATTTGGGTGTGCAGCATCACCAATGTGAGTGGCACTCAAATCTATACCTTTTTACTCAACCTGGATATTGTGGGTTTGCTGCTGTCCTGGTGCTTGATGGAACTGGAAGAGAGGATGGCAACAATCTGGTGTTGGCTCAGTCTGGATAAGAGAGAACTGGTGCTGATACAGGAAAGGAGAAGCATCTGAAGGAAAGGACAGAGGCTGTGAGTGCACCCTCCTTTCGGGATATGTACTCAGCATTTGTCAAGAGAAGTTTTTGGTTTTGATTTTTTTGGTCCCATCAATGCTCCTGGATTGCTTGGTGACAACCGTGACATGAAGCACTTTTGTCAATCAGGAGTCTGAGTCCTGGCATCTCTGATGCAGATGTAGACACAGCGATTCATGCCTTTGTGACTTCCATGCAACCCTAGTGTAGGTAGGCTGGTGGTGAGGAGAGCACCTTTGCTGCCTCTTACTCAGTGCAGTATCCCATCCTTGGCCTCTGCAATGGCAGCAGGGTGCCAGCAGTGTTGGACAGCTTCAGCCAGGTACATGACTCTCTTTCCAACACATCCCAGAAATGGAACTTGTGAACCTTCCTCCCCAAGACAAACCACCAGACATAAGCTCCTGCTCTACCCGAGTCTCCCTTGCGGGTTTTCCCTTGGTGGTTCTCAAAGTTCTCAGTGGCATTCCCTCAGCTATGACCATCATACCCCTATTCATGCAAGAGGTCAAAAGCGGTGTATATAGCTTTTAAAAATTCATGAAGCTCACAGAAACCATGATTCCCATGAAAACTGCAACAAAAATACAACCTGGGCTATGCCTGGACTTCTGGCCCAACTTCCTGCCCATAATGATGACCAACTGGAACATAGAATCATAGAATCATAGAATATCAGGGTTGGAAGGGACCCCTGAAGGTCATCTAGTCCAACCCCCTGCTCGAAGCAGGACCAATTCCCAGTTAAATAATCCCAGCCAGGGCTTTGTCAAGCCTGACCTTAAAAACCTCTAAGGAAGGAGATTCTACCACCTCCCTAGGTAACGCATTCCAGTGTTTCACCACCCTCTTAGTGAAAAAGTTTTCCCTAATATCCAATCTAAACCTCCCCCACTGCAACTTGAGACCATTACTCCTCATTCTGTCATCTGCTACCATTGAGAACAGTCTAGAGCCATCCTCTTTGGAACCCCCTTTCAGGTAGTTGAAAGCAGCTATCAAATCCCCCCTCATTCTTCTCTTCTGCAGGCTAAACAATCCCAGCTCCCTCAGCCTCTCCTCATAAGTCATGTGTTCTAGACCCCTAATCATTTTTGTTGCCCTTCGCTGGACTCTCTCCAATTTATCCACATCCTTCTTGTAGTGTGGGGCCCAAAACTGGACACAGTACTCCAGATGAGGCCTCACCAATGTCGAATAGAGGGGAACGATCACGTCCCTCGATCTGCTCGCTGTGCCCCTACTTATACATCCCAAAATGCCATTGGCCTTCTTGGCAACAAGGGCACACTGCTGACTCATATCCAGCTTCTCGTCCACTGTCACCCCTAGGTCCTTTTCCGCAGAACTGCTGCCTAGCCATTCGGTCCCTAGTCTGTAGCGGTGCATTGGATTCTTCCGTCCTAAGTGCAGGACCCTGCACTTATCCTTATTGAACCTCATCAGATTTCTTTTGGCCCAATCCTCAATGTCCTGCAGACAACACACTAAGTTACTGTATAAATGACCCACAAATAGATGGAATTGGAGCTAGAACGTGAACCCTGAAAATCAAAGGTCTCTAGAGCCAGATGAAAACTCCCTGGCTTGGAAGCAGTTCTAAGTCCGTATTCCTCTAGAAGGCAACAGTGACTAAGGCACACAAGCCCTGAGGCCATGTCAACGCCACAAACTTTGGCTGATGCATGTTACATCAGGATAAAGCCACTGAAGTTAGTATATTGCTTATGCGTGTGCATACTTGACTCCTAGCCTTGGGGGTGTGCATACTCACCAGGAGTGTTTGTGTCGATGCACAGGTTGGTGCACCATGGGTAGGTATCCCAGTGTGCAACTCTTCACCATCAAGTGTGCTGTCTTTTGAGAAGTTTTTGCAATGCATGGTTGGGCAAAAATGGTTCACGCAGGAGTGACTGGGAGCAAGGGGTCAACTTCCCAGCATGCAACTTTCTCCATCCCATAATGCCATCTATATCCCATAATTTTGGTGCCTTTTTAAAAAAATCCCATGAATCTGTGTAGTCCCCCTTGCTGAGAGAAGAATGGAGCCTGCACAGTTCTGCACTGTTGTCATGAGCATTGCAAGCACAGGACGCACAATCCTCTAGTGTTTGCAGACCCGCAAGAAGAACTGCATCAGAAGGGAACATGACGACTTTGTGGAGGACAGACTGCTGTGGGGCATAGCAAAATCCAATTCAAGTTTGTTGGTGGCATTCACAGAGCAGCTGCAGATGGTGGAGCACCACTTCTGGGCCCCAGAAACGAGCACTGACTGGTGGGATCACATTGTAATGCAGGTTTGGGATGATGGACAGGGGCTGCAGAACTTTTGGATGCAAAAAGCCACATTCTTGGATCTGTGAGCTGAGCTCGCCACAGCCCTTCAGCATGGGGACACCAGAATGAGAGCTGCGCTGACGGTGGAGAAGCGAATGGTGATTGCACTGTGGACACTTGCAATGATGGATTACTATCAGTCAATGGGAAATCATTTTGGAGTTGGAAAATCTGCTGTGGGGGCTGTTGTCATGCAAGTGTGCAGGTGTTGCTGACTGGGCCGTGGGTGGTCAGGCCTAGTAGTGAAGGAGAAAGTTCGGCCTACCAGTTAGAGCTGGGTCCAGGATGGGCGGAGTCTAGGAAACAAGCCGAGGCTCAGTATAGCAGCGGCAGAAGCCAAATACCAGAGCCAGAGGGAGTAAACCAGTCATAAGCCAGAGGCGGAGCCAGGGATCAGTACCGGAGAGACAGAAGTTGAATGCCAGAACCAGAGTTGTAAGTCAGAGGCAAAGCAGGGGGTTGAAGCCACAAGTCTGAAGCCAGAGAGGAGCAGGGGCTGGAGCACATCAGGAGCAGGACTGGAACAAGGGCTGGAGTGAGCAGGGCTGGAGCAAAGGCTGGAATAAGCAGGAGCAGGGGTGGAACAGGTGGGGAAGGGGTGGAGTTGGGGTGGGGCCGATGGCAGGGGGCGCAAGCAAGGGCTGGAAACAGGGACTGGAACACGTGTGAGCACAGCTGCAGCATAGTATGTGTTAAGCAGCTGCTGATCTGCTGTGGGGGCTCTGTTTGTTTTAAGGCAGAGCAGCTGGGCTCACTGGTTGCCCAGCAAGTGTAGTTAGTCAGGGAGCAGGCCAGCAGCTGCTGTTCCTAGCTGGTCTGGTCCCTGCCAGCAGGGCCATGAATCACCTCCTGCTACGCAGGACTGTGACTCTGGGCAATGTGCAAGACACAGTGGAGGGATTTGCAGCAGTGGGGTTCCCAAACCTCAGTGGGTTGATAGACGACGCTCATATCCCTATATTGGCACCAGACCACCTTACCACAGAGTACATCAACAGAAAGGGCTACTTTTCAATGCAAGTGTTGGCGAATCACTGGGGATGCTTCACCTATATCAGTGTTGGCGGATGAGGAAAGGTGCATGATGCTCGTTATCTTTAAGTACACAGGACTGTTCAGAAAGCTGCAAGCAGGGACATTCTTACCCGACTGGCAGATGACCATTGGCGATGTGGAAATGCCAATAGTGATCCTGGAGGACCCAGCCTACCCCTTGCTCCCCAGCTCATGAAGCTGTACACCAACCACCTTGACAGCACCAAGGAGAGATTCAGCTATTGGCTCAGCAGCTGCAGAATGACAGTTGAATGTGCTTTTGGTAGATTGAAGGGATGACGGTGCTGTTTATCAACAGGATAAGATCTCTGTGAGAAAAACATCCCAGTGGGTATAGCTGCCTGCTGTGTCCTGCATGATATCTGTGAGGCAAAGGGGAAAAAGTTGTCGCCAAGGTGGAGGGTGAAGTTTGACCAGCCAGACACAAGAGCTATTAGAAGAGCTCCACACAGGGCTGTATGGCTGAGGGAAGCCCTGAAAGAACAGTTTAACCATAAGCCACTGTAATGCATTATGGTGAACTGTGCACTACCTGGGCCTGCAGTTTGGGGGCCTGTAGCTGGGTAGTTACCCCACTCTGATGGAAAAAGGCTAGGGTGGTTGGGGAAGCAGCCACAGCTGGGGCCACACCCCAATCAGGCCACACCTGACCCTGTTATAAGGGCTCAGGAGGAGCTGGGACAGTCTTTCTCCAGACTTAGAGCTAGAAGCACCTAGCTGCCTGGGATCAAGGTACCTGAAGTGGAGCAGGGCTGGGGAAAGGCAAAAGGAGCTGGGAAGCTCCAGCCTGGCAACTCCCCAGGCTGCAGGCCTTGTTAAAGGCCCAAGGCAGGTACTGGGGCTAAAGAGGTGTAGCCCAGGGTTAGGCAGAGGCAGCGAGTCCAACCTCCTTGCCAATGATGAGTGGCCATTATGGACTGCAGTCTGCCCCAGTGAGAGGGGGCTAGATGACGACTGGCAGTAGCCACTGAGGCAGTGTGGGGTTAGAGGGTTGGGGGTTCTGGGAGGGGAGACCCAGAGTGTGGGGGTACTGCTGGGGCAGAACCCTGAGGTAAAGGGCACTGGGGTCCTGGGAGGGACACGGGGTCCGAGGCAGGCGAGACACCGGTCAACAGAGGGCGCTCTGGAGTTGGCCATGAGCTAAGTCCCAGGATGCTCAGCAGGAGGCGCTGTGGTGGTGAGTCTCGCTTCGCCACAGGGCCTGTAAGGCATTGTGTGGTGCTTGGTGCACATCCATGAATATAACACTGTCAATGCCCCTATTGCTTTTGTAGTTCTCGCTGAACATTTATGATTCTTACACAGTGTTTGTCACTGATCCTATGAGTTGTGTTGCACTATACAATAACAAGCAAGCAGATGCTTTCACTACTGCTAGGCATTCTGTAGCATATGTCAGAAACTCATAAAGATGAATGATTATCCAAACAATGGAATTTTATTGTGTAACAAGAACACTGCAAAAATTGTGCAATTTAAAAGCAACTGCATTAAAAACTTAATAAATTATGGGAACAGAACTTAATAAGGGGAAAGAACATTCGTGTTAATTTTACCTCTACACACATTGACCATGGCTGTCACAAGTCAGTGTACGTGAAGCTGTGGTGGTCCTTACTGTACCCTGGGGTACAGTGAAGTGGTTGGGGTAGGGTTTGCAGCCCCTGATGCCACATGGGATGATGAGGGTCGGTGCCGGGATGTCCTGAAATAGAGTTCTCCATGGACTGCTGTCAAGGTTCCTTCCCCACTCTGAACTCTAGGGTACAGATGTGGGGACCTGCATGAAAAACCTCCTAAGCTTATTTTTACCAGCTTAGATTAAAACTTCCCCAAGGTAAAAAGTATTTTACCTTTTGTCCCTGGACTTTATTGCTGCCACCACCAAGCGTCTAACAAATATAACAGGGAAAGAGCCCACTTGGAAATGTCTTTCCCCACAAAATCCCCCCAAGCCCTACACCCCCTTTTCTGGGGAAGGCTTGATAAAAATCCTCACCAATTTGCATAGGTGAACACAGACCCAAACCCTTGGATCTTAAGAACAATGAAAAAGCAATCAGGTTCTTAAAAGAAGAATTTTAATTAAAGAAAAAGAATCGCCTCTGTAAAATCAGGATGGTAAATACCTTACAGGGTAATCAGATTCAAAACATAGAGAATCCCTCTAGGCAAAACCTTAAGTTACAAAAAGACACAAAAACAGAAATATCCATTCCATTCAGCACAACTTATTTTATCAACCATTTAAACAAAACAGAATCTAACGCATATCTAACTAGATTGCTTATTAACCCTTTACAGGAGTTCTGACCTGCATTCCTGCTCTGGTCCTGGCAAAAGCAACACACACACAGACCGAGAGAACCCTTTGTTTTTCCCCCCTCCGGCTTTTAAAGTATCTTGTCTCCACATTGATCATTTTGGTCAGGTGCCAGCGAGGTTGTCTTAGCTTCTTAACCCTTTACAGGTGAAAGGGTTTTTCCTCTGGCCAGGAGGGATTTAAAGGTGTTTACCCTTCCCTTTATATTTATGACAGCTGCAAAGGGAGGTGATCCTGTGTTTGTTGAATCTGTAGGTCCACAAGAGCCTGCAGCATCTGTGTTTGTTACTGGGGAAGCTGCACTATGTCCTGGTGCATCTCCTTCTCCTTTTCCTGCTCAGACTCCTGTCCACTCTTTCCTTCTCCACACAGTCTGCACTATTCACCCTCCAGGCCCTCTGCTGACAGTCTCATGCAGCACTGGTTTGCAGGATCTCACTGAACATGTCATCCTGGGCCTCAGGGGATCAGAGGAGGTGTGTGTGTATGGAGCCACCCCTGCAGCTTTGCGCCCTGCACGGCTGCCCCACTCTGGTTATGGCCCTGCAGTTTGGGAAGGCAACACCTCCCTATATTCCTCCCAGATCTGTGGCCTTCTGATATGCCTGTCACAGCTCCTTTGCTTTCATGTGGCGCTGCTGCTGACCCCTGTTGTACCCCTTCCTTCTCCTGAATCCCCCGTGCAATCTGCTCACAGATGTCCACATTTCTACGGCTGGTCTGTAGCAGGGCCTACACAGCCTCTGCGCTTCCCCACAGGCCCAGGAGATCCAATGTCTCCTGTCCGGTCCAGGGCAGAGTGTGTCTGGAGCGTATAGACAGCAAGGTCAGCTGGGCAGTTGCACGCAGGACTGGAGAGCGGCTAGGTGTACTCGCCAAGCTGAACAATTGGGAAAAGGCTGTTCAAAAATTGGCAGGGCTTTAAGGAGGCTGCGGCTGGTCTCTTTGACCCCTTGGCAGTAAAGTTCAGAATGGTGACCAGAGTGGCCAGGGTTGAGCAATGTGGGACAGCTGCTGGTGGACTGTTAGGATCAGCAGAGGTAATACTGAGTCTACATTCACACTGTGTCAACCTCAGTATATTGACCTTCATCTGAGCTAGGGTGACTGCAGGCGCTATTTTTTTATTCCTCAAAATTTTTAATCCTTTCTTGCCACTTATCCAATTCCAGATGTCACTACAAAGCAGGAGATTAAGAGATTATGACAAGTTGTCAGAATATAGGAGGAGATTAAGAGGTCTCGTTAGTGAAAGATAATGATCAACTCAAATGTAGATGGCTGGAAATTGTAAAGGGATACTGACAAGATGGAAACCATAGAGCCGGATGCTCAGCTGGCGTAAAACAGCAAAGCTCCACTGACTTTATGCTGATTTACACCAGCTGAAGATCTGACCTCCTATATTTAAAAAGAAGCTAGCATCTTGAAATGTCATCACTTTAAAAAAGGAGTTAAAGTTGTTTCAAATACTAGAGTGTCACTTTTAAGTTGACAGTTTAAAAAGAACATCCTTAGTAGTGTTGTTAATAACACGACTATGGATGATTAAAGTTGAAAGAACTTGTAAAATCCGACTGACTTTTCCCGCATGGGCTCGATCTGTTTCTTTTTCATATTTCACAGAGTAGATGGGTCAGTTTGACTTTTGTTATAGACAGGATCGCTTTGTGGGTCTCCTGTATTGGCTCAGAACTGTTGCTGCTGACTGAAGTCCGCTTAACTTCCAAAGCTATTTCATTTGAGGTATGTGTTCCTGATAACACTAATTAGGTTTCACATTCAAAAAGAGAATATAAGATTTTACTCAATATCTTCCAAACCCAAACATGCGGCTGAGGGTCCAGGATTCTCAAAGTTACTTAGTAACCTAACTCAGACTGATTTCTATGGGAATGAAGTGCCTAAATACCTTTGAGGATCTGGGCCTAAATTCCTTGAGTGTACCATTATAGACCGGCTAGCTTCGAGAAACATTCAGAAAAAACACAGAAGGAAGGAAGGAAATAGTCTTTGCTTTAGTTGCTGGTTTCCTATCAGCACTCCCACCTGTAATCCCCTACTTTGGGGATGGTGCCAGAACTGGGGTGGCCAGAGGCTCAGTTAGTGAATTCAATGGGAGTAGGTTTGGGCCTGAAGAAGCTACAGTTGTCAACATACAGGCTGACTCAGCTGTTCTTCAAGCAGTCAGATGGGGTTGGAGTAAAGCAGCACTCTCCTTACATTCTACTTCGCTGCAGGCTATGCAACCTGGCTCTTTAAAAGGGCTGCCAGATACTGGAAAGATGGTTTTCTCCCATCAGCAAAAGAAAAGAGAAGGCCGATCCAATAAGATAATTGGAGCTGTGTGGCTGTGTAATTACATTACTCATGATCAGTCATGTCAAAGGATGACTCACCCTTCACTCCCCTAGTTCATGTTGATCCTACAGTATCCCACTCATTTCAGTCAGTTCACATGTTGGCTCTTTAATAGTTCCTTTTTCTTTGAATTTCTCCTGGAAAATCATTCCCAACAATTAGAAGTTGCTTCGTCTTCCCTTTCCCAGGGTATTGAACCAGTACCTAAGCAAGGAGTTAGACGGCACAGAGTTGCCACCTCTCCGATGCAACTGTAGTATAGTGACCACAGTGCATATGGGGCCTGATCCAATGTCCTCTCAAGTCAATGGGAGTTTTTCTATTGACTTCACTGGAGGTTGCACCAGGCCCTATATTACTGCTTATTAGTGGCTGGCCTGTAAAAGGAGGAAAATCCTGCTAGCAGTGACAGCTGGAGGGCTCCTTTCAGAAGTGCTCTAACACCATGGGAATGGGAAGCATAGATGTTCTTAGATAAGCTTTGCTTTTAGAGTCGGAGGTGTCTGGTTTCACCCCTAGTGTGGCTGAGCTGTGGTCATGTAGCAAAAAAGCTCAGCGTGCACAACTGGGGCCAGGTTTTAAAGTGAATTCTGCTTTCTTTTAGGCACCACAACAAGTGGCTAGAGTTTCCAAGCAGCTCAGCGTGTTTGGTGCAGAGCTGTTTAGCAAATCTGGCCTTAGTTGTGGATCCTGAGCATTTGGCAATCTGATGCTATGGGTGATCACGGATTTGTTGTGAGTCTCTGACGTGGTCATAAAAGGTCCCATGGCACTCTTCAGAAGAGTGGAGGTGTTAGCTGCAACATCCTGGTCAGTCCCCAGGTGGGTAGCTGCATTCTCTCTAGGCATGTTTCCCACGCTCTTTCAGGTGAAGTTGTTCTTCCCTTCAAAGAATTACATAGAAGATTAGGGTTGGAAGAGACCTCCGAAGGTCATCTAGTCCAATCCCCTGCTCAAAGTAGGACCAACACCAACTAAATCATGCCAGCCAAAGCTTTGTCAAGCCTTCACTCTGCATTAACTTGTCATGTTGCTGGCATCCAGTGGTGGTTGCTTTCTACCCTACACGTTGCAGGGTAGCTGAAATGGTGTTCATAGAATCATAGAATATCAGGGTTGGAAGGGACCTCAGGAGGTCATCTAGTCCAATCCCCTGCTCAAAGCAGGACCGATCCCCCATTAAATCATCCCAGCCAGGGCTTTGTCAAGCCTGACCTTAAAAACTTCTAAGGAAGGAGATTCCACCACCTCCCTAGATAACGCATTCCAGTATTTCACCACCCTCCTAGAGAAAAGGTTTTTCCTAATATCCAACCTAAACCTCCCGCACTGCAACTTGAGACCATTACTCCTTGTTCTGTCATCTGCTACCACTGAGAACAGTCTAGAGCCATCCTCTTTGGAACCCCCTTTCAGGTAGTTGAAAGCAGCTATCATATCCCCCCTCATTCTTCTCTTCCGTAGACTAAACACCCCCAGTTCCCTCAGCCTCTCCTCATAACTCATGTGTTCCAGTCCCCTAATCATTTTTGTTGCCCTCCGCTGGACTCCTTCCAATTTTTCCACATCCTTCTTGTAGTGTGGGGCCCAAAACTGGACACAGTACTCCAGATGAGGCCTCACCAGTGTTGACTAGAGGGGAACGATCATGTCCCTCGATCTGCTGGCAATGCCCCTACATATACAGCCCAAAATGCCATAGCCTTCTTGGCAACAAGGGCACACTGTTGACTCATATCCAGCTTCTCGTCCACTGTCACCCCTAGGTCCTTTTCTGCAGAACTGCTGCCGAGCCATTCTGTCCCTAGTCTGTAGCGGTGCATTGGATTCTTCCGTCCTAAGTGCAGGACTCTGCACTTGTCCTTGTTGAACCTCATCAGATTTCTTTTGGCCCAGTCCTCCAATTTGTCTAGGTCCCTCTGTATCCTATCCCTACCCTCCAGCGTATCTACCTCTCCTCCCAGTTTAGTGTCATCTGCAAACTTGCTGAGGGTGCAATCCACACCATCCTCCAGATCATTAATGAAGATACTGAACAAAACCGGCCCCAGGACCGACCCTTGAGGCACTCCACTTGATACCGGCTGCCAACTAGACATGGAGCCATTGATCACTAGCCGTTGAGCCCGACAATCTAGCCAGCTTTCTATCCACCTTATAGTCCATTCATCCAGCCCATACTTCTTTAACTTGCTGGCAAGAATATTGTGGGAGACGGTGTCAAAAGCTTTGCTAAAGTCTAGGAACAACACATCCACTGTTTTCCCTTCATCCACAGAACCAGTTATCTCGTCATAGAAGGCAATTAGATTAGTCAGGCATGACTTGCCCTTGGTGAATCCATGCTGACTGTTCCTAATCACTTTCCTCTCCTCTAAGTGCTTCAGAATTGATTCCTTGAGGACCTGCTCCATGATTTTTCCATGGACTTAGGTGAGGCTGACTGGCCTGTAATTCCCAGGATCCTCCTTCTTCCCTTTTTTAAAGATGGGCACTACATTAGCCTTTTTCCAGTCGTCCAGGACTTCCCCCGATTGCCATGAGTTTTCAAAGATAATGGCCAATGGCTCTGCAATCACATCCGCCAACTCCTTTAGCACTCTCGGATGCAATGCATCCGGCCCCATGGACTTGTGCACGTCCAGCTTTTCTACATAGTCCCAAACCACTTCTTTCTCCACAGAGGGCTGGTCACCTCCTCCCCATGCTGTGCTGCCCAGTGCAGTAGTCTGGGAGCTGACCTTGTTCGTGAAGACAGGCAAAAAAAGCATTGAGTACATTAGCTTTTTCCACATCCTCTGTCACTAGGTTGCCTCCCTCATTCAGTAAGGGGCCCATACTTTCATTGACTTTCTTCTTGTTGCTAACATACCTGAAGAAACCCTTCTTGTTACTCTTAACATCTCTTGCTAGCTGCAACTCCAGGTGTGGTTTGGCCTTCCTGATTTCACTCCTGTATGCCCGAGCAGTATTTTTATACTCCTCCCTGGTCATTTGTCCAGTCTTCCACTTCTTGTAAGCTTCTTTTTTGAATTTAAGATCAGCAAGGATTTCACTGTTAAGACAAGTTGGTCGCCTGCCATATTTACTATTCTTTCTACACATCGGGATGGTTTGTCCCTGTAACCTCACTAAGGATTCTTTAAAATACAGCCAGCTCTCCTGGACTCCTTTCCCCCTCATGTTATTCTCCCAGGGGATCTTGCCCATCAGTTCCCTGAGGGAGTCAAAGTCTGCTTTTCTGAAGTCCAGGGTCCGTATTCTGCTGCTTTCCTTTCTTTCTTGTGTCAGGATCCTGAACTCGACCATCTCATGGTCACCGCCTCCCAGGTTCCCATCCACTTTAGCTTCCCCCACTAATTCTTCCCAGTTTGTGAGCAGCAGGTCAAGAAGAGCTTTGCCCCCAGTTGGTTCGTCCAGCACTTGCACTAGGAAATTGTCCCCTACATTTTCCAAAAGCTTTCCAAGTGTTGTATATGCAGTGTTCACCAGTTAATACCACAGACCAGTAAACCTTCATTATCTGAGGTGTTTTTGATGGGTCCTACTTCAGATATAAGAAATAAGTGAAGATATCACAGTAAAGTCAAATCACGTGGAGGTGCAAATGGTAATGTTGTTTACACTCTTACACAGATAGTGCTTCTTAAAGTGCTTTAGGAGCTTTGAGAATTTGAGGTGCTATTTCTATGTTGGGTGATAAAAGTTATTAACTTTAGTAGATCACTAAAGATAGGTATGGGTTTTCCAGGCAAATAAAAGTGACTAGTCCCAAAGAGCTTACATCTTAAATCAGACATAACACAGCAATGGAAGATGGTAAACAAGGGACTATTGAGAGGGCCAGGCTTAAAACAGTGAAGACCATAAGACTGAAATGTGTGCTTCATATTGGAGCCTCTCTTTTTCAGTTAGTACTTGGAAAAAGAGTCTGGAAAGATAGCAGGGGACGAAGTGAGCAATGGAAAGTTCACTGAAGAAAGTGAGTTTGGAGGAAGGATTTGAAGTTGCACAGCACACCAAGTGAGGGAATGTGGTCCAGCTGTCAGGGGAGCATGCTGAGAAGGAGACCAAGGGAGCATCAAGCTGAGCCTACTTGACACAATGTGGGGAGTGGCTGGGGATCAAGGGGAAGAGTCTAGGGGAGGAGAAGTTGGAAAGTGACATGGAAGAACTCTTGAAACCAGTGCAGGGGCACCACATTCAACAAGGCTGGTGAGGAGTCTGGTTCTAATGGCAGCATGTCAGCCAGATTTGAGGGATTCAGGGTCAGTCTTGGGGGAAGCTGCGAGAGTTTAGGCTATGGATAACCAGGGGATGGGTCAATGTTTTGGCCGTGAGGAAAAGTCAGATTTTGAAGGTACCATGTTATGGAGGAAGAATGGGCAGGATGCAGCAACAGCCTGCACTGTTAATCAGAAAACTGCCAGGTAAAGGTGATTCAGATGCTGCCTAGATTTGCTTCCGATTCTCCAAGACGAGCAGCTTCAGATTGATATTTTTATCTTTCTCTGCTTCCTGTCTTCATTTGAGGCCAAATTAAATAAAACATCTGGCGCCTCCCAAACCCACTTTGCACAAGCCTGGAAAGATCTGTTTGTAAATGGATGCGGAAGCAAAGACACTTATTAAAATAATATTTCAGTAGCTGGTGGGACTCGTAACCATCTAAACCGACGTGTTCTGATTCATCTCAGTCCAACCAAAACAGCCAGGGAATGGCTTAGAGCAGGTGCTGGCCACCCCACCTGTTCCCTATTTTTAAAACCAAACTGTGAAGCTTCCTAGGGGAGAGGAGAGTTTGTGCTGAAAGAGAACCTAGAGGCCAAGGGTTTTCTCTGTGATGAGACGGGAACCTAACTTCTGTCTCCAGGATGCCGGCTAGGGTAGTTCTTACAGTAAGGACAAAAGTGGTAAGAGCTCTTTGCTCCCAGGTCTGAGCAACCTCTCCCTGCTGATCCCCTATTTGTCAGGCATGATGCCTTCCAAACCAGCATCCTTCCCCTAAGAGGCTGGCCCTCTGCTCTTCCCTTTCTGAGGATGGGCTACCCACCTTCCCCCCTCATCACTAAGGGAAGTGTTTCCTGCAGGAGAAACTCTTGTGTTGAGATGTGGTGACGTTTTCCAAGCTGGAAATAATTGATGAGCTAGTAAAATTGTCCTGCACTCACTACCTGCAGGATGTGGGAGTGCCCTGGCAAACTCAGAATGGGTGGCAACTTCCTGCTTTCTTATATGGCTGGTTCAGGGCTCCTGCCCACTCTTAGAAGATGAGCTCCATGAACATGAAAAGGCAGCTGGCACACTCTCTACTCCAGGGATGGGCTTTCAGGACTCACTCTTTGCCAGCTGCTTTTTTGTGCACCTGGCTCTTTCTCCTCCCTGCTCTTCTGGGATGGGCCTAGGAGCATGAAACATCTGTCAGCAGCTTTCTCATGCAGCCACTGTTTTGCTCCTGCCTGTCCCTAGGGCTAGGCTTCCTGAACAAGTTCTTGGCCAACTTCTTCTCTCATGTGGTTTGCCCTCTGCACATGCCCCCATGCTAGAGGTGGGCCTGGGATTCCAGGGGGGTCAGAGAATCCAAACTCTGATTCCAAGAGACTAGACTTGTCTACAGGTGTCAGTTCATCTGCAGGGGACAAGGAGCAAGCTGGCTTGTCAGCTGGAGCTGGGGCTTCAGGTCCAAACTTGACTCTGGGATGAGTGAAGGCTCTGGTTACTGGAGTAGAGAGGCTGACAGCGGGGAGATGTCATGCTTGATCTCTTGTCACATAGAAGGAACTGGATAGCAGGTGGCAGATGTGGACAGGAGGTTGGGATTCTTGTGTCAGAGGGGAGGGTTGGCTGGCTGGGAGGCAGACTGGCGCCAGTCATTGCCCTTCTCTCTAGTGTGGGATCCTGGAGCTCAGGATTTCATTCATCTCCTCGCAGAGGAAGGGGTTTGGTAGGTGGGAGGGGGATGATTCATTTCCTTCTCTTTCATCCCTCTGGGGTGGGGGATGAGAGTAGAGACCCTTCTCTCACCACAGGGCTCTGACGTTCTACCAGTGCAACCCGCTGTTATAATCCCCAAGCCTCCAGGGCTGCCTGCTCCTGGACACTGCATCCCAGTGTTTATTGGGCCATGGCTCAGCATCATCCCCACTCTGCCTCCGCAATCCCACACCTCCCCAAGGCCCGCATCTCTTTCAAGGTCTGGATTTTCCACCTGCTTATTGTTTGCAGAGACCCAAGGCTCATTACCTTCTTTCCTGTGCATTAATGCAGAACCCTGCTGGCCTCCAGCAGATTTCCCACGTTGATTTCACATTCCCCCTCCCCCCTGCTGTATCATCATCTAGTGTGGAATTTTATGGCTTGAGAGATGACTGTCCAGCCCTTTCTCTGTCACCATGTCCTCTCCACACCCCCCCCCGCCCCGAGAGTGGCTTCCCCTTCTGTCTGGTGTTGGCTGGCCCCCATCCTCTCATCAGCGGGGTGAGCAGCACATGCACACAGGTCAATCATAAGACACAGAATTTTATAGCACCTTCCAGGCTGATGCACTCTACCTCCCCAAACAGTACAGAGCACCCATTAGAATGCAGCCACTTCTGGGTGGAAGGCAGCAGCTCGCTGCTGGGAGAGAAGGAAACTGGGCAATCCTCTGAGCAGACAGCATGGTGGGATCTTTAGCGGAGCAGACAAGACCTTGGTTTTTAAGGTCTCATCTGAAAGGCTCCTCAAACAGAAAACGGTGTGGAACTCAGTTTATTACTGAGGCTACAGGCTGCAATTTGAACCTGTGAAGCGTAGGTATTTAAAACCTGATGTTTGGGTCACTAGACCACCCCCTCTAAAGTCTCTCTGCCCTTAGCTATCCAGTAGCAAAAATACAGGCCTGTTTTATGGTGAGGGCCTGGTCGCTTATGCACTGATCCCGCCACAGAAACCAGCCTCAAAATCCCATGGGCTTTTGTTGAGTGTCCTGAGTTTGCCATGGAAGGACTGGGTGCTTCATGCCATTCTCCACACTACCAGTAGGAATCGGGGCCCTCAATCTGTGCCATCTGTGTGCACACACATACACACTTGTACAAAGGCTGGTGTTCAGGGAATCCCATAGGCTTAGCAGTAGCAGAGGGACCAATAAGTGCTTCATGCTAGATAATAGGATTTGCCTCCCATTAACACTGTGAAGATTATATGCATTCAGGCGTGCTCTGCTCCTGTAATGGTCTCATGCTTAACATTACATTTCTCAGGAATTGGCTTCAGGCAAAAACACAACTGGAAAACGAAGAGAGTGCCCAGCTAGCCATCTCTGTGACTATTCTGGGCCTCATGTAATCCAACTAAATGACTAAAAGCTTCTGGTTGGTTCTGTAACATGCTCAAATCAATAGGGTTTTAAGTTAGCCTTCCCTGCAATACAAGAACAAGAGAGAACTCTATGAAATTACAAGGCAACACAGTTGGACAGGAGATACTTTTTTACAATATAGTTAAACTATGAAACAGGTTGCCATGTACTGTCAAGGCAAATGGCTTGGCAGATACTAAAATATTAGGCATTTATGATACAAATAGCATCGCAGTTACACTGAATGGTTCTTACAATTTTTACCCTGGACATCCTCAGGCTTCAGGACATTTGCTCCTCCTTAGCTGGGGTCAGGAAGAATTTCTGCTGTAATACTGTATAAGGTATAAAATGGAGCATTTACAGTTTCTGAAGCATCCAGTGCTGGGCACTGGTAGAGATGGGATTCTGGCTGGCTGGATAATTGCCTGTACTCCTAATATTTGTAGGGTCTCGCTATCTTAAAGAACTATTAAACTAATAAACCCAGTTTTTTACTCTGTTTTTTTCCTAATACTCTAAAATGCAGGCCACTTTTTGTTTGTTTTTATTTATCACTTTTTTTAAAAGAAAAAAGAAAATGCCATGAATCACCCTACCATAACAAACCAGTATGTGCAGCTCTGTCCTCATAATCAACACAATAACAAACCAGCCACCTTAGCTGTGACTCCATGAGCAACCCTACAATAACAATCTAGCACATACAGCTCAGCATAAACCCTTGGCCAGAGAGGGAGAGCGAGTTTACTGCAAGTGTCTGGGGCTGCACCTGCCTCCTCTATGGTTACTGGTTTTGGTTTGGCCCATCCCTGGTGTATGGGTAATGTTGACAAAGCAAGAACGTAACTGGAAGAGTCTTGGAGACAGTGTTCCTGCAGGTTTAACTGCTGCAGTCAGTGAAAAGCAATGACTCAATGACTCTGGCTCAGGGAATTGGTGGTAGAGTATGGGGCCTCTTCCCTATTAGGATACATCTGCTCTTCCAGCTGGCAAATAGATTTCAGCTCAAGGAGACAGCCCTGCTCCAGCTCTGATTGAGCGAGTGTTCTAAAAATAGAGTAGAGCTGTGGTGTCGTGAGCTACAGGAGGGACTAGTCACCCCAAGTATGTGCCTACTGTCCATTTTCCAAACCTCACTGGAAGCTATAGCAGTAGAAGTGGGATGATTTTTAAGCACCATACATGTCAATATAATTCTATAACATTAAAGGGTTGACATTGAAGCTATAAAGCCAGTAATTGAAGCCAACACTTACCCCACATGTGCCTCACTAAATGCAGGTGTCTGAGCTAAATGCATGATTCTTCATGCCTATTCACTGTATATAATCTCATCACAAAAAAGAGGGCATGTTTGTGCAGGTATTAAGACTTGGGTAGTTTATTCAGCTTTCCTAAATTCCCCTTGCAGTTTCCATTGGATACAGGATACTTCTTCACTTCCTGTCTTAACTGCTTAGAGTTATTTGCATTGTTCAACAGCTGCCACAATCCATCTCAGAGGTGGCTGCATTTCAGTGGTGAATGAAATGGGTTGCTGGTTCAACCCCGCCCAGTAAGGGGCTATGTCACGCCTGGCTGTAACCCTGGGTGCTTCTATTCTGTGAAGCTGTGTCTCAGAGCCCTGATACCAGCAGCCTGCTCACAGCACAATAGTCTCTCACCAGCCTGGTTACTCCATGCAGGGTGACCCCAACAGCCCCAAGTTTCCTTCAAACCGTCTCCCCGGTAGTGTCCAGTCCCTCTCCCTGGACCCCAAACCCTTACACATTTGCTGCTCCTTTGAAGAGACAGTACCAGCCTTGTAGCCAACCAGCCAGCACATCCCTTGGCCCATACCACTTCCCACAGCCCCCATTGGCCTGGGATGGCAAACCGCGGCCAGTGGGAACTGCGATCGGTTGAACCTGCAGACGCTGCAGGTAAACAAACCGTCCCAGCCTGCCAGCGGCTTTCCCTGGTGGGCCGCGGGCCAAAGGTTGCCCATCCCTGGTCTACCTTGTGTGTCAATGTCATTTTATTGTCTCTCCTTGCTCAATTTACATTGGAGACACATTCAAGCAGGCCGAGCCACATTCCTTTATCTAGGATGGAGTGATTTAAGCCCTGCCTGCCAACCCCCTTTTAAGAACATTTTTCCAGCACATATTTATGATTTTGCATATATCATCTGTACACACACCATGCAATAATATTAATACCAGCTGGTGGCCAGTTTGCACGTGATACCTTACATGACACATTTTAGAGACAGATTATGACAACAGTGAGGTGGGGTACACTGAGCTGGTCAGGCCAGCTGAGGATTGCTGCTACCGACTGGGGAGCCCCTTGCCTTCTGTCAACGGAGTGCTCTTAGTGTCACAGCTGCACACTAGCTGACTCCGTCCCCTCTTAGAATCTGCTTGTCCTCTGGCATCGTGAGGCCTTAGAGAACATTGCTAGCTGCCAGACACATGTCGGGATGGTGGCTTGGCCAACTGGGATAAGGGCAGGAGTTCGATGCAGAGAGGGCAGCATAGAAAAACATACACAGAGTGGAGAGACTGTATGGCTAGCGTACCAGCCCAGGTGCTGAGAGCTCTGGGTTCTATGCTTGCCTTGGCCACTGCTCTGCTGTATGACTTGGGCAAGTCGCTTCCCCTATTTGTCCCTCTGATTTTCCTCCTACCCTTAGTCCCTACTTACACTCTATATAGACAATCTTACTATGTGCACATAGAGTACCTAGCACAATTTGGCCCCAACCTTGACAGGTGTCTTTGGGTGCTGCTATAATATACACGATGTTAGCACTGAGGAGCTGAAAGAACGGTACATGATATGAATTGCCATGCATGGCTTGTTATATTGCACTTGACGCAATCAAAACGATTTGAAATATAATTTAAGCATGCCGCTCCGGCAGGCAGTGTAGCACGATTTAGGTTTTTCGAAACACAAAATGTCCCAGAAAATTTAGCTTTCCATGGTAGCATCACATCCTTTCTAACAAAGCTCTACAGTTCCCAGCGCTGATTTGATCTGCAGTGACTGCATTCAGCTTTGATAAGAGACTCTCTCAGTTCGCTCTCTTCTTCTCCAACAAAGAACATTTCTGCCAGAGCTTGGCATGGGTCAGAAATTATTAGGGACTGTAAAACTTTATTAATCCCTGGGAAGCCTACTAATTTTGAATAAAGGACCACAGAGACTGAGGTGCCTTGGGAGAGCAGAAATCATAAATGAAGATCAAAGGCCTAGCAGCCACTTTATAAAAAAAAATCTTGATAAATAAATCTACTTTAGTTGTAGCAGTAATAACGACTGATGTCAATAGTGCTCTTCATCCAACCATACAGAGCTGGGAATAAAATTAGACTCCCAGTCCCCAGCTTGAACCACTGCCACGTGCTGCCTCCATATGCACCATTTGGAAACATCTGTCCTCTTCTAGGTGCTTGCAGGCAGCTCCGTGCAGGGCTAGTGAACAAAAGAGGAAAGGAGGGAGGCGGGGGGAGATGTGCAGATTTTGGGGAACCGGAGAGAATTTTGAGTCGCGTGACACCAGGCTCAGCTGAAGGCAGCTTTATACCGTACCTGATGGCGTATTGGCAACAGCTACGCTCACCCCAGTGACTGGCGGCTGCCTCTGCAGATACATCTGAGACAACTGAACTTTAAATCTCTAGTGGAGGCTTTGCTGGTGCATTTAGCAGAATAAGGCATTTGATTTCCAGCTGTCAGTCCCCATGGGGTTGCCACTGCCTGCTTCCCTGACCCTCCTGCTCTGGAGGAAGCATGTTGCTGTTCCAATTAGCCAGGTCTGGCCTGGATTTCTGGCAACATGAATCTGCCCTGAAAGGCTGAGATTTATCCCAGCTGGTTCCATGGAGACAGCCATACGTGGTTATGCCGGAGGTGTTAAACACGACCCTTAGTTAGCCAGCTCAGCTGAAACGCTCTTCCCCCCAGTTGCATTCTGCCTAACTCAGCCCTAAGCAGGCAGAACTGCAGCCTGGCTGGGGCTCAAGCGCACAATGCACCTCGCCTCCTAACAAGTCACACATTAGCTGTAATGGCTGAATCTAGGCCAGAGGAGGGCATCAGTGTCAGAGCTGGCAACAGAATTTGGGAATTCCTGGCTCCCAGACCCGAGTCCTGATCACTATGTAACACATCTTCCTGTAGCCCACCCTGTGCACCACTTAAATGCTTCAGTGGATTTCAGGTGTGTGCACAGAAATAAAAATTTGTCTGCTTTTGGAGGGGCACTTTCTGTGCTCCCCTCAGCTGAAGGAGCTGGCTCTCTCCTGGCAGCTGTAGGAACTGGCTGTCCGGCCCTGGAGGAGTTCTGTGCCACGGCCCTGCTGATTGCAGGGGCCTGTGCCTCGGCTTGCCCTCTCTTGCGCATGCCCCTGGATTTTCAAAGGGCATCTCCCAGTGTGACTCCGAAGTGTATGACTTGAGAGGGAGAGGGGAGTGCACTCAGATGGGAAATGGAGCCAATGTGAACATCTGGCTGGCCTGCCTTGCCAAGTTTGACACCTAGTATAAATCAAAGATCTTCCTTCCTGCACAGGAAGCCCGGAAGGAACTTCCTGGTGGCATTTTCGTAACTGCTCCTAGGGAACACATCTTCTATCCTCTCCAGTAGAAACTATGTTTTCTCTGGGAAGTTCACACGATTAAAGTTCTTTTTTTAGACACACACCGTTAGAACAATTCCGGCCAGAGGCTGGGAACGGGGATGCTGGTTCCTTCACCCTACTGGGTACAGTCAGGGTTGGATTTGTGCATCTGCCACTAATTAGGCTTCGATAGCAAAGAATTTGAAACTGATTACACCACTGACTGCCTGGAGGTAGGAAGAAATTTCCCCCTTGTAAGCAGCTTATTCCATAATTATCAATGATGAGGTTTCCTTTATCTTCTGGAATCTGGTATTAGCTATTGTCAGACAGGATACCAAGTTAGATGGACTCCTGGTCTGATCTGGCAACTGATGTTCCTACGTTCACTGCTTTATGACTCTCTCTTTACAAGCTCAGTGGTTTTTGATATGTACAGTTGCCCTGAGCCACCAGTTGAGATGCAGGCGTGGGAGCGTATGTTGAAATATGACCGTATATTAAAGGGGACAGTCTAGTAACTTACATTCATATGTGGGTGTGATGGGGTCCCCACCCCACACAAGGCCTGGAGCGGAGGGGTTAAAGTGGATAGGCAGGCCAATTAACTGCCCAGACTACATCTGAAGAAGGAGACGGGACAGGCCACTAATTGGAGATGGGCTCAGCTGGGCAGGAAGAGAAGAGGCCCGTATAAAGCCCAGGAGCTGTGAGCAGCAAGGGGCTGCAAGCAAGTAGTCTATAGTCACTCCCTGGGAGGAGGGAGTGTGGGCTGGCAAACACAGAAAAAGAGGGAAGCCCGGTAGGTAGGAAAAAGCCCAGGGAAACAGCAGCAAGGGGTAGCATCATACAGACCGTGGCTGCTTGTTATAGGGTCCCTGGGCTGGAACCCAGTGTAGAAGGTGGGCCTGGGTTCCCCTACCAGGCACTGGGGAGTGGTGCAGGGTGTTGGAGATGCCTGCCAGACAGCTGGTCTGGAAGGACTTTGATTTCCCCAAAAGGGGAAGACCTTAGTGACCTGGCTGGAGGGTCAAGCCACAAACAGGAAAGCTGCACTTCCAGGAGTGAGAAAGGGGCACAGGGTGAAAGAGATGATGGGTAGAGACATCACCAGAGGAGGGCAGCGCCTGGCCAGAGCTAATCCCCAGAGCTGCCAGGAGGAGGTGCTACCTGCAGTGAGTGGTCTGCATGACTGTGGGGAAATAATTGTTGATGAGGTAGTGTTATCTAGTAGTTAAAACGGAAGGATTGTGAATGAGGACTCCTCGGTTCTATTTCTGGCTCAGCCACTGACTTGTTGTGAGTCCTTGGGCAAGTCACTTCATCTCTCTGTTTCCCCTCTTACCCTCTGTCTTTTCTATTTAGATTGTGAGCTCTTTGGGCCACTCTCTTGCTGTGTATTTATATAGGTTTCAGAGTAACAGCCGTGTTAGTCTGTATTCGCAAAAAGAAAAGGAGTACTTGTGGCACCTTAGAGACTAACTAATTTATTTGAGCATAAGCTTTCGTGAGTGAGCTGTAGCTCACGAAAGCTTATGCTCAAATAAATTGGTTAGTCTCTAAGGTGCCACAAATACTCCTTTTCTTTTTGTATATTTATATAGTGTCTTGCTGAATGGGTTGGGGCCTTGATCTCATCTGGGACCTCTAGACACTACTGTACTACAAAAACTTAATAATTCCCACTTGTTTTCTGCCCTTGGGCACATCACTAAACCTCTCTGGGCCTCTGTTCAGCCCCAGTTCACAACAATCTTTACTAGAACTGCGTGAATAAGAACATAGGAGTGGCCATACTGGGTCAGACCAAAGGTCCATCTAACTGAGCATCATGTCTTCTGACAGTGGCCAGTGCCAGGTGCTTCAGAGAGAATTAACAGAACAGGTAATCATCAAATGATTCAGTGAATACTTTTTGGACAGATTTTGCCTAACTTTCCCTGCTTGTGTCTTGTGTGAGCTGTGTACACATTTTTGCAACTGTATTTCCTGAATAAATGATTGCTGATATGAATTCTTGGTCAGGAATTTGCTGGGACTCTTTGATATACAAACATGGGCTACATCAGTAAATTTTTATTGGACACAGAGGCCACGTGTTGTTGCTGGTGTTTCGATTCTCTGGCTGGATGAATGTAACTCTTTGGTTCAGGCTTATGGTGCAAGTTTTTTTGGGTTTCCACAAATATTCTCTTAAAATTCAGGATTTCCACCAACATTCCCGCTGGTGAACTCACTTGCCGAAATGTTCACACAGACAGGGGCAAGAAGATGGGTGAAGTGAATCCAATTGATTATTTTCAAGCAAATAGTCAGAGAGAACTTTCTATGATGTTCCCTCAGTTAAATAACTACTTCATAAGGGTGGTGGGAAGCTTCATCTGCCAAGCATGTAGATGTCTAGAGATGAAAAGCAAGACAGAAGTACCTATTCATTAGGTCGAGGCTCTTAACTTTTCCTCTCTGACCTGGCACCATAATTATATCTTCACTTATTAATTACCTTAAGAGCAGCTTTCATCTTCCAGTTGCCTGAATTGAGGGTGCTCTAACCACCTCTCTCCGATCAGCTGAATAGCAAGGATTAAGGGAGGTCACGAAGAGTGGGCGCTCCTGCCACCAATGAATTCTCTCTCATTTTGAAACATGTTCCTATTCGTATCTTGCCGTTATGATGATTAATTATTGTAAATGATTTATTACTTGTCCAAAGTCCTTGCCAAGGATACTGGTCTGACATCAGATCTTTTCCTAGGGAGCTGGTGGAATCTCCTTCCTTAGAAGTTTTTAAGGTCAGGCTTGACAAAGCCCTGGCTGGGATGATTTAGTTGGGGATTGGTCCTGCTTTGAGCAGGGGGTTGGACTAGATGACCTCTACTTGCACTATATTGATGACATCTTCATCATCTGGACCCATGGAAAAGAAGCTCTTGAGGAATTCCACCATGATTTCAACAATGTCCATCCCACCATCAACCTCAGCCTAGTCCAGTCCACACAAGAGATCCACTTCCTGGACACTACAGTGCTAATAAACGATGGTCACATAAACACCACCCTATATCGGAAACCTACTGACTGCTATTCCTACCTACATGCCTCCAGCTTTCACCCTGACCACACCACATGATCCATCGTCTACAGCCAAGCTCTGCGATACAACCGCATTTGCTCCAACCCCTCAGACAGAGACAAACACCTACAAGATCTCTATCAAGCATTCTTACAACTACAATACCCACCTGCGGAAGTGAAGAAACAGATTGATAGAGCCACAAGAGTTCCCAGAAGTCACCTACTACAGGACAGGCCTAACAAAGAAAATAACAGAACGCCACTAGCCGTCACCTTCGGCACCCAACTAAAACCCCTCCAACACATTATTAAGGATCTACAACCTATCCTGAAGGATGACCCAACACTCTCACAAATCTTGGGAGACAGGCCAGTCCTTGCCTACAGACAGCCCCCCAACCTGAAGCGAATACTCACCAGCAACCACATACCACACAACAGAACCACTAACCCAAGAACCTATCCTTGCAACAAAGCCCGTTGCCAACTGTGCCCACATATCTATTCAGGGGACACCATCACAGGGCCTAATCACATCAGCCACACTATCAGAGACTCATTCACCTGCACATCTACCAATGAGATATATGCCATCATGTGCCAGCAATGCCCCTCTGCCATGTACATTGGTCAAACTGGACAGTCTCTACGTAAAAGAATAAATGGACACAAATCAGATGTCAAGAATTATAACATTCATAAACCAGTCAGAGAACACTTCAATCTCTCTGGTCACGCGATTACAGACATGAAAGTTGCGATATTACAACAAAAAAACTTCAAATCCAGACTCCAGCGAGAGACTGTTGAATTGGAATTCATTTGCAAATTGGATACAATTAACTTAGGCTTGAATAGAGACTGGGAGTGGCTAAGTCATTATGCAAGGTAACCTATTTCCCCTTGTTTTTTCCTACCCTTCCCCCCCCCCCCCCGACATTCTTGTTAAACCCTGGATTTGTGCTGGAAATGGCCCACCTTGATTATCATACACATTGTAAGGAGAGTGGTCACTTTAGATAAGCTATTACCAACAGGAGAGTGGGGTTGTGTGTGTGTGTGTGTGTGGGGGAGGTGAAAACCTGAATTTGTGCTGGAAATGGCCCAACTTGATTATTATACACATTTGTAAGGAGAGTGATCACTTTAGATAAGCTATTACCAGCAGGAGAGTGGGGTGGGGGGAGGTATTTTTTCATGCTTTGTGTGTATAAAAAGATCTTCTACTCTTTCCACAGTATGCATCCGATGAAGTGAGCTGTAGCTCACGAAAGCTTATGCTCAAATAAATTGGTTAGTCTCTAAGGTGCCACAAGTCCTCCTTTTCTTTTTGCGAATACAGACTAACACGGCTGTTGCTCTGAAACCTTCCAACCCTGATATTCTATGATTCCTAACTCTTGCGTTGCCCTTCCTCAGCTGATCATCTCAGCTGTATAGTACTTCACAGTAATTTAGCTCCATCAGAGCAGTTTCTATGGGAAGCAGAACACGGTAATTGCATGCTGCATGTCAGATGAGAGGCACCTTACAGCTGAAAGGCCTTAGGCTGTGGGGCAAAAGAAGAGCGCTTTACAAACACCTTTTTTGCATTCCTTTAATGGAGGCCTCAGTGACTGCTGCAATATTTGGTTGTCTGTTGTGCAGCCCATGAGTGGAAGTACTTTACACAACGCACAGTTGACCTATGGAATTCGCTGCCAGAGGTTGTTGTGAAGGCCAAAACTATAATGAGGTTCAAAAAAGAGCTAGATAAGCTCATGGAAGATAGGTTCATCAATGGTTATTAGCCAAGATGGGCAGGGATGCAACCCCATGCTCTGGGTGTCCTTAGCCTCTGATTGCCAGAAGCCAGGACTGGATGACAGGGGATGGGTCACTTGGTTGCCTGTTCTGTTCATTCCCTCTGGGGCACCTGGCTGCTGTTGGAAGACAGGACACTGGGCAAGCTGCACTGTTGCTCTGACCCAGTATGGCCATTCTTTTGTTCTAACTCTTTAGTTGCTGAATTTACACACTATGAAAAGTGCATTCCCGGCAACCCAGATATGAAGTCAGGGCAGCAAACTGGGTGGGTCCCAAAGATGACACAATATCAGTGAATGTCAGGGTTGGGAGCCAGTGCTGATTGTGCTTCAGCTATAGGAATCTGTACAAGGAAATCTCGGCAAACTGAATTCCATCAGGAAACCCATATGCTACTTGAAAGGTTCTTAGAGCATCTTGTGCTGGTGCTTGAAGTGGAGATGTGCAAAGCTCCTGGATAAAGTAGGAACTGGTCCAGAGCTTCATCCGTCACAATGATCTGGACTGGACCTCGATGGAGGTTCTTCCTGGCTCCAGGTGAGACAAAGTACAAAGTGATGAAAGACCCCAGGAAAGGCAGTTTGCTCTTCAGAACCTTCTGGCCCAGTGTCATATGCAAGCCTGCTCTTCTGAAATCTCCATCCCTGGCTCCCAGTGCTATCCGGGGCTGCACTCCCCTTTGCCATGCTGTGATCGGAGATGTCATTATCAATAATGCTTGACAGTCACGCAGTGACCCGCCTCACTGATCCAGTGTGGCCGTTCCTCCATTCCTAGAGAATAGATGTAGCCTAAGCTTCCTCCATGCCTCCTCTACAAACTAGAGGGGCCACCTCTCTGAGCAGTAGGGGACCTTAGTCTATGTGGCCCACTGAGTCGTTGGCCTTTCTGCTGAGCTTGCCAACAAAGGGGCAGACTATTGCCAAGTGGGATGCTGCTGCTTTGTGATGGGGATGTCCCTCCATATGCGCTGGGCTGAGTTCCCCCAGCTCACTTCACCCAGGGCACAGACCAGATCAGAATTTTGCTTCACGGCTCATTTGGGAGAAACCCCCATGGCTCTGTACATTGGCTGCTCTGACCTGGCTGGTGTTCCACCAGCCCAGCAGGTTTTACCTTGCAGCGGGTCACGGGGAAAGAGAACATCCTGGCAATGTAAAAGCCTTCCCCAGAGTGGCTGTAGTGGCAGCTTTGTTCTCTCCCCTTAGCCCAAGGGACGTGCTCTGGAACACACACAGGAAAGAGGACTCCATCTGCACCTCGCGCCCAAACTTCAGCCAACATCTGGGGTGACTGGTGTTTGTTCTTTGGCTAGTCTGGGAATTCCCAAGCTGCCCACAACAGAGACTGGCCTTTAACTAATGGCTGGACAAATCTTGCGGGGAGTTTCAAGTAGTTGCTTCATGCTGGCATGTGCCACCCATCTAGCATGCTTCATAGGTTCATAGATACTAACGTCAGAAGGGACCATTATGATCATCTAGTCTGACCTCCTGCACAACGCAGGCAACAGAATTTCACCCACCCACTCCCGCGAAAAACCTCTCACTTATGTCTGAGCTATTGAAGTCCTCAAATTGTGGTTTAAAGACTTCAAGGAGCAGAGAATCCTCTGGCAAGTGACCCATGCCCCATGCTACAGAGGAAGGTGAAAAACCTCCAGGGCCTCTTCCAATCTGCCCTGGAGGAAAATTCCTTCCCGACCCCAAATATGGCGATCAGCTAAACCCTGAGCATATGGGCAAGATTCACCAGCCAGATACTACAGAAAATTCTTTCCTGGGTAACTCAGATCCCACCCCATCTAATATCCCATCACAGACCATTGGGCCTATTTACCATGAATATTTAATTACCAAAACCATGTTATCCAATCATACCATCTCCTCCATAAACTTATCGAGTTTAATCTTAAAGCCAGATAGATCTTTTGTCCCCGCTGCTTCCCTTGGAAGGCTATTCCAAAACTTCACTCCTCTGATGATTAGAAACCTTCATCTAATTTCAAGTCTAAACTTCCTGGTGGCCAGTTTATATCCATTTGTTCTTGTGTCTACATTGGTACTGAGCTTAAATAATTCCTCTCCCTCTCTGGTATTTATCCCTCTGATATATTTATAGAGAGCAATCATATCTCCCCTCAACCTTCTTTTAGTTAGGCTAAACAAGCCAAGCTCCTTGAGTCTCCTTTCATAAGGCAAGTTTTCCATTCCTCGGATCATCCTAGTAGCCCTTCTCTGTACCTGTTCCAGTTTGAATTCATCCTTCTTAAACATGGGAGACCAGAACTGCACACAGTATTCCAGGTGAGGTCTCACCAGTGCCTTGTATAACGGTACTAAAACCTCCTTATCCCCACTGGAAATACCTCTCCTGATGCATCCCAAGACCGCATTAGCTTTTTTCACAGCCATATCACATTGGCAGCTCATAGTCATCCTATTATCAACCAATACCTCAAGGTCCTTCTCCTCCTCTGTTACTTCTAATTGATGCATCCCCAGCTTATAACTAAAATTCTTGTTATTAATCCCTAAATGCATGATCTTACACTTCTCACTATTAAATTTCATCCTATTACTATTGCTCCAGTTTACAAGGTCATCCAGATCCTCCTGTATGATATCCCTGTCCTTCTCTAAATTGGCAATACCTCCCAGCTTTGTATCATCCGCAAACTTTGTTAGCACACTCCCACTTTTTGTGCCAAGGTCAGTAATAAAAAGATTAAATAAGATTGGTCCCAAAACCGATCCTTGAGGAACTCCACTGCTAACCTCCCTCCAGCCTGACAGTTCACCTTTCAGTAGGACCCGTTGTAGTCTCCCCTTTAACCAGTTCCTTATCCACCTTTCAATTTTGCTATTGATCCCCATCTTATCCAATTTAACTAATAATTCCCCATGTGGCACGGTATCAAGTGCCTTACTGAAATCTAGGTAAATTAGATCCACTGTGTTTCCTTTGTCTAAAAAATCTGTTACTTTCTCAAAGAAGGAGATCAGGTTGGTTTACCATGTTGTATTTTTTCCCATTTACCATTGACTTCAATGTCCTTAACTACCTTCTCCTTCAAGAATACTTAGAATACTGCTGTCAGCTCCTCCTGCTGCCTGCTCCTGGCAGGTTGGCCCATGGGCCAAAGCCTTCCTTGTGGCTTTGAACATACGCCTAGCTCTCTAACTCCTCCCGTGCCCTGTGATCTCCCTGTCCGGCTTCCCTTACTCCTTCCCACCCTTTCCAGCCCCTCTGTCCCTCCTAGCAGCCCCCACTATCCTCCCAGCTGCCCTGAAACATCCACCCGGCCCACCTAATCTCCTTCCTGGTCAGCTGTCCTGCTCCCAGCCAGGGTTGTGTGCGGCATGCTCACCTCCATCCCAGCCACTCTGGCCTTCCTTCTTTCACTGCTTTTCATGTGTCCCTCCTCCCAGTAGCTGTTGCCTTTGTACTCCCCTTTATCAGTCTTCTGAAGGGGGAAAAAAATCTGCCACAAACACTGAGCTCCTTATGTATTTCAGAGTCAAAATTCCCGACACTCTTCCCCTTTAAATGCTAGCTGCTTTCCAATCTGTTCAGGTTCTCCCAGCCAGAGCAGACTAGCGCAAGCCTGGAGAGCAGACAGGGACCCACACCAAAAGGCTGGATTTTAACAGCCACAGCACTTGAGAGTGCAAAGGCTAGAACCCAAGTATGTGGTTTCCAACTGCAGAGGTGCCTGAGTTTCTTCACGAGCAACAGCCAGTCCTCGGCTTTACTCCTCAGTGTTCAAGCACACACAGAGACAGAGCCAAGAACATGCAATATTGGGTTGCCACCTTTCTAACTGCTGGTAATCAGACTCCCGAGGCGCTGCCTCTGTTCTGCGTCTCCTCTGAGGCCCCACCCCTGCTCTGCCATTTCTCCCCAGGGCCCTGTCCCTGGTAGGAGGTGGCCCTGGCTGAGCAGAGGCTGGCATGGGTTAATGACCTGGCACCTCCCTCTGTCCTGCAGTAATCAGGCTTTTGGTTCAGGTGCCATTTAGGGTGGCCAGGTCCCCTTTTCGACCGGACTTTCCAATCGAAAACCAGGCACCTGGCAACGCTAAATGGCACTTAGACACAGTAGCCAAAAACCGGACTGTCCGGATAAAACCTGGACGAGTTGCAACCCTAGTGCAATATTCCAGCTTTATTCCTTCCCCCACATGCGCTGTACTCTCACCAAATAGTTCCTAGACATTGCTCTGCACATAAGCCGCTATAATGCCCCTTGCTGGGAAGCTGTCCTAACACCCACTGCCTCCTCCCAGTCACATAGACACATGCATACGCAGGACGGCCGGGGTGTGTTTACACACAGTTTAGCCAGCTATTAGTTCTGTTTATAACCCCTCTTAGATGAAGCTAAAAATACATCGAAGGGATCCAAACAAACCTTGATCCAGCCCCACTCTTCAGCCCAAATGGACTAAAAATAAAGTGACAAGCTTGCTACAAGTGGTAACACTAGCAGTGATCTGAGTTCCCCTGCAGGACACGTGATTGCCACTGCGGGGCCCATCTGCACAATGATGTCTGGCTCCCACCCATCTGCCTTAGTGGCAGGCAGCTCACTGGGCTCCAGATAGGATGCCTTGATCTTCCTTTCCAGAGCAGACACCCTTATCTAAACCACACCTTCCAAAGACCCTTGCTGAATAAACTACTGCTGCATTCCTCTAGGTCACTGCTTCAAACAGCTCTCGGTCAGCGGTTCAAATCCAGCTCCAGGATGACGGTGACCCAAATTCTTTAATATCTGATACCTGCAGGGTGGCCTCGGTGAAATGTGTGTGTGTGTGTCGTGTCTCTGTCATTGCTGGAGGACAAATGAACCCACCAGTAAGGGGCATCATTGTTGGCTGTCTCAGTGGAGAGACCAAGGGCTGAGCTGGCATGAAGCTAAGTTGCTGGCATCCCTTCCCCGGAGGGCACAGCAAGCATCTGGGGTGGTGGGTGGAGGGGAGTTTGCTGTCACTGCCTTGCTGTATACTCAGGGCTGGTGCCGCTCACCAGCCCTAGACTTGCTTCTGAAATGACTTAGGAAATGGATATTAAAAGGACAAAACCTCCAAGTAGCTAGAAGGCAGTTCTGCTGCTAGTTCAAGGCTGCCTTTGTTCATTTCCAGCCCTGCCACAGATGTCCTGTGTGACCTTGGCAAGTCACATGAGCTCTGTGCCTCGGTTCCTCATCTGTGAATTGGGGACTAATACTTCCTGTAGCAGGGTGGTCACCCGCTCATGCCCTGAAGGGCTGAAAAGCCAGCCCTTGGAGAGGGCTGTGGGCTAGAAGCTGGGCTGAGTGGGGAAGTAGCTGCAGCTGGGCCATGCTCCAGTCAGGGCCCAGCTGGCCCTTATGAAGGCTGGGAGCCAGAAGCTCAGGTAGACTCTCTCTGGCTGGAGAGTGAGTGAGGGCCTGACCTGACCGTGGGGGAAATTCACCCGGGGGACCTAGAGTGAGGCAGGGCTGGGGAAAGGCCTCAGGAGCCAGGAAGCCCTAGGCCAGCAACTCCCCAGGCTGCAGGGCCTGGTCCCAGGCCCATATAGGTATTGGGGCTGCCTGAGGATGGGTAAAGGCAGGCAGTCCAAACCCGTTGCTGCCTGTGATGATTGGCTTTTACACTGCAGTCCGCCCCAGTGTGTGGGGGCTCAATGGTGACTGGCAGTAGCCACGACTGAGGCAATGTGGGGATAGTGGGTGAGGTTTCCCTGGGGTGGGGAGACCCAGGGAGTGGGGGTACTGCCAGGGGGCCAGCACCCAAGGCAAGGGCACAGGGTCATGGGAAGGATTGGGGGCCGGGGCCAGTGCCTAAGCAGATCACCGGCCTGCAGAGGGTGCTCTGGGCTGGAAATTGAGCTAATTCCCAAGGATGACCAGCAGGAGGTGCAGCTGGGTGAGTCCAAACACTCACACTTCCTTTCTCCCTTGTGTGTGCAGACGCTAAGCTCTTCAGGGCAGGTGCTGTCTCTCACTGGATTGTGTACAATGCCTCGCACAATGGGGGGCTCTGGTCTCAGTCTGAGAACACTAGGTGCTGCTGTAATACTACTAATATTAAAGAGAGCTTGAAATCCCATCCCTTGCCCTGATGGGCCCCGGCTACGGTGAAGCAAGCCAGAGAACGTTGTGTTTGACCTGTCCACCTCTCTGCTGCTGATTCCTTTCTTGACCCATCGGCAAGTGCCCCGAACGATCTCTGAGCACAGGCAATGTGCTGCCTGCCTGCTCCGAGCGACCCTGCCAAGCTCTGTGTTGCCCCAACCTCCTTTTGTCGAGAGCAGCCTTCTAGCCAGAGTCACTTCTTGAATTATCAGCTGGCTTAAGTGGCAGATAAAGCACTTAGTTCATGGGAGGCAATTGAGATTTACACACAGGAGCCCATCACCAGCTTCCTGGGCTTTCTTCCTGTTTGGATTGAAATGAAATGGAGCAAGCACAATAACTCCATCCTGGCAGCTGAGTGCAGAGCCCCGGCCTGTGGAAACCGCTCTGCTGTGCCCGCCGCTCATGCACAATGTGCGCTTTGTGGGGCTGTGCTGAGAACCCGTGGGGCACAAAGGGGCTGCTTCTCTGCATCGCGGAAACTGGCAGAGTTCAACAGAGCCCGTCCTTTTTCTCCCACGAGCCGGTTGGCATGGCCAGCCCTGGGAGCGGTGGCTGTATCACACTGTTGGTTACGTAGTCCCATCAGCAATGTGTGATGAATCTCTTATGCCCGTGGTTAGGGAATTTACAGCGGCTCAGAGCGCTCTGTGCAGTGGGTGTGCTCCGTCTGCTAAGCACACTTCCTGTTCTCCTGACTAGTGGCAACCGGGCATTTTGACTAACAATGGCTGTTGGGTTAAAATAAGAGCCAACTTGGACTTCTGCCCATTCCTCATATGGAGCCTGAAGCTTTTCTGGGCAAATTGGGGTCCCCCTTTCTACCTTTATTCCTCTTCCCTGCAGTGAGATCTGGCCTCTGGGACTTTAATAATATTTAGCACTTAAATCACATTTTTCCATCCACAGCTCTCCAAAAGCGGGTTTTTTGCCCCCATTCTTCCAGTAAGGAGGTGGGGCAGGGAGATGAAGTGGCTTGCCCATGGTTACATGCTGAGTCAATAGCACAGCCAGAAATAGAACCCAGGCATCTGGCCTCCCAGTTTGGTCTCCTATCCCCTGCCCCTTGGAAATCCCAGATTTTTCCTCATCTGAGAGAGGGAAGCCTCCCACGCTGGGTCCAGGAAGGAAGGGCAGCAGGGCACCTGATGCCTGTTGAGAGGTGATTTGCCTACCCAGCTGTTACTACTGAAACTGGCTTCCTAGCACTGATAGCCCCTCACCTCCCAGTCTCTTTTTCAGTGTTAACTTTGTTGTCCCGGGAGCACATTTTAGAAGGAAATCTATACTGAGAGAATAGCTCAGAAACTTTACAGGGAGCAGGCAGGTGAAAGAGGGCAAGCTGCTGGGAGACCGGAAACACTGCTCAGCTTTAGGTTTTCTAGCAGGGTTCTCGCTTCTTGTTCTGAAAAACACCCCTCTGTCAGACTGGGACTTTTGTAACTGGACTCACTATTCACCACCTGTTGGGTTGAGGACTGTTTGCACTACAGGGATGAGCTTGTCCTTCCAAAGGCACATGGGATCATGTACATTGCCTAACATGCAGGTACATGACATATTCTGGTATAAAGCCAATGGCTGGCCCTTTGTGTTTGAGAAATCATAGGACTGGAAGGGACTTCAAGAGGTGATCTAATCCAGTCCCCTGCATTCAAGGCAGGACAAAGTGTTATCTAGACCATCCCTGACAGGTGTTTGTCCAACCTGCTCTTAAAAATCCCCAATGATGAAGATTCCACAACTTCCCTAGGCAATTTATTCCAGTGCTGAACCACTCTGACAGTTAGGAAGTTTTTTCCTAGTGTCCAACCTAAACTGCCCTTGCTGCAATTTAAGCCCATTGCTTCTTGTCCTATCTTCAGAGATTAAGGAGAACAATTTTTCTCCCTCCTCCTGTAACAATCTTTTATGTACTTGAAAACTGTTATGTCCTCCCTCAGTCCTCTCTTCTCCATACTAAATTAACAAAAAATTTTCAATCTCTTACCTCATAGGTCATGTTTTCTAGACCTTTAATCATTTATGTTGCTCTTTTCTGATCTTCAACTTGTCCACATCTTTCTTGAAATGTGGCACCCAGAACGGGACATAATACTCCAGCTCAAGCTGTATCAGTGTGGAACAGAGCAAAAGAATTATTTCCTGTGTCTTGCTTACAACACTCCTGCTAATACATCCCAGAATGATGTTTGCTTTTTTTTCAATAGTGTTACACTGTTGTCTCAGATTTAGCTTGTGATCCGCTATGCCCCCAGATCCCTTTCCACAGCATTGCTTCCTAGGCAGTCATTTCACATTTTGTATGTGTGCAACTGATTGTTCCTTCCTAAGTGGAGTACTTTGCATTTGTCCTTATTGAATGTTATCCTATTTACTTCAGACCATTTCTTCAGTTTGTCAAGATCATTTTGAATTTTAATTCTCCAAAGCATTTGCAACCCCTCCCAGCTTGGTATCATCTGCAAACTTTATATACGTACATAAGAACAGCCATATTGGGTCAGACCAAAGATCCAGCTAATCTGGTATCCTGTCTTCCAACAGTGGCCAATGCCAGGTGCCCCGGAGGGAATGAACAGAACAGGCAATCACCAGGTGATCCATCCCCTGCTGCCTCTCCTAACCTCTGGCAAACAGAGGCTAGGGACACTATCCCTGGTACTCTCTATGCCATTATCTAAATGATTGATGAAGATATTGAACCGGACCCAGGACTGATCCCTGTGAGACCCCACTCAATATACCCTTCCAGCTTGACTGTGAACCACTGATACTACTCTCTGGGGATGGTTTTCCAACCAGTTACACACTCACCTTATAACAGATCCATCTACGTGGTATTTCCCTAGTTTATGAGGTCATGCGAGACAGAATCAAAAGTCTTACTAAAGTCAAGATACAGTACATCTACCACTTCCTACTAGTCACAAGGCTTGTAACCCTGTCAAAGAAAGCTATTAGGTTGATTTGACACAATTTGTTCTTGACAAATCCATGCTGACTGTTACTTAGCAACTTATTTTCTTCTAGGTGTTTGAAAATTGATTACTTGATTATTTGCTCTATTATTTTTCCAAGTACTGAAGTTAAGCTGACTGGTTTATAATTCCCCAGATTGTCCTTATTCCTCTTTTTATAGATGGGCACTACATTTGCCCTTTTCCAGTTCTCTGGAATCTCTCATGACTTTTCAAAGATAATCGCTAATGGCTCCAATATCTCCTCAGTCAGCTCTTTGAGTGTTGGAGGGTGCATTTCATCAGGCCCTGGCGACCTGAAGACATCTAACTTGTCTAAGTAGTTTTTAACTTGTTTGTTTCCCTATTTTAACCTCTGATCCTACCTCATTTTCACTGGCATTCATTGTATTAGATGCCCAATTGCTATTAAATCCAGGCTACACACACTGGCCTGGACTAAGTGATGACAAAGTCTGGGACATTGGGGAAAGGGAGAAGCTTGAGCCTGTCTGACTTCTACACCAGCTCCAGAATGCTCCCCTCTAAATGGAAGAGATACGACAAGCTGCCACGCCAAATTTTACTCAAAACCTTCCCAGTTCCTGGGAGCAGGGCCTCCCTCTATGACACAGCAGTTGCACTCCAGCTCCCATGTGAGCTTGTTAGCAGCGAGTTGCCGAAGTGCTTTAAGAGACTCTGTCAAGTTGATTAGCCCTGATCACCAGCCTCACTTATGTAATGAGTGTGACACACACAGGAGTGCTTGGGAGAGACTGTACTTTAATTGCCAGCACAAGTTACATGACATGTATCAGGTTCTGAAGGCAAGTGCCCCATCACGTACGTAGACAGCGTAATGTTCACTGACTACTGTGGCTTTTATTGCACCTTTAAAGTGGGGCTGTGGTCAGAAAAATGATTTAGAGGTATCGATTGCCGCTCGTGTAGACATACCGCTGCTAGCTTTAATCTAGCTAGCATAGGTCCTGGAGCAGCAAAGCTGCAGTACCATCGGTTTCTGTGCAGGCTAGTCCTACAAGTAATTACCCCGGGGTTCCAGGTGGGTTTGTGCCAGATCTAGCTAAGTTAAAGTATTGACATACCCTATGTAAAATGGCACCTTCCTCTTAATTCCCTGCTCCCTGGGTCTCTGAATCAGATCTGTTTAAGGGACAAATACAAACAAGTTTTGACAGCTCTTATACACAGCAAAGATGACAAAGCTACAGACAGCAAGCTGGATCCTAGCTGTCTCATGCATCAGCAAAACAATTAAATTCTGAGAGTGAGGTATTGCACGGTTTGTATCTCAGGTCACAGGATAAAGCAGCAACATTGACATTTTAAAAATGAAATCTTCTCCCTAGTTAAATTGAGCAAATGTAGAGCCTGATCCAAATCTCTTTGACATCAAGGAAATTCTCCAGGCATGGTGGAGCAGCTCAGGAAACATGGCTTGGAACTATTTCTTTTGGGCCTCAGCTGACAAATGGAGTGCGCTGCTACGTTTCCTGTGGGCATGTCTCCTTGTATTTGCTTTGGGGTCAGAAATTTGCTCCTGCTACAGGACAGCAAGGGGCTTTTGTAATGCCACACTTCCAGGTGGGTCAGCGGCAGCAGTGATTGATCCTGGGACCTCTTGATCTAAATACCGGATGTGCCTCTTGTCACTGGCTGTGCTAAAAGACTCTTCTGTTAAGCAAGACTATAACAAGCCATAGCTACCACTAGAAAGGGATAAAGTGCCACACTGAGTGGGCATAGGTTACATACTCCCCCTGGCTGGGGAAGCTGGTCCTGAGCTTTAGAATTCCCCCTATGAGCCATGTAACAAGCTGGCTTTCTCTCCAGCTCACAAATGAGCCACTGCCATGGTTGTCCCCCCCAGCTGAGTGAGTGGCGTTGCAAACTAGAAGAGGGGGTTGCCCCTCCTGCCTTTCCACTCAGTTTGGGGGCCCATCTCAGACAAGGGTGCCATCCTGCCTATCCCCAGGGTGCCAGCAGTCAGAGCCTCATGTATCTCTCATGCTGATAAGTACAAAATCATTGCATTTAGAATCCCGTACAAAGCCTGTCTGTGTGTCTGTTTCCATATCCCTCAAGAATTAAACTGTAAGCTCAGCGCACCCATATGGCGAGGGTTGTTAGTTTTGGTGAGATGTGTTCCTGGAGGTTTTATCATGTGACATAATCTTTAATTTAAAAGATTAATCTTTAATTCCTGGAGACTCCAGGACAATCCTGGAGGGTTGGCAGCCCTCCACACAGCTGGAGTTCTGGGAGAGGGTGTGTTTAAGCTACGGCGAAGTCTCAGGGGTCAGTACTGGTAATAGCAGCTAGACATTTGGACTGAGGGATCTCAGCCTCAGAAGGGGCTGGTAAAGAGAGGGCCTGGACCCCAAGAGCATGCTGAGAGACCCCAGCCAGAAGCAGTGCCTTGGGCCTTTTCAGACTCAAGAGGCTTAGAAAGCATGTGGACTTAGTGGGGTGGGCCCCAAACACAACACTGTCCAGTTGAGGGAGCTCTACCAGGGCTTTGTGTGTGTGTGAGAGAGAGTGACGGGGGCCACCTAGAGCCCCTGGCATGGGGAGAGGGTAGAGGGGTTGCCAGGAGTCACTGAAGTAGAGAGGTATGGAAGGGTGGCATACATGGATCCTGTAGGAGGGAATGGAGGGAGGTAAGTTGCAGCCTGGGTGACTGCCGTGAGCTCGGCCTACAGAACTTAATAAGTGTGCGACCAGATTCTCTGCTGCCCCCAGTTCCTACTGTGTGTGCAAAGGGAGGGGGCTTTCAGGGAGCTGGCTGCAGTTCCCTGACTCTCTGGTCAGATTTGCAATTGTCAGGCTGGGGTTTAGAAGCTCCATTCACTCTCAACAGCCCCCATGGAACAGCATGTACCCCCGAAACCAGAGGTGGATTATGGTTTTGTGGGGCCCTGGGCCAGAGCAAGTGGGGGGCCCTTCCCCACCCCTTTCACCTGCAGTCCCCCCTGGTCTGCCCCTCTGGTGTTCCTGCAGGGAAATGGGATAGGGGCGCGTGGGCAGGGCAAGCGGGCGGGCAGAGCAGGGCGGGGCATGGGGGCACCCATTTTCCTGGCTGTAGTGGTTATATTTGAACATCACCCCAAAGGGACACAAACATCCAGCCCCCAGACTGTCTTTCTCATTAGGAGGCACTGAGAGAATACGTCCTTCCTTCACTGTATGGAATATTGTAAAGCATATCATTCAGAGGTGCTCACCCACCCTCTTAAACAGTAAGATTTTCTTTCTCCACCCCCCCCATCCACCGCCCTACATCTATTTTACAGGAACTTGAGTCAACTCTTGCCTCTTTAAAACCTTCCTCTTCATAAATAGCCTTGCCTGATAAAAGTAATAACTTCCACTGGTATAGCCCATTTCAACCAAAGCGCACACTCTAGATTCACAGATTCCAAGGCCAGAAGGGAACACTGTGGTCATCTAGTCTGATCTCCTGTATGACACAGGCCAGAGAACTTCCCCAAAATAATCCTTTTTGATGAAGACTTTGTTGAAACCAAAATGTCTCGGAGATTTCATTGAAAATATTTTGACCAGACCAACTCTGTGCAGTGCAGCTCAAAAGGTAGAATCCCACAAACTGAACTACCAACACCCTTTCATGCAGGACACTGGGGTTTGCTGGATGTCGCCAGCCAAAGCCATGTGCAGCCTCTCTAGCTTGTGGCAGCCGCTAACAAGAGCAGTCCAGCCCATGCACATGGCACAGCTGCCTTGGTAATTGTTTAACTTTCATAGAGTGCTTTTCATCTTGTTAAATGTTTCCCTCTCTGGGTGTTAAAGTATGAGAACAGATCAATATCTCTCAAACCTCTCCCATAAAGATACACTTGATTTGCCTTCATACATAGGCATTCTGTTCACCCGTCCTGCCTCTTCCCCCCACCCCCCTAGTAAAATAAGCTGCAGGCAAAGAGCAATTGAAGGTTATTACTAGGGCTGTGAAGCGATTAAAAAATCACTGTTAATTGTGTAATTAATCGCACTGTTAAACAATAATAGAATACCATTTATTTAAATATTTTTGGATGTTTTCTACATTTTCAAATATATTGATTTCAGTTACAACACAGAATACAAAGTGTACGGTGCTCACTTTATATTTTTGATTACAAGTATTTGCACTGTAAAAAACCAGAAATAGTATTTTTCAGTTCACCTAACACAAGTACTGTAGTGCAGTCTCTTTATCATGAAAGTTGAACTTATAAGTGTAGAATTATGTACAAAAAATAACTGCATTCAAAAATAAAACCATGTAAAACTTTAGAGCCTACAAGTCCACTCAGTCCTACTTCTTGTTCAGCCAATCGCTCAGACAAACAAGTTTGTTTACATTTGTAGGAGATAATCCTGCCTGGTTCTTGTTGACAATGTTGCCTGATGGTGAGAACAGGTGTTCTCATGGCACTGTTGTAGCCAGAATTGCAAAATATTTACATGCCAGATGCACTAAAGATTCATATATCCCTTCATGTTTCAACCACCATTCCAAGGGACATGTGTCCCTGCTGATGACGGGTTCTGCTCGATAAGAATCAAAGCAGTGTGGACCGACACATGTTCATTTTCATCATCTGAGTCAGATGCCACCAGCAGAAGGTTGATTTTCTTTTTTGGTGGTTCGGGTTCTGTAGTTTCTACCTTGGAGTGTTGCTCTTTTAAGACTTCTAAAAGCATGCTCCACACCTTGTCCCTCTCAGATTTTGGAAGGCACTTCAGATTCTTAAACCTTGGGGTGAGTGCTGTAGCTATCTTTAGAAATCTCACATTGGTACCTTCTTTGTGTTTTGTGGAAATCTGCAGTGAAAGTGTTCTTAAAATGAACAACATGTGCTGGGTCATCATCCGAGACTGCTATAACATGAAATATATGGCAGAATGCCGGTAAAACCGAGCAGGAGACATGCAATTCACGCCCAAGGAGTTCAGTCACAAATTTAATTAACGCATTTTTTAATGAATGTCATCAGCATGGAAGCATGTCTTCTGGAATGATGCCCAAGTATGAAGGGGCATATGAATCTTTAGTGCATCTGGCATGTAAATATTTTGTGATTCTGGCTACAACAGTGCCATGAGAACACCTGTTCTCACTGTCAGGCGACATTGTCAACAAGAACCAGGCAGCATTATCTCCTGTGAATGTAAACAAACTTGTTTGTCTTAGTGACTGGCTGAACAAGGAGTAGGACTGAGTGGATTTGTAGGCTCTGAAGTTTTACATTGTTTTGTATTTGAGTGCAGTTATATAACAAAAAATGTACATTTGCAAGTTGCACTTTCACGACAAAGAGATTTCCCCACAGTGCTTGTATGAGGTGAATTGAAAAATACTATTTCTTTTGTGTATCATTTTTACAGTGCAAATATTTGTAATAAAAACAATACACTTTGATTTCAATTACAACACAGAATACAATATATATGACAGTGTAGAAAAGCATCCAAAATATTGAATAAATTTCAATTGGTATTCTATTGTTTAACAGTGCAATTAAAACTGCAATTAATTTTTTTGAGTTAATTGCGTGAGTTAACTGCGATTAATCGACAGCCCTAGTTACTACTGCAATATACATTTCCTTAAGTGTCCCATTCAGAAAACTATTGGAGTTGCAAGCATTTGGTAATGCAGCCACAATCCAAAGTTACCGGACTGCTCCTAACCAATAAACTTTCAATTTCCGACCAGAGCGGAAAGTGCTCTAATCATTTTAAATTGCTTTCTGATGGATGAACGTGCACAAGCCTCAGATTCAGATCCAACGAGGCAAGCATGTGCCTACCTTTAAGCACAGGGGCAAAGTACCTTGTTGAATCGGATCCATAGGGTTTAAAATTTGAGGAGTTAAAATTTTGCCCCGGGGGATGGGGGGAAAGAGCATTAAACTGTTGGAACCAATGCAGTGCTATCATACAGCTCTTCCTACTGAAGAGTCTCACACTGCAGATGGATAGATGGTACCAAAGTTAGTGTGAGCACAGACACTATCCAAGTGTAAAACATTATCCAACACCTGCGGCCAGCCAAACTGACAACAGCTCTCTCAAGTCATATTTGCAGCTCGAGGAAGACAGTGGGCTTGATTCTCCTTTCAACTGCTCTTTTATCAAGGGTTGTGGTGGATTCTCTATCCCTGGCAATTTTTAAATCAAGATTGGATATTTTTCTGTCTGCTCTACCCAAGGAATTATTTTGGGGTCCCTTCTGGCATTGGAATCCATGAATCTATGAAATCTGGAGTAACTTCACTGATTTTAAAGGAGTCATACTGACCTCAAACCAATGTGTGATCAGAAACCAGCCAGTATCTTCTGTTTTGCTTTTGTATCTTATCTACTTCCAATACGTTTGAAATTCAGTTTTGCATTTAGGTCTTGCTGCACGTAGTCTTTGATTTCTCAAAGTGGGAGAAAATCTCCCCAAGATAAATATGATTGATTGGTCCTGTGTAGTCAGTAATTGTGGCTGCCAGAGTGGCAGCCCAGATACTGTATAAGTTCTGTTTTACACCCATGTGTGTGTCTGTGTGTATGTTAATGTAGCTTACAGGAGGCAGGTTGAGAATTTAAGCACTTTTAACAACAAAAATGTACTTTTGGAGCTAAAAATATGTCCTCCTTGTGGTTACGTCTAAAATTTTATCTCCATTTCCATTCCAAATGATTGATAAACAAATCCCATATAAGACAAAGTGGAATTTCTGACACAGCTTTATATCCAGTATCTTACAATATATGGCGTTTCAACTTGGCTTTATTTTTAAAAAATCTCACTGAGATCTATAATAGAGGCAGGTATAAGAAGCCCTCCATGCTTGTATCCCTGGGATAATACCCACAACACTGCATAGCCGAGGACTAATTAGCTGCAATGTTTTGAAAACTTGGAATGCTAAACAAGTGCTAAGTATTATTACTCAATAAGTAATGATTCTATATTACTGAAACCTATTCTCCTTCCACTCCCTCTACCCTACTTCTTCCTTAGGCTCTGGATCATCCTCTTAAAACCTGTTTGCTAAGGCACCACCCTTTCTTCGAAGGCCTGATCTATACCTAAAACTTAAGTTGACCTAGTTGCATCACTCAGGACTGTAGAAAAATTTCACGCCTTCTGCAAAGTAGCTTGGTCAACCTAACCCCACTGTAGATGCAGCTGGGTCGACAGAAGAATTCTTCCATCCACCTAACTACCACATCTCCGAGGGATGGATTTACTGCAGCGACCGAATAAACTTCTCCGTTGCTATAGTCAGTGTAGATATACCCTTCATTCAAATCCCTCCTAGAATCTGATGAGTTTGTTGCCTATGTGAGTCAATATAAATAAAACTATATCTTTTAAAGAACCATCCAATTGTGCCATGGCAGACCATGAGTTAATAACTGCATAAACTAACTCTCTAGTTAAGAATAAAAAGAATTTATTTGGGCATAAGCTTTCGTGGGCTAAAACCCACTTCATCAGAACACGGCTACCACTCTAGATAATTATAGTTACTCTGGCCTTCATCCCCAAAGTATCTGAGAACCTCCTGAATATTTCAAAATAGAAATAACAGCAATCTCTCGCTTTGTTTCCAGCCTGTGGGTGAAATAGATGAATTCTAAATGCAGCAAGGCCCGGGGTCATTCCTATCTCTTCAAGTAGTTTATAATCACGGCCCAGATCCTGTTTCCTGTGCTCATGAGTCCCTCCTCGCTGGTTGACAGCCTCATTGTCCTGGTGGAATGTAGCTGTCCTAGGTGGTTGTGGTTATGGAGGGAGAGTCTATCTCTGTGGTAATTTCATGGAGGGCTTTGAATATCAGGGCAGAAATATGGAATTGGTCCCTGTATTCAGTAGGGAACCACTGCAGTGAGCTTGATGAGCTCATGGTGATCCACGCTGCTAAATAGACCGGCTGCTGAGTTTTGAATCAGTTGGAGATTTTTCTGCCTGTGAGACTTCCTTCCAAGATACAGTGACTTGCAATTATCATGCCTGGAGGACAAAAGTCCTGTTGAAAACTACCGACAGGTCCAAGACTGATAGGATGAGGTCCCATATTCTGGTCAGTCATATATGGAAGTGAGCATTTTTTCCTACCACTGCTGTTTGGGCATCCAGTGGAAATGAGGAGTCTAGAAGGGTTTGAAGGCTGCAGAATAACTCAATGATTTGAGAGCTCTGGACAGTGGAGGATTCTACAGAGCAGGCAAGTTCTTCAAAGTACTTGTCTATTTTCATCTTTCCAAAAGAGTGTTCTTTCCAAGAGAGAGATTGTAAGCTCAAGGCAGGGACTCAGTCTCTATTTGCTCTGTAAAACCTAGCACACTGCTGGGCATGGTATAAATAAATGATTGTAATAATTGAGTGTTTTCTAGTTGTAATATCGCTGATCATTAGAAGGTGCTATGTAGGTGACTTTGCAAATTCTCTAGCTGAGGGTGCAGGAAGTTAGATCTTGTGCTCAGCTGTACCGTTCTTTAGAGAAGCTGAGCACATCCCCCATTCAAGTTGGTTCTCTCTGTGTCTGAGTCTGCGACTAGCATCGTTTCTTAGGAGCAGAGCTGTTACTTACAGGATGTACCCCCTCAAGCAAAAAACATTGTATGGTCTGAAAACATCATAGCAGTGACTCCTTCTGACCTTTCGTGAGTGGTTCAGGCTTGGAGTGTGGGACTCTGGTGGCCCCTGCATACAGCTACCCTTTACGGGAAGGCTTTTGGATCTCGGAGGGTAGAGAGAGTAAATGGAGAGAATTCTTGGGTCTGCAAGCACAGCAGGACAGATTCCAGCTCTGGGGGCATATGATTAGCATGGGGTCAGTTCCCAGCCTGATTCTATTGGAGGCCTCTGCAGTAGGTGCTCTTCAAGCCTCTGAGGTGATTAAAGTGTAAAATTTAAAAATAGGCACAAATGAGCCCAGAGCTCAGAACTAAAGGCTCCCAGTGCTTCCGAGCTGCCTGAAAGCCACAACAAAACCTTTTCTCATCTGCCCCTGAAAAGAAAACCCACACAAGTTCTTTGCTATTCAGACCAAACACAGTGCCAGTTACTCATTCGAGCCTTCTGAATGCTTTCTTTGCTCCCAGCTCATCAGACTGAGCCAACAGTGCAAATAGCAGGGCTGCTGGTTCTAGGTGGGCAGGAAATTAAAGCTGTCGGGGATAGCGTTTTCTAGAACAGGAATACTCAAGGCTCGTCTTGTTTTTTCATAACTGTAAACTGTAGTTAATATGCAAGAGTGAATGTGACGACATCCTGGAGTTCTGTATTTAGTTTCCTTTTGTGGCTTCCATTTAAAATTTTGGCTCAGTTTGTAAGTCAGAGGCCAGGTGTATTTTACCATTAGGGTGCTCCATGCTTTTGACCTCAAATGATGAGAGACAAGCTAGCACAGAAGCCATTTGTCTGAACCCTCCTAAACACCAGGGGTGGGATAAAATGGGATCCAGCTCTGAAGCATGAGATCTGAAACCATCCACCACTTCAAATATCTCTGTGTTGTATGTTGACATCATCCATAAGCGAGCAAGGATGGTTTGGTGGTTGAATCACAGGACTGGAAACCAGTGTCTGCAGGCTAATTCACTGGATGACTTTCGTTAAGTCACTTAGCTGTGCTTCAGTTTTCCCATTTCTAAAATAGACAGGCACATGATTACTCCCATACCTCACAGGGATGTTTTACTATTACCAAAGTGCAATGATCTCCTCTTATGGATGAGAGTCTAGAATCAGAATGCAGCAAGCTATTTTCATCTGCCTGATCCAGGAAGGAAAAGAGAACACAGCTATCTTAACCACTCAGAAAGCCTGAAGTTGGGGAGTTGAGGGTGCTCAGCACCACCCATCACAGTGTAGAATCAGACTCTAAACCTGCTTCATGCCAGTTTTGTGAAAACCATTCAGGCTGCCTGGAGCCAGCTCCAACCGGTTATAAAACTAGTTCAAGTGATCTGGTCATCAAACCAGCTAGACCTCTCTGAAAAATTTTCCCTGGAGTAGACCAGGTCTTGAACAGCAGAAATGGGCAGTACAAACGAAGTTGCTTTAATTACCACTGAGCACCATAGCATGGCAGTTTATATTACAGTCATGCCCTTTTGTACTAAGGCATTGTACATACACAGAGAAAGGGACAGTCCCTGACAGTGTGGGGGAGGAGAAAGAGAGGTGACCCAGCATCACACAGGTCAGAGACAGAGTAAAGACTAGAGCCCAAGTTTCCTGAATCCTAATACTGTGTCCACTTGACCATGCTGGCTGCCTCCCTGTGTACAGTGATATAACGTCCCCGTCTTGCAAAGCTCACAAGCTGAAGTAGACTTGAAGAGCCATGCGATGTTCAAAAGCTTGTCTCTTCCACTAACAGAAGCTGGTCCAATAAAAGATATTATCTCACCCAGCTTCTCTCTCTAATATCCTGGGACCAACACAGCTACAACAACAATGCACACAATCTGAATAATTGCCAGGAGAGGCCAGCCAAGGTGGATCAAATAAGAACTGATCCAAACTTTCACTCATCTGGGCACCGAACCCAAATTAAACCTTTCGTGACTTCACAAACCCTTCAACTTTATTTATTTATTTATTTTTCCTCATGGAGGTGGGAACAGGGAGAGGCGTCTCCATGTTTTGCTGCATTTCCTGGCTAAATCCAGAAAGTCCTGGAAGTGTCTCAAAAATCCTTGATTTCTAGCCCAGAAAGGACTGAAGAGGGAAGCAGTGTGGGCTTGTGGTTGTAGCAGGGAATGGAAAGGATTTGGGTTGTAATCCAAACTGTGTCCCAGATTTGCTGTGGGATTAAGCTGCTGAACCTCTGTGTGTCAGTTTTAGTTGCGAAATGGGAATTAAACGCTTGCTCACCTTTCTAAACACTTTTGTGTTCTCAGATTAAAGGTGTATGTACAGAAATGCAAAGTATGAGTATTAGAAGCATTGTGACACCTATCAAAGTTCTGCCCTTCTAAAGGCTGACCTATTACTACAGTATGGACATACTTTTTGGACCAGGATCACTATATAAGATCTTACACCGTGACGACACTGTCTACACTGCGGCTGATGATAACTCCATTTCATCATTAGGAAATTCCCTGAGAGAAACCATCCCAGCTCTGAGCTGGCTTCGCTGTTTGATCCGCTGCCTTTGCCAGGCACCATGTTGCTTCCTTGTCTATTATGATGGCTAATTGGTGGTGTGCCTAAGCCTTGAAAAGCAGCAGCTTGCTGCTTAGATGTTGTGCTTTTAATCCCGTTTTAGCAAACAGTTATGCAGGGATTTGAATTTCATGTTTATGAGCGTGGATCATGCTAGCAGGGTTGGTCATGCCAGGAAACTCTTTGCATTTTCTTTGGCAATTTGTAACTCTGGTTCTCCTGTTGGTATCTGCTCTGACATTGCCTTTGATTGTATGGCTACCTCAGAAAAGAGTTATTGCAGTTCCTTTCCTTGCAGCCTGCATGAAGCTGGTTATTTTTAAAGTGAATGTGGTGTTTGCACAACTTGCTGGACTAACATCCCTGCAAGCTGGAGCTCTTTCTACCCACAACAGGCAAAAGCCAGGTTTCCTTTCTTTGCTTTGTTAATTTGCTTCATGCTCTCAACAGGACAATCACTAGTGGCGGGGCAGGCTTTGAACTACTAACCTGGGACTTGAGCCAAAGCTTACTGGCCTTGATGCAAAGAATCCCACTGGGCTATGAGAGAGAGGAAAGACTCCATAGTTCATTCCCATTCCCTAAGCAAGAGGTTGCCCAGCTCTATCTTGGTGCAGATGACCCGTCAGTGTAGACATTTGTCTTGCAAACAACCTTCCCTCTCATTCACAAACCCACAACACCCCTGTGACAAAGGCAGCAATTGCTTATATGAGGTGTTATTATCAGGACATGTCATGTATTTTTATCATCTTTAAATCTCCTTCCCTGACCCTGGCCACTCACATGAACTGTTCTGTTTTCACTATACCATTCTACCAGTTCACCACAGGCTTAGTGGTAAAAACACCCATGCCCTATATGTCACTAGTACAGGTGGAACTGCACCAAAGGCAGGGCAACTGGTGGGAGATTTCCCCAAAAAGCCAGTGTAGATATAAGCAAAGGGCAGATACCAGACATGAGGGGAGAGAGGTGGGCATAGAGACTGAAGACAGAGTTTTGTTAAAGGAGCTAAAAGGACACTGACACAAACCTCACAGGCCCAGTCTAACTCCAAATGAAGTGAATGGGAGTTTTGCCTAAGTAAATACCACAGGATTTGGCCTCTCTGTTTTTTAATTTTCTTCCTGCTGTTAGTCTTATGACCTCAGATAACTAAGGCCTAGACACGACCTTGACCCATGAAGTCCAGATGTTCATCTCTGATTCAGATAGCGAGAAAGACTTTGTACATAATGCTGTGGACTTGAGTTCCACTGGGCATATCTGCATGGATTTGGATCTTACGTCTCTTGGTTCACTGCCACACTGTGGTCATTGGCACTCTAATATCTTAGCTACATCACTATCTGAACTTCCCCAAAACCCAGGGGATGTTTCAGTCCAGGGGTTCAGTTTGGCTCCATCTTCCTTTAAAATGGAGAGAATTTTAAAATTCTAACATTCTTTTTCCTGTTTAGTCGATGTTGTGTCCTTGGTGCTTTTCTCTCTGCTTGGATAATGAAAACAGACAAGTCACTTCCACTCTCAGGGTGGTGAAACAGTGGAATGTGTTACCTAGGGAGGTGGTGGAATCTCCTTCCCTAGAAGTTTTTAAGGTCAGGCTTGACAAAGCCCTGGCTGGGATGATTTAGTCGGGGATCGGTCCTGCTTTGAGCAGGGGGTTGGACTAGATGACCTCCTGAGGTCCCTTCCAACCCTGATATTCTATGATTCTCACTCATTAGCACAATGTGAAGGAATGTAACTAACACATGTGGTGCTCCCCATCCCCCCGAGCCATGGATGGAGCAATCCAAGCTGAACCAAACCAGTGGGACTGAATGAAACTGAGCAAAGTAAATTTTAGGTTGAATATCAGGAAAAACATCTCAACCACGAATGCTACCAGAGCGTGGAAGAGTCTCCTGAGGGAAATGGTGGAAACCCCATCACTTGGGTCATTTTGCAAACTGGACAAAATGTTAGAGGTTGTACTATAAAGTACAGTCCTGCATCGGCCAGGGACTAGTTGAGGGGCAACATTTCAAATTTAGTTGCCTGAAGTTTAAGACACCTAAATAAATGCTCTGTGTGTTTTTTTGGCAGTGCTCAGCATCTTCAGCTCCCTTTGAAACTAATATGAATGGCAAGTGTTCAACATCTCTGAAAACTAGGCCATTTATTTTGGTATCTCTGTATGGATTTCGGTGTCACCCAGGTTTGAAATCTTTGATCTAGATGACCTAGCTCCCTTCTATCTTTACTAAGGACTTGCTGTGACCGAAGGACCTCTTAACATCAAGTTCGTAGGAGGTGCAGAGCGGTCACAGCTTCTCTTTGGTCTGGTGTGTACATTCTTGTTCATCAAAGAGTTTCACGTCAGGTCTTGAATAAAAGCCTGTGTCACCCTCTGGTCACCAAAATAATTGTGAAATGTCTATACAAATACTATGTAAGGAATTCTGTGTATACCCTGAAAGGCTGTAGGCTCTGGTCACCAGCAAAGGTGAAAAACCGGTGTTCTTTTGAACAAGAGATGTTTGTTCATCTATCTGTTCACATGTAACCTGAATATTGTCTCATTCACCGTGGGCTTCATGTCACGTGTCTGAACTGAATACAAACAAAGGATAGTGAGAACTTCAAAGAAAGGAACTAAGTGAGAGAGAAAAGCAGTGGGAGGGCTGGGGAATCCCTATCTGGTTGCGACACTTCAAAGGTTTGCTTGACTATATTTGGGAGGCAGAGAAGACCCCCAGGTACGCTTCACTGAGGACATAAAGACAGGTTTCAGAGTAACAGCCGTGTTAGTCTGTATTCGCAAAAAGAAAAGGAGTACTTGTGGCACCTTAGAGACTAACCAATTTATTTGAGCATAAGCTTTCGTGAGCTACAGCTCACTTCATCGGATGTGAGCTGTAGCTCACGAAAGCTTATGCTCAAATAAATTGGTTAGTCTCTAAGGTGCCACAAGTACTCCTTTTCTTTTTGAGGACATAAAAAGGCAGCAGTTCTGCTGAATGAAAAAGGGGACTCAGCCAGGCTTGGTTAAAAATACTGAAAAGAACTTTGGGCGAGATAAAACTTCTTTAGCCAGGTTAGCTTGTTAGTTTAGCCTCTAGACAGCATGTTGCGATTTTGTTTGATAGGAAACCATTTGTTTCCTGTATGCTTACTCACTATCAAATGAATCTTTGATAATAAACTTATTCTGTAACTCTGTCAGTGTTGTGGGGTTAAGCAAGATGCCAGCCCTGAGTGAAAGCTCACAAGCTGGTGTGTACTGTTCCTTTGGGAACAGCAGGCCTGGTCATTCGATGAGCATTCACTGGATCAAGGGCTGGATCCAGCAGGAAATGCTCTGATGACTCAGGGTTTGGTGTATGCCTATCGCTACCTATACAGAGAGAGGGCGGCCAGGAAGTCATGCTTGTGTTGCCAGAGGCCGATGGTTTCAGGGAGCTTATCCACCATAGACACAGCCAAGTCTGCTTCAGGCTAATGGGAGTTGGTGGTGAGGTGCCACATGACCCAACTTACCCCAGGGGGTGTAACACTTGTCTACACGGTGCATTTGTCTGCACCACAGAGGTGTAGATTCTAGTGCGCACCAACTGGCGCATGTGAACCTGCTGGCATGCGCTGAAAATTCCCTCGTACCTCTTCATGCGGTACTGTTTGAAACAGGAGTACATTAATGTGTGGTAGGAACTTCTAGTGCATGCCAACCATGCCTACATGGTCCAGTTAGTGTGTGATACGCTCATGCACACTAGAATTTGTACCTCTTTGGTGTGGCTAAGCCCTTTAGTTACAAAAGGATTGATAAGCCATCACTCCCAGCAGAGCTGGGTTTAATGGGGTCCGTCCCTCCAGGCCTTCATCATTGGAGTATCTCTCTGCTTCCCATTACCTAAAAGAGAAGTGTTCTGTCTCTCCTTTCCCTGCCACCCAGAAGCAGGCTTAGAGTTTATTTAATGAATGACTCTGACAATGATGGGAATGCCTGAGCAAAGAGGTGAGTGTTAACATGTATCTCTGAATGCAGCAAGGCTAGTGGTGGGTCTTTTTCTTAGGGTTCTTTCTGCACACTGAAGCTGTTGAGGCTTGAACTTTTTCTCTTGATGGCACCCTTTTCTGCAGATCGATTCAAGTAATGTTGGCAAGCGTTTACCTACAATTATCTTATGTTCTATCATTTCAATGTTGAAGTGGAAGAGATGCTGCAGATTCCAGAGGCTGGGTATGCGAAGAGTTATTGAAGATTGCCCTCTCCTCTTTAATCTCTCGCTCCTGATGCTGTTGCCAGCAATTACTGGCATCCCACTGACCCAGACTTGCAAACTCTGAAACTCCTTCAAAACAAGGAGAGGCCAGAACTTGGAAGCTGTGATCTGTAGCTCACGAAAGCTTATGCTCAAATAAATTTGTTAGTCCCTAAGGTGCCACAAGTACTCCTGTTCTTTTTGCTGCAAACAGAGATGTCCTGAAGAGGACTTGGGTGATGAATGACAACTAGAGAGAGAGAGTTACAACGTGAGCCTGCATCTTTCTGCCAGATTGTGGGAAATACTGGAACATTGCTGCTTTATAAACCACAGAGAAAAATGCTGCATCTTTTGTATAGTTAGGAGGAAATTGGAACTAGCATTCCTCTGCAATCCAAGCCAGAGAAAGAAGCTCCCAGCCTTTGGGCAAGGAGGTGATGGAATGTCACTCCGTTAACTGTGGTTCACACATTCTGGAGCAGCAGAATAAGATAGCCCTAGGACTAGTTCTGGTTATTGAAATGGAATGAAATTTCAAAGTGTATAGACGGGGTTTGGTTTACTTGACTTCTAAAGTCTACATGTTTGTCATAGAAGGGAGGATCTTGTGGTTAAAGCACATAATCTGTTCCTGACACTGTCCTTGGGCATGTCATTTAACCTCTATGTCTCAGTTTCCCCATCAGTCGTATAGAAATATAAATTTACATACCAAACCTTATAACACAGTTATGCTTGTAAGGTGCTTTGAAGATGATCAGATGGAAGGGTCTATAGGAGTACAAAGAGTGCTAATGCTTGTGAACCACAAGCAAAACATCCTCTATTAACATCAAAGGGAGAGCTGCATGATCAGACCCTATCCCTTCTAAATATTGTAGAAGTCTTCACTCAGAGTAATGAAATCAAAATAAATTCAACTGTGTCATCATTTACATTTATGTGATAGGACTCGGAACACAGGCATTACTTGCCAGCACACATTTGGGTAGTAGTGACAAAACTGATGCGAGTTTTTTAGGAGAAAGTTTTGTTAGAAAAAACAAAATATCAACATTTGCAATGGGAAACTTCCTTTCTCAGAGTCTTTCTGGAGCAGCTAGGTTTGCATCAAAATATGCAAAAAAAAAAGATCTTTATCCAAACAAATCTTAGATTCAAAAAGTGAGTTCTTTGCTTAAAAACATTTGAGCAAAAATAATCCCACTTTTCGCTCAAAAATAGATCCTGTTTTTAAGTAAGAAAACCTGAAAAGCTTCACAGGAAGCCAGATGGGAGGGGGAAATTGGTGAGAGAGCGAGAGAAGAGGAACATAAGGTCATGAAAGCAATAAGCAAGCTCCATGAGATAGGGGAGAAGGGAGACAGGATGGTTTTTAGGTTTCAGAGTAGCAGCCGTGTTAGTCTGTATTCGCAAAAAGAAAAGGAGGACTTGTGGCACCTTAGAGACTAACCAATTTATTTGAGCATAAGCTTTCGTGAGCTACAGCTCACTTCATCGGATGCATTCAGTGGAAAATACTGTGGGGAGATTTATATACACAGAGAACATGAAACAATGGGTGTTACCATACACACTGTAAGGAGAGTGATCACGTAAGATGAGCTATTACCAGCAGGATAGGGGGTGGGGTGGGGGAGAAAACCTTTTGTAGTGATAATCAAGGTGGGACATTTCCAGCAGTTGACAAGAACGTCTGAGGAACAGTGGAGGGGGGAGGGGGGAATAAACATGGGGAAATAGTTTTACTTTGTGTAATGACCCATCCACTCCCAGTCTCTATTCAAGCCTAAGTTAATTGTATCCAGTTTGCAAATTAATTCCAATTCAGCAGTCTCTCCTTGGAGTCTGTTTTTGAAGTTTTTTTGTTAGCAAGTCAGATACCAGGGGGATGGGCACAAAATAAGGACAGAGAGAAGAGATGTGGGATGAAGAGAAATGTTTTTTTTTTCTTTCAAAGGCAGAGCAAAGTGAGCCTGGAAGGGAGCAGGGGAAGAAGAAGAGGAAAATGAGCCAGGGACAATAGGAAGCAAAAAAGGGTGGTGTCAAGGCTAAAGGCGGTGCAGTTCAAGGCAGACAGTAAAAGAGACTCCCTCAAAATTAGAAACTGGAACAAAGGAGGAAAAGGACTGTCATTTCCCCCCACATCTTCCAAGATAATTATCAGCTCCTGTCTGACCATAACTCCTGTTTGCTCCCCTCCCTCCTTCTACCACCAGGAAGCGTCTTCAATCCCATTTGTAAAAAAATGAGGAATACTTGTGGCACCTTAGAGACTAACAAATTTATTTGGGCATAAGCTTTTGTGGGTTAAAGCTGGTGAAGTGGGTTTTAGCCCATGAAAGCTTATACCCAAATAAATTTGTTAGTTTCTAAGGTGCCTCAAGGTCTCCTAGTTTTTTTGCTGATACAGACTAACACGGCTACCACTCTGAATCCAATTTGTGACACTCGAAGGAAAGAATTCTTGTCAGACCGACAGAAGTGGAGCAACCGGAACACAATTGCCAATAGAGAATCGAAAGACAAACTGGTTTGTACAGCATGAAGCCCGAGTGGACCATATCCAGTCAGCCTCACCTCAGTCCCTGGAAAAATCATGGAGCAGGTCCTCAAAGAATCAATCCTGAAGCACTTGCATGAGAGGAAAGTGATCAGGAACAGCCAGCATGGATTCACCAAGGGAAGGTCATGCCTGACTAATCTAATCGCCTTTTATGATGAGATTACTGGTTCTGTGGATGAAGGGAAAGCAGTGGATGTATTGTTTCTTGACTTTAGCAAAGCTTTTGACACGGTCTCCCACAGTATTCTTGTCAGCAAGTTAAGGAAGTATGGGCTGGATGAATGCACTATAAGGTGGGTAGAAAACTGGCTAGATTGTCGGGCTCAACGGGTAGTGATCAATGGCTCCATGTCTAGTTGGCAGCCGGTATCAAGTGGAGTGCCCCAAGGGTCGGTCCTGGGGCCGGTTTTGTTCAACATCTTCATAAATGATCTGGAGGATGGTGTGGATTGCACTCTCAGCAAATTTGCGGATGATACTAAACTGGGAGGAGTGGTAGATACGCTGGAGGGGAGGGATAGGATACACAAGGACCTAGACAAATTGGAGGATTGGGCCAAAAGAAATCTGATGAGGTTCAATAAGGATAAGTGCAGGGTCCTGCACTTAGGATGGAAGAATCCAATGCACCGCTACAGACTAGGGATCGAATGGCTAGGCAGCAGTTCTGCGGAAAAGGACCTAGGGGTGACAGTGGACGAGAAGCTGGATATGAGTCAGCAGTGTGCCCTTGTTGCCAAGAAGGCCAATGGCATTTTGGGATGTATAAGTAGGGGCATAGCGAGCAGATCGAGGGACGTGATCGTTCCCCTCTATTCGACATTGGTGAGGCCTCATCTGGAGTACTGTGTCCAGTTTTGGGCCCCACACTACAAGAAGGATGTGGATAAATTGGAGAGAGTCCAGCGAAGGGCAACAAAAATGATTAGGGGTCTAGAACACATGACTTATAAGGAGAGGCTGAGGGAGCTGGGATTGTTTCGCCTGCAGAAGAGAAGAATGAGGGGGGATTTGATAGCTGCTTTCAACTACCTGAAAGGGGGTTGGAAAGAGGATGGATCTAGACTGTTCTCAATTGTAGCAGATGACAGAACGAGGAGTAATGGTCTCAAGTTGCAGTGGGGGAGGTTTAGATTGGATATTAGGAAAAACTTTTTCATTAAGAGGGTGGTGAAACACTGGAATGCGTTACCTAGGGAGGTGGTAGAATCTCCTTCCTTGGAGGTTTTTAAGGTCAGGCTTGACAAAGCCCTGGCTGGGATGATTTAACTGGGAATTGGTCCTGCTTCGAGCAGGGGGTTGGACTAGATGACCTTCAGGGGTCCCTTCCAACCCTGATATTCTATGATTCTATGATTCTATATCTTTGCAGATATTATGTACTATGTGTTATCTTATTCTTTAGATACTGGCCAGAATAAACATGCAACATGAAAGATTAGCATCTATCACTAGATTGCAACCAGGGTGACACAGCCAGGTCATGTGTGGCCAGACCTAGTCGTCAGAGCCAGAGTTTGCAGTCAGGAGACACGGGACACGAGTCAGCTGAGTCAGGATACCAGGGTGTCAGAGGCAGGAGACAAACTGGAGGTCATAAACAAGAAGTCAGATGCCAGGAGTCAAGCCAGGGGAGTAGGTAGCACACAACCCAGAACAGAGTAGAGGTCAATTGCTCAGTCAGCTTCCAGGGCCTGCGGCTGCCTTAAGTAGGGCCAGTGGGCCAATCAGCTGCTCTGGAACTCCTCCAACTGGACCTCAGGGGAGGAGTCTTGTACTGGGGCTGGGCTTTCTAGGTCTTATGTAAACTATTGCCAGCAGGCTCCTAGGTGGAGGGTTGGATCATAGGTGCCTCCCCTGAGCCTTGTGGGCCTGGGTGTGAGGCCCATGACGCGGGACATCCTGCTCCCATAGGGCAGCGTTTTTCAAAGTTCGGGTTGCGACCCAGTACTGGGTTGCGGCATGTAAGCCACTGGGTCGCTCTGGTCAAGACTGGGAAGTTAAAAGTCCTATCGGCAGTGCTGCCCAGCTAAGGCAGGCTAGTTCCTACCTGTTCCGACACCGTGCTGCGCCCCAGAAGCAGCCAGCCGTGTGTCCGGCTTCTAGGCAGCGGGGCCATGGGGCTCCATGTGCTGTCCCAACCTCGAGCACCGGCTCCGCACTCCCATTGGCTGGCAACTGGCCAACGGGAACTGGGGGGAAGATGGGGGCAGTGCCTGCGGGTGAGAGACACATGAAGCCGCTTGCGCATGTCTGCCTAGGAGCCAGAGCTGCTGCTGGCCTCTTCCAGGGCACAGCGCAGTCCGCGGTGCACCCCGGCTGTGCCACTGTCCAGGAGCCACTGGAGGTATGTCAGCACCCCAACTCGGTGCCCCAATCCCCTGCCCCAGCCCTGAGCCCCCCCAAATCTGGAACCCCTTCCTGCACCCCAAAGCCCTCATCCCCAGCCCCACCCCATAGCATGTACCCCCAACCCAGAGCCCTGTCCCCCTCTGACACCCCAACCTCCTGCCCCAGCCCACAGCTCCTTCTCACACCCTGAACCCCTCATTCCCGGCCCCACCCCGGCAGCCCTCACCCCCGCATCCCAAACCTCTGCCCCAGCCCTGAGCCCCTCCCACACCCCAAACCCCTCATCCCCAGCTCCGTTGGGTCACGGGCATCAACTGGGTCCCAGTTTGAAAACCACTGCCATAGGGTGTAAACCAGCTAGGCATTATTTTCTGTAATTTAAGGACAAGAAAACTTTTAAACTAGTTCAGCAGGAATCAAACAACTAATCCATGATGGCTCTGTTCAAGGCTTTGAAATTTACTTCTTGTGTTAAGGAAGAAAACAATAGTCTTCAGAAAGAGAGATTCTGATCAGTTCTGTAGACTGGTTATTCCTCTTTGTCTTTGCAAAAACTGCAGGCAGCCACTGTTATGTTGCCTGGCCACGTTTACATGTGGAAGGCTTGGCCGGTATAGCTATATCTGCAAAGGGTTTCTAGTGTGGATGCAATAGTTGATGTGAGATGCTCTCCCATCAACATGGAATAGCTCTGTAACCCTTCTGCCTGTCAGAGTTGGCAGCAACGAGGGCCGGGTTCAGTATCTAGGGGTTCCATTCCAATAACACAATGCAAACCCGGCTCGAGCCCCCACCCAGTGACCTGGGACAAATATATACCACCCCCGCTGGGCGCCTCCAAGAGGCAATACTTCCCCTCTTGCAAGCACATAGTCTGAGTGTAGCAAAAAGCCTTTTAATAACAGAGAGAAACAATGTGTCATTATGTTGGGGAAACACCACCAACAGGATTCATAACACAACCCATGAGCAAAAAACCCACCCCAAGCAAATTGGGGCGTGTCCTTTCCCTTTGGTTCTTGAGTCCAGCAACCCAAAATCACCCAAAGTCCCAAAAGTCTCTGTCCCTGGTCAGGGCAGCTCCAGAGTTCGAAAGTTTATCTGCAGAGTCATACCTCCCAAACTGAGCAGAGATAGGGGGGAGGAGAGTGGGGGTTAAGGGGCACCTTACGTGGTCCAAAGCTGATGGCCCCACCTCTCCATGGGGCTCCGCTCTGCTAGCCACTCCATGAGCTGCTCTAGGCATCCAACAAACTGCTCTGCTCCACAAGCCGCTCTGCTCGCCGTCCCACAAACTGCTCCACCATATATCTTCAGGCTCCCCCACTACTTAACACAACACTCAGTGATTTTAGCTCTTAGTGAGTTTAGCTCTTTTGTGATTTCAGCTTGTAGTAGGGGAGCCTCAGTGCTGGTGCACCGTTAGCCCAGAATGAATTCAGCTCAGCAGCCTGTAACTAGACTCCTAATGGAATCAAAATTAGCTCTGATATTCCACAGTGGAGAGAGGAGGAAGTGCAATTAGCATGTAAGGCCCTCACCAGGGGACCCATACCACCAAGCATTAATACCTGTCCCTAGCTTTTATCAATTCACAGAGTTTTGGAACCCATGTCCCTTGCCTAGCGAGTGCTACTTAGTTGATGGCGAGTCCCTCCATCATAACAAAAGGCCAAGTACAGTTCCACTGTCCTTGATTCCCAGGGTAATAACAATTTATTCTTCCTGCCCCAATAACAGAGACACTGGGGATCCCACAGCAGCCAAAGTGACCATTTGGGCAGCTATGGCCTCAATCTAGGCGGGGTGGGTGTGCCTATGCAAATGAGATTGGCCCCTGAAGTTCTTTTCCACAACTTGCCACACCTCACCACCAGATGTCAGGGTGGAGCTCATCCTGATTCTGCTTACAGCTCTAAACAATAGACTGGTTCCCAGCCAGGAAAACTGATTTAGCAGGGGAGAAGGTGCCTTGGCAACAATGTCACACGGTAGGGGTCTGTGATCACCTGAGGAGGCTGAGCAGGGCATCACCTGACAAAGGGGGCAAAAAGTTGTAAAAAGGGCAGGAGTTGCTCATCTGGGGGCCATTTTTCTCCAGCTCAAGATGGGGGAGAGCTTGAGCCTGAAGCAGCTTGATGAGGCAGGGGACGCTGTCTATCTTCCTGGACACAGATGGTCCCCCAAGGACTTGCAAGGGAAGAGTGAGCTAGTGAGGGGCATTGTGGTTCGGGTGTTTGTTGCTTTCTAAGCAATCTGCACTCTCTTGTGTGCTTTATCTGTAAAGCCAATAATGAGTTAGACTCTAGGCAGAGTGTTGGTGTGTGTTACCTCTTCACAGCTACGAAGTGCCTCTGGAGAGAGTTAAACGCTAACCCAGAAGGCTCACGCCTTGGGGTGGAGTTCTGCAAAAGTGTGTGTCTAAGCTTTGCGGGAGTCTGATGGTCCAACATGGAGCCCAGGGGCAGGGCAGCTGGACAGTGGGTTCCAGTTCTCAGGTGGGGTGCCATACCCAGGATCTGTGCCCTGAGAGCATGCCTACGAACCCCAAAGATGGGAGCAGTGGCTAGGTTCTGTTCTGGCTCTGGAGGCTTAAAACACCTGGGGATCCAGAGGTTTGGGTTCCCCGCACAGCAATCCAGTGAGCTACCAGTAGAGTGGGCCTGGCTGGATCTGTGACAAGCATATACGAGCAAAACCGTGTTTTTGTCAGTATAGCTTATTCCAGTTGCCTCTCTCCCCCTTGAGTGAAATAAGCTATCCCGGCTAACGCACAGTTTTGGTAGTGTCAATGTGTCTACACTAGGGACTTTTGCCAACACAGCTATGCCAGTCATCACAAACCGCACCGCATCACGCTCCTGACTGACACACTTGTGCTGGCAAAAGTCTGTAGTGTAGACCAGGCCTTAGTTACTTTGGTTGGATCACAATTGCCACTTCATCTCTCTGAATGAGTCACATTGTTGGTGGGCAAATTTTCATAAGTTGGGAAAAGAAAATGTATTGGCCGTTCAGCAGCTCTTCACTCACCAGGAGATTATTTCTAAAGAAGCATTCAAAATGAATGTAGCAAGTCCAGTTCTGATCTCCTACACTGGTGTAAATCAAGAGTAATTCCACTGAAGTCAGAGTTACACTGGTGTAAAGCAAGTGTGAGATCACAGGCATACTCAGTGGGTTCAGATTCTCTTCTCACACTGGTGTTACGTCAGTGTAAGTCTGTTGACTTAAATGGAGTTACTCCAGACTCACATTGTTGGAGAATCCAGTCTTGCCACTTACTTCAATGGCAGCACGATCGGGTCCTAGATAATGAGTACTGAAGGGACTTTAGAAATCTTATTCATTTTCAGCAGTTAAGCTCTTAGTTTCCTTGTTGCCATTCATACAGCTTGGCGATTTGGATCATTCTGTTTCTTACTCATTCACTAACACAAAGGCAGTAAGTGTTTGGTTTTCTAGCCCTGCCAGGGAGTGTTTTTTAAAAAGCCACCACTACAATCCTATTCCTATTTTTCTTAGTAAAACTTATTGTCCAAAACCACTTGGAAAGCATCCCTGTAATCAAACGAGATCCACGGCTGCTGGTGAAATATTTCATTATGGTGAAGACCTCAGTCCTCACTAATGAAATATTTCACCAAGATCAGTTACTGATGTATCACCAGTGTGAGAAGAGAATCTGAACCGCATGCCTCATTACCTCAGCATGAGTACAGAGGTCTTTGTGTTTTCTGCTGCTGGTTTGAGGGGGTGAGCTAGTTGTGGTCAGTAGTGGTGTAACCTTTTGTGGTGGTATAGCACAGTGGTTTTCAAACTTTTTTTTTTCACGACCCAGTTGAAGAAAAACACTTATCTCCGTGACCCAAAACAGTAATATCTTCTGATTAAAGTTTTCATAAAATTACAATAAAGGGCAATACATGCTAGCTTTAACCAATTCCCTTAAAGTAATAACTAAAATTAGACATCGTTACTTGTAAAACATTTTAAAATACAGTATAAATACAGTAAAAATGACCGATTGAGTTTCACTTCCTTAATGGGACGGGGTGGGCCTGCCTGGTGTTTGTGATCTCGTTCCAGTCTGGATCACAGGATGAAAGCTCTGCTCACATATTGGGTGCACTGTTGAGTCAGCTTCTTTCTTTTGCTTTTAACCTTGTCAAAGTTGAAAATCCCAGTTTGCACATGTAGGTTGTTGTGAACCGTAGCAACGACAGAACGCTAAGCTTACTTAACAGTAGATATTCTTTGAAAACACTTATCCAAAATGATGACAAATTCAATGACCAGTGGCATGTCTGGAGTGTGCTATCACAGGTGAGTTGCCGCAGCAATTTTTCTAGTCCAGGCATCAAGTTTAACTCCCATATTGATTCAGGATTTTCAAAAGCTAAAGGATCTGTCATCCAACGCTTTTCCTTCAAATTTTCAAACCCCTTTGCAGGGAAGTAGGGACTAAAACTATCAGACAGAGCAGCAAGATGTAACTGTATGATAATCCTCATTTCATTCCTTTTTTCCCCCCACTGATGCTGTTCTCAGTGTGTTGTAACAGCGTTGGAAACATGTAGTAGCTTGGAAGATTACTTTCCAGTTATGCTTGCCACACTGCTAATGACTTTTGTATCCGTTCACAGGGTTGAAACAAATCATTGCCTCTTCCTTACAACTTCAAATTAGCTTAAAATTGAGAAAATGTGAGCTAGAGATGACAACTTTATTAACCAGCTGTCATCATCAAACGAATTTGCCAAGTTAGACTGTTTCTCTACCAGAAAAATGTGAATCTCGTTCCTCGTACAGCGTCGTAAATGCCCTGCCCTGTGACAGCACCCTGCCCTGTGACAGGAAATGAGTATACTCCACTCCCATTTCTGAGCATAACACTTCAGAAAGCCTGCTGCTCAGTGACCTTCCATTAATGACATTAACAATTTTCACTACTTCCCTCAGTACTGCCATAAGATCTGGGGAAATACCCCAGAGCTTTGTGGTGAATGAAATAGTGAGGAGGGTGGTGAAACACTGGAATGCGTTACCTAGGGCGGTGGTGGAATCTCCTTCCTTAGAAGTTAAGGTCAGGCTTGATAAAGCCCTGGCCGGGATTATTGAGTTGGGGTCGGTCCTGCTTTGAGCAGGGGGTTGGACTAGGTGACCTCCTGAGGTCTCTTTCAACCCTAATCTAGGATTCCAAACAACACCATTACCAGCTGCCTCAGATATTTTTTCACAACTATTCCTACCTTTCATATTTGCTGCACCATCACTTGTAATTCCTTTGCAATTAGCCCAATCCAATTTGTATTTTCCAACTACACAGTCAAGTAGTGCTTCGAATATCTGTGCTCCCGTTGTATTGGTTGGTAAAGTCAGGACAGCAAATCTTCCCTAAAGTCAACTTGCGAAACATACCTCATATAAATTAACAGTGTTGCACAATTTGAAATAACAGTACTCTCGTCAAGCTGGATAGCAAAATCCCCTCCTGACTGAAACTGAATAATAATCTGGGCTTCCAAATGCTCTGCAATATCACATATTCGCCAAGACATCGTGTTATCACTGAGAGGAATACTTCTCAATTTTTCAGCAGACTTCTCATCGAAAATTGTATGCATCATATCCAGAGATGCTGGAATTTTTTTGGCAACTATATGGGCCTTTTTCGCTTTTGCCATATGGTATGCAACCAAATATGATGCCAGTTGTGTCTTACCATTCAAAACAGTCTACCAACCAGGAACTTGCACTGATAACTTTAATTCGCTTTGAAAATTCTTTAATTCTTCCTTTGAAAATATGTAAGAGGCTTATGAGTGAGTTCCCTGTGTTTTCTTTCTAAATGTCTTTTTCACTTTGATGGTTTTAAACTCTCATTTGCAAGCATCTCACAGCAAATAACACAGCTTGGAGCTTGGTTTGCATTAGCACAATTGATGAAACCCTATTTCAAAAGAGCATCACTATGCTGCTTTGTCCATGATTTGGTTTTCTTTTTAGTAGTGGCTCAGATGAGGTCGACATGACAGAAGTCTCTCCATTATTACTAGAACTTTCTGTTGAAGACGACATACTTACAGTTTTCATTTTCAGATGTAGATGGATCTGATGACTGTTTCTGAACTTCTTTTTCTTATTACAAAATGATCCATTTTTCAGGATGAAGGTTTGTTGGTTAAGCCTCACAACTCGAGTCTCCACAACATTAACAAAACTGACAGTGCACGGAAAGCAGTCTCATTAGGTGATTACATTCAAAACAGCTGTGTTGTGTATGTGTGTAGTGCATAAGAAACTCTCTGCAAACAAATAAGTCTGACCAGAAATAAATAAAACGTCCAACATTTAAACGACTGTTATGTTATTTTAAAACTTTAATGAAAGATATTTTAAGAGATCATGACATTTTAAATTTGCAGGTGACCCAATCCAGTACTGGGTCATGACCCATACTTTGAAAACCACAGCTGTAGCTGACCAGCTTGTGAGTGTACCCACCACTACCTTCTGCAATAATGGAATATTGCACATAGAATCATAGAATATCAGGGTTGAAAGGGACCTCAGGAGACCATCTAGTCCAACCCCCTGCTCAAAGGAGGACCAATCCCCAATTTTTGCCCCAGATCCCAAATGGGCCCCTCAAAGATTGAGCTCTCAACCCTGGGTTTAGCAGGCCAATGCTCAAACCACTGAGCTATCCCTCCCCTGTGCTCCTTTGCTGGCTCATTGAGGCTGGGTCTACACTTAAAACTTAGTTCAACACAACAGTGGCACTTAGGGATGTGAAAAATCCACCCCTCTGAGCACAATAGCTATGCTGAGCGAGCCCTCAGTGTGGTCGCGGCTACTGCGATGGAAGAATGCTTCCATCCGTCTGGCTACTGTTGCTCGAGGCGGTGGAGTTCCTACAGCAATGGAAAACCCTCTCTGTTGCTGTCGTCTGCGCCTACACCACAGGGTCACAGTTGTATGGCTACAGCACCCGAAGTGTAGACCTGGGGCTAGTCACACATGTGGTTTGTTCAGCCGCATTCTGAGCCTTATTGGAACAGAAGTTATAACTAGAGCTGGGTGAAATTCTTCAACGGAAACTTCTTCTGCAAAAAACGTAGATTCAGTGGCACCAAACTAGTCTGAATTCCTGTCAGTTTCTCCACCTCATTCGCCTGGTGGTGGTGGAACAATTTTTTTTTTTTTTTAAATTTGAAATGTTTCATTTCAACATTTTAACTTTTGGATTCAAAATGCCTCTTTTGCGCTGAAATTTCCTTTCTTTTTATTTAAACAGTGTTCAGAAGGTTAAGAAATGCTCAGAAATTAAATGTTTTGTTCAAGCTCAAACTTTGAATTTTCAATTCACCAACAATTTGAGAAAAATTTGTTTTCAGTTCAACTTGAAACAATTCACCCCCCCCCCCGATTTTCTGTGAACCAAAAAAAATTCTCTATTCACCCAGCCGTAGCCAAGAGTTCTCTCTGCTCAGAGTAGAGGAGTAAATCCTGGTGTCCTGAAGAGAGTCCATTCAGGTATTTACATTCTGCTTCCTTAGATTCCTCTTTGCCATTTCAATTACACCAGGGCTTCTTAGCTTCTTGTCCTAAACGCTTACACAATGTTGCTGGGCTCTATGAAACAGCTACATTGTTTCACCTCACTGTTTGTAGGAGTGATGGGTGAAGTTTGTGCTACATAAATGAAGTTGGTATGTGTCATAGGGATAAATGATGCAAATATAACATGATTTTTAAGTGTGTGTTGGATCCCCCTCTAGTGGCTGGCCACACAGAAGGTAATAACCTGCTACTGCTGCCAGCTAATGGAGTTAGCACTTACAGTGGTAAATCTGTGCTGAAAGTCAAACATTCAGACCCTGGTGATGACTCATGGCACAAACCATTACAAATATGCGTTGTGGCTAATATATAACTAATTTTGTAACTGGGCAGCAATATGGACCTGGATCCTAAGAGAGAACTCAGCACCTCCATTCCCACTTATTTCTTTGGGAGTTGAAGGAAATCTGCCCATCATCAGAGTGGGACCTCTATGAGCAATCCATGGAAGTTTTTCTTTCTTACTCTCTTTAAAATAGTTTGCCTAAGATTTAAATTTGTTCTGCCCTATAGTTGAGTTTAAAAAATTAAAATCAATATCAGATATTAAAATTTATATCTTTTAAAAATCTCATGTAAGTAGAGCTGTTTGGGAAAACAGAAAAAAAGTGTTTTCAAATATTTGTGTGAAAATATTCCATTTTTTCACTGAAATTGAATTTCAATGGAAATTTTCTAGCCAGTTCACCTGCTTACGTGTTGAATAAACTCTTCACTACTTGGGCAGTGAAAGTTGAACTATTCAGCACTATTTGAACATGGATTTCTGTCTGAGCAAAAATGCTGTAATAATAATCTCCCCAAATGCAATGTCCTGCATTTTTCTTTTCTCCTAGAAGTGTCTGTATGTTCAATCCAAATGAAATGGGTGAGATTCATGGTAATTTGGAATTTGTAAAAATAAACTGGAATTAATAGAGTTACATTTACTTAAACCAGGTGTGAATTTGGCTACATTCTGTCCTCATGTGCACCCCTACAATCCCATTGAATTTGCAAAGATTTAAGGGAAGATATAAGTTGTGTATGCTTTATTAGACAGTAGACCAAATTTTGCTGACCAAAGCAATGCCATTTTTATAAGATGTAACTGAGAACAGATCTTTTTTGTAATTACTTCTAGAAGTAGTGATTTTCACATCCCTGATGCGAATACCAACTGTAACCTATGCAAAATTCATATTTCTGTAGTAGTTTTAGGACAAAGTCTTTAGTAAACTACTGCAAGAGGATTACGGTATCCTGCCACTGAGTACTCAGCCTATAGGGGGCAGCAGTTACAAAAACACATTAAGTAAGAACGGCCACGCTGGGTCAGACCCATGGTCCATCTAGCCCAGTATCCTGTCTTCCGACAGTGGCCAATGCCAGGTGCCCCAGAGGGAATGAACAGAATAGGTAATCAAGTGATCCATCCCTTGTCGCCCATTCCCTGCTTCTGGCAGTCAGAGGCTGAGGACATCCAGAGAATGGGATTGCATTCCTGACCATCTTGGGAATAGTCATTGATGGACCTTGCCTCCATGAACTTATACTTATCTAATTTTTTTGAGCCCCATTATAGTTTTGCCCTTCACAACATCCCTGGCAACCAGTTCTACAGGTTGACTGTGCATTGTGTGAAGAAATACTTCCTTTTGTTTGTTTTAAGCCTGCTGCCCATTAATTTCATTGGATGATCCCTGATTCTTGAGTTATGAGGAGTAAATAACACTTCCTTATTTACTTTCTGCACACCACTGGTGATTTTATAGACCTTGATCAGATCCCCCCTTAGCTGTCTCGTTTCCAAGCTGAAAAGTCCCAGTCTTTTTAATCTCTCCTCATATAGAAGCTGCTTCATAACCTTAATCATTTTTGTTGCCCTTCTCTGTACCTTTTCCAATTCTAATATATCTTTTTTGAGATGGGTCGATGAGATGAGATGCCTGCAGTTTTCAAGGTGTGGGCGTACCATAGATTTATATAGTGATTATATTATTTATTTATTATTATGATATTTTCTGTCTTATTATCTATCCCTTTCCTAATGGCGTCTAACATTTTGTTGCTTTTTTGATTGCTGCTGCATATTGAGCAGATGGAGAACTATCTACCATGAATCCAAGGTCTCTTTCTTGAGCGGTAACAGCTAAATTAGATCCCATAATTTTGTAGGGATAGTTGGCATTATGTTTTCCAATGTGCATTACTTTGCATTTATCAATATTGAATTTCATTTGCCATTTTGTTGCCTCATCAAGCAGTTTTGTGAAATCCCTTTGTAACTCTTCGCAGTCTACTTTGGGCGTAACTATCTTGAATAATTTTGTATCATCTGCAACCTTTGCCACCTCAGCCTTTACCCCTTTTCCCAGATAATTTATGACTATGTTGAACAGCACTGTCCCCAGTACAGATCCTTGGAAGAATGCACTATTTACCTCTCTGCACTGTGAAAACTGACCGTTTATTCCTACCCTTTGTTTCCTATCTTTTAACCAGTTACTGATTCACTAGAGGACATTCCTTCTTATCACGACTGCCTACTTTGCTTAAGAACTTTTGGTGACGGACCTTGTCACATGCTTGTCCAAGTACACTAGATAAGTCCAAGTACACTAGATCCACTGGATCACTCTGTGACGTTCCCCTCTGGTGTTGTCCGGACCAGTGATCTGCTAGGCCACTCCAATCCTTGACTCTGGGGAGCCAGCCTTACCCTGCTCTGCTGTGAGAACCCCCATTCCTGGGCTGTTCATGCACCGCCTCTGGCATGTAAGCGACTTGAAAGCGAATGACACCAGCCAATATCTCCGGTCCCAGAAACAACCCTAAGAACCTCCGTCTTGCAGCGTCCAGTTATGCCCGCTGGACGCTGCAAGCTCATATAAGTTTGTCAATTTAACAAAGAAATTGCTATGTACCAGGCTTGTTATCCCAAGGAGAGTCTATGACATGCTTCAAACCAAACACACTGCTTCAGGTAGAATAAACAAACAGATTTATTAACTATAAAGGTAGATTTTGAGTGATTATAAGTCAAAGCATAACAAGTCAAATTTGGTCGAATGCAACAAAAGCAAAACACATTCTAATCCGATCTTAATGCTTTCAATGTCCTTACAAACTTAGGTGTTTCTCACCACAGGCTGGCTGGTTACTTTTCAGACAGGCTCTCCCCTTTGATCATCGGTTCAGTTGCTTGATGGGGGTGGTGTCTGTAGATGTAGGTGGAAGAGAGAGACCATGGCAAAATGTCTCTCCCTTTTATCATGTCCTTTCTTTCCTCTTGGCTTTGCCCCCCTGCCCCCCTTCAGAGTCAGGTGAGCATTACCTCATTGCAGTCCCAAACTGACCAAAGGAAGGGGGTGACTCCTTCCAGGGCCTAACAGATTCTTTTGTTGCTTTCTAAGCCAGTGTCCATTGTTCCTGTGAGGCTGGGCTGGGTTTGTCCCATCCATGCCCTGATGAGGTGTGAACTGCCCCTCTGTTCTTGGAGAGTTTTTGCATCGGCCTGCTTAAAGCCATGAGGATACATTTTCAGCCTCATAACTATATACATGAAATTATAATCTATAACCTTACTGTACCATTACTGTAGCAGTTACTATAACATCAATATAACAACCATGCTCAGTGCATCATGAGCCTTCCGAAGACACCCAACATGACAAACTTTGCATTGGCTACCACACAATCATTTTATAAAGATGAACATGGGCGTATAGGGGTTTCCCCAAAGTACAAAACTTCACACCTCCCCTCTTAGTTTACTGCAAGAGGGTTAGTCACTGACTATCTTAAAGGCAGTTTGTTGTTATGGTTCTCTTGGCATCCAGCCATTAAGGCCAGTAGGCAGTGTGCCTCAGTTTCCCCATTCACACACAGCAAACCAGTTTTTTTTAATGGTTTCTCATGCTGTGATAAGCTTTAAACCTGTTTAATTAGAACCTGAGGCTGGTTTAAGCAATAGGTTACATACCACAGTAGTTCTGCAGTTTCATATTTGAGTTCCTTCAGAACTCTTGCGTGAATACCATGAGGTCCTGGTGATTTATTACTATTTAATGTATCAGTTTATTCCAAAATCTCCTCTATTAACACCTCAGTCTGGGACAGTTCCTCAGATTTGTCACCTAAAAAGAATGGCTTGGGTGTAGGAATCCTCCTCACGTCCTCTGCAGTGAAGACTGATATAAAGAATTCAATGAACTTTTCCACAATGGCCTTATATTTTTCGACAGCTCTTCAATCGTCCAGTGACCCCACCCCCCCCTTATTGTTTGGCAGGCTTCCTGCTTCTCATGTACTTAAAATTTTTTTTGCTGTTAATTTTTGTCTTTTGCTAGTTGCTCAAATTCTTTTTTTTGGCCTGCCTAATTATACTTTGACACTTGACTTGCCAGAGTTTATGTTCCTTTCTATTTTCCTCAGTAGGATTTGACTTCCAATTTTTAAAGGATGCTTTTTGCCTCTAGCTGCTTCTTTTACTTTGTCTTAGCCATGGTGGTACTTTTAAAAATTCTTTTACTATGTATTTTTATTTGGGGGTATACATTTAATTTGAGCCTCTATTATGGTGTTTTAAAAAAGTTTCCATGCACTTTTGAGACTGTATCTTTTAATTTCCATTTAAGTATCTTCCTCATTTTTGTGTAGTTCTCCTTTCTGAAGTCAAATGCTATGGTGGTGGGACCTAGCTTATAAACTTGGCAGGCACGCTGTCCTGGCAACTCTGGGTGATCCTAAATGACCTTGTACATTCCTTGATGTTGAACTGTTTTGACATGTGAGACTTCAAGCTCCACTAATTGGAGTGTTCTGAAATAGGGTAACCTCAACCCAATCATCATTAATATGCATTTGAGAAGAAGACAAAAGGTAGAAAAGTTAGAATGTGCAAAGGTGGCATCTGTAAATGTTCATACAGAAGAATGATCTTGTAGTTAAGGAATTGGATGGGGACTTTGGAGGGCTGGGTTTAATTCCCAGCTCTGCACAGGTTTCCTTTATGACTAAGGACAACTTACTGGGGGTATGTCTACACTGCACACTAAGTCCATATGTGTGCGATTTGGTCTTGTGAAATCAGTGTTTCCAAGCCCATGCTTGAGCCTCCACACTGCACTATAAACCTGGCGCTTGCAATTGCTGGACATGGGTATCACAGCCGGCCTATCACATCCTTACTGCACTTCTGATCTGACTGGGTTCTGTGACTTGAGTTGCAGCCACACTGCAAAATGACAGGGCTTGGACCCGAGACACAGTGGGACTTGGGCTCTGACCCACCGCCAAGCAGGGTTCTAGGACCCAGGTCCCCAGTGCTTGCTGACCCTAGTCAGACTGATTTGGGTGTCGATGGAAGAGGGGCTTGGGTTCAAACCTGAGTCAGAGCTCAAGCTTAGTGTACAGTGTAGGTACACCCTTAATCACTCTGTGCTTTGATTCCCCATCTATAAACTGGGGATAATATTTCTTGGCTCCCACCCTTTGGCTTGTCCGTTTAGATTGTATGCCATGCAGGGACCTAGCACAACAGGGCCTTTGCCTGTAGATGCCACTGTCTTGTAAATATAGAACAATGGTGATGTTAATAACACTGAATGGATTTTCTTCAATCTTGGTTTCCTTTATAATACTTGAGAAGCTCCACAAACCAACCCCAGTTTCTGGATGTGAAGCTCCGTGGACTAGAACCTGGATCTGCAGAGCCGGGAACAGTTGATGGTCCCACAGCACTACTGGGAAGCAATGTTGAGCCCTACCTAAGGAGCACCGTGGAGAATAAGCATCACAGGAGGTACCAGCCAAGATAGTACCCTGCAGCCCTCTGATTGGTCAAGCACCCCATTTAACCCTAGCAGGTGGCTCAGGAAGTTGTCTGGGCAACCTCCCAGTCTTTGATCTGCTGTGACTCCAGACTTTACCTTGTCTTCTGGTCTCAGCCTGACCCTTGCTGCCTGATTCCTGCCTGGAACTATCTCTGATCGCCGGTCTCTAACTCTGACCCTGATTCCTGCCTCCTGATTCCACCCTGGTACTGCCTCTGATCTCTGCTTTTTCACCCCAGCCTGACTGTGACTCCGACTCTTGCTTATTGAATCTGGCTTTTGTGATTCCTGAGACTACCGTCCCTGATGTGCAGATCCCAACTCAGCTGTGACCACTGGGCCAGACCGCCTACACCCTAGGCCCATACACTGGCTTTACTAGAGCACACAGTTTCTGACTGGAACATTTGTAGAGATTATATTTTACTTCCTCATGCCACCAACTCCTATGTGGCTCAACAGATGTCACTCAGACTTTGGGAGAAAGAACTGAAATTTATGAGCAACTGATTCCCAATGGAACTGGGAAATTAGGAGTTGGAAGAGGAGGTCAAATTCAGCCAGGGATACAGTGGGTGCCACGTTCTGTAACAGACGTTGTCTACAGCAGTGTCTCCATGTACTGAGGATGATGTGAGTCCTATATGAATAGCTGATCGCATGCTATTTCTGGCATTTTGGGTTGCAGATTTATGTCAGTGCTTAGATTCAATATCATTTACTCTAGACTTGAACCTTAGCTCTGATTTGGCCCAAAACCCTGAAACTCTAGTCTAAATCTAATCCAGATCCAAACACAGCCTCTGGATTCTACCACTGCTTAAACAAGCAGTTGCTACTAATAAAGCATTGAGCACATTTCCCACCACACATCCCTTTGTAACTGATTCCACTTGGACCAATAGTGGGATTTGAACCTGGCCTTACACAGCTGCGAATATGAACAATTAGGTGCCAATAGACTTATGAGGATCTGGACCTAAACTCCCTAGCTGGCAAGTGTAGTAGACTCATTCACCTCTTATGTGGACTAGCCCCACTAGGGGAGACAAAAGTCCATCCCCACTTTCACAGAGCACTATCATTATGTAGCAAAAAATGCCTCCCCCCCCCCGCAAACCCCCACAGATTTAGCAGCTATGGAAGTTTGTCATTTCTTGGCCTTTGGGCTATGATCAAAGACCGAATCAGTTTCCGGTCTCTAGCCTGCCCTGGCAGGAAGCGATTTCTGATTTACATTATTTGTAGCACTTTCTTCTACTCTATCCACGTTTTCCAGGCTTCACTTCAGCCGTACGTGCCTCTTCAACCTCAATATTTGCTCAAGGAAACCAGCCTTATTGGTTTGGTTCCCTACTCAGTTCACTCAGCAAACATTTGGCAGACACTGACAGGCATCTGTGTGGCAAAGCGTGGGTGAGAAAGGTCTGTCCCACCTCCGGCTTGAGCAGTAAACACAACGCTTCCTGAATGTCTCATAAGATTGTAACTGTTTGTCACGTCAGTAGTAGAAAAACGGTGGAGATGATGTTAAAGGAAATAGTGTGGCTAGCCCAGCAGGAACAGTTCTGCGTAGTGGTGTCATGGTCCCTCTGCTTCCTTGTCCTCAGCTCACTTGGCACGGTCTGTGCAAGAGGAACCGGCAGATGTGACTGCTAGCCCTGCCATTGTGCTGATGGTCTGGGTACCATTGTGTGCAACACAAAGACAACCCTGAAGACCAAACTAGTCAAGTATTTCTTACAGTGTGACTAAAAGCACTATCCCCCATGGCAAGGGTTAAGGCTTTGTCTGACTTTAAAAACATCTTTCCGACCATAAAACAAAGCCTGGAGTAAAGGAAAAAGCTTCTTGGTCAATGACTCGCCATCATGGGCTGTATCACCTCAGGACTTAATTACTTTAAAACTAGGATGAACTTGGCTCCAGCGTGCTGTTAGATGTGGGGGAGAGCAGCTCTGAAGCCGCCATTTGGCAGCTTTGGGAAGTTATGCAGCAGAAATTGAACTCAGGTAATGACATGCTGCCTACTTACAGTAGATACTCTCTACCAGCCCATATAATTTCCCTCCTTCCAAAAATGCAGCACTTAAAGCACTTTGAAACCATAAAGTGCTCTATTGATGCTGGCTCGTTTCTCCACGGCACCCCCAGGAGGCAGCAGGGAAGGTATTATTATTGAAAAGCCTGCTCTTGGCATGATGGACTATTATGTTTATTCATTTGGTGGCAGTCTTCTCTGAGCTACTCCTGGACTCATGCCACAAGGCCGTGGTGAGGATGCTGAGCTTCAAATGGGACCTACCAGCCTTGTGGCCATTTCCTAAGAAAATTTCAACCCAGGTAATTGCATTCTACCAGCTTAAGTTCCACCTCCAGGTTCAAATGGATATTTTGTATCACTTCTTGCCCTAAAAGGTTATAGAATGTTGTGAGTTTAGCTGCTGCCTTTTCACCCCAGAAGTGGCTGAATTTCAGCAGCGGGTGAAGTAACCCCTATATACAACATGTAGAGCATTTAAGTTGAAGTGTTTTGAGATAACAAGTGTTCTATATACGTTTTTATTATGTTCCACATTAAAGGCTGCTACATTTTGATGGAGGGTGTATATAAGTAGGTTATGGTTTGTGCACCTTGAGATCCTATTTATCTTGGGCTGAGCGACACTGTGTATAGTACATTTAAGGCACTTTTCCTAGGATAATGCAGTTACTATTTATACAACAGTGACCTGGACTGCATTAGTAGGAGCATTGCCAGCAGATTGAGGGAAGTGATTATTCCCCTCTATTCGGCACTGGTAAGGCCACATCTGGAGTATTGTGTCCAGTTTTGGGCCCCCCACTACAGAAAGAATATGAACAAATTGGAAAGAGTCCAGTGGAGGGCAATGAAAATGATTAGGGGGCTGGGGCACATGACCTGTGAGGAGAGGCTGAGGGAACTGGGCTTATTTAGTCTGCAGAAGAGAAGAGTGAGCGGGGCATTTGATAGCAGCGTTCAACTACCTAAAGGGGGGTTCCAAAGAGGATGGAGCTAGGCTGTTGTCTGTGGTGGCAGATGTCAGAACCAGGAGCAATCGTCTCAATTTGCAGTGGGGGAGGTCAAGGTTGGATATTAGGAAACACTATTTCACTAGGAGGGTGGTGAAGCACAGGAATGGGTTACCTAGGGAGGTGGTGGAATCTCCTTCCTTGGAGGTTTTTGAGGCCTGGCTTGATAAAGCCCTGGCTGGGATGATTTAATTGGGGTTGGTCCTGCTTTGAGCAGGGGGTTGGACTAGATGACCTCCTGAGGTCGCTTCCAACCCTAATCTTCTATGATTCTATGGCTTTAAAAATCTGAAACTGAGATGTTTCCCAATTGAATTTGCCTATTTCAGTTTATGTAACATGCAGCTTTATGATCTGCTAGCAAGGCTTTAAAAAAAATTTAATTTCCCCTCGCTTTGAAACTGCTTGGGTTCTCACTCATATAACCCCAGGTTAGAGCTCATCAACACCTCCCTCACAGATGAGGTGGAGAGAAAAAAGAGCCTACAAAACCCAGGAGCCTTGTGTTCACAGTGTTTTAATCCAGCAACTAAAGGGTTAATTATTTTAGAACTTGTGAGTTAAACAAAAGGGGATTCCATGTTAGGAACCCTCTTTCTATTGGCTAGAAACATATGGGTCCAGACAAAGTGCTACACTGTTGTGACTAGTGTTCTAGACTGCTGCTGTGTTTAATTAGTCTGAGGAAATGGCTGTGCATAGTAGCAGCTTCAATAATAAATGTGCTGGCTTCTAAGATGTTTAGACCATTCTAGTGATCTCTGAGTGCTGCGGAAGTTTTTCCGGTGTTTTTAAATAAGAATTAAGCATTGATTAAGGAAATCCAAATGGGTGGTTGGTGAATCTTCATGGCGCTGTGGTCAGTGATTGAACCATGATAGGGCATGGGAGAGAGTTGTGCGAATAATGGATTTTTTTGGTTATTTGGCAATTCCTTAAAAAAAGTTTTGGATTGAACAAAACATTTCATTTGACCTGAACTGAAATGTGTCATTTCAATTTTGAATATATTTTTTAGTCATTTTAAATGAAAAAGTATCAATTTAAAGGAAGTTTAGAACTGAAAAATCAAAACACATTTCATTTTGAAAACACCAAAATGAAGCATTATGATTTTTTCAGGATGTTTATTTATTTATTTAGCTGAAATTGACACGAATGCACATAATATTTCTGTCATCCCGAACCTGCATTTTTCACCAAAAAAAAGTGTGAGTTAAAAACTTTCACTGTGCAATCCTACACACAGTGCTTAACTAAACAGCATAAAGATGTGTCCCGTGACACAGGCATCTCTCCAGTATCCAGCTGCAATGTCCCTCACTTGATAAGGGCTAAGAACAATGGCTAACCTGATTTATTTTGCTTGAAGCAAAGAGAAGCGGATAGTGCATGCACTGACTTCAAGCTCTGTAAGGACGCTTTGTGAACATAATGCCCGGAACGAAGCCATGTGCGTCTTGTTCCTTAATGCTGTTTTCACTTCGGTATAAAAATATTGCTCTCAATATTTAGTGTTGCAGTGAGAGAAGGTATACTGTTCTCTGGTACAGATGGGGCCAAACCAAAACCCAGTCGATTTGCGGAGTGGGCGGGGTTGTAATCCAGATCTCAGTGATGCAGCCTGACCTAATTCCCATTGTGTGACGTCAGTGATGTTCTCATGCACTGTTCTGAGTACCTGAATATTTCTCCTTGTGCGAAGTCTAAAATTAGTGGTTGTTGTTGTCTTGTCCCTTGATCATATTAGGCCATGAAGTTTGAGAATGAATTTGGCAACTCATATAGGATCCTTTGTAAGGGCTCAAGGCAAGGTATTCAATGCCAAAAGTTTCACTTTTCCTTACAATATTACATTCAAGAGCGTGGGCAGGTGTAAAAGCATTCTCCTGACACATCTTGCCAAGTGGATATATCTTGGTCCCATCTCTACTGATTTTCATTCCTGTGGTGTGTCCCATCCACAGTCTCACAATAGTGGATATTATTTTCTGAATTGCTTTGATGTCAATCAGAGAATCTTTCATCTTTTAACTATTTATTTCAGCTAATATTTCCCTTGAACATAAGAACATAAGGGTATGACTATCCTCAACAGCTGTCATTCCAACCTGAGTTTTTGATCTTCCAGTTTAGCTAGGTCCTTAGCTAGCTCACTCCCACGCACACCAACATCTGATGGAATCCACTGAAAAGTCAATATATTGGCTTCCTTTCCAATCATCTGCTCCTCCTTGTGAATTGCATTGTTGCTAATGTTCTGATTTCTTTGAAAGGAACAGAGGATCACCGACCATAAGTCAACAAACATCACATCATCTGCCTCTATTTTTGGCATGTTTGTTTCTTGCAGTGCAGTGGAAATAGCTTTCAGTTTGGCCGTATAGTTCAAGCTAATGTATCCTGAACTAGAGCTCTTTATTGTACTCTCTCTATGAGGCCACTAGATGAAGAAACTACAACTATCATTCTTGAAGGATTTGTCTAATGAACCATCAGTGTACACATGAATCTGTTTGACTCATGACTGATACCATTGGGTAGTCTTATCTACAATTTTCCCTAGCGTGGCCAAATCCGTGTGTTCCTTTGAGCAAGATTCCAAAAGAGAGAGACATTTACTAAAGGAAATAAGGTCATGCGGAGGAATTACTGGGCATACAAACTTCTTCATGCGCTCTAGCTTTCTAACATCATCAAATGCTTCCATTTCTTTAGTAGTCTTTACATACTGTGACAATACTCTGTCCTTGCCTCTGTGGGTCCTGCGTTTCCTGGCGGATTTTGCTAATCTCAGAGGCTCACTGTGACCCTCCATGTAACTCTTCTCTCTCTAGAGACAAGGGTCACAGTCTACTGAGCCATTTTCATCATAAGCCAATGAGGGAGGTGAGGAGAAGTTATCCTTCCTTGCACAGTCTCTGTTGTCTCCCAGTCTCAGTGATTAATCAGGGGCAAAGGTGTGGGGGGAGCCCGCGCCCACCCTCTACTCTGGGCTCCAGCCCAGGGACCCTATTAGTATCAGCTGTGGTAGCTGACCTTTTAGAAACATGACATATACCATTCCCTGGGCTACTTCCCCCACACAGCAGCCCTCACTTCCTCAAGCTCCACTTCACCCTTACCTCAGGGTCTCCTTCCTTGTGCCTGATATGGTGGGTACTACTCAGCCTCTCCAACAGCACAACTTCCTTCCACAGCTCCTGCCATGCACACCCACCTGACTAACTGGGAGGCTTTTAACTAGTTTCAGCCAGCCCCTGACTGGCTTCAGGTGTCCCAATCAACCTAGCCTTCTCCCTGCCTTCTGGAAAGTTCTTAAATGGCCCCAGGTGTCTTAATTTACCTGGAGCAGCTGCCATTTCACTCATCCTGGTACCAGGGATTTGTTTAGCCTGGAGCTAATATATCTATCTCCCACTACTTTTCTATAGCCATCTGGCGTTGCCCCATCACAATACCTTTTGAAACAAGATGATCATTTCAGCTTAATTTGGCTTTCCAATTTCTGAACAGACCTGAGCAGTGATGACATTCAGGTAGGGAATGAAGACAGTTTCTATACTGAATTTGCTGTTCTTTTCTACGATTGAACATCAGACTCTTGTTCACAGATTGCTTTTGGAGTGTCTCTTACTGCTCCAATTATCATGAGAACTGCAGACGACAGCACAACATCAGTCTTAGCAAGATTACCAGAAGCAGAACATGACCAGACAGGTAATGGATATTCAAGTTTTGGGCGAATTATTAAGCAGTGTGTTGTTTTCAGTGTCTTAACATGTGAACCCCAGTTGGAACTAGCAAAACATCATAGAAGATTATAGCCTATAGAGCTAGCTTAAGCTATTTTATGTAGCAGCTACACAAGAAACCTACAGGCCTACATCCTGTAAGATAATTAGCTTAAATAGTTAGCTAAAGGCTTTGAGGCCTATCTTCTTAGTGTATGCACAATGTGCCTCAGGTGGCATGTGACCAGGATTCATCACCGAATTTGGTCCCCTGGTTGGATCATTAGCTTCCTGGCCGAGGCCGGGTACTGATGGGGAGCACAACATGAACACTGATCCATGCCCTCCCTTTGAGGCCAATGAGCCTTAGCATAAGTGAGTTACCCAACAGTGGCAGCCATCTTTCCGACTTGTGGTCCAAACTTTAGTTCTGTGTCCAAGGTCACTTCAAAGTACACCAGGTTCCTCTCAATGGCAATACCTTCTCCAGCTAGTGTCAATTTTGGCCAGTAGGCGAGACTCCTACAAGTTGTGATAAAGTAGGTGGACTTTATTTTTGCTTGATTCAGCTGGAATTGGTGTTCCTTTGCCCATCTAGTTATAATGTCCAAGTCTTCATTTAATTCATTCTCCAGAACATCTATTTCATGATCTATGATACAAAGCATAATATCGTCTGCATATGGACGTACAGTTGATTTCAAGCAGAGCTCCCTCTGACTTTAGTGGGCATTCCATGCGCAGAATGGGCCCTATTTTATACCCTGAGCATGGGGTCAAGTGAGGACTCCAGCAATGGGTTTTTTTCACACTTAAAAAAAAATACAGCCCAAGGTGACTGTTAAAAAGCAAGACGTGTGAGGAGGAGGGAGATCAGGATTATGCAAGGCACCATGTGACGCACAACGTGAGGAACTACAACTACACCTCAGCTGCTAGAAGAGGGCTTCATCCTCCTTGATTGAACTAACCTAGTTATCCCTAGCCTGATTCTTGCTTGCATATTTATACCTGCCTCTGGAAATTTCCACTACATGCATCCGACAAAGTGGGTATTCACCCACGAAACCTTATGCTCCAATACGTCTGTTAGTCTATAAGGTGCCACAGGACTCTTTGCCGCTTTTATAAGTAAATGCGAACCAAGCCCACTTGTATAACACAAATGGGATTGCAACATCAGTGTGACAAAACCCAGCATGACTCATCACATAAACACCACCCTATACCGGAAACCTACTGACCACTATGCTTACCTATATGCCTCCAGCTTTCATCCAGACCACACCACACGATCCATTGTCTACAGCCAAGCTCTACGATACAACTGCATTTGCTCCAACTCCTCAGACAGAGACAAACACCTACAAGATCTCTATCAAGCGTTCTTCCAACTACAATACCCACCTGCTGAAGTGAAGAAACAGACTGACAGAGCCAGAAGAGTACCCAGAAGTCACCTACTACAGGACAGGACCAACAAAGAAAATAACAGAACGCCACTAGCCATCACCTTCAGCCCCCAACTAAAATCTCTCCAACGCATCATCAAGGATCTACAACCTATCCTGAAGGACGACCCATCACTCTCACAGATCTTGGGAGACAGGCCAGTCCTTGCTTACAGACAGCTCCCCAACCTGAAGCAAATACTCACCAGCAACCACACACCACACAACAGAACCACTAACCCAGGAACCTATCCTTGCAACAAAGCCCGTTGCCAACTGTGTCCACATATCTATTCAGGGGACACCACCATAGGGCCTAATCACATCAGCCACACTATCAGAGGCTCGTTCACCTGCACATCTACCAATGTGATATATGCCATCATGTGCCAGCAATGCCCCTCTGCCATGTACATTGGTCAAACTGGACAGTCTCTATGTAAAAGAATAAATGGACACAAATCAGACATCAAGAATTACAACATTCAAAAACCAGTCAGAGAACACTTCAATCTCTTGGGTCACTTGATTACAGACCTAAAAGTGGCAATTCTTCAACAAAAAAACTTCAAAAACAGACTCCAATGAGAGACTGCTGAATTGGAATTAATTTGCAAACTGGATACAATTAACTTAGGCTTGAATAAAGACTGGGAGTGGATGTGTCATTACACCAAGTAAAACTATTTCCCCATGTTTATTCCCCACCCTCCACTGTTCCTCAGACGTTCTTGTCAACTGTTGGAAATGGTCCACCTTGACTATCACTACAAAAGGTCTCCCCCGCCCCCACCCCCAGCTCTCCTGCTGGTAATAGCTCACCTTACCTGATCACTCTCATTACAGTGTGTATGGTATCACCCATTGTTTCATGTTCTCTGTGTATATAAATCTCCCCACTGTATTTTCCACTGCATGCATCTGATGAGGTGAGCTGTAGCTCACGAAAGCTTATGCTCAAATAAATTTGTTAGTCTCTAAGGTGCCACAAGTCCTCCTTTTCTTATCACTAAAGTGGAAACTTTTCCTTTAATTTCAGTGGCTGACAGTTGGGGCTTCTAAGGGCTATTTCAATACAAATTATTATGAAGTCCCAGCTTGTGGAAAGATCAGGCACCTGACTGAGGTAAGGACAGATACAGGAGATAGCCTTAGATTTAAATGTGGAAAAAAATTAGTGGTCCTGGTTCACTGTGTTCACAGCACAGAACCCGTCCTATAGTAGGTACTGCCTGGCCCCTAGGCTGGCAGCCTCATTAGATAGGCCAGAATTGATTGAGCATGGAGACAGAGACCCCTCCTCATGTTTAGAGGCTGGTCCCTCACACTATCTATATCTTACCTGCCCTGGATAAATAGAGGACTTTTGTCACCCAGGGGGCTATCAATCCAGCAGTGTACTTACAAACAACCACCATATTTACTTCCAGAGAACTTGAATGGTACATTTCTTCCCATAAGTAATAAGTATGAGATTTCTCCCTCACTGACTGAGTTCTAATCCCTGTGGAATCTCTAGCAGATTGACCTGCAGTGACAGTGGCTGGGAGAGAACGGTCTGTCACAAATGCAACATTGATTAGCTCTAGTTAAATGCTAACTTATGTTATTGGAATTCAGAGGTTTGCAGCTTACATGGCAAATAGCGAGCAGCTTAACAGCAGCAGCTGGGACTGTTTTCTTAATATCTACAGACTGCAAGAGGGTGCTGGCTGGGATGCAGTTTGACGACTATCAGGAGTTTAGATACGACCGTGGCTGACGCAGTACAGAGATCTAGGCCGAACAATTTCTATATACTGTTTTAGTTGCCTAAGTACATGATCTGCAGGCTTCAAGAGAATGTTTCCGGATCAGAGTCCTACCTGTTTTGAAGAGAGAGTACGGTTTCATGCCATGAGCAGGGGGCTAGGAACCAGGGCTCTTGGCTCTGCCTAGATTTAATTAACCACTTATAAGATGCCTATCGGTGTAGTGTCTAGGCTGACTCACTGTATGACCTTGAGCAAATTATACAGGATCAAAGGATCAAAAGCAGCCACTCACTTTGGGAGTGTCCACTTGGCAGTGCCCAGTTTAAGATATTTTTGGCCACGTGTCCTAAAGGGCTAAGCACTCCTGCATGGGGCCAGGTTTTCAAAGGTGCTTGGCTTCCATTTAGGCAACCAAATGAGCAACCAGCTTTTCAACAGAGGCCAGCATGCTGGGTGCTGAAGGGTTGTGAACACCTGGCCAAAGGAGCACAATACATTGCTGCGGGGTGCTCAGCAGTTCTGAAAATCTGGCTTGACTTTGTTCCTAAATGCAAGCTGAGCTCTTTTGAAAACATGGGCCCAATGGTGTGCATGAAGGGCCCAATTTGCAAAAATGTACAGCTTGAAGCCCATTGAAGTTGAGTACTCAACACCCTTGAAACATTACCTCATTAACCTCTTCCCTCCCATTTCTGTACAATGGAGTACTCCCTGCCTCACAAGGAGGCATTAGTATGTGTAATTCCCTCCAAGATCCTTGGCTGGCAGATACCACCTGCAACTAAGTGAGTTGTTATTTCTTGTCCTGTTCTTCCAAAGGGACAAAAGAGGAAGTTGAACCAGCTCCTTGGCTGGAGCCAGGCCTTCCTTCAGTTCCGCTCCCATTCATGACCTAGGTTTCAAAGGGTGGAACCAAGGGCTGTCGATTACTCGCAGTTAACTCATGCGATTAACTAAAAAAAAAAATTAGTCATGATTTAAAAAATTAACCATGATTAATTGAAGTTTTAATCGCACTGTTAAACAATAGAATACAAATTGAAATTTATTAAATATTTTTGGATGTTTTTCTACATTTCCAAATATATTGATTTCAATTACAACACAGAATACAAAGTGTACAGTGCTTTATATGTTCATATTATTTTTATTTTATATTATTATTTTTGATTCCAAATATTTGCACTGTAAAAATGATAAACAAAAGAAATAGTATTTTTCAGTTCACCTCATACAAGTACTTTAGCGCAATCTCTTTATCATGAAAATGCAACTTACAAATGTAGATATTTTTGTTACATAACTGCACTCAAAACCAAAACAATGTAACACTTTAAAGCCTACAAGTCCACTCAGTCCTACTTCTTGTTCAGCTAATCGCTAAGACAAACAAGTTTGTTTATATTTATGGGAGATAATGCTGCCCTCTTCTTGTTTACAATGTCACCTGAAAGTGAGAACAGGCATTCACATGGAACTTTTGTAGCAGACACTGCAAGGTATTTCAGTGCCAGATATGCTAAACATTCATATGCCCCTTCATGCTTTGGCCACCATTCCAGAGGACATGCTTTCATGTTGTTGTTGTTTGTTAAAAAAAAATCATGAGTTAATGAAATTTGTGAATGAACTTCTTGGGGGAGACTTGTACGTCCCCTGCTCTGTGTTACCCACATTCTGCCATATATTTCATGTTATAGAGTCTCAGACGATGACCCAGTACATGTTGTTCATTTCAAGAACACTTTCACTGCAGATTTGACAAAATGCAAAGCAGGTACAAATGTGAGATTATTAAAGATAGCTACAGCACTCGACCCAAGGTTTAAGAATCTGCAGTGCCTTCCAAAACCTGAGAGGGACAAGGTGCGGAGCAAGCTTTCAGAAGTCTTAAAACAGCGACACTCCGATGCAGAAACAACAGAACCTGAACCCCCCCAAAAAATCAAAAATCAACCTTCTGCTGGTGGCAACTGACTCAGATGATGAAAATGAACATGCGTTGGTCCACACTGCTTTGGATCGTTGTCGAGCAAAACCCGTCATCAGCATGGATACGTGTCTTCTGGATTGGTGGTTGAAGCATGAAGGGACATAGGAATCTTTAGCGCATCTGGCACATCAATATCTTGTGACACCAGCTACAACAATTCCATGTGAATGCCTGTGCTCACTTTCAGGTGACATTGTAAATAGGAAGTGGGCAGCATTATCTCCCATAAATGTACACAGACTTATTTGTCTGAGCGATTGGATGAAGAAGAAGTAGGACTGAATGGACTTGTAGGCTCTAAAATTTTACATTGTTTTGTTTTTGAGTGCAGTTACTTTTTTTACATAATTATTATTATTAATAATTACATAATTCTACATTTGTAAGTTCAACTTTCATGACAAAGATATTGCACTACAGTACTTGTAATGGGGGAACTGAAAAATACTATTTTTTGTTTTTTACAGTGCAAATATTTGTAATAAAAATAAATATAAAGTGAGCACTGTACACTTTGTATTCTGTGTTGTAATTGAAATCAATCTATTTGAAAATTTAGAAAACATCCAAAAATATTTAAATAAATAATATTCAATTATTAACAGCACAATTCATCACAATTAATTTTTTTCAATTGCACGATTAATCACAATTAATTTTGTTAATAGCTTGACAGCCCTAGTGGACACTGATATTAGACCTGACAAACACAAGCCTTTTCCTGTAACATTTTAAATTATAGCCTCACATAGGTCTCTGGGCACTAGGACATAACTTTGTCTGCTGTTTTACATCTGACAGCAGAAACTCTAGGCGCAAAAGCCTGCAGCTACAGTAGAGCTCTCTGTGTCTACGGACTTGTGTGTTCTGTTGTTGAAAGGAAGAAGGGATTTATCGTGTCTGATCAGACCAGTTATGCTCCAGGTTCAGTATTGTGCTTTCTGCAATGCCAACTTGCAGTACAGCGTGGCAGCGGTCCTACCACCCACAATCCACCTTTGCAATTTTTCAGCATGCGGCATACCTCTCTCCTGACCCCTGCAGCTTTTGCCCTGAAGCACAGGATTTAATCATGTCTACCACAGTAGCCAATCTTGCTTCCACTGAAGCAATGGAAGAGCTCCCATTGACTTCAGTGGCAGACAGATTACACATCCTAATGGCCCAAACACGCTGGGCACGGTCGTGCAATTAGCCAGCTCCCATACCATATTTATTTGTAGACCCAGCATTGATGCCTGCTGCAATGTGTGTGTATTCACCGGACATGCTGAGAACCAGCATTTGCACGGCGAAGGCAGCATTCCTCAATGCTAAGCAGACAATTGCGCCCACAGCTGGGCACTCAATCCATTCGGAGTTTCCAAATACAGTGATTTTGTTGATACAACGGAAGTGAGAGCATTTTGTACTGATGCATTTACTAGGTTGGCTGGTTGTATCAGCTGCTGAGCCCAAACATCAGCAAAAGAGGTCGAAGATCATATCCTCAAGTGCCTCAAAAGAGGAAGTGCTGTGCATGTGGAAACTGTCACACAGGCAATAACCAAGACACAGACTACTGCTGGAGTTTCTAATGGCCTGACTTCTAGTAACATGTTATTGTGCAAGTTAAGAGAAGGGTAATTAAGAACAAGGCTTCAGGGTGTAAACTGATCTTGTGCAAGGATCAGAAGGGGTGCAGTGGTGTGAAACCACTCTCCTATTGTGCCATTGATGACAACTGTACTGCTGGCCTTGGCATACAGTTGTTTAATGGTGAGAATAAGCTTACGACCAACATTGTACTTCTTCGTGGTTGCCCAGAGAGCTTTGTGCCATACTCTGTCAAATGCCTTCTTGAAATCAACAAAGATGTGGTAGATGTCCTGCTGGTGGTGTAAGTACTTCTTCCACAGAACACGAAGGTTGAAAATCTGTTCTGTGGTACCTCTTCCAGCATGAAAGCCAGCCTGTTCTTCAACGATGACATTCTCTGCTTGTGGCTTCAATCTATTCAGTATGACTTTCAACATCACATTGATAGGCTGGCTGATTAGGCTTTTGGTCTGGTAATTTTGACACAATTGCAGGTTGCCTTTCTTTGGCAGAGTGATGATTAGTGACTGTGTCCACATGGAGGGCCACTCACCAGTGAGTACATCTACATCGATTACTATTTCTTCTCTGAATTTCATCAGTTCAGCTAGGATGTTGTCAATACCTGTAGCCTTTCCATTCTTGAGTGATTTCACATCTGTCTCCACTTCTTCAGGCAGTATTGGAAAGTCATCCTCCTCTGTTGAATCTGGGCTGTCTAGGACACTAGGATCTCCATTTGTCTGGTGATTATGTAGATCAGAGCAGTGATTTGTCCACCTATTGATGATGTCCTTTTCTTCTGTAAGACTGTTCCCTTCTTTGTCTTGAATTGCATTAGCTTTGGTTCATCTTTCCTTCGTCAGATCTTTTATAACCTGGAAGGCTCGTTTACTATTTTTATTATTGATACACTCTTCAATTTTAGCAAAAAGAAAAGGAGGACTTGTGGCACCTTAGAGACTAACAAATTTATTTGAGCATAAGCTTTCGTGAGCTACAGCTCACTTCATCGGATGCACCTTAGAGACTAACAAATTTATTTGAGCATAAGCTTTCGTGAGCTACAGCTCACTTCATCGGATGCATTTGATGAAGTGAGCTGTAGCTCATGAAAGCTTATGCTCAAATAAATTTGTTAGTCTCTAAGGTGCCACAAGTACTCCTTTTCTTTTTGCGAATACAGACTAACATGGCTGCTACTCTGAAACCTTCAATTTTAGAGCATTCTTTTTCGATCCATATCTCTTTGGCCATCTTCATTCCTTTCTTGATCTTTCTGTCAATTGCTCTGTATTTATCAGCTCCATCAATGCTGCTCTTGTCTCTCTTGAGTTCTCTTCTAATGTCACATATTTGTAGTATTTCTTTTGTGACCCATGGTTTTGTCTTCTTATGGTATTTCCCAAGAATTTCCATTGCTGCCTCATTCATTATAGCGTTGAAATTGTTGTTCATTGTTTCTACATCTTCCTCTAGAGCAAGCAGCGGAGCAAATTTTCTGCCAATCATTGCTTGGAATTACTCTGCAATGTTTCGGTCTCTAAGTGTTTCTAAGTCAAACTTGATTCTGGTGAACTTTGGCCTAATGATTTTCCTTAGCCGCAGCCAAAAGTTTAGCATCAAAAGGTCATGATCACTTCCAATATCAGCATCTGTGAAGCTCCTTGTTTTAGCTCTGTTGATCTCAGAACGAAATCGGTTTTGCACCATGATGTAGTCGATCTGACTGTGATGTAAACCATCAGGTGCATGCCACGTTGATTGTCTAGATGCTTTATGTGCTCCTAATGTGTTTGCAAGAACCAGACTGTTATAGTTGGCAAACTCCAAAAGTCTCAGTCCTCTCTCATTGGATACCGCATTACAGAAAGGGCCACAATTATCTCGCCAATCTGCCTGGGCGTTAGTACCCACTTTAGCATTCTAATCTCCCTGTACAGTCAGGATATCTTTCTTGTGTACCTTATCGATGATGTCTTGGAGCTGATTGTAAAAATCTTCAATTTGCTCATCGTCATAGTCTGTTGTAGGGGCAAAGACTTGTACCACTGTGATATTGAACGGTACTGCCTTTAGACGGATGGAAATAAGCCTGCTGGATATTGGGTGGCATCCTAATACTGAATTCTTGATATGTTTTTATGCACAAGAAATCCTACGCCATTGACATGTTTGTCCTCTTCACTGTAATAGAGTACATGGCCTTCTTCCGTTAGTGCCTCTCCAAAGTTCTTCCATCTGACCTCAGAGATTCCTAGGAAGTGCCAGGTGTATTGTTCCATTTCGTACATGAGTTCTTTCAACCTGCCTATTGGTTTCAATGTCCTTACATTCCCTGTGGATATGGTGATGTTATCTCTTCCACGGTAGAGAACCTCTTTGTTGGGGTTACACCAGTAGTATACTTGTCATGTCCGCCCTGGTGGGAGATGATTGCCGCAGTCATAATTAACCCGAGACATGGAACCTTACGGCAGAACTTGAATGGAAAAACAGGTAATAGAGATGAGATTCTTCTGTAAAATCCTGGGCATCTTCTACTTGGACCACATCACTAATGAAGAGGTCTGCAACATCATCACCCAACGCGCTGGGTCATATGAAGACTTCCTGATGACTGTGAAGAAGCACAAGCTGAAGTGGTACGGCCATGTAACACGATCATCTGGCCTATCCAAGACCATCCTCCAAGGGACAGTACAGGGGAAGAGAAGAAAGGGTAGACAGAAGAAGAGATGGATTGACAACATAAAAGAGTGGACAGGAATGGACTTCACGGAGACTCAAGCACTGACACACAATCATCAGGGATGGAGATAATTGGTTGATTGCTCATCAATGATGGTGCCCCAACAACCAATGCGGTTATGGGAGTGATGATGATGATGATGAAGAAGCAAGAGTTACAGAGTCAGGTATGGTTCCAAACAAAACAAAACAAAACAAAACAAAACACGCTTTCTAGGGACTGAAACTCAGTTGTAGCAAGTACAATCTTTGCGTAGGCAGTTTTCTCTCTTACACGCAGTGATCAGCATCTCCAGCCCTCCAGGCCAGAGGATCCAACGTTCACAGAATCAGAGTGTGCCACACGCTTTGTTCCCTAACTGAGGAATAACTAAGGAGTTCTCTCTCCTTTTTATAGTCCACTAAACCTTTGAAATATATATTTGCAAAGCAAACCCAGACAAAGTTAATCTCTCCTGCTGTGGTGTAGACCCCATGCTGTCTTCCTCATCCTCTGGTCAATTTGCTTTTTCTATTGGCTTAATCACTTTGTTTACCGTAGATGTAAATGTACTTCCATTGTCTCTGGCTTCACCTTGCTCCATTTACATTGGAGATCCAGGTGAAATAACATTCCTTTGTCTCCGACAAATGTGTTTATTCTCTCTGCTCAGATTGCTTGGTCTGAACCTATTTTAGGAACATATTCCCAGCACACACACAGTTCTTTACACACCAACCATACATACATCACTCACTAAAATATTAACAGCCAGTGTGTTGCTGGTTTGTATATGACACCTTACAAGACACTGGCTAAATATTGGGTGTGCCCTTTGCCAGTTGGCATAAAGGGGCTCTTAGGGTCACAGTCAACCCTGACTATTGACCCTATAACTTGCTGAAATAGGGCTGGCCATGCCCCCTACACTCCCCCTTAACCTGGTACAGAGGAGGCATCCATTCTTCCTTCTCCTATCTCATTAGAAGGGGCCTAAATAGCTCAGCCAGGCCCTCTAACTCACAAAGACAGGTGGCTACCAGATTACCTCAGGGGGATTTGTAGGCTGTCTCAGTGGGTGTTGTGTAGCAAGCCTGGGGAGTGGGTAAGTGTCGAGAGAGGCCACTGTGTCATGATCTCCATTCTCACTCTGGGATGTGACCTCACACCAGCCCTGCCTACCCTGCCGTTCTTGGCTACAGGATCTGGCCTTCTGCCCCCTCCTCTGGCTCCCCTGGTGGGTCTGGCTTTCCTAGGCTGGCTGCCATGAGGCAATTTTTAAAGTGAAGCCCCTCTTTTTATTTGCCTGCGGAGCGGGTGAGAGGCTAGAAGACACCTTGTCTTGGCCCATTGCTTGGAGGAGGGTGTAAGGGATGCTGTCTCTTCGCCTCGACCATGCAGTGACCACAGCACTTAACAATTGCCTGCCAAGTGCGAGCTGAGTTGTGCTCTGTACCTCCCCTCTTGCAGGGGAGAGAGAAGGCCGGAGAGTCTGGCTTCTCCCCTGCTGGGCAATGAGTGCCCCAGGACAACTGGAGTTCACTGTAATCACTCTCCTTTTCCTGAACCATTGCCCCACATCTTGACTTCCCTTTATCTTAGCTCTGACTAAAAGCATTCTGGAGGCAGAGAGCATCCATTATAGTGTTGTGGAGTGCCACTTACAACTGCAGAGCTACCTAAGTGAGATCAGTAATAATGAAGCTTTGCTGGGTTAGCTTAACAGAAGCCCGTGTTATGCAAACAGTGAAAAAAAATCTTGGTTGAAATTAATTCTTGCCCGACTCCTGTAAGCATCAGGGAAATGAAACCTGGTGCTTAGTCCCCAAAGCAACAAGCATCACCTACCCAAGCATTCGAAAATCATGAGTCAGACCCCACAAACTCATGAGATTTTAAAAAAATAATAAGTATAGGGCACTTTTGATTTGCCTTCTGGTTTCTGAGCATTTAGGCTTTATGTCTTCAAGCTTTACTCTGTAACCTGGAGAGCTAGACAGTTACAGGGACTTTTGTTTCAGAGGGGTAGCCGTGTTAGTCTGTATCAGTAAAAACAACGAGGACTCCTTGTGGCACCTTAGAGACTAACAAATTTATTTTGGCATAAGCTTTTGTGGGATATAACTCACTTCATCATATGCACGGAGTGGATTTTTGTGTGGTTATTTTAAATGAAAGCAGTGATCCTCATATAATTACTTGACTCAAAGAGACAGTGCTTTAACAAAATACCCAATATCATGAGACGCATGATAAAATAGCGAGGGAGATCTTTCGAAAGGTGCAAGATAGCTGAAATGCAGCAACCAGAAGTCAAGGTTTGCCAGAGTTGAATCGGGTTAGAAGGGACTGCAAGGGTCATCTAGTATAACCCCATGCCAAGATGCAGGTTTTGTTGTGTCTAAACTATCCAAGACAGATGGTTATCCAGCCTCCTTTTGAAAACCTCCAGTGAAGGAGCCTTCCACAACCTCCCTAGGCAGTCTGTTTCATTGTCCTTAACACAAATATAAAGGGAAGGGTAACCACCTTTCTGTATACAGTACTATGAAATCCCTCCTGGCTAGAGGCAACATCTTGTTACCTGTTGAGGGTTAAGAAGCTCAGCTAACCTGGATGGAACCTGACCTGTCATAAATATAAAGGGAAGGGTAAGCCCCTTTAAAATCCCTCCTGGCCAGAGGAAAAATCCTCTCACCTGTAAAGGGTTAAGAAGCTAAAGGTAACCTCGCTGGCACCTGACCAAAATGACCAATGAGGAGACAAGATACTTTCAAAAGCTGGGAGGAGGGAGAGAAACAAAGGGTCTGTGTCTGTCTGTATGCTGCTTTTGCCGGGGATAGAACAGGAATGGAGTCTTAGAACTTTTAGTAAGTAATCTAGCTAGGTATGTGTTAGATTATGATTTCTTTAAATGGCTGAGAAAGGAACTGTGCTGAATAGAATGACTATTCCTGTCTGTGTGTCTTTTTTGTAACTTAAGGTTTTGCCTAGAGGGATTCTCTATGTTTTGAATCTAATTACCCTGTAAGGTATCTACCATCCTGATTTTACAGGGGGGATTTCTTTACTTCTATTAAAAGTCTTCTTGTAAGAAAACTGAATGCTTTTTCATTGTTCTCAGATCCAAGGGTTTGGGTCTGTGGTCACCTATGCAAATTGGTGAGGATTTTTACCAAACCTTTCCCAGGAAGTGGGGTGCAAGGGTTGGGAGGATTTTGGGGGGAAAGACGTGTCCAAACTACGTTTCCCAGTAAACCCAGTTAGAGTTTGGTGGTGGCAGTGGAGATCCAGGGACAAAGGATAAAATTAATTTGTACCTTGGAGAAGTTTTAACCTAAGCTGGTGAAAGTAAGCTTAGGAGGTTTTCATGCAGGTCCCCACATCTGTACCCTAGAGTTCAGAGTAGGGGAGGAACCTTGATATGACCCAAAGGACCAATAAGGGGACAAGATACTTTCAAATCTTGGGGAAGGGGGAAGGCTTTTGTTTGTGCTCTTTGTTTACATGGTTGTTCTCTCTTGGGACTGAGAGAGGCCAGACAGAAATCCATCTTCTCCGACCCATCCTAATCCAAGTCTCCAATATTGCAACCAGTATAGGTAAGCCAGGCAAGGCGGATTAGTTTATCTTTTGTTTTATGTGAATTTTCCCTGTGTTAAGAGGGAGGTTTATTCCTGTTTTCTGTAACTTTAAGGTTTTGCCCAGAGAGGGATCTTCTGTGTTTTGAATCTGAATACCCTGTAAAGTATTTTCCATCCTGATTTTACAGAGATGATTTTTACCTTCCTTCCTTTTCTTTCCTTCCTTTTCAATAAAATCCTTCTTTTAAGAACCATTTGGTTAGGATATTATTCTCAAGCCTCCCCAGGAAAGGGGGTGTGTACGGCTTGGGGTGACATTTTGGGGGAAGACGTCTCCAAGTGGTCTCTTTCCCTGTTCTTTGTTTAAAATGCTTGGTGGTGGCAGCATACTGTTCAAGGACAAGCCAAAGTTTGTACCTTGGGGAAGTTTTTAACCTAAGCTGGTAAGAATAAGTTTAGGGAGTCTTTCATGTGGGTCCCCACATCTGTACCCTAGAGTTCAGAGTGGGGAAGGAACCCTGACAGTCCTACTGTTCTTACAGCTAGGAAGAATTTCCTGAAATTTAATCTAAATCCTGCTATGTTGTAGTTTGAGCTCATTGCCTCTTGTCCTGCCCTCTATGTCAAGAGAGAACAACTTTTCTCCATTATTTTTATGGCAGCCTTTCAAGTATTTGAAGACCACTATCATGTCTCCCCCTGAATCTCTTTTCCAAACTAAACATACCCAGTTCCCTCAGCCTTTGCTCATATGACTGCCATTCCATCCCTTTGATCATCTTTGTCACTCACCTCTGGATCCTTTCCAGTTTCTCCACATTCTTTCTTTACGTTGGTGACCAAAACTGGACACAGTACTCCACCTGAGGCCTAACCAGTGCCGGGTAGAGTGGTGCTATCGCCTCCCGTGACTTGCATGCTATGCCTCCGTTAATGCCACCTAACATTGCATTTGCTTTTTTTAATCTGCAACAGCATCGCATTGCTGACTCGCGATGAGGTTGTGATCCATCACAACTCCCAGATCCTTCTCAGCAGTGCTGCTAGCAAGCCAGTTTCCCCCCATTGTGTATTTATGCATTTGGTTTTTCCCTACGTGTAGCACCTTACATTTGTCTTTGTTGAATTTCATTTTGTTGACAATAGCCCAGTTCTTCAAATTATCAAGATCCCTCTGCATTTTAGCTCTTTCCTCCACAGTGTTGGCTTAGCTTTGTGTCGTCTGCAAATTTGATCAGTATGCTGTGTATATTCCTATATCCAGGTTCTTAATAAAGATGTTAAACAACACCAGGCCCAGAACAGATCCCTGTGGAACTCCACTTGAAACCTCCCTCCAATCTGACACCATTCCATTAATAGTTACTTTTTGGTTGCCGTTGTTTAATGAATTATATATCCACTTAATGGCAGTTCTGCTGAGCCTGCATTTCTCCAGTTTACTTATCAGAATATCACGTGGGGACTGTGCCAAAAGCCTTGTTAACGTCCAGATATATCATGTCCACCGCATTTCTTGCTATCCACCAAACCAGTTACCCTATTAAAGAAGGAACTCAAGCTGGTTTGGCATGATTTGTTCTTAGTAAATTCATGTTGGCTGCTAGTGATCACCCTTCATCCTCCAGGTATTTGCAAATTGAATGTTTTATACATTGCTCTTGTTGCTTCCCAGGTATCAAAGTCAGGCTGACTGGTCTATAGTTCCCCAGCTCCTCCTTTCCCCCCCTTTTTAAAGATGGGCACCATGTTAGCCTTTCTCCAGTCTTCCGGGACCTCTTCTCTTATCCATGAGTTTGCCCATGGTTCTGAGATTTCTTCAGCTAATTTGTTCAATACCCTTGGGTGAATTGTATCAGGCCCCGCTGATTGAATTCATTCAAATTGGTCAGATGATCTGGCATGTTCTTTACTTCTCCCGATCTCCATCCCTTCCCCCTTATTGTGTATTATAGGAACTTCACTGGTTGTCTGATCATGTTATTTTTTGTGAGAAGATTGAAGCAAAGGAGGCATCGAGCAGCTCTGCCTTCCTATCATCTTCCATTACCACTCACCTTCTCCACTGAGCAGTGGGCCCACGTCATCCCTGATCTTTCTTTTTTGTCTGAGATATTCTTTTGTCTCTAACATTTCTTGCCAGCTGTAACTCATTCTTTGCCTTTGCTTTCCTGATTTTGTCCCTACACACTGGCACTATTCCCATATATACTTCCTTGGTGACATGTCCCTCCTTCCATTTCCTGTATGTATCCCTTTTGGCTTTTTAGATCACTAAAAAGATCCCTGTGCAGCCACATTGGCCTCCTGTGGCTTTTCTTATCTTTCTTCTGCATCGGAATAGCTTGATGTTGAGCCTCTAATGTTACATCTTTTAGGAACTGCCAGCCCCCTTACACGCCTTTTCTTCCTAATTGGTCTTTCCAGGGGACCTTCCCTACCGTTTCTCTGAGTCAGGTGAAATCTGCCTGTCTGAAGTCCACTGTCCTTGTTTTGCTGTTCTCATGTTCTCCTTTCCATAGGATCTTGAATTCTATCAGATCATGATCACTTCCTTCCTTGAACCTCCAAAGTTTTGAATTTTCCTCTCTGTTTAGAACCTATGATCTGTGAACAGGTTCTACATGTGGCAAAACAACTTCTCCTCATTTGGATACAGACACCTTGAAAAATATTTTAAAGATTGGGATAACACTCAACAGTGAGAGCCCAATGACATCTGCCCCTGCACAGGGGTGTCAGAAGGAGCTCAGAGAGTCCCTTCCACCTCATCTAGTCTGGCAGAGAAGGCAGATGTGGTTTGGCTAGAGGCTGTGTGCGTGTGGGGTATTGGCTAGCACTGATCCAATGCTCCAGAAGGGGTGTGGGTGTCTAGGTGGGATCATGGCCCTGCCCACAACCGCTTCCCTTGCTGCTTGCCGGGAGACAACTAGCTGGCTGCAAAGGAGTAGTAAGTCCCATCGCTCCCCAAGGGGAGGGATAGTGTCTTTTGACAGCATAATGCATCTTGACACTGACATTCTAGCTGTGCACCTGCTCCTGCTCTCCAGAACAGCTTTGCTGCTGAAGAAGCATAATTGAGCCCTTGGGGATGGAGGTTTTTTATTTGGGGCTACATGCTTGATGATCAGGATAAGCAGGTATTTATTGCCTCTAACTTTTCCCCCTGGGCTATGTAGTGACTCTGTTCTTTGCCCTTCTCCCTTTAGGGAGTTCCCTCCCCACTCATCTAACAGCATCAAACCACACTTTCCTGTTAATGGAGGAGGCTTTCCCAACCCCTTGGAGGGCACATTTGACATGTGGCAAGGACAATGATGTCAAGAATGGTTGCCGAGGCAACAGAATGTCCATAAAGAAATGCAGTTGTGGCTCAGGCCTGGCCTCTGGCTTAGTTTTGCCTGAGCATGAATTTCTCCTGAATGGGATCCAGGCCGTGGGTGAGATGTCTGGAGGCAGGCGCCAGCCAACTCTAAAGGGAGAACGGCTCCAAGAACTACACTGGACACAGGGAAATGGTTTTCAGACAGATAAGTGACTTCTGTATACAGGAGTAATTGGATCTCTACAATGGTGGGACCTCATCTTGGAAAAATGCAGTGACTGGCAGTGTCTGCATCTCAACAGAACCGGAGCAGAAAGAGAAAAGGTGCAGAGAACAACAACAAAATGATTGCAGGGTGGGGGCGGGGGGAAGGTTCTGTAAGAGTTTTTAAGGAACAGAGCTATTCAGGAGCTGAGCCTGTGAATACACAGCCCCTCAAGAGACTAGCTGAGGGCCCTCAGGTCCCATAGACAGCAGTGGCCCTCAGCACTTCTCCAAGAAATGCTTAGTTTCTCGCAGATTTGGTTCCATTACACAGGAATACCCAATGGTATAGGAGAGACTAACTGGGTGTTCCTGAAGTCCCCATCCCATTATGGAAGATTAAGAGACCACTCAATAAAATTAAAAGGGCAACTAATTTCAAAAGGGTAAACGAGAAACATTTTTACCAAGTACGTTGCAAGGAATTGGCTACACTTTGCACCACTGCTCCCTCTGCAGGAGAGAGAGTCGAGCTGCTCAGCTGTATGACATCAGCCTTATGCGGCTAATAACGAATGGAAATTCTTTGTCAGGGCGGGAGCCTGTGCTTTTGCAGTAAGAAGGAGCCGAGTTCTCTCTCTGCTGTACCCTTGAAGTTCCAAGTGGCTGTGATGGTGTACGGCATGCTATTAACTGGGGAGGTTGTCAGATGGCCATAGATTTATTATAGCATAACCCTTGGAACTCCCTGAAGGCTACATTGATGCAAATACTGAAGTATCGTAAGTTTCCAGAAAAGATCTGCCACCTATGAATAAGAATAGTGTCCTTCAGTTGCGTTAGCTAACCAAAAAAAGATGCGGGCTATCAATATTCCTCCTTTGAACTGTCAACTCTTTTCAGCTGGAATCACTGAGAAACCCCCATGGGTCAGTACAAAATGTTGTTCATATGCTGCACTACAGGGTCAGCACTGTGTTTGTTTTTCACACATTTTCCACAGAAGCATTTGATATTGGCCCTTGCTGAAGGCACCACGTAGGCCTAGCTGGAGCTGGAGAGCGTGACCTAAGGAAGTAACTCATGGTTGCTTTTGAGCCTGAAAAGTTCTCTGGCTACTTCTGAGGACAATGTCTTACAACTGTGACTGTAATTGGCCTCCGTGCAGAGGACCAGCCTAGTCATAGTAGTGCTTCGGTCCCAATTTACTAGGCGCCTACATCCAAATCCACAAAGGGACTTAGGCGTTGTGACATTCAACCGCTATATAAAGAATGGGGGGAAAGAGGTGCTTAAGAAGGTGACCCACAAAAGTCAGCATGCTAAATGGGGAGCTGCCTAGAGTAGCCAATGGGAAATGCCAGCAAGAGAGGTGTGTCCCAAGTCCCAGCCCTCTCTCAGAGTTAGGCATCTAAGTCCAGGGTAGAGGGGGGTGCCTCACTTTGCTTGCGATTCACAACCTGGACCCCCTCGCCTGGAGTCAGGCAGCGTAGGTACCTATAGTGTTTCTTGTGAGAATGACTTAGGCACCTGCCGCACTCCACCAAAGCAGTAATGATGCCCACCCTGTCACTGTTAGCCCTGTGGTTAGAGCAGTCACATGGTATGGGGGAGACCTAGGTTCTATTCCTCCCACTTTGCCTGGGGAGGAGGACTTAGTCGGGCATGCGCTTAACTTCAGGCACATGACACATTTTAGTCAATGGGACTTAAAAGTTAAGCATGTGGTTCAGTGCACAGCTGAATTCAGGCCTCAGAGGGCATCCAGGGCAGGGAGGGGCAAAGGGCAGCTACACATCTCTCACTGAAGTAGAGGAGAGTCAAACTGCTGTGTGTTCTTTAACCAAAAGACAAGAGAAGCTCTGCTCTAAATAGTAAAAAAAAAAAAAAAGAAAAAAATAGAGTCCTCCGTGCACCCCCCAAAATACCCCTCACTTTAATACACTGATGCAGTGAAGTGTGAGGGCATTCTCATAGTTGCTCCAGCCCGACCAACGTGAGGCAGCTTGTTTTAATGGAAAACACACGTGTTATGGATGCAATTGATCTGATGGCTATAGCACAGCGAAGCTGATTAGATCACTTTAACTATATGCAGTGAAGTGTCATTCTTGCTTTTATAAATAAAGGTCAAGCGCAAGGCACTTCCTGTTACTCTTGCTGACACGTGGCTGCCCTTTAATGATTCATAGTCTCTACACGCTGCTTGGCAAACAGATGGGTTTGCATTTGTTTTGTTTTTGAAACAGTTTTTGACGTATACAAGCACAGCACAGGATCTTAAAGGGACATGGTTAGATCCATACAAAGTGCAAAATGTATTCCAAAAAACCTCTTCACAAAATCTAACCTCAGTAGAAACGAATCCGTAGAATTGGTTACACTTCTACGGAGATTTATTACTTTTAAAAGAATAACATTTCCTTGCAGTGTTTGCAACACAAGCATTACATCAGCAAAAATGCTGTATGAGAACAAGAACCTGAAACTGATTAGAAACGGACAGCATCAAAATATTAATATCTTGCACTTTACATAATGTTTTTATTTATATAATCTTAGGGCTGTCAAATGATTAAAAAAATTAATCGCGATTAATCACACTGTTAAACAATAATAGAATACCATTTATTTAAATATTTTTGGATGTTTTCTACATTTTCAAATATATTGATTTCAATTACAACACAGAATACAAAGTGTACAGTGCTCACTTTATATTTTTTATTACAAATATTTGCACTGTAAAAAGAAAAGAAATAGTATTTTTCCATTCACCTAATACAAGTACTGTAGTGCAATCTCTTTATCATGGAAGTTGATCTTACAAATGTAGAATCATGTACAAAAAAATAACTGCATTCACAAATAAAACAATGTAAAACTTTAGAGCCTACAAGTCCACTCAGTCCTATTTCTTGTTCAACCAATCGCTCAGACAAACAAGTTTGTTTACATTTGCAGGAGATAATGCTGCCCGCTTCTTGTTCACAATGTCACCTGAAAGTGAGAACAGGCGTTCACATGGCACTGTTGCAGCCGGCGTCGCAAGATATTTATATGCCAGATGTGTTACAGATTCATATGTCCCTTCATGCTTTAACCACCATTTCAGGGGTTATGCGTCCAGGCTGATGACAGGTTGTGCTTGATAACAATCCAAAGCAGTGAAGTCCGACACATGTTCATTTTCATTATCTGAGTCAGATGCCACCAGCACAAGGGTGATTTTCTTTTTTGGTGGTTCAGGTTCTGCAGTTTCTGCATCAGAGTGTTGCTCTTTTATGACTTCTGAAAGGATGCTCCACACCTCATCCCTGTCAGATTTTGGAAGGCACTTCAGATTCTTAAACCTTGGGCTGAGTGCTGTAGCTATCTTTAGAAATCTTACATTGGTACCTTCTTTGAGTTTTGTCAAATCTGCAGTGAAAGTGTTCTTAAAATGAACAACATGTACTAAGTCATCATCGGAGACTGCTATAACATGAAATATATGGCAGAATGCAAGTAAAACAGAGCAGGAGACATACAATTCTCCCCCAATGAGTTCAGACAAAAATTTAATTAACACATTATTTTTTTAATGACTGTCATCAGCATGAAAGCATGTCCTCTGTAATGGTGGCTGAAGCATGAAGGGGCATACAAATATTTAGCATATCTGGCACGTAAATACCTTGCAATGCTAGCTACAAAGTGCCATGCGAACGTCTGTTCTCCCTTTCTGGTCGCATTGTAAATAAGAAGTGGGCAGCATTATCTCCTGTAAATGTAAACAAACACGTTTGTCTTAGCGATTGGCTGAACAAGGAGTAGGACTGAGTGGACTTGTAGGCTCTAAAGTTTTACATTGTTTTGTTTTTGAGTGCAGTTATGTAACAAAAAAATCTACATCTGTAAATTGCTTTTTCATGATAAAGAGATTGCACTACAGTACTTGTATAAGGTGAACTGAAAAATACTATTTATCATTTTTACAGTGCAAATATTTGTAATAAAAATAATAAAGTGAGCAGTGTACACTTTGTATTGTGTACTTGTGGCACCGTAGAGACTAACAAATTTATTTGAACGAGCTGTAGCTCACGAAAGCTTATGCTCAAATAAATTTGTTAGTCTCTAAGGTGCCACAAGTACTCCTTTTCTTTTTACGAATACAGACTAACACGGCTGCTACTCTGAAACCTTTGTATTGTGTGTTGTAATTGAAATCAATATACTTGAAAATTTAGAAAAACATCCACAAATATTTAATAAATTTCAATTGGTATTCTATCATTTAACAGTGCAATTAAAACTGTGATTAATCGCGATTACTGTTTTAAATTGCAATTACTTTTTTGAGTTAATCACGTGAGTTAATTGCAATTAATTGACAGCCCTAATATATCTTAATGCTTAACAAAAGCGTATAAGCACTGCTATTTCTAACATGTAGATGGCAAAAACTGAGGCTCAGAGAGGTAAGAATGACTTGCCAAAGTTCACCTAGTGTGTCAACAGACTCAGGTTTCCTGATTCGCAGCCTGGGCCTTTGCCACAAATGTAAAATTCACAAGATTGATTTAATTATCCAGGCAGAAGTGCAAAAAGCTTGGATGTGATTTTAAGCTCCTTAGGGAAGGGACCATCATTTTGTTCTGTATTTGTACAGCACCTAGAACAATAGAGACCTGATCCATGACTGGGGCTCCTAGGGACTCCTGCAATATAAATAATAAAAAGCAAGCAAATGACATTAATAGTGAAAAGTGCATTTGATTTTAAAAAAAATTCTATTGGATTTAATATCTGGTGCATCTACTAGTGACGTAAGTAATGAAATCTTTTATTTTAAAAAGTTGATATTTGACCCCAATAGTAGTGAGAGTGCAAAACTGTGGGCAAAAAGTCTCATCCAATCCTTGGATGCATAAAGAAATAGATGCATAGAGAAATCTTGAATTGGAGTAGAGAGATTATTTTACCTCTGTATTTGGCACTGATGTGACTGCTTCTGGACTGTTGGGTCTAATTCTGGTGCCCACCATTCAGGAAGGACGTTGATACATTGGAGAGGGTTCAGAGAAGAGCCACAAGAATGATTAAAGGATTAGAAAACCTGCCTTATAGACTCTTAATCTAATCTATTTATCTTAACAAAGAAAAGGTTAAGGAGTGACTTGATTACGTGTATATGTATCTTCCTGGGGAAGAAATAATGCTCTTTGACCTAGCAGAGAAAGGTATCACACAATCCAATGGCTGGAAGATGAAGCTAGACAAATTCAGTCTGGAAATAAGGCATAAATGTTTGACAGTGGAAGTCATTAATCATTGGAACAACTTACCAAAGGTCATGGTGGATTCTCCATCACTGACCATTTTAAAATCAAGACTGGATCTCTATCTAAAAGATCTGCTCTAGGAATTATTTTGGGGAAGTGCTATGGCCTGTGTTATGCAGGAAGTCAGACTAACTGCAGTGGTCCCTTGTGACCTTGGAATCGATTAATCAAATTTAAATGAATAATCAAACTTTAATTTTATTTGAAAAAAACCTTTCCATTTTATATTTTAATTTACAGTCCACTTACAGTAAAAGCTGTTTTATCCGGCATGTTGGGGGGAGCCAGTAAGTGAAAAATTCTGGTTAACTAAGAGGGAGGGAATTTGGATGTGGGAGGGGGCTTGGGGCAAGGGGTTGGGGCGCAAGAAGAGGTGCAGGGTTGTGGGGTTCTGGATCTGGGCGCGCTCACCTCAGGTGGCTCCTCTCAAGTGGTGACCTGTCCCTGCTGCTCCTAAGTGGAGGTGTGGCTAGGCAGATCTGTGCACTGCATCTGCCCGCCACAAGTGCTGGCTCCGCAGCTCCCATTGGCCAGGAACTGCGGCCAATGGGAGCTGTGGGGGCAGCGCTTGTGGGTGAAGGCAGCATGCAGAGGTGCCTAGCCACGCCTCTCCCTAGGAGCAGCAGGACAGATCGCTGCTTCCGGGAGCCACTCAGAGTCAGGTAGGGAGCCTGCTGGCCTTGTGCCAACTGGACTATAAACCGGCCTTTTAATGAAGATCAGAAATGCCAGTTTAGAGAGCTTTCCTGGTGGTAAAGTGCCAGATAACACAACTTTTATTGTATATAGCTGAAACACAAGCCGATTCTGATTTAAAGATAACTGAATTAGGAAGGGTGTTCTCCTTATAAAAAAATAGTAAAGCAATGGCCCCAAACACTACAGTAAACAGTGCCTTGAACATTAGCATTTTGGATTGTGACTGAATGCAGAAGACTATAGTAGCTCTTTTTATACATCATCAACATTTTCATTATACCCTGATAGAGCTCTGCTAGATCTCTTATTCTAATTAACAAAACCAAATGAGTTGATCCTAAACTTTCTTGCTGAGGGGGAGGTGCTAATTAGAATTGGGCTAAGATGCAGGAGCTGGGAACCGTGTGTGAACATTAATTCACATACGAACCATAATTTCTCTTTGATGTTTGGCCCTTTCAATTCATTTTTTGGAAACAATTTTATTTTATTTTCTGTCTATTCACTAGGAAGTGCAGGGAAATAGAGAGAGCCATGATTTCTCATGCAAATACTCTTGTGTGAATGTTCACAGCACTTTCTTTTTATTATTACAGACAAGGACCCCATTGTGCTGGGTACTGTATAGACACATAATGAGAAACAGTCCCTGCTATAAAGAGCTCACACTCTAAACAGAACACTCTAAATAGAGGCATGAAGAGCTGAAGTAACTTGCCCAAGGTCATGCAACAGGTCAGTGGCAGAGCTGGGCACCATAGCCCTATCCACTAGATTAGTGGTTCCCAAACTTGTTCTGCCACTTCTGCAGGGAAAGCCCCTGCTGGGCTGGGCTGGTTTGTTTACCTGCCACGTCCGCAGGTTCGGCCGATCGCGGCTCCCAGTGGCTGCGGTTCGCTGCTCCAGGCCAGTGGGAGCTGCTGGAAGCGGTGCGGGCCGAGGGACGAACCGGCTGCCACTTCCCGCAGCCCCCATTGGTCTGGAGCAGCGAATTGCGGCCACTGGGAGCTGCGATCGGCCGAACCTGCCGACGCAGCAGGTAAACAAACCGGCCCGGCCGGGGCTTTCCCTGCACAAGCAGCGGAACAAGTTTGGGAACCACTGCTCTAGATCATGCCACTTCAAGTAACTTACTAAAAGCTGCTTCCTGGTTAGGGAGGCGAATCAAATAGCATGTGATTAGGTCACAGAACACAAACATCACACTAGAAATAGCAAATCATTGCAGCAATACGAATAATCCATAGGCTGAAATTTAATCACCAAAATCATGTCCAACGGCTTTGAAAAAAATAACAAATCTGTAGAAATCCAAGTCTGTTTTTGCATCCTTTGCGAACAGAAGTTATTCTCTAGGCATAGTTTGCCCAGCTCTGGTATTAATCTGAGGTCCCCAATTTGTGATGGTGTTTGCTGAGATCACATCACAATTCTTGCTGACCTGAGGTTCTTTTTTGCTGTTGGCAGAACAAAGCCGTGGGACAGTGTTCACGTACTGTTTGCCTAATGTCACGGTAACAGGACGCTCAGCACCTAAAAACACCATGTTTCATCAGCCTTTTTTTTACTTTGACACTTAACGCAAAAAAAAAGTAAGTGTAAACCAAAACATTTAAAAAAAAGCAGATTACGGGTATGTTTACACTGTGATTAAAAAATCCGTGACACCAAGTCTGAGTCAACTGATTTGGGTTGGTCGGGCTCGGGTGCGGGGCTAAAAATAGGAGTGTGGACGTGCAGGTTCAGGCTGGAGCCTGGGCTCTGAGATCCTCCCCCCTCATGGGGTCTCATATGCTCAAGCCCAACCATCTGCACTGCTATTTTTAGCCCTCCAACTCGAGCCCCACGAGCCTGAGTCAGCTGACCCGGGCTAGCCACAGCCGTGGTGTGGGTCTTTTATTGCAGTGGAGACGTACCTTTAGAGAGAGATGAAACATAGACACTTGACCAAATTCTAATCCAGCATAAATCTGGATTTAAACCGGTGTAACAGAAAACAGAATTTGGCTCCTAGTAATAATGATGCTTTCTAGTAGGCTTCCAAGTTTACATTCCTTGTTACCCGCTTATCTGCCTCAGGATATACTGAAGGATGCGTACAGAAGAGGACTAGCCAGACTTTGGGCCCAATCCAAATTAAGTCAAGGGCGGAATTTCCACCGACTCCAGTGAAATCAAGACTGTAGTGGTCCAATGTGAGGTCTGTAAAAGAGGAATAGAATTGGCCAAACTTTCATCCCTCCCCGGCATGGAGTTAGTACTTAATGAATGTCCTAGCACAGTGTCAGGGGCCAAGAAACAGATAGCGAATTGAGATTGTGACTCCTTATGGCTATTAAGGAGCTCATAGGGATTTTTATATCTACAAGAATAGGGTTGCTCTGATGTGCTAGCCAAAATCCAATCTGGGTAATTACATCCTATCTACCTAAAAATCTTTGGTTTCATTTGCACACAATATTCTTCCCTTCTTGACCTAATCTGTAGTATGATGCTGCTTTCTGTGTCCCACTCCATCTGGCAGTAGAAGCAGAGCACCAAAGTCCAGGTATCCTGGTCTAACTGCTAGGCATTACTGCCTCCTTTTTGCACCTTCCTGGGAAAACATAAAATAATCTAGCAAATTTGTCATTCTTATTTTAGCAGTACTGCTGCTTTTTCCTTTTATTCTACACGCTGGACACACATCAACACAGTCTGCAACTTCTGAATTATGTTATAGAGATTTTAACGTCACAGCAGGCAAAACAGTTTAACAAAGGAAAATTTTGTGCCGACTTTAAAGAGCAATAGCTTGCTAATGTTCTCTTGGGAACCAGCCATCAATCTAGCTTGCTGGATTCCTTACTGAAGTGTGTGTGGGAGGGGAAATTCTACTTAGAAATAGTTCTCATGCACAGGAGGGATGCAAGGTTCTTCATCCTTCCCTGGTTTTTAAGCTGGTTGATATGGACCGGTTTTTGACCCTTGAAGTGCCCCTCTTTAACAAGGGGGAGGGTGATGCTCTGACATCTACTTGTGGTGGCTTTCGGCTGTGCTGCTGCCGGCGTCTGACTGGTGTGTGTGATGGAAGAACAGACTTCTATAAATAATTCATCTTTTGGGGGAATTTTAGCTCCAACTGCCAGTATGAGGAAATACTGGAAATCCATTGTTACCTGCTTTTTGGTGCTATAAATAGACTTCTGTCCTGGAGGTCAAGAATAGTCCTTTCCTAGCTGCCCTGAGGGTCATGTTGCAATGACTATATTTCCACATTTAAGATGTTGCTTCTGTTTTTGCTGTCTTTCTGCTTCCTCCATGCATCTGGCCCCTTTATGCAAGGGGTGGCCCGTCTGGATGCTGTTGCCTTTCTCCTATGTTGAATTTGGCTGGCTGGTTCTATTTTTCTGCCTCTCTTTTAAAATTCAGTATTATTTTTATTGGGTCAGGTTAATGATGCATGGATCTGCTGCTTTCCAGGTAGGGGTGCTGCTTCTACACCTCTGTGTCTCTTCCCATTGCCCCACACTGATGCTATGATTGGCTAGAATGCAGCATCCCAAATCTCCTCCCAACAGAGGGAGTAGTCAAGGAAAATGCTGCATAGGGAATTTCAAGAGATTTCCTCCTCCCTTGTTTGGTTTAACACAGGGGTGACTTGAGCCATTGTTTGGTATTTAGATGATTTACCATTGTTAGATTTATTTACAATGCACTTATCCATCACTCTAGACATCTTGCAAAATGGTTATTGAATAGTAGTAGGGATTAGCCTTCCTTAATATAGCTTAATTATTGTAGCTGTGTATGGAATGGCAGATAGCGTAGAAGGCCTTTGAACAAAGGACAGTCAGTCTCTGTGAACAAGGTTTTTGGAACCAATCATAGCTTGCTTTGGGATATCCTTCACATATGATTTGAATGAAAAAACTTTTAAAGACAGCCTGCCAGGTTTTTCAGGTCCGAAATGTAGGTGTTGTAAACCTTCTGTAGAAATATTGTCTTGAAATCGAGGAAGAGGCGGAGAAAGTCAATGAGAACTGGGTTGTTTTTTTTTATTGTCAACATTCCACTGTTGTTTGTGACCCACATTCTGTAGCATTGTGCTAAGTATTCATCCATGAGCACTGCCTCAGAAAAAGAACGTAGTAGTAGAATGTTGTATCTATTTTAGAATATTTCTCTCTAGCACACATTTTGTGGTGTAGCACTCTGCTCTACTTTTAGGTTTTGTCTTATAAGTGCTGTGACATGGGTAAACGAACTGCTCTGGCTCTGGCCAAGGTCATAGGCGCTAGCTAAGAACTGACAAACTCCTAGTTGGAGACCAAACCAGCTCACCTGTATGTTCGTTTTGTTAAAATAGATATTTGTCTTATAAGAATGTATTTAGTGTTTAGATTCTATGAAATGCTTGTAAGTTGCTGCATGCATTAATCTCACTTGTAAAGTCTGTATTCCATTCAACAAGGTAAAATATAAGGCCAGGTTTACATTACAAATTTACATCAGTATAAGTCGCTCTGGGGTGTGAAAAATCCACACGCTGGAGCAACAGTTATATTGATCAGTGCTATGTCAATGGGAAGGCTTCTCCCATCAAGGCAGCTACTGCCTCTCGTGGAGGTGGACTGACGACACCAATGGGAGAAGCTCTCTTGTCGGTGTAATAGCGTCTTCACTAATGTGTTACAGCCGAGCAGCTGCAGCGTTTTAAGTGTAGACCTGCCCTTAGTTTTATAATTGTAAAAATGCCTGCTCTGAACTTGTGAACTCAGGGCAGCTCTACACCTTAAAATGCTGCGTCATCCAGCCGCCGTTTAATGAAGACGCTCTAAGCCAGTGGTTCTCAAACTTTTTTTTTTTGCGGACCACTTGAAAATTGCTGAGGGTCTTGGCGGACCACTTAATGATCTTTCCAAACGTCATTTGTACCGTTAGCTAACTATTGTAAAGCACTTTGGATAAAAGCGCTATATAAAACAAATGTTAATTAATGGGTTTTTTTCTACAAATAAAAGCACACAACTCATATTTTAATATCTGTAGTCTTACCTTTCTAATGTGATAAATATGCCCTCTCTCCCCTGCCGTAGCAATCCCCAAGCTGGGTCTGGAAAGGAGAGCGGTCTCTCCCTTTCTCCCCAGCCACAGCAGCTCCCGAGCTGGGGCTGGAAAGGAGCGGGGGGGTCTCTCCCTCACCACAGCAGCCCCTGAGCTGAGGCTGGGAAGGACTCCGTTTCTCCACAGCAGCCGCAGCCCTGGAGCTGGGGAAAGTTGCCTCTTTCTCTAGCCGCTGCAGCCCTGCATGTCCCAAATTCCCCTCACCCCCTCTTCTCACCCCACTGCTCCCTCCCACCTACCCCCGATTCCCCCCAAGACCACCACTTCACCTTACATGTGCGTCTTCTCCAGGGTCCAGGCACCTAATTAGTGAAGCCATGCCTGCATGGCTCCACTAATTAGGTGGGTGGCCCTTCATTCTGTTGTGTGCGCGCACCTTAGAGGGCACCTTAGAGGGAACTATCTGCGGCCATCTGAATGAAACTCTGTCCGCGGATCACAGTTTGAGAACCTCTGCTCTAAGCCAATGGGAGAGAGCTCTCCCGTTGGTTTAGTTAATCCACCTCTGCAAGAGGCAGTAGCTACATATCACTGTCTACACCAGTGCTTAGGTTGGTATTACCACGTTGCTCAGGGGTGTGGATTAGTCACACTGCTCAATGACGTAGTTACACAGAAGTAATTCTGTAGTGTAGACCAGGACTCAGATGGGATCATAGGACAAAAGCTTTAATTGACCCATCCACGCATCAGGAAGTATGTGTAGAAGGCCTCATCCCAACAGTTTGAACACTGGAAGAGGGAAATAAAAATATCTGACAGGTAAATGTTTCATCTCTTTGCTGTTTGAACTCTCAAAGGGCCAGACACATTAAACTAAGGCAAAAATCCCTTGTGGTTACCCCTGGGTCCACCCTGAAAAACCTTTTGAATTAACAGATTATGACTTCTCTGTCATCTTTCGGAACCGCAGATGGTAACTCATGTGTGTGTATGCTTGCTTGCTATAGCCTGTAAATAACTCTTGTTTCTTTTCCCTAGTTAATAAGCTGTTAGTTAGTTTATTACAGGATTGTCTATAAGCACTGTTGTTGGTGTCAGAGTAACAGCCGTGTTAGTCTGTATTCGCAAAAAGAAAAGGAGTACTTGTGGCACCTTAGAGACTAACCAATTTATTTGAGCATGAGCTTTCGTGAGCTACAGCTCACTTCATCAGATGCATACCGTGGAAACTGCAGCAGACTTTATATATACACAGAGAATATGAAACAATACCTCCTCCCACCCCACTGTCCTGCTGGTAATAGCTTATCTAAAGTGATCATCAGGTTGGGCCATTTCCATTGTTGGTGTGTGATCGGAGATACAAATTGATCTGTGTTATTTGACTGGTCCCTTGGGACTGGAAGAAACCTGAATATTTTGTGATCTTTGGTATGGAAAATCAGTTACCATGTCCAGCTTGCCTGGGTAGCAGAATAGACCAGAGACCCTAAGGGGACTGTCGTGACTCCATGGTAAGACTGTTATAGTGATCCAGGAGTTTACATTTGTTACTGGGTTGGTGAAAATTTAATTATAGGACATACCACCAATTTGGGGTGTCTGCCATTTCTGACAGTCTGCCCCAAGGTTGGCACCCACGGTTGTAAGCTGCTCCAGACATTGTGACAGTGGTGTACATTTTTGCTTGATTAGTCAAATGTCACTAAAGTGGGGACTCAATCAGAGAAATGCTGTGGATTGAAGGCATAATAAAATACTGTATCTGAGATTTATAACTACATTTGCTATGTCTGCTTGATCTTTGCCTTTTTTATATTTTAATGTTTAATTTTTTTTAAAGATTGCAGAAAGCAAAATGGGTTGGTCTTTTCAAAATAAACAAAACAGCATAAGTGGTGAAAAAGTAAATTGGACTGTTCTGGATTATTCTAAATTATCTAAAGTATAACACAGTTTATTTTTAAAAAAGTTATTATTTTAATCTGACAATGTCCCTTTTGAGTAAAAATTATGCCCTGATCCTACAATGACTTATGCATGTGCTAAGCTTTAAGCATGGTAATAAGTCCGTTAACTTCAGTGGGCCTGCTTGAGTGGTTAAAGATAATCATGTGCATAAATCTTTGCATGATTGGAGCCTTAATCTATAAAGCCTGGTGTGGCCCAGTGGATTGGGCACTGCAGCTGGAACATCAGTATTATTAAACTATTAATTAGTAAACTTAGAGGATAATAAGGTGATAAGCAATAGCCAACATCGACTTGTCAAGAACAAAGCGTGCCAAATCAACCTAGTTTCCATCTTTGACAAGGTATCCAATCTAGTGGATAGAAGGGAAACAGAAGATGTGATATATCTGGACATTATTAGCGCTTTTGAGACAGTCCCACGTGAGATTTTCATGAGCAAACTAGGGAAATATGGTCTAGAGAAAATTACTATAAGGTGGTTGAAAGACAATGCTCAAAGAGTAATTATCAATGGTTCACTGTCAAATGAGAGGATGGATCAAGTGGGGTCCTGCAAGAATCCATCCTGGGCCCGGTACTGTTCAGTATTTTCAATTACTTGGGTGATGGGGTGGAGAGTATGCTTATAAAATATGCAGAGGTCATCAAGCAAATGGGAGATAACTAGCAGCAGTGCAGCATAAGAAGACTTGGGTCCAAATTGTCCACATCGTTCTTAAAGTGTGGCACCCAGAACTGGACACAATATTCCAGCTGAGGTCCCCTGAGCTCTAAGTAGAGCAGAACAACTGCCTTCTATCCCTTATATATGACACTGCTGTAAATGTATCCCAGAATATTAGCTTTTACAGCTGTAACACATTGTTGGTTCATATTCTATTTGTGATCCATTATCAACCTCAGATCCTCTTCTGCTGTACTAACTGCCAAGCTATTGTTCCCTATTTTGTATTTGTGCATTTGATTTTTCCTTCCCACATGGACTACTTTCCACTTTTTATTGAATTTCACGTTACTGATTTCAGAGTAATTCTCTGATTTGTCAAGGTCATTTTGAATTCTAATCTTGTCCTCCAAATTGCTTGCAACCTCTCCCAGCTTGGTATCATCCATAAATTTTATAAGCATACTCTCCACAGCGTTATCCAAGTCATTAATGAAAATATTGACTAGTACCAGACCCAGGACTGACCTCTACATGACATCACTAGATACGCCCTTCTAGTTTGACAGTGACCTATTGATAACTACTCTGAATATGGTCTTTCAAACAGTTATACACGCACCTTATAATCATTTTCATCAAGACCACATTTCGCTAGCTTGCCTATAAGAATGTTATGTGTGACAGCATAAAACACCATACTAAAATTAAGATATACCATGACTTCTGTTTCCCCCATCACTAGGCTAATACTGTCAAAGAAGGAAATTTGGTTGGTCCATGGGAGGGGGTGGGGTGGGATGAGGTATCTGGGGGATGGTGGTTGAGGATCCATTGGGTATTGGTTGGATGGTGATATAGGGAGGATGGAGGGCTGGACTTGGAGGGTGTATTTGGGAAATGGTGGTAAAGGGGTCTTGGAGGATAGGGATGGTAGCATAGGGCAGTAGTTCTCAACCGGAGGTCTGTGGTTCCCTAGGGCAGTGGTCTCCAAACTTTTTGAATTGTGCACCCCCAGGGCCAGCTCTGGGGAAACAAAATAACAAAAAACAAGAGCGGCTGCCGAAGACGGAGCCGGGAGAGCCGAGGTGCCGCCGAAGAATCAAAGGTCCAGGAGTGTTGTTGCTGCCGTGCCGGAGCGCTCCTTTGGCGGCGCTCCTCCTGCCACGCACCCCCACAGACGGTTTTGCGTGCACCCCACTTGGGAGACCACTGCCCTAGAGGTCCAGGAGCCCTTTCAGGGGGGCCGCAGAGCCCCACGGCAGAAACCCAGTGGGCCGAGCCCTGGCGTTGAAGCTGGGAGCAGCGCGGGGCTGAAGCTGGCAAACCTTCCCCAGCCTCCCCAAGCCAGGAGCAGTGGGGGGCTGAAGCTGGGAGCCCCCCCGCCCATACACAGCCCCTTGATACCCCCAGCCTGCACACAGCCCCTAGCTACTCTCTGCCTGCACCCTGAGCGGTTTTCAAACTTTTTGAGCTTTGAGTTATAGTTTTTTGGTTGCGTTCCCCCCACAGCGCAGACATGCTCAGCGGCCTCCCGAGTGAGTCAGGGGCTGGAGGTGGTGCTCCCTCCCTGGATCCCGCTGGGAGGAACAGGCTTGAGCCCTGCCAACCCTTGCCCCCCCTATGCCCAAGGGACCCCCCTTCCCGCCCCGGAGCTCCGAGGCACCATACCCGCCATGGCTCCGACACCAGGGGTTCTCAACCTTTTCCTTGCTGAAGCCTGCCTTAACATGCTATAAAAACGCCAGGGCCCCGGGGGCAGGGACAGGGTATGGGGAGACTGGGCACTAGGGGGCTGGTGATGTAGGGGTCAGGGGGTTGTGCCATGATATTGGGGGACTGAGGTATGGTGGGGCTGGGTGGGGTACCAGTGATGTAGGGGCCGCAGGGTATGGGGTGGGCTGGCTGGGGTACCAGTGGTGTAGGGGCTGTGGGGGAGCGGGTGGGGACAGGGTATGGGGGGGTAGTACCGGGGGGCTGGTGGCGGAAGGGGCTGGGGGGAGTAGTACCGGGGGCGGGTGGCAGAAGGGCGGGGGGGCAGTGCTGGGTGGCGGAAGGGCCCGGGGGGGGGAGCAGGGCCAGGGGGCCAGTGGCGGAAGGGCCCGGGGGGGGGGTAGTACCGGAGGGAAGGGCCCGTCGGGGGAGCAGTTCCGGGGGGCTGGGCAGCGGAAGGGCCGGGGGGGGCAGTGCCGGGAGGAAGGGCCCGTCGGGAAGGGGGAGCGGGCCGTACCAGGGGGAAGGGCCCGGGGGGAGCAGTGCTGGTGGGCGGGGGGCGGAAGGGGCCGGAGGGGGGAGTAGGGCCAGGGGGTGGGTGGCGGAAGGGCCCGGGGGGGGCAGTGCCGGGGGAAGGGCCCGGGGGGGGAGCAGTGCCGGGGGGCGGAAGGGCCCGGGGGGGCGGGTAGTACCGGGGGGGGGAGCAGTGCCGGGGGTCGGAAGGGCCCGGGGGGGCGGGTAGTACCGGGGGGGGAGCAGTGCCGGGGGTCGGAAGGGCCCCGGGGGGCGGGTAGTACCGGGGGGAAGGGCCCGGGGGGGGAGCAATGCCGGGTGGTGGAAGGGTCCGGGGGGGGAGCAGTGCCGGGTGGCGGAAGGGTCCGGGGGGGGGGAGCAGTGCCGGGGGGAAGGACTCGGGGGGGGGAGCAGTACCGGGGGGCGGGTGGCGGAAGGGCCCGGGGGGGCGGATAGTGCCGGGGGGCGGATAGTGCCGGGGGGCGGAAGGGTCCGGGGGGGCAGTGCCGGGGGGCGGGTGGCGGAAGGGCCCGGGGGGGCGGGTAGTACTGGGGGGAAGTGCCCGGGGGGGGGAGAGCAGTGCCGGGGGGCGGAAGGGTCCGGGGGGGCAGTGCCGGGGGGAAGGGCCCGGGGGGGGAGCAGTGCCGGGGGGCGGAAGGGTCCGGGGGGACAGTGCCGGGGGGAAGGGCCCGGGGGGGGGAGCAGTACCGTGGGGCGGGTGGCGGAAGGGCCCGGGGGGGGGAGCAGTACCGGGGGGCGGGTGGCGGAAGGGCCCGGGGGGGCGGGTAGTACTGGGGGGAAGTGCCCGGGGGGGGGGAGCAGTGCCGGGGGGCGGAAGGGTCCGGGGGAGCAGTGCCGGGGGGAAGGGCCCGGGGGGGGGGAGCAGTGCCGTGGGGCGGAAGGGTCCGGGGGGGCAGTGCCGGGGGGAAGGGCCCGGGGGGGGGGAGCAGTGCCGGGGGGCGGAAGGGTCCGGGGGGGCAGTGCCGGGGGGAAGGGCCCGGGGGGGGGCAGTACCGGGGGGCGGGTGGCGGAAGGGCCCGGAGGGGCGGGTAGTACTGGGGGGAAGTGCCCGGGGGGGGGGAGAGCAGTGCCGGGGGGAAGGGCCCGGGGGGGGGGAGCAGTGCCGGGGGGCGGAAGGGTCCGGGGGAGCAGTGCCGGGGGGAAGGGCCCGGGGGGGGGGAGCAGTGCCGGGGGGCGGAAGGGTCCGGGGGGGCAGTTCCGGGGGGAAGGGCCCGGGGGGGGGAGCAGTACCGGGGGGTGGGTGGCGGAAGGGCCCGTCGGGGGGGGGGCAGTACCGGGGGGCTGGGCGGCGGTCCCGGGGGCCGGGGCGCTTGGTCCGTGCTCCGGGGGATGTGTCCCGCTCGCTGCGGGGCGTGTCGGCGCCGGGCTCCAGCTCCACTCCCCCGGCGCGGCGCGGCGCGGCGCGGTGGCGGCCCCCGAGGCAGGGCCGGGGCCGGGGCCGGGGCCGGGGCCGTGCCCCCGCGGGCTCCAGGCCAGGCTGCCGGGCCGGCGGGGGGCGGGCGGGCGGAGGGCCCGAGGCGGAGCCGGGGCGGGCCGAGCGGGGAGGAGGCTGCGGAACAGGCCGCCGCTGGTTGTCGCCTCTCAGCGCAGCAGCCGGGCGAGCCGAGCGCCGAGCCGAGCTGGACAGGCTGCAGGAGCCCTTCGCCGCCGGCCGCCGCACAGCCAGGTACCGCCCGGCCTCCGCGCTTCTCGGGGGCGGCTTGGAAGCGGGGGGCAGCCGCGGAGCCCCCAATTCCCAGGAGCAACTCGGCCCCCGGGGCCGCTTGGGAGGGGGAAATTGGGGTGCTCCGTCCTGTAAACCCCCCCAGCCTTCCCTAGGGGACCACAGACCCCTTCCCCCAGTTCTACGTGGGAGGGGGAATTGGGGTGATCCAGCCTGTAACCGCCCCCCCCATTCTTCCCGAGAGAATTCTCCCCCACACCCACCCTTTCCCTAGAGGAGCCCATACCCTGGCCCCCCTGGGCACTGATGTTCTGTCATAGCTTCAGCTGCCCCAGGAATTGAGGGGGGCTTTCACCCTGGGGATCTACATATGAAACAGCCTGTGTGGATAAGGTGATCAGATAGCAAGTGTGAGAAAGCAGATGGGGGTGGGGGGTAATAGGTGTTTATGTAAGACAAAGCCCTGAATATTGGGACTGTCCCTATAAAATCAGGACATCTGGTCATCCTACTAAATTACTGGTAGATATTATTCTCTCCCCCCCCCCCCCTTTTCAGAACCCTGCTTTGGTGTGTTTGTTTCAGATTCTTCTTGTGTCAGAGTCAGACTCCTGCCACGCAAATGCTGTGCAGTTAGTGCTCACTGAGGCTCCTTTCTTGACCTCTTTATGGTCTTCTGTTTTTGTTGATGTTGCAAATTGATGGATGGAGAAGCAGTGAATCCTGAAACAAAGCCGGTTCCTTTCCCCCAGTCGCATTACTACACAGGGTTTTGACACTGACTACCGCTGCGTCTCACTGCAGTTTGAGATGTGCTCCACTTAGATAATGCACAGTGAACTGTGTGTGTTTATGCATGCACGCTCCAAAGCATAGAGTATATAATAACCATAATAACAATGGCGGGGGAGGGGGGTGTATGTTTGGTGGGTTCATGTTTCATTATATAGAAGTAGTGAGAAATCTGTGGAATATCTGATGTAGCTCAAGGCCAGACTTAAAAAATTGTCTTGGAAATTTACCAGACACCCTCCAAAATTTCCCAACTCTTCTGTGCTGAACCTTGATAATATTAAGGAAACAGCTAATTATACTTTGACTCATTCGTTTTTGAACAAAATTGCTCCAGGCAAGTAGAATTGTGCAAGGTGGGAGTGAGACAATTATTAATGGCTTCAACCTTATCTTTATGTCAGCTCATAAAGTAGTTGTGTGGGGTTGGTTATATATGTGTGTGAATATATTTATATTAAGGAGTTTTTCTGGTAATAACATGACAACAAAGCTCCAATAATAAATGTCATCAAAACTTCAAGATTATTGATGTAAATTATGATCTGCAAATGTTTTAAGTGTGCATTAGGTGTTTCTTGTTTGTACATGGGTTTAATAATGCTGTGGTTTTGGCACTAGTTTCTGATCTCCTGCACTCAAGTAATTTAATTGATGTCGGGTGGAGTTATACAGATTTACATTGGTGTGACTGAGATCAGAATTTAGCTCCAAAGCTGCAGTCTTATAATACCTTGGTAGCACTGTAGTGTCAGAGTCACCGTAAAACACCTTATGTAAATTACTGGCTACGAAAGATTTGTATTTACATAAATAATCTCAGGATTATGGTGACATCATGAGACTAAAGCTCAAGTAGTATCAGCAGAAACATCCTAATAAAAAGTGTGTGTGTGTGTGTGTGTATATATATATATATATATATAAAATAATACCCCACCTCCAAATCCACTTTGTAATCTAACCAAGATAAGGTTTGTGCTTATCAATAATTGTCCTCCTGTATATGATACAATTACACACACACACATTAAAATTCACTTTGCTTATGTATGTATAAAATTACACACGCACACTTTCTGATCTGCCATAAAGACAAGGTTGAGGCCAAAACTCTGTCCTTACCTCACCCTGGTGATGCAAGCTTTACTTAATATGCACAATATAGTATGTAGTTCTGAGAGTAACCAGGCTGGTTGAGTTAAGGACATGGTGTAAGCCTAGAGTCATCACAGTGTATTGTGTAAGAATCCTGTGTGTTTTGAGTCTCTAACAAACTCAGTTTATTGACATACTGATAATACTTAGCATTTATATAGCCCCTTTCCTGCTTTTAGTGTGAACCTAACATTCATTAATTCCTTACAAAACCCTTAGAGTTGGTGAACAGTTGTCACCATTTTATAGTTGGGGACATTAAGCCATGGAGTTTGATGTGGTCAAGACCACTCATGGAGTCAGGTTCATAAATGGAGATTAGAGCCCTCTTTTAGTCATTACCCCTCTGGACCATGCCTCTATATTGAAAACAGTCTGACATTGCCATCCTTCAGCACTACAGATATTTTAAAAAAAGAAGCAGCAGCTAAGATACAAGTTTAACAGTGGACAGGCCTGTCCAGGACTGGCAAAGTACTTTAACGAGTTAATTACATTACCACTGAAATGCAACCACCCCTGGGGTGGAGGATAGAAACCAGCTTGCGCATAATGTTGTCTGGGGTGTGGAAATTGTGGATGAACTAGTTTGAAAAGTGCCATGGGATCTCTAATGTCCATATTTAGCAGACAGAATGTCTGCTTTTTATGGGTTCATTTGCAGGACCCTCTGCTTTTAATTACATGCATGGAGCTAACTTATTCACCTCAGCCAGAACCAGACTTAACATTTTGGGTTTGGCCTCGGAGACAACTTTTTGTGAGTCCTCACTCCTAAAATGTACAGGGATGGCCTAGGAAGGTTGGAGAGGGTTAGTAGGGTGACTCCTTGGGTACGTGTACTCTTGAGCTGATGGTACAACTTTCAGCATGGGAATATGTATATACATTAGCTTTGATAGAGCGAGTGTGCTAAAAAATAGAAGTATAGCAGCAGTGGTGCAGGTAGCAGGGTAGGGCATCTGCCTGAGAAAGTACCTAGGATCTTGGGATGAGGGGTGGGGGGGTTGTATTCAGGCAGCTAGCCCATGTTGCTGCCTACACTGTAGCAACCACTTCCATTTTTAGCACATTTTTAGCTTGATCAAAGCTAGTGCACGTACATCTGCTTGAGCTGTAAGAGCCTTCAGCTCAAGTGTAGACATACCCTTTGGCACACATAACTGGCTCATTTTATACTAATGGTGGTTTGTCCACCCCTGCTGCAGAAAACTCTCTTTCCAGGAAAAATGACTAGATTTTTTTTAAATGAAAACTGAGATTCCTTTTTTAATTTCAAATCAGAAATGGGAAGGACAAAAGCTTTGACCTCTGAAGGTTGAAGCAATGAGTCAACCCTGCAGGGTCTTAATTTATATGGGCACATATTATATATCAAAAGAAATACAAATAAAAAATTCATATCCCCTGCACTGGGTGCCTTTGACAAAATACTAAAGATAGATTCTACTATATTCACAGACCTAGCAGCCTCTATGACCACCACTAACCAAAACTAATAAATGTAGAAATATACTCACCCATGGCCATAGCCACCACTCCTTATCATGCTTTCTCTCCCAAAAAGGAATGAAAATATATTGAAATATTGGGTTTCACAGAGTCCAGGTGTTCCATACGTTGGAGTAGGGGGTGTATTTGGCTATGAATAGTAATAGTTGTACTCTCACTGGTGGTCACCATGGCAAGCCTTTGCAATTGCCACTTGCAAGTAGCTAACATTACTATGGTATTTCCTGTAACAGATTCCAGGAATAGTGTGGGTGGTAACATGAACTATTTACAACAGAAGATTTTGATGGCAACCACTGCTAGAGCCAAAGCCCCATGTGCTGCACAATAAACTAGGCTTAAATGGTGTAGCAAGATCTTTGGGTTGTGTATCACAGTAGCTTCATTTAAAGTGAGGTTCTACTCTGAAAAGTGCCCTTGTAAAAATATTATTGTGAGGTTCTTTTTCAGCAGTGCTCTGTATACATGTACAAATATTTTGAGATGTGTGGTTCTCTTCCCTCCTCCCACCCCAAAAAGAAGAAGAAGAAAAAACCCTGCTAGCTTTGCAAACTCAGCCTGAGTTCTGTTTGCACATCATACCTATAATAAAAGTTCTGCAGGTTAAATTAGCTCCTCATTGACACAAGCGCAACCCATTGTCTTCCACTGGAATTGGCACCCATAACTTTTTGAATAAACCGGTGTCTTTTTTTTTTTTAACTAATTTTTTTTTCAAATAAAAAGGAGGGTCTTTGATGAATTTAGTATAAATGGCCTCTGTTGTCTGGATATGTTTATTTTGCATTTCCCCCACACTTTCAGTTCTTGATGTGCTGTAGATTTTTTTCTTGACAACCTACAACTGCATCACAGAAGTTGTCAAGGGAAATGCTGCAGGGAGTGGTTTGGCAGCTGGGTAGAAGACATTTGGGGGTTTTGGCACCTGGGAAGGCATGGGATGCAGTTTGGATTGGGAGATAAGAACATTAAATGGATACCTCTGATAAAATGACCAGAAGCGAAATACGTAATGTTGACTTTAAATTGTTATATTCTGGTTTCATCACTGAGCTGAATGGAATAGGACGCTGTTCTCTAGAGCCACTGTTTAAGGTTTTCTGCAGATCTCAGGAAGACAACACTGTTTATTCTGTATTTATGTTTTCAAGGTTACCTTCAAAAGCCTGAAGACTAGAAATTTAGGCTTAGATTCTGAAGCACTGCTTCACAGGCAGAAAGATTTGCAGCCATCGATTTGAGGCATACTCAGGGCCTTGGTTATAGAACATTTGCTCTTCAAAGATAGGTTTCAGAGTAGCAGCCATGTTAGTCTGTATTCGCAAAAAGAAAAGGAGTACTTGTGGCACCTTATGCTCAAATACATTTATTAGTCTCTAAGGTGCCACAAGTACTCCTTTTCTTTTTCAAAGATAGTTTCCTCATTGCCCCTCTAGGATAAATATTATCTCCATTTTGCAGCTAGGCAGGGAGGTGAAGGCTACATAGAAAATCCGTAGTAGAACTGGGATTAGAGTTTTGGGGCCAAATCTTCATCTACTGTAAGTCAGTTTAACTGCATTGGCTTCAAAAGAGCAACATCAGTGGTCTCCAAACTTTTTAAGCACACGAGTACTTTTTAAATTTAAGTGCAACCCAGGATCTACCTCAAAGAAAATGTAGAAATAACAGTAATCACACAAACCCAAACACCCTTGCCCTGTCCCTGCCCTGCCCCATCTCCGAGGCCCCACCCTGCTCACTCAATTCCCCCTGCTCCCCGTTGCGCGCTGTCTCCTACCCTCATTCACTTTCACCATGCTGGGACAGGGGGTTGAGGTGCAGGATGGGGTGTGGGCTCTCGGCTGGGGCCGAGGGGTTTGGAGTGTGGGAGGGGTCCTGGGCTGAGCCTGGGGCAGAGTTTTGTGGTGCAGGAGTGGGTTGAGTGCTGGGGGACGGGGTTGGGAGGTGGTGCGGGGTGCTGGCTCTGGGAGGGGGCTCAGGCAGCGGGTTGGGGTGCAGGGTGTAGGCTCTGGGAGCGGGCTGGGGCAGGGGGTTGGGGAGCAAGAGGGAGTGTGGGGTTCTGGAGGGGGCTCAGGGCTGGGGCGTGGGGGGGGCGGGATGCAGGCTCTCACAGGGAATTTGGGTGCTGGGGGGGGCTTAGGGCTGGGGCAGAGGGTTGGGGTGTGGGATGCAGGCTCTAGGAGTGAGTTTGGCTGCAGGAGGGGGTTGAGGGCTGGGGCAGGGAGTTGGGGTGCGGGAGAGGTTTGGTGTGGGGGCTCCGGCTGGGCGCCGCTTACCTCAGGCGGCTACCAGGCGATGGCGCAGCAGGGCTAAGGTAGGCTCCCTGTCTGCCCTGGCCCTGCACTGCTCTCGGAAGTGGCTGGCATGTCCGGCAGTGGCTCCCGGGTGGGGAGGGGCAGGTGGCTCCCCCCCATCCACAGGCACCACCCCTGCAGTTCCCATTGTCCGAAGTTCCCCGTTCCTGGCCAATGGGAGCTGCAGGGGTGGTGCCTGCAGGCGAGAGCAGCATGCAGACCCCCTGCCTCTCCTCCGCCCCAGGAGCCCCTGCCAGACATGCCGGCTGCTTCCGGGAGCAGCGCGGGGCCAGGGCAGGTAGGGAGCCTGCCTTACTCCCGCTGCGCCACCAGACTGTTAGCGGCCAATCTCCCTATTTGGCTGCAGGAGAGTTGGCGACCCTGTCGCGATCAACTAGTTGATCTTGGAGTCTGTGACTGAGATCGACTGTCAGAGGCTCCATGATCAACCAGCTGATCGTGATCTATCAGTTGGTGACCACTGAAGCACTTAGATGAGAGGAAAGTGATCAGGAACAGTCAGCAACAAGAAGGATGTGGAGAAATAGGAGAGAGTCCAGCGAAGGGCAAAAAAAATGATTAGGGGTCTGGAACACATGACTTATGAGGAGAGGCTGAATGAACGGGGATTGTTTAGTCTACGTAAGAGAAGAATGAGGGTGGATTTGATAGCTGCTTTTAACTACCTGACAGGTGGATCCAAAGAGGATGGATCTAGACTATTCTCAGTGATAGCAGATGACAGGACAAGGAGTAATGGTCTCAAGTTGCAGTGGGGGAGATTTAGGTTGGATATTAGGAAAATCTTTTTCACTAGGAGGGTGGTGAAATACTGGAATGCGTTACCTAGGGAGGTGGTGGAATCTCCTTCCTTAGAAGTTTTTAAGGTCAGGCTTGACAAAGCCCTGGCTGGGATGATTTAGTTGGGATTAGTCCTGCTCTGTGCAGGGGGTTGGACTAGATGGCCTCCAGAGGTCTCTTCCAGCTCTGTTATTCTATGATTCACTGAGCTACACTTATTAGGAGGATTTGACCTCATGAATTCATAGTTCAACTGTGTGAAATTTCTGATCACAGTTTTTTTTATTAAAAGTGCCATATTGACTTTGTTGACATCCTGTATCAATTTCATTTAAATCTGCCTTTCCTTTTCAAAATTAACAAGGTAAAGGTGTGTGAAAGGAGAGGAACCACCTAAAACAGAAAAATCGTCATATTCTCACAGTTGATATAACTGCAGAACTGACAAACAGTGGTAGATCTCTTCCAAAGAACTGATAATTGTGTGTTCTGTTCTTCATGGTTCATTAGTTTGCTGTGTAATGACAAATTTGTTTAAGATGTTTCTCCATAATTAGCTAAATTTAATTCACCAAAGTATATTATTGGCCTGTTTAGAATTACATGTTTTCATGCCGTGAAGAAAAGAATAGGTTTTATTTTTAGGTTTGGTGCAACACTGAAGTTAAACAAACATGTAGTTCACTAATGCAGAAATAGTCAGTTGCAGCTACCTTGTAGCTGAGGTGTCGAGAATAACCTATGTTGTCTCAGCAGAGAGAGCTGAAAGCAGTACAGTCTTACACTACCCCTAATCCAACTCTCCTGTTCATAGGGAGTACTTCTCCCCCATCCCCAAGAATTTAGGATCTGTATTGTAGATGTGGCCTATGGCAGCCTAACTATGCCAGCATAACCTGCTAGCATAGACATAGCATATGCCAACAAGAGGAGTTCTGACAGCATAGTACCGCCACCCATAGGCGGCGACTTCCTTTGTTCCCGGGGGGTGCTTGACCTCTGCTCTGCCCCAGGCCCTGCCCCCACTCCATCCCTTCTCCCAAGCCCCCACCCTGCTTCTTCCGCCCCCACCTTGCCTTTTCCCTCTCCATTCCCCCACCTCTTCCTGCCCCCACTCCTTCCTCTCCCCTCCAGCACCTCCTGGTAGCACTGAACAGCTGATTCGCGGTGCGCGGAAGGTGTAGAGAGGGAGGGAGAGGAGCTGATTTGGGGGGGAATGGGCATCTGCACATCTACCAATGTGATATATGCCATCATGTGCCAGCAGTGCCCCTCTGCCATGTACATTGGCCAAACCGGACAGGCTCTACTTAAAAGAATAAATGGACACAAATCAGACATCAAGAATTGTAACATTCAAAAACCAGTAGGAGAGCACTTCAATCTCCCTGGACACTCAATAACAGACTTAAAAGTGGCCATTCTTCAACAAAAAAACTTCAAAAACAGACTCCATTGAGAAACTGCAGAACTGGATTTAATTTGCAAACTTGACACCATCAAATTAGGCCTAAATAAAGACTGGGAGTGGCTGGGTCACTACAAAAAGTAATTTTCCCTCTTTTGATATTCACCCCTTCTTGTCAACTGTTGGGAATAGGCCACATCCATCCTAACTGAATTGACCTCATTTGCACTGACCCCCCACTTGGTAAGGCAGCTTCCATCTTTTCATGTGCTGTATATTTATACATGCCTACTGTATTTTTCACTCTATGCATCTGATGAATTGGGTTATAGCCCATGACAACTTATGCTCAAATACATTTGTTAGTCTCTAAGGTGCCACAAGGACTCCTTGTTGTTTTTGCTGATACAGACTACCAAGGCTACCCCTCTGAAATTTGACAAATTAGATGTCTTCAAGTCACCAGGGCCTGATGAAATACATCCTAGAATACTCAAGGAGCTGACTGAGGAGATATCTGAGCCATTAGCGATTATCTTTGAAAAGTCATGGAAGATGGGAGAGATTCCAGAGGACTAGAAAAGGGCAAATATAGTGCCCATCTATAAAAAGGGAAATAAAGACAACATATGGAATTACAGACCAGTCAGCTTAACTTCAGTACCTAGAAAGATAATGGAGCAAATAATTAAGCAATCAATTTGCAGATGCCTAGAAGATAATAAGGTGACATGGATATGTCAAGAACAAATCCTGTCAAACCAACCTAATAGCTTTCTTTGACAAGCCTTGTAAATAGGAGGGAAGCTGTATATGTGATATATCTTGACTTTGGTAAGCTTTTGATATTGTCTTGCATAACCTTCTCATAAACAAACTAGGGAAGTAGAACCTAGATAGTTGGAAAACCATCCCCACATCCCTAGAGAGTAGTTATTAGTGGTTCACAGTCAAGCTGGCAGGGCATATTGAGTGGAGTCCCACAGGGATCAGTTCTGGGTCCAGTTCTGTTCAATATTTTCATCAGTGATTTAGATAATGGCATAGAGAGTTCACTTATAAAGTTTGTGGACGATACCAAGCTGTGAGGGGTTGCAAGTGCTTTGTAGAATAGGATTATAATTCAAGATGATCTGGACAAACTGGAGAATTGGTCTGAAGCAAATAGGATGAAATTGAATAAGGACAAATGCAAAGTACTCCATTTAGGAAGGAATAATCAGCTGTACAAATACAAAATGGGAAATGACTGCCTAGGAAGGGGACTGCAGAAAGGGATCTGGGGATCATAGTGGATCACAAATTAAATATGAGTCAACAGTGTAACACTGTTGCAAAAAAATAAACATGGTTTTGTGATGTATTAGCAGGAGTGTTGTAAGCAAGACATGAGAAGTAATTCTTCCGCTCTACTCCATGCTGATTAGGCCTCAGCTGGCATAATGTGTCCAGTTCTGGGCACCACGTTTCAGGAAAGATGTGAACAAATTGGAGAAAGCCCAAAGATGAGGAACAAAAAATACTAAAGGTCTAGAAAACATGACCCATGAGGGAAGTTTGAAAAAATTGGGTTTGTTTAGTTTGGAGAAGAGAAGACTGAGGGGGGACATGATAGTTTTCAAGGACATAAAAGGGTACAAGGAAAAGGGAGAAAAATTGTTCTCTTTAACCTCTGAGGATAGGACAAGAAGCAATGGGCTTAAATTGCAGCAAAGGCAGTTTAGATTGGACATCGGGAAAAACTTCCTAACTGTCAGGGTAGTTAAGTTTGGGAATAAATTGCCTAGGGAGAATATGCCTGTGGAATCTCCATCACTGGAGATTTCTCAGAGCAGGTTAGACAAACGGCTGTCAGGGATGGTCTAGATAATACTTAGTCCTGCCATGAGTGCAGGGAATTGGACTAGATTACCTCTCGAGGTTCCTTTGAATCCTATGATTCTATGATTACATGATTTAATATTGTTCATTGTTGAGAATGCTGACTCACACATGTATGTTGAACCAAGCATAGTCAAAAAGTTAAATGCCATCTTCCTCAAGTGTGGATACTTGGAGTTCAGCACAAGAGTTGTCCAGAACATTTCAGATGTACTTTGTATGCCGCACCTTAAGCACTTCATCCGCTTGTAAATCAGTACACTCTAGCTGTGGTTTTGTTTTTTTCAACATCTGGAAAGGATGCTTTTGCTTGATCACACCAAGTGCCATTTGCATGTACCACGAATGCGTTCCTTACAAATAGGAAGATGTCATTAACACTTTCAAATTCTTGGAACCTCTGCTGGAAGTTTTGAAGAAGCCTGTCTAGAGATGATACCATCTGATTTACGTCTGGTGTGTCCTGGCAATTTAGCAGCGTTGGGAAATGCAGCATCTCCCCAGTTTCCAAATTGCTTTTGAAGAGACTCAGTTTGTTTTGATAATGGGGATCCACTAGATTGTGATTTTGTCCTCTGTAGCTTTAAGTTGAAATCATTTAAGTGGCCTGTCAAAGGAACAAGGATGGCCAGGATGCTTATGGTTGCAGCATCCCTCAAAAATGCATGTAGCTCTTCTGCCTTTTCCCTGGAATGTTATGTAGATATTCTTCCACGTGAACTCAAATTTCCCACAGCCTTCTTAGACTTGCCCCCTGCTCAGCCAACAGATATCATCATGAGCCAATAGGTCATCGTAATCTGCAAATATTTCTGAAAGAAAGCTTTTGAACTGTCTTTGTTGCATTGATGACTTGGACCGAAGGAAGTTGACAACTTTAATCACCATTGACATTACAGTAGCATACTCCTCTCTAACCTTTGCACAAAGTGCAGTTTGGTGGATTGCACTGTGATAGGAAATCCAATTGGGGTTCAGATCTTGCAGGCGTTTCACAAGCCCTCAGTGAGTACTGAGCAGGGCAGGAGCGCATTCTGTTGTAATTGACACAATCTGAGTCACATCAAAACCTTAATTAGCCAGAACAGTTTGAACAGAATTTAAACATATCCTCGCCGGTTGTGTGATTGCTGTGTGGTATAAAGGACAACATATCCTCCACAACTTTATCTCCATCAAAAAAATGTACATACAGCGCTAGCTGTGCTGTGTCCCTGATATCACAGGATTCATCCCCTGCCATGGAAAAATTTCTAATTTTCAGTTTCTCACACAACTGCTTGAAAACGTCTTGTGCCATCATCTCAGTGCACCTAAAACCTGTGATGTCTGAGAGTAGCCGTTGTCTGAAGACATCAACAATGTCTCTCTTCTCCACAGAAAGGGTTTCAGCTGTAGAAATGATACACTGCTTAATAATGTCCGCATCTGGAAAAGGGTTTCTGTGTTTTGCCATTACCCACACACCCCCCTCAGTGAATCTTCAGTAGCTTTTTCCTAAGCACAAATAGCCTTTGAGATAATATTTGTGCTCTGAAAATATGCATCCTTTAATGACGTGATCTTGTCTGATCTTAAACGGAAGCCCAGTGGGTCTTTGTGGTCAAAATCCATGTGCTTCGTTTCGTAGCGCCTTTTGGTGTGGCCGCTTTTAACAATAGCCACAGTCTCTGTACAAATTAAACATACGGGTTGACCATTTGGATGTTGTGGCAAAATAAAATAGTAAGCATCAGTCCACTCTTCTTTAAACGAATGATTTTTGGTGTCAACTTGCCCTTTTTTTTTAATGCCATTTTTAAACACGGTGCCATTAAACACTGAAAGTCCCAGAGCTGGGACTACCTTGGCTCACCTTTGCTCCTCCTGCTCCTCCTGGGGCTCTTCACCTCTCCCCCCACAGTCCAGGGAGGGAGAGAAGAGGAGGGAGCTGCACAAGAGCCGAGCCCTTCCCTTCTCACAGGAGTAGAGGGAAGGGAAGAGCAGAGCTGCTGGAAGCCCCTGAATCTTTTCTTCTCCTTCCTGTCTCCTGTAAGAATTTGCGCCTGCCGAGGGGCAGGGGCAGAGAGCGCTGCCAGCTATCTGCAGCAGCCCTGATTGGCAGCAAGGGAAAAAGCAGCCAATCAGAGGAGGTTTCTCCAAGACAGACGGGAAATATGCACCCTCAGAAGCTTAGGTGGAATTGTGGACATTTTAATTGCGGGGTTTGTGACCCAGGGGCGCCATTTCAGACTGTGATTGGGGCGAAGGGCGGCAACTTTAACTTTGGTTCATAGGGTTGCCTCCCCCTTCGCTTGCTGAATTGTCTCAAAGAGCCTGCCCGCAGGTAGGAGACAGCCCTGGCTGAGCATGGGCTGGTGCAGGTTAATGACCTGGTGTCTCCCCCTGCCCCACGGTAATGGGATTTTTGGTTTGGGTGCCATTTAGGGTTGCCATGTCCCCTTTTCGACCAGACTTTGGGTGGAGTGTGGGCGTGACTTTGAGAGGAGACCGAGTGGGGGCAGGCCTCAGGGCATGGCCACGGTTTGGGCACATCCAGCCTCCCCAGATGGAAGAGCCATGCACCGGCCATGGTAATAAACCATAAATCCAGTGTTTTTATTAAGCCTGTGATTTTTAGTGTCCAGCAAGGTTATGAATTTAAATTCCCAAGCTCATCTTTTGAAGGTGCTGTGTGGATTTTCTTTGAGAACAATACAAGAGAGGTTCGATGTGGCGTTATTGCTTTGTGAAAAATGTTTGCCAGTGGGTGATATGGTGTTTTTATCTTTTATCTTTTTTCTGTGCGAGTTCATTCGAGAGAGTAGTGGTTGTCCTATTTCCCCCACATAGTTGTTATTGGGGCATTTAGTGCAAATGTTCCTCATAGATTCCCACCACAGCTTCAACAACCACCATCCATCCATCAGTCAGTCTCTCTCTAGAATACTCCCTGTCAAGGTTCCTTCCCCACTCTGAACTCTAGGGTACAGATGTGGGGACCTGCATGAAAACCTCCTAAGCTTACTTTTACTAGCTTAGGTTAAAACTTCCCCAAGGTACAAATTAATTTTACCCTTTGCCCTTGGAATTTCCACTGCCACCACCAAACTTTAACTGGGTTTACTGGGAAACGTAGTTTGGACACGTCTTTCCCCCCAAAATCCTCCCAACCCTTGCACCCCACTTCCTGGGGAAAGTTTGGTAAAAATCCTCACCAATTTGCATAGGTGACCACAGACCCAAACCCTTGGATCTGAGAACAATGAAAAAGCATTCAGTTTTCTTACAAGGAGACTTTTAATAGAAGTAAAGGAATCCCCTCTGTAAAATCAGGATGGTAGATACCTTACAGGGTAATTAGATTTAAAACATAGAGAATCCCTCTAGGCAAAACCTTAAGTTACAAAAAAGACACACAGACAAGAATAGTCATTCTAGTCAGCACAGCTCTTTTCTCAGCCATTTAAAGAAATCATAATCTAACACATACCTAGCTAGATTACTTACTAAAAGTTCTAAGACTCCATTCCTGTTCTGTCCCCGGCAAAAGCAGCATACAGACAGACACAGACCCTTTGTTTTTCTCCCTCCTCCCAGCTTTTGAAAGTATCTTGTCTCCTCATTGGTCATTTTGGTCAGGTGCCAGCGAGGTTACCTTTAGCTTCTTAACCCTTTACAGGTGAGAGGATTTTTCCTCTGGCCAGGAGGGATTTTAATGGGGTTTACCCTTCCCTTTGTATTTATGACACTCCCACATCAACATCACCTTCTTGGACACCACAGTCAGCATCAGCAATGGATCCCTATTTATAAGAAACCTATGGATTACCACACTTACCTTCACAGATCCAGTAACCACCCCAAACACACAAAGAAATCTGTTATCTGCAGCCAGGCACTCAGATACCACAGAATATGCTTCGAGGAGAAAGTCTGGGATACGTACCTTAACACACTTAAAAACCACCTTCACTAAACAAGGATATTCCATCAGAAAAGTAGATTGCATCTTGGAACGGACCACCCAAATACCCCGAGAACTTGCTTCAATACAGGGAAAAAAACCCCACCTCTCACCACACACCCCACTTGTCAACTACTGCCCTACACTGCAACGCATACTGGGTATCATTAAAGAGTTAAAACCTATACTTGATGGGGACTACTACATCCTGAAAGAAATCCTTCCTGAACCTTCTCTTCTGGCCTTCAAACAACCCACCAGCCATGCCAAGCTCATTATTAGATGCACGCTCCCCACAGATCAGGACACACCAACTCGAAGCAGCACCAGACCCTACCATAATAGCAGATGCAAAACCTGCAGACATATCTCCACTGTTGCGATGATCAGCACCCCCCCCCCCCCACAACACACCTTTCATGATCCATAGGTCCGACAACACCTTAAAAAGATGAGCCTGGGAGCTTAAATACATAACTTTGCTGGACAGTAACAATCATGGACTTGATAAAGACACTGGATTTATGACTTATTAGAACAATCTATAACCCTCTAACTCCCCTTTTTTGTTCTCTGGCTGCAGAGATGTTGATTAGTCACTTCTCCTTGAATGGGGTTTTTTGCTAAGTGATCTGTTCCACCTTGTATTTAGCTGTGACACTCTGAGTACCTTTCCCAGACCTGAAGAAGAGCTCTGTGTTAGCTCAAAAGCTGGTCTCTTCCACCAACAGACATTGGTCCAATAAAAGATATCACCTCACCCGCCTTGTCTCACTGAAAATACAATGCTATTATATAATTCCTGATATGCTCTCACCTGGAATATGGTGTTCATTTCAGGTGATCCCAAGACAAAAATAAATAAAAAACGCAGAAACAGAAAGGCTTTAGAGGTAGGTGACAAAAAGGATTAAGAGACAGGAAGTTATATTTGCCTGGGCAGAGATTGAAAAGACTGAGGTTGCTTAGTTTTGAAATTTGATGAATATCAGGGGCTGTGAGAGATAAACGGGGCACTCCTAATAAATTTTTTTTAACAGTACAGGAACAAATGGACCTTCAATGAAATTGAGGGCCAGGAAACTTAAAACGGACAAAAGGAAATAATTTTTAACACATAATTAACTTGTGGAGGTTATTGTTGAGATATCACTGCGGCCAAGAACATAGTAGGGTTTTTAAAATGATTAGACATTTTATAAAAAGAAAAGGAGTACTTGTGGCACCTTAGAGACTAACCAATTTATTTGAGCATAAGCTTTCATGAGCTACAGCTCACTTCATCGGATGCATACTGTGGAAAATACAGAAGACGTTTTTATACACACAAACCATGAAAAGATGGGTGATTATCACTACAAAAGGTTTTCTCTCCCCCCACCCCACTCTCCTGCTGGTAATAGCTTATGTAAAGTGATCACTCTCCAGTGCATATATCTTATATATCTTCTTACTCTATGTTCCATTCTGTGCATCCGATGAAGTGGGCTGTAGCCCACGAAAGCTTATGCTCTAATAAATTTGTTAGTCTCTAAGGTGCCACAAGTACTCCTGTTCTTTTTCCCAGTATTTGGTCACACACAGCTACTATTACACACTACTTTTCATACGGGGCATAGAAGTTTGCGTGAATTACTATAGAAATGTTGAAGAGAAACCTTTTACTCTGGTGTCACTGCTGCTGTGTTTGTGTGTGTACAGATATATCTCATGACTTTATATCTTTTGACGCATTATAAACCAATGCACAGGGTGGGTCGGGTTTTCACAGTTCATGGGAGCCACGTGCTGCAGGAAATAGTGTTGGTAATGCTCTTCTTTAAGAACTGATATTGAACCAACTCCTGAACATGGTCCTCTTCTGCTTGAGGTGCTGGCTCTTCTATGGGATGTAAAATGTAGGTCCTGATCAGCTGTGGCCAGTTAGAATCTCCTGGCACTCTTCAGGCTGTGCGGCGGACCAAAATTATACGGAGTTATGAACACATTGGGAATGGAAGTCTTCGTAATTCTGAACAAAATGTTATGGTACTTTCAAAAGTTTAAGGCTGATCATTGACTTAATACAGCTTTGAACCTTTATGATGCAAAAGAAAAATGCTGCTTTCCCTTGCTGCTACTAGTTTACGTTGAACACAGGACTGTACTGTGTTTGCTTTTTTTTTTTTCCCTGTCATCTCTTCTACTGCCTGATTGTATACTTCAGGATCCAAATGAGGTGTGTGGTTGACTGGTCAGTTTGTAACTCTGGTGTTCGTAACTCGGAGGTTCTACTGTGGTTTGGATAACCATGTTCTGCCTATCTAATCTCTCCCTTCAATTTTAGTTGGACAATGATAATCTGCTTCACTTCATATCCTAAACTGTTATGCACCATAGTGTCACCAAGGGCTGTTAAACAGCTGATGCATTTCACCCCAGAAGTACATTTCAGTGGTGGGTGAAATTATTGCTTTGCTTGTAGGATTGGTAATAGTTGGGCATTTGGGGACGAAAGATGCTATTTAAACACAAGACATTATTATTACATAGCAAATGTACGGGGACAAATGTTAGAAACATTATTTATGAAGATAAGCTACTAAACCGAGGCATGTATGAAATCTGTAACATATAATTGCAATTAAACTACATTTAAGCACATCATTTGAAATCACAGCTGTCCTTTAAATATACATGATAATTTAAAATCTCAGCCAACCTCAATAGTAACATATTTAACTGGTGTTTGATAATTGTCATTGCTTGATCATTATGTCCTTAGTAAAATGATTCTGAGAAGCAATTGAGTAACAAAGGAAGCAATTGGGTTGGCATTTGATGGCTCTTGGTGGTTCTATGTGAAATGAATTCGGCCTTTTCTGGTTTCAAACAGACAGGTGTCTACATCACAGAACACCTCAGTGGCACTAGTTGAAATCTACGTGGGACATCTTGCATATTATGTTCATATCAATTATGGGGTTTTAAAAAGAATATTAATTATTCATGCAGAAGGCAATAGCTCCACTGTAAACTGAAAAATTTAGATATATTCATTTGAAACTAAAGGGGAAATTTTATATAACAGAATGTCATTATCCCAGTTGAAATTGAGCTACTCCCATTTACAAGATTAACCCTTAATTCAGATTAATTTTCCTATGTGTCCCTGTGTAGACAAGCCCCAACAGTGTACAAAGGGTGTTTTTATGGGATTAACTGAGGGAGCTAACCCCATTGTAAAGGCTAGCCTGGATATTCCTGAAACATGCAAGCGACAAATGTTTGTGGATTACCCCTGGGATTAATTTATGTACATCACTTACTCCCCCCCCATCTTGCTATCAGGGAGGATTGATTTAAATCAAAGCCATTTAAATCACCAATTTTAATTGTGATTTCCATCAGCAAGCAGGAAACCTTGATTTAAATAATTGATTTTGATTTATTTTGAATTTGTACTTTTTATTTATTTTCCTAAAGAAAGGTGGATTCTCATTGGTTGGTAATTATTAAAAATATTGATTTGCAACTAAACTTAGTCTTTACGCTAAATTTGGTGCTTCTTTTTGCTAACCAGGATAATATATCTATACACATTTATTTAAATAATTCTATAGTTTAACATATATTTATTCAGATTCTTAATTTTTACATTTTTATTATGTTAGAAAATGGTGAATGATGCATTTCTCATTGGCAAGATGATTAATTTTGTATTTGCGTCAAGCTCTATTTGGATGGACATTCAAATTCCTTAAAAATGCACAAAAACAGCATTTTAAAATTTTATTATTAAATAAAACTACGTTAAATGTGCTGGATACATAAGAAAAAAGTTTATCAAAGAGTTTATTAAAACAAGTTTTGCATTTAAAAGTAACTGATTTACTGAACAAAGAAGGTTTCAGAGTAGCAGCCGTGTTAGTCTGTATTCGCAAAAAGAAAAGGAGTACTTGTGGCACCTTAGAGACTAACCAATTTATTTGACCATAAGCTTTCGTGAGCTACAGCTCACTTCATCGGATGCATCTGATGAAGTGAGCTGTAGCTCACAAAAGCTTATGGTCAAATAAATTGGTTAGTCTCTAACGTGCCACAAGTACTCCTTTTCTTTTTGAACAAAGGAAGTTATTGAATTGAACTGATGGTTTCTGGTCCCCCTGTCCTTCAAGATTTTAGAAATAGAAGATCTCATAGTCTCTCACACCTAGTTTTTATTCATAGAAAGGAAGAGGAAAACAAGCTTTCCTGCTTTTTCAACTCCCAATTGGTTTCTTAACTGTGATTGAACTAGTCATTGAACTGAACTAGTTGAAAAAACTGAAATGAAGAAAATATTCTCTCTGCACCAGCAGAAGCGGCTACTGCTGTCAAAAGCTGGTTTAGCACTTCAGTAAACTCTGGTTGCAAGTGCTTAGCCAGTGACTTCCACCAGGTCAGTGGCTTGAGTTTCTTTAAAGCTTCAGCAGCAAACATGTACTGCTTAATATTTTTTGTATTTAATTTAAATGACTTAATGGATTATAATAAATTGAGACCTGCTCAAGTCTGGTCCTGCTTTGAGCAGGGGGTTGGACTAGATGACCTTCTGAGGTCTCTTCCAACCCTGATATTCTATGATTCTATGAGGCCTTATCATAGGTTGTCAATTTCAAATGTAATTTTAAATATGTGTATTTTAAAAAATAAACTTTAATTTAATTTGAATAAAATAATACAATGTAAAATTTTTGAAAAATTGTTTTTCTTTTTCTTCTTTTGTTTTTTGCTTGCTGTTAGTTCTTATGGAGCTTAACCTTACATCTGCTCAGACAAGACACGTATTCATATACATCTTTTATATGGTACCTTGTCCAATTTGTATCTCCAGCTTTCCTTGAACTTTGAAACATCTGGCTGTGGTAACCAACAAATACACTTGCATGATGTCAAGTATCAGGGGGTGCCATGTTAGTCTGTATCCACAAAAACAACAAGGAGTCCGGTGGCACCTTAAATCTGTTAGTCTTTAAGGTGCCACCGGACTCCTTGTTGTTTTTAACAAATACACAATATTTTCTCCTTTAAAAAAATTGTTTTAGGTGAACTTAATGCTGGCAAAAAGTAATTTTATTGACAACCTTTGACACCAAAGTCCCGTTTATCACTGAATAGGTACAGCACAGTCAGCCGTTGTGCAGACTTCCTCGCCAATGTGTCTTTACCCTGATCTGTGGGGAGAGGTTGGGTGGAGTCCCTCTGACACTTTCAAATCTTATGCCTCTGGAGACTTGCTAACAAGGGTGTTGGTTAGGATGTATAACAGGAAAACAACTCTGGGCTTGTCTACACAGGGAATGTATTCTGGAATAAAATAGGGTGTGAATTTAAAAAGCAATAGCTCCCAATGTGGATACTTAAAAAGAAGAATGCCTTTTACTGATTTAGCTTAATTCACGAAGTGGATTCTGGTCAATTTCCCTGTATAGACAAGCCTTAAGACCACAACTGAGTTCTTATAAGCCACTGAACAGCTGTCAGATACATGAGACTGTGTTGCAGCTGACTTGGCCAGATTTGAATTTTTGACCTACAATACAAGTGAATTATAGCTGTTTGTTGTGCAGTGTGAGCGTGTCTGAATTGGGTTGACAGATGGTGGTTACACAATTTCCCATCAGAATTTAGTCTGATCATTTGCTCCCCTCTCTTTCCCAACAGCCCCCCACCCATGCCTGACTAATTGGCCTGCCTCGCTGAGCCCCCACACCAACTCTCAGTAGTAATGCAGTACACTCTGAGCAGTTAGTGTACAGCGCTAGTAAGAGAAGAGAAGAAACACTCTTTCCAGCCAGGCTAGTGAAACTAGGTCATTTAAACAATTTAAAAATCAATTTCATGTACGCATTCCCTTACTGATTCTAAATACCGTCAAAGAGTTTCTCCTTCTGCCTGTGCTGTTGTCTGGACACACAACCTGTTTACAGATGTTTAAGGCCTTAAGGGACCATTATGATAATTTTATCTGACCTCCTGCATAACACAAGACAACTTCATCCAGTAATTTCTACATTAAGCCAATAACTTCATCCAGTGATTTCTACAGTAAGCCAATAAATACAGCATCATTTTTAGAAAGATATCCAGTCTTGATTTAAAGGCTTGAAATAATGGAGAATCCACCAGATCCCCTAGATAAGTTTTTCAGTGCTTAATTTTTCTATTAAAATTTTCCACCTTCTTTCTAGTCCAGATTTGTCTAGTTTAGGCTTCCAACCATTGGATTTAATTATACCTTTTTCTGTTACATTAAAGAACTGTCTGTTATCAGAAATCTCTTCCTCATGTAGGTACTTGGAGACTGTGAGAGAAACCTTCTTTTGGGTAAGCTAGATCAGTGGTACTCAAAGCCGGTCTGCCGCTAGTTCAGGGAAAGCCCCTGGTGCGCTGGACCAGTTTGTTTACCTGCCGCGTCTGCAGGTTTGGCCGATCGCAGCTCCCACTGGTCACGGTTCGCCGCTCCAGGCCAATGAGGGCTGCGGGAAGGGCGGCCAGCATGTCCCTTGGCCCACGCTGCTTTCCGCAGCCCCCATTGGCCTGGAGCGGCGAACCGCGGCCAGTGGGAGCCGCGATCAGCCAAACCTGCGGATGTGGCAGGTAAACAAACTGGTCCGGCGCACCAGGGGCTTTCCCTGAACAAGCGGCGGACCGGCTTTGAGAACCACTGAGCTAGATGGATTGAGCTGCTTTAGTCTGTCATGGCTCGGCAAATTTCCCAGGCCTTGAACCATTCTTGTAGTTATTTTCTCTACCCTTTCCTTTTTGTTTTGTTGTCTCTTCTTTTTTCCCATCTGTCCCACCCCACCAGGATCTTGTAGTTCTTATTATGATCATATTTGGATTTCAAGCTGCATGGGAATGGAATTTTGTCTTACTTTTTAACTCCATGCATACACCTATGGCAATATAACTCATAGATTCCAAGGGTAGAAGGGATCATTGCAGTCATCTAGTTTGGCCTCCTGTACAGGCCAGAGAATCCCCCCCCAAATAATTCCTGGAGCAGGTCTTATAGAAAAAAACATCCAGTCTTGATTGAAAAATTGTCACTGATGGAGAGTCCATTATGACCCTTGGTAAATTGTTCTGATGGTTAATTACTCTCACTTTAAGAATGTATGCTTTATTTCCAGTCTGAATGTGTCTAGCTTCAGCTTCCAGCCGTTGGACTGTGTTGTTAGATAGACTGACAAATATTTCTTCCCCATGTAGATACTTATCGACTGTAATCAAGTCATCCCTTTATCTTCTCTTTGTTAAGCTTAGATACACTCAAAGAGCTCAATCACTATAATGCATGCTTTCTAAGCCTTTAATTATTCTTGTAGCTCTTTTCTGAACCCTCTCCAATTTATCAACATCCTTTTTGTATTGTGGGCAGCAGAAATGGACACAATGTTCCAGCAGTGGTCACACCAGTGCCAAATACAGAAGTAAAATAACCTCTCTACTCCTATCTGCGATTTCCCTGTTTATGCATCCCAGGATCACATTAGCTCGTTTGAACACAGCATCACACTGGGAGCTCATGTTCAGCTGATTATCCACCATGACTCCCAAATCCTTTTAAGAGTCATTGGTTCCCAGGATAGGGTCCATTAACCTGTAAGTGTGGCCTACATTCTTTGTTCCTAGATGTAGACGTTTACATTTAGCCATATTAAAATGCACATTGTTTGCTTGCGCCCAGTTTATCAAGTAATCCAGATTGCTCTCTTTCAATACTGCTCCCCCAATTTTTGCGTCATCTGAAAACTTGATCGTTGACGATTTTATGTTTTGTTCTAAGTAATTGATGAAAATGTTAAATAACATAGGGCCAACAACCATCCTTGTGAGACTCCACTGGACGCACACCATCTTGATGACAATTCCCAATTTACAATTATGCTTTGAGACCTGCCTGTTAACTGATCTGTAATCCATTTAATCTGTGCCAAGTTTATATCATTCCAATTTTTTTAATCAAAATGTCATGCTGTACCAAGTCCAATGCCTTGCAGAAGTCTATTACATCAACACTATGGCCTTTATCAACCAAACTTGTGATCTCATTTAAAAAAAAGATACCAAATTAGTTTGACAGGATCTGTTTCCCATAAATCCATGTTGATTTGCATTAATTACATTACCCGTTTTTAATTCTTTATGAACTGAGTCTCATATCAGCCACTCCATTATCTTGCCTGGGACTGATGTCAGGCTGACAGGCCTATAATTACATAGGTCATGTGGATGTAAGAACCATATCTTTGCTACTTAAGGTTCCAGTCCTGCTTCTTTTGAAGTCCATGATAAAACTCCCACTGGCTGGAATGAGAGAAAGAATAACTTCATCTGCTTCTGTTGTGTAAACTTCGCTTGAAGTCACTGGGTCAGGTTCTGTTCTCTGTTAGACCAATATATGTCTGTCTGAAATGTCCATAACAATTGGCTGTTGGGGAAACGTCCTAGAGTTAGTTGAAAAAATGTTGATGGAACAGTTATCCATTGAAAAATGCTGCATCTTTGCAATTGACATTTTTGCAGGGAAGGTGTTGATTTCAATATAATTTTTGATGGTAAAAATTTTTAAATTATTTGATATTGAAATGGGAGTATTTCATTTCAGTTTCCTTGTTTCAATTTATTTTTTAAAATGTAATTTTAATATTTCTGTATTTACATATGTAACATTTTGACATTATCAGAACAAAACATTTCTGTTGGGATTTTTTTCATGTTTTCTAACTGAAATATTTTTGGAATTTCCATACTGCACATTTTGACTTTTCATACCAATTCGGGTTGAAGTTTTTTCAAAATGTCAGTTTTCTCACCAGCTGTAATTTGTCCATAAATGACTATGATTTTCAATATGGGAATAAAAGGTAGGAGTAGTTGACTTCTTAAGCCACAGTGTGATGGGGTGTGCAAACCCCACACTGAGCAACAAGGGCTTAAGGGCTCATTTTGGGCTCAGCCAGCCCTGCCTCGCCACACCTGCAGCAAATGCTCCATCTTCTGGAGGAATTAAAAGGTGGCAAATTAGCTCAGTTGGTGAGCAGTGCTGAAGGTGAACAGACCTGCAGCCCACAGCTCCAGCAGAACAGAACAGAACAGAGCAGAGCAGAGTGAAACCTAAAGGCTCTGATGCACCTGCTGAAAGGGGTCCTCCATGAGGAAAGGGAGGATCCTTCACAGAGAGAGCAGAGAGGGAAGTATCCTGTGGCCCTGGACAGTGGCGACTCCCTCTTGCTTCCTTTTGATTTGAATTTTCCCAGCAGGCAAAGGCCTTGGACTGAGGTGACTCCAGGGAGGGAGACGAGAAGAAGAGGCCCAGGGAGGACAGGTCTTGGTTGCCAGGTTTTGGTTGCCAGGTTACTGGTAGCCCAAAGGGCCCTGGGTCAGAGCTCAGTGGAGTGGGAGGGCTCGGGCTCCCCTCCCCACAACCCCCTTGGCAGTCCAGGGTTGTGGCCATGACCACTAGGCCACGCTTCCCAACCAGACCCTGAGTGGAGACCATTACACATAAGCAGTCGGAGCCCAATTCTCATCTCACACTGGTGTGAACTGGGCATAACTCCATTTTCTTCAATAGATCTACTCCTGATTTACAGTGGTTTAAGTGAGACCAGAACCAGGCCCCCTGTCTTTATAAAGAAGCACTGATAATTAATGAAGTTTTGTTGCAGTTGTGCCCAAAGACCCCATTCAGGATTGGGGTTCCATTCTGCTGGCTGCAGTGCAAACAAAAGCATGTAGTCCCTTCCCTAGGGAGTACACAGGAGAAGAAAATGAAGTGCTGGAGGATGTGGGGCCATAACTTAGTACTCTGCTGCTTGGCTTGTCTGGTTTATTTGTTGCCATTTGCATCCTCCTATTCCAAGGCAGATTGAATGTGATATTCTGATGCCATTATGAAGTGTACTTTCTATTATCCAATTAAACAACTAGCTGGATGTGAGTAGCAGCACGTAGGCACAGTAGGCTGGTCCAGACTAGACATGTTCCTTATTTCTCCTGCACTTGCAGAAAGTGGTTTAGGGTTAGTTCAAAGACTGCTTTGAAGACTGGTTTTGTATAACAGTTTAATTTCATTTTAGGCCCATAAATGCAGCACGTTTGTTTCCGTTTGAGTTGTCATATGGCAGCTGTTCTGTTATGAAAAAGTTCTGAAAAATCTGGTTTAGCTCACATTTTCACTTCCAGTATGGACAGGGCAGACCTCTCCAAAGTTGGGACTGCCAATAATAATAGACCCTGTCTATGCTAGCAGCATAATGATGTTTAAAAACACGTAGCTGTTTTAATTATTAAACCCCCTTTTAAAACCTTTTATTAAAAGATTAGCTATTTAAAATGGTTAAAACTCCATTTGGACCCCAGGGCATTTCAGCACTGGGAAGCTACCCTATTATAACATGGTACTCTGACATGTAGCAGAAACATTATCTCAAAAAGCTATATCATAATATGGAAGAAAATGTAGTGTAAACAGGGTCAGGAGGCTTGCAAATACCAGAATACAGTAATTGGAACAAAGAATTCAGTACTCAGAAAAAGTGAACTTTTAAAACCTCACGATTGCTCCAGAAGTCTTGCTTCCCTTACTGAGAAGGAAAAAAGGTGGTGCAATAAATTTGTCCCAGGAACAAATGCGGATAAACTGGCCAGGAATAAATTTAGGCTGAAAATTAGAGGGTTTCTAATCATTAGAGAAGAGAGGTTCTGGAACAGCTGTCTAATGGGGACAGACAAACTAGCTAGTTTTCAGATAGAGCTTGACAAGATTTTGAACAGGATTTTATGATAGAGTTGCATGTGGTAGCAGGGGACTGGACTTAGTGACACAGGAGATCCCTACCAGTTCCTATGTTAAGGAGTTTTACCTTTTTGGAAAGGTTTGTAGATGAAATGACTTGCAATAAAATTTAAGACTCTATATAGAATAGATTAGATAAGATTAGAATAGGAAGATATTGTAATATCCACTTCATTCTTTAGAGGTGCTTCCTTGAGAGTTAGAGCTTTCATCTTGGTAATAAATATAATAATGGTCATGATTTTCAAAAGTGACTAGTGATTTTTGAGAGTGTCTCTTTTTGGGTGTCCAGTCTAGCATCTTAAAAGGAACTGCGTGCTGAGCACCTACCCCTTTGAAAATCAAGCCCTGTCAAGATGTCTCAATATGAGCATACAAAAATCACTAGTCTCTTTTTTTAAAAAATATTGACCTATATTCGTGAAGATGACATTGTAAAGAGGAGGACCACTTGAATTCGTGTGTTCCCAACCAAGTACTTTCTATTATTATTGGTTGAGAATGTTAATCAGGACTTTTTGTAGATTGAGGAGACTTTGCTTCCTCCCAAGTTTTCAAAATAAGCTTTCCAAAAACAGGGACTGTGCTTTATTCAAGTGTATTTTTTTTTTCTTTTTGAACTGGAAGTTAGCCCAGGGGAAAAAACAAACAAAACCAAACCTCCCCAACCTTCTCTGTAGGACAAACCCTCATGGTTGCAATGGAAAAATGAGGTGGGTCAGACTGGCTAAACAGGAAGGGGAAATAAATAAAACCCTCACACAGGGTAAGGGAAACTCTCTAATCTAAGTTTAAAATAGAGTCCTCCTGTGAAATACCTTAGATTTGCATTGTCTTTGAAGCATTATATTTTGGCTGACATTTACATCTGTCTAATCTTACTGTATTTCTTGTGGACATGTCATCTGATCTGTAGTAATGCATTCACCCTGTAGTTTCGGGCTTAATGTAAGAATTAGTAATTGAAATTATATGGTCCTGTGTTAAGGAGGTGAGTTAACATCTTAGATGTACACTTAAGGCTTTTGGAGCCCTGTACAAATATGAATGAAAACACCCTTTTGACGTAGCTAAATATTATTCCTTTATTACTCATGAGGAAACTAAAGTGTAGAAAGGATAAAGTGCAACATGCTGAATGCAATCAACTCTCCTCAAAATACATGGAAATTGAGGGTACTTAGTAGTTCATGGTTAAAATTTTATGTTTATTATCCCAGATCACACAGAAAACCTGTGGCAGAGCCAGGAATAAAACGCAAGTTGTCTGATTCCTAGTCCTCTGTGTTAGCCACGTGGCCATACTCCCTGCCCTACCAAAACTTCCCCTTGGTCTAAAATGTCACTTTCCTCCTTAGCCTATGCTTAACTTTTCTCTTTTTGCATAATTATTTACTTCTAAAGGCAGTTTGGGATATAGTTTATTAAAGATGTAACACAAGATAAAGTTCCATTTGTTTAAAACGCAGTATATCTTGGTAATCATTAAGAAATGTCACTCTGATTTAGTCAATGTCACTCTAATTAAGCCATGGTGGGGAAAACTGAAAGCCGTATTGTACAGATAAATAATCCATAGTTTATGTACATCCTAATGTACATAAGCCTGGGATCCAATGATCTCAATCCGAGAGCTCCGCTGTCCCCAGAGCCCCAGGATAGAATTTCAGTCGTCTACTCTGTTTTGGTGTAGGTAATAATATGGAAACAAAGAACTGTCTGTTGTTACCATGCATTACTAGTGCATTTCCATCTCTCCCTTCTCATGCTGTCTCTCTTTACCCTTCTGTTCTTCTCCTCTCCCATTTCACCAGCTAGGTCTTCTCTCTCTGCTCTGGGTCCAAGCACTAGTAATCATGAGAGCAGTGCAGAGTGGCTTCTGGAGCTACAGCAGGGATAAATTTGGCCTTTTCAGTATAAGATGATTTCCCTTCATGGTAACATAGTGATGATTTGTCTTATTTCCTACAGCTGTCACCAAACAGTAGCTTCTACGTGTCTTTGCCACAGAAACATCTGTAAGATAAAAGGATGTGCATTTCATATTCAAAAACACACCCTTTGATTGGCACTGGGGAGATGCCTTAATCTTCAGTAAGAGGTCCTTGATTGAAACTTCATGAAGAAATTGGGAAGGAATCTAGTCATGGGTGTATTATAAATCTCAGAAGCCCATCCATCAATGTTTTCAGAGAATTTAGGTCTGGTTTACACTAAAGTGTTAGGTTGACCCAGCTATGTCACTCAGGGGTGGGAAAAATACATCCCTCTGAGCGATATAGTTAAGCCCACCTAACCCCCGGTGTAGACAGTGCTAGGTCGATGGAAGAATTCTTCTGTCAACCTGGCTACTGCCTCTCGGGGAGGTGGATGACCTATGCTGACAGTAGGACCCCTCCCCTTGATTTAGTTGGGGTTGGTCCTGCTTTGAGCAGGGGCTTGGACTAGGTGACCTCCTGAGGTCTGTCCAACTCTAATCGCCTGTGATTCTATGGTGTTGGTAGTGTCTACACTGAAGCATTGCAGTGTTGCAGCTGCAGCATTTCAAGTGTGGACAGGTCCTTTCAGGAAGTCTCTTCCCACCTCACCCCACCCCACCCTACCCTTTTTCAACAAATTAACCTTGTACTGTATGTTCTTCCTCCACACACTACCCTCGTGACACTTGCTGCAGCAAGAACTGCTTTGGATTAATGATAATTCTCCTCTGTAAGAAAAATTTGAAATAACATCTGCTTTGTGTCTGTTTCTAGTTAATTATATTTATCAGGCCTTCCTTCCTGCCTTACACCTGGAATTTTAAAGTGAGATGTGGAGTGTTAAGGTTTATGTTGTAGGTGTTTCACAGTCCTTAAGTTAGTCTCTTGCGTGGGGCTAATGCAGGGGTGGGCAAACTCCCTGCCTGCCCTGGCCTGTGCCGCTCCTGGAAGCGGCCGGCACCATATCCCTGTGGCCCCGGGGTTGGGGGGGGCAGAGGGCTCTGTGCTCTGCCCTCGCCTGCAGGCACCGCCCCCCACAACTCCCATTGGCCGGGAACGGGGAACCACGGGCAGCCTGCCTTAGCCCTGTGGTGTGCCACTGCCACCCTGGAGCCGCTCAACGTGAGCAGTGCTGGGCCAGGGCCAGAGCTCGAACCCCTCCTGCACCCCACACCCCGCACCCCTCCTGCACCCCAACCCCCTGCCCTGAACCCTGTCCTGCACTCCGCACCCCCTCCTGCGCCCCAGCCCCTTGCCCTGAGCCCCTTCCTGTACCCCGCACCCCCTCCCACACCCCGCACCCCCTCCCACACACGAGCCCTACATTCATGGCCCTGCAGGCAATTTCCCCACTCAGATGTGGCCCTCGGGCCAAAAAGTTTGCCCACCCCTGGACTAGTGAGAATTTAGGATTCTGCTGCTTCCTCCCATGACAGTACTTGATGGGCAATTATAATTCTAGAAGAAGTCAGGCAAGGGAGCCCTTCTAAATCTGTATCTACTCAATGGGTCAAATCCTGCACTGATTGACTTCAGCAGAAATAGGCTAGGTGTGAATGATATTGTTGTGGGGGTGAATTACTGTAGAATCTGGCCACGTATATGTTTGTTTAAAAGCCAGGGCTTCCATTATATTTAATTATTTTTCCTGTGGTTTGCAAGGGAAAGGTGTGGTTACTGCTTAAGGGTAGCTTTAAATCAAAGACTCGAAGTGTGTGCGGCTTTCAGATATAGCATAAATGATGCTGTTTATAGAACTGGGCTGCTACTTCATTGCAGTCTGTAATGTCTGGATTCTAGGAAGTGGTTCTTTTGATGTAGTGTCCTTAATGCAACGTGTCCTGAATAGGTGGTCCTGCCTATGCTGTAGACACAGTGAACATAGCTTCCTTAACTGACTCACCTCCCTTTACATTGGTGAGTTGTACTCAGAACTCAGGCATCGCTCCTTTGCTTATTGTAACTCGTTTACAAAACAGTCAAAATCCCAAAGCATTCCGAAGTGTAATGTGAATAGGGGCATCTTCATTTATTTGGTGCAGACCCCATTTTGCCCAGCGCTGTATAAACATTATAACTGAGGTCAGGAATCTGATTTTAAGACTGATATTATTGAGTTAATAGGAGAGAGAACAAGAATAAGGTTAATAAGATCATGTGGTTATGTGGGCTGGGTAATGCACAGCTGTGTCCTGGTTGTGTTACAGATACAAGCACCTAAGGGAACCTAGCTGCAGCACTGGTCCAGTTTATATCAAAACATGGTTCCAGTTTCTAGTGCAGACTGACCCTCAACTCGCTCTCATATTGCCTCTCGGTTTATTCTCCAATTTACATCAGTTGTCTCATGGACCAAATCCCCTCCTGTTTGCAATTCCCAGGTGTTTTTCCCTTCTGTTCATGATCTTGTACCATCTCCATGACAACTACATACTTACCTTATCTGCCTGTTTTACTGTTCCAGGGATCTCCTGTATCCTTTTAACATGTCTTAGGCCTGGTCTACACTACAGAGTTAGGTCGGCTCAAGGCAGCTTTTGTTGACCTAACTATGGAAGTGTCTATGCTTAAATTTGACTCCCACCGACATAAGTGTTCTGCTACACTGGCTTAATAACTTTATCTCCACGAGACGCTTAGAGTCAATGTCAATGTAATTAGGTCGATGCAGTATCAGTGTAGACACTATGTTGCTTACGTCGACTGTTACTGGCTTTCAGAAGCCATCCTACAATGCCCCGCACTGACAGTACAATCGATACAAGCGTTCCTGTTGAGGATGCTCACCGCCGACACAAGGAGCATAGTGTAGACACGCACAAGCGATGTAATTACTGCGGTGGCTGTATGCCATTGTAAGTTAGGTCGACTTAATTTTGTAGTGTAGACATGCAGCTAGAAATGAGGAGAAGAGTTAGCACCATGTGAGCTTACAGCAGACCCCGAGGGTCCATGGACTGCAGTCTGAGGCATGCTAGCAAGTAACATAGGCTTAGGAATTTGGGGCTATATCATCCTTTTCTTCTCCAGGGGTAGAGGGGGAAGCTTCCCATTTCCTGTGGCAATGGGGACACATTAGAATGGTCCAGGAGCATTGTTGCTGCTGCTTCTCCCATAGAAAACCACAGGTACTGGGCTGTAGCAGGAGATGATGTAGTGGGAATGGGGGATGGCTGCTCTGTGTGTTACTGTACCCTTCCCATCTCATAGGACGCTGACCCCTCAGCATTAACTTACTTGTGTTTTCCTGCTCCTTGTTGTGGAACTGGGGATGAAGGGGAGCAGGGGATTCACTGGCAGCCCTTGCTTTTCTTTCAGGAGACACTTCTATGGAAGGATGTGGGAGAAACATAGTTAACAGTAAAGGCATTCAGAGTGAGGTGGGCTTTAAACTAGGCTTGATGGGGACAGGAGACTAAAGCCCCTGAGTAAGATCAAAACATGGAGACCCAGGGGAAGGGTCAGAATTTGGGGGGAACCTGGGCAATCCTAGTAGGGACAAAGGAGAGACAAAAGGGAATATAGAGGGGAAAACCAGTGAACATCTTAGATTTCTGTGTCCTAATGCAAGATATTTGGGGAGTAAACAGGAAGAACTAGAAATACTAGGGAATAATCATAATTACAACACAATGGGCTTCACAGAAACTTGGTGAGATAATTCACCTGACTGGAATATTGGTATAGAAGGATACAACTTGTTCAAGAAGGACAGGCAGGGGCAAAAAAGGGAAGAGGTGTTGCCTTGTATGTCATAGATGTTTACACTTGCGCTGAGGTTGAGAGAGAAGTGGGAGGCAGACCTATTGAATGTCTCTGGGTAAAAATAGAAGGGGTAAAAAAACAAGGGTGATGTCATGGTAGGGGGTCTGCGATAGAACATCTAACCAGAAAGAAGAGCTGCAAGGGAGGTTTAGGTTGGACATTAGGAAAAACTTCCTGATTGTCAGGGTAGTGAAGCATGCAAACAAATGGGCTAGGGAGGTTGTGGAATCTCCATCATTGGAGATTTTTAAGAGCAGGTTAGACAACACCTGTCAGGGATGGTCTAGCTAATACATAGTCCTGCCTCAGTGCAAGGGACTGGACTAGATGACCTATGAAGGGCCCTTCCAGTCCTACATTTCTATGATTCAGTGAACTGTACCAGGGAAAGAACACACTGAGCCCAAAGTTATACCCTTGCTGCAAATGTAAAATTCTCTTTCACTGTATCCTGTTTAATGCTGAATCCTCAGGCACATTACTCAATGAAGGACCATTGCATAAGTATTCTGACCTCATAAGCTGGGTGGACAGAGGAATGTTTGTAACCCAGGCCACAGAGCATAGGAGAACCATTGTTGTCTCATTCCAAGACAAGCTAGCAACCTTTGGATGTTCAAAGAGCTAAAGGTTGCATAAAATGGTATTGAAGGGTTGTGGAATTGAAGCTTCTGCAAGAGCTGGCTGACAGCAGCTAGTCCATTTCCTGCCAGTGGAGGAGGCCTCTGCAGTATGTTCCTCAAACCCTATTAGGTTAATTCTTAGCTCATACCTCTGGGAATCATTGCAGGATGGTCACTGACATATGGGCAGATGGATTAAGACTTCCTAGCATAGAGGAAATACTCTAGGATTTACCCTCATTGGTGTAACTTCATCTCCACTTATCCTCAAGCTCTGCATGTCCCTCTGACTGAGCTCCACTCCAGGAGCTAGTTAGAGGGGTGTGACATTCCCCTGGTGTTATCTGGACCAGTGATCTGCTTGGTCACTCCAATCCTCGACTCTGGGAGCCAGCCTTACCCCGCTCCCGGGCTGTTCACGCACAGCCTCTGGCATGTAAGCTGCTTCCAGCTGCGTGAGCGAGCACTTTTGGCCAGCCACTACTTGGGTTGTGCAACCGAATGACACTAGCCAATATCTCTGGTCCCAGACACAACCCTAGGAAGCTCCGTCTTGCAGTGTCCAGTTATGCCCACTGGACGCTGCAAGCTTATATGAGTTTGTCAGTTTAACAAAGAAATTGATATGTACCAGACTTGTTATCCCAAGGGGAGTCTCTGACATGCTTCAAACCAAATGCATTGCTTCAGGTATAATAAACAAATTTATTAACTGCAAAAGATAGATTTTAAATGATTATAAGTCAAAGCACAACAAGTCGGATTTGGTCAGTGCCCTTACAAACTTAGATGCTTCTCACCACAGGCTGGCTGGTTGCCCTTCAGCCAGGCTCTCCCCTTTGATCGGCGCTTCAGTCGCTTGGTGGTGGTGCCTGTAGGTGTAGGTGGAAGAGAGAGAGAGCATGGCAAATGTCTCTCCCTTTTATCATGTTCTTTCTTCCCTCTTGGCTTTGTTCCCCCCCTTCAGAGTCAGGTGAGCATTACTTCATCGTAGTCCCAAACTGACCAAGGGAAGGGGGGTGACTCACTTGAGAGTCCAACAGATCCTTTGTTTCTGCATGGGCCATTATCCTTTATTCCTGTGAGGCTGGGCTGGGTTTGTCCCATACATGCCCTGGTGAGGTGTGAAGTGCCCCTCTGCTCCTGGAGAGTTTTGTCTGGGCTTGTTTTAAGCTATGAGGACACATTTTCAACCTCATAACTATACACATGGAATTACAGCCTATAATATTACTATAACACCAATGCTCAGTGTATCATGAGCCTTCCAAAGACACCCGACATGACAAACTTTGCATTGGATACCACACAATCATGTTATAAGGATGAACATGGGCGTGCAGGGTGTTCCCCTGAGGTATAGAGTGTCAGAAGGGGTATTTAGAAAGCAGTGCAAGGTGTTCCGCTCACCCCCTGGAGCTGGCTGAGCATGCTGTATCTGCAGCACACCCTAGCCTCAGGAGCAAGTTGAGGAGCCAAGTGTGGGCCACCCAATTATTTTTTCCCTCTCTCTCTGAGATCAGAAGGGTTGAGAAAACACACAATGGCAGGTTTTATGAGTGTTCTAAACAGACGTGAGTCACACTCTGAGCACCTGGCATGATGTTCTTCAACTTATTATTTTGCTATTCAGCTAGTTTGGAGCACTATATGGAAGTGCCCTTTGGCAGAAAAATCTGTTCTGCCCATATGTTAGCTTTTATAAAAAAAAAACCCAGGGAAGTCTTTAGACTGCAGGCCAAGATGCCTGGGAGCTTGTTCAATATCTTCAGCTTAACAAAAACTGAATTTAATAAATTGCTTTCATGTGAATCAGCTTCAGATGAGTTCATTTTACCCCGGGGATGTTTGGAGACAGTAAAACAAGTCCAATCACACCTGGTAAAAATGTGCAGTGCTTTGATGATCAAAAGCTCCATCCAGTGGCCTTTGTTTAAAAAAAGAAAAACAGTCTGGGGCAGAGAGATTTTACAGTTAGCAACTTTCTGGCGATGTTTGGGAGAGTGGGGAAAGTTTGTTGGGTCAAATGCTTCTTAGCAGACACTAGGAAATTATTAGAACCATATGCTTAGTATTGAATATTGTAGCTATCGTCACCTTCTAGAGGGATCCCAAAAGACATTACAGTCTCAATAGAGGCATTGCTTCACTCAGCAGTGGCCTGTGGATTGCAACACGGGAGTTCTTTTTGATGCTCAGCAGCATTACACAATGATATAAGGAAGAAAATGAGGAACCGTTACTTATCCGACTGAAACGGCATGGAGTGCTCAGATAGGGAAGAAGTAATTACTGTGACTGGGACTTGTGTAAGATACCAGGGTTATCCTTTTGCTTGCAAAAAGTGTCACAGAATCTCTAAAAAGCACAAAAAAATGGCAAAGTCAGGATCCCTGGTTGCTGTCCTAAAGACAGAAAATCAGCAGCCCAGTACCCATTGCCATGCTGATTGGTGGGAAATGAATGCCAAAAACTGTATCACCAGAATCCAGAGACTGCCTTGAGGTTCCCCAGATGAGTATTAGCCATAGCCAACTCTGCTTATCTGAGAGCACCTAAAGCCCAGTGTCAAGTGGAAGTGATCCGAAAGATTCTTAATGTAACCTTTAGTCACTGGAGATGGAATAGGACTGCAACCTCACATTCTGATTTCCTCTTTGTTACTGTACAGGTGCTAGGAGGAGATCAGGGACCAGATTGAGTCCTCATATAAGCAGGCGTAACTCCATTGGAGGGAAGTGGCTTTTTTACAGGAACTCTGTGTTATTGTTCAGTGGGATTCGCCCTATAGGACATGAGATCCCCAGCAGCATAGGTGGGACCTGAAGGCTCCCAGGTGGTGGCTGATCTGTTATATGTGAATGCTGTAAAAATTACAGATTTTGTGACTGCATGATGCTTTTGTGATTTTAACGTATTGTTTTGTTGCATCAACCGCTTTAAAAATTAAATTGAAAGCATCTGTATTCAGAACCTCTTTTTGTAAAACAATATTTGTTCATAAAATTCTCCCCGGTCTTTTCGTGGTGCATTGTGCTCTTTGTTGCTGTGTTCACCTTCCCAGCCACCCGCCTTGTTAGCTGTGCAAGTCATCTCGCTGTGATGAAGTTTGCAAGCATTTGATAAGCACGGGAAGTGAATCATTGCAACACAATCCTGTCCTGTCCCGGGACATTTTGAAGACCATGTCGTCACCCAGGGGAATGTTGTTATATTTAGGTTTCACTCATTTGATGGCTTGTTTTACTGATTAGTCAGATACTACACACTATCTCACTTCAACTCTGGTTGCGTATGAGATTCTGCATAGCATCTGAGTAATCAGTGAAACAGTCCGAAGAAAGGGTGAACTAGTGCCTATTGGCTGGTGGTAGGGCTTGCCTGGAGCCTTTCACATCTTGTTTGCATAGCTGTAAATACCTTTAAAATGTAGGATTTGAGTGTTTAGCTTTCTCTCCCTCATATTTTCCCTTGATGATGTAGGAAGAGACAAAGGGAATGGCTGTCTTGGATGACTTTTACAAAAATATATCTTGGTTTTTTTGTCTAAGAACTTAAACTTTTATGTTTATTTTTCTATGAAGTTTAAAGACTTCAAGTGCTACTCTTGATGTATTATATTGAGGTCCTTTGTCTCTATAGTATCTAATGTTCATTAGTATAATACTTAAAACTAGAAATTAACTTTACAAAGATGGGTCTTTATTATACCATTTTTGGTGGGTGAGGGAAACTGAGGCACAGAGCTGAAGTAGCTTGCCCAAGGTCACACACTGCATCAATGGCCAAACTGGGAATAGGAGCCCAGTCTGGTGCCCTAGTCACTGTGTTAATAGGAGTTTTATGTATGTATTGAAGGAGCAGGTTCTCAGCCTGGGAGATGCAAACATGTGTCAGGGGATTGTAGTGCCCCTGCCTTTCTGATAATGTTAAATGGGGGTGGAGGGTGGCTAGATGGAAGCAGAGGGACCTCAGGGGTAGGGTGGGTTCTGACATGGAAAAGGGGGTCCTGGTCTAGAGAAAATGGGGGTTCACTGTAGGCTGCTCTAGAGCAGGGGTTCCCAAACTTGGTTTGCGGCTTCTTCAGGGTAGGCTCCTGGCGGGCCGCGAGACGCTTTGTTTACCTGAATGTCCGCAGGTACAGCAGCTCGCAGATCCCAGTGACTGCAGTTCACCAACGTTCCCGGCCAATGGGAGCTGCGGGAAGAGGTGGCCCAGCCCGCGTCGCTTCCCGCAGCTCCCATTGGCCGGGAATGGTGAACTGCGGCCATTGGGAGCTTCGAGCGGCCGTACCTGCGGACGCTCAGGTAAACAAAGTGTCTTGCGGCCCGCCAGGGGCTTACCCTGAACAAGCCGTGAACCAAGTTTGGGAACCCCTGCTCTAGAGGGATGAGCTTGTGCTGCTCCCCCTTTGCAGACCCTGGCACAAGGGGGAGTGCCCAGGCAGGCCTGGAGGTAGGGAGGCAGGAGGGGTGATATGCTTGTAGCTTCGGTGCTATGAGGATTCTGGGCTGCAGAGCAGGTGACATGCAATCCTGGTAAGGCTGCCTTTTTAGGCCCTCAGGAGTCCAGAATCTGGGCAGGACAAAGGTGGCTTAAAGCTGTCCTTCTGCCACCTTCCTTTCCCCGTCCTTCTGGGCTGTGTCTTTTGGGCTGCATCATTCAGGTGACACAGCACAGAATCTAGCCTGAGGTCTCCGTGCTGCCTCCAGATAGGCTGGCTTTGAGGTGATGTTGGGGCGAGTTGGGATCAGGGCCATAGGATCTGCAAGTGTACAAATCCCGTGGCCTGAAAACCATGCGTGGGGGACATGGGAGGGCAGTGGAAGCCGCTGTTCCAGCCAATAGGGGCATGTGCTATGCTGTGTGCATAGCTAGTCTAAGTGAAAACATGCTCATATCATCATCCTCATTATCCTTCCTTGTCTGTTTGTTTCATCCGCCTATTGTGTCTTGTCAGTAAACAAAACTGTAAGACTAAACAAGACTTCGTGACAAGGACTGTCTTTTTGCTGCAAACTTGTGCAGTGCCTGCCACGAAGGGGACGTAATCCCTGGTTGGGGCCTTTAGGGGCTAATGTAATACACATACAATTGATTTGCATTCCCCTCAACATCTGCTTAGCATCCCGCACAAAGCCTGATTGCTTGGGCTTTGTGGGGGGAGGCTGACTTTCACCAAAGATTAAAATCATAGGAAAGTTATCTTTTGACTTATAAACTAACCACCAGCCCTGTAAATTTCATCAGCACTCTGGAAATCAAGCCACCTTGTTTCTGCGTCTTGAGTCGTCGCTTTGGCGTCTGTAATGGGAATACAGCCAGTGAAGCATGAAGCAGAACAGGTCATGCAGTGCTATCAGGAGTAAAAACTTGTTTCTTTCACCTAAATAAGCGGATGTGAATGCAGAGGGAGCTGATGTGAGTAATAATACTTTGCCCTTGTATGTATCACCTTTCATCTGAGGATCTCAAAGTACTTTACAAAGCTGTATTAGAGTTATTAGAGTTTGGAGATGGGACACTTGCTGGCGGTAACATATTTGGTGGGAAAGGCAGGAATGAATCCCTCGAACACAGTCCCTTGCTTTACTCACTAGCCAGTGCTGCTTTCGAGTAAGGAGGTGCTACTTTTTATTCTCCCTGCAGTATAACAGCATTTTAACGTTTAATACCCCGCATTTAACTATCTGCAGTGTATTTATTTATTGCCCACAATGAAATGCTAAGTACAAGGGTGTGAGTATTGACAAAGGAGAGTAAAGAACCAAATCTGAATAAACAAAGTCAGAGGCCAAGGATGAAGATGGTGAAATGACACTGAGTGAGGGGGTGGTGTTACAACTGGAATTCAACACACAGGTGTCAAGTTGCAATAGTTAGATATATAGGAATTTTATAACAGCATCAGACTGATGTGGTGTACTTGAGTTTTATTTATTACTTATTCTGCCTTCAGTGAAATGGTGCTGGTACTTAACCTGTGCTGGTGTAAACAGTTGTGCTGAAAAGCATCGTGAATGGTCTTAATTTGGCTGCCAGCCTGGGAGCTTGGGAAAGGGGCAGGGGAGGGGGGGGAATCAGGATGATATTTCAGTTGGGCAACTTTAGTTTTGAGAGCACTGAGATCATGTTTCAGAGCAACAGGCAGTGATGTTTAATGCACTTGTTGTTAGAGGACTAATTAGAGTGTACAAGAGGGAGAAATTACAAAATGCTTGTTTATTGTTCTGGGAGACAGGATGACTGCAATTAAGATGCGGGAGGTACTGGCGATAGGCAGCGTAGCAGCAAACAGTACGATCCTCCTGCCACTCTGCCTGCTACTTCAGGCGTATTTTTTAATCTGTTAAAAAGCACACACTGTTCTGTGCCAGGCAGTGTATATCCAACGGACAGCCTGCATTTTCAGAAAGGAGGGGGCATGCAGGGAGGTAACTGCTGGCAGCCTGAAGATGTTTATTATCCTTCCAAACACTTCCTTGCCCTTCCTTGGTTTAAAAAAAGAAAAAGGAAAAGAAAAATGTACATTAGAGAAGATAATTGAATACTTTCTCAGTGCAGTTAATTAGATAAAGGTTACTCATTAGAGCCTGGCTTGTTATATGTTTGCTTGATTCGAGTAGTGCTAGGCTACTTAATGAGATAATAGCCACACTGTGCATTATCTTTACATCTGCTAAATATATTGCCATTCCTGCTTCTGTTGTGTGAACCTTATGTATATGGATTCCATTAGCTCTGCTTTCAAATAACAATCTTTTTTTTGGCAGGGCGGGGGGAGAATAGCCTGTTGAAAAATGCATTTTCAGTCCATTTATTTAAGATTGTTTTGGATTGTTTGGAGAGGAGGAAGCATGCTTCTGGGTATTGTGTAATCCTTTATTCTTTAAGGGACACTGAGAACAGCACACACTCCCATGTGTGTTGGTATATTATATGGACACAAATTAAACATATTATTTTACATACATACACGTTTGTGTGCGTAGTTATAGATTTCCTAGATTAAGGCCAGCAAGGGCCATTATGATTATCTAGGCTGACTTGCATAAAACAGGCCACAGAATTTCTCCCAGTAATTCCTGCATCAAGACAATCACTTCTGGCTGAGCTAGAGCATATCTTTTTAGAAAGACACCTTGCCGTGATTTAAAAACTTCAAATAATGGATTTCAGAGTAGCAGCCGTGTTCGTCTGTATCTGCAAAAAGAAAAGGAGTACTTGTGGCACCTTAGAGACTAACAAATTTATTTGAGCATAAGCTTTTGTGAGCTACATGAGAGCTTATGCTCAAATAAATTTGTTAGTCTCTAAGGTGCCACAAGTACTCCTTTTCTTTTTTCAAATGATGGAGAATCCACTGCAGCCTCAGGGGAGTTGTGCCAATGGTTAATTACAATTACTAGTTATTATTTAGCAACTTGGTGTCCTAATCATGGGCCAAGACCCCACTGTGCGAGGTGCCGTACAAACACAGAACAAAAACAAACAAAAAATGGTCCCTGCCCCAAAGAACTTAACCATCTAAATGTAAACCAAGAGACAAGCAGATGAATACAGACAGGCGGGGGAGCACAAGTAAACAGTGATACAATACAGGTCATATTCCTAGTCTGAATTTGTCTAGGTTCAGCTTTCAGCCACTTGCTATGCCTCTGTCTGCTTGCTTAAAGAATCCTCTGCTATCAGAAATCTTCACACTATGTAGGTATTTTTGGATCAAAGCATCTCTTATGTAGTATATACTATGTGAGTGTGGTATCCTTACAGATATTGACGATGTCTTAGATAATTAAAATTATTTAAATGTAAGGTCCTTCTTTTTGTCTTATGCGTACTGTGTTTCTCTCTTCTTCTTCCATTGGACTGTACAATGAAAACTGAGTTAGTCTATTTCATTTTGCTGTCCCACACAAACCTGGTGCTGGTGTCTAGGTTTCCAGTGCAGGATAACCTTTCAATCTTGTTTCACTGAAATTAAAAAATACTCCATGCAACTGACTGTGTTAAATTTGTCCTTTTGCGCTTGAGGGAGTCGGTGGGTCAGGAGGGATTTCCCCCCCCGCTGGTTGGATATAGCTTTTGTTAATTTTAGCACCTCAACAGGCACCTTTCATAAGCGCTAAGACGTTCATTCGAGAATAGTGTCTAAAAAACCAAACCCACACAAATGAGCCTGGGAATAGTCTGTAGAGACACAACTCAGAATTTGTCCCATTTGTCCATTATTACAGCACGGTAGTATGCACCTACTTCAGCATGCAGCTCATACGTGTGGCTAGTGCATATTCTACAGTCTACTTTAGGTGAGTTAAGGACATTGTGGCAGCTTTGGCTCAGAATGGCCTTGTTTGCTTTTTTAATTTTGTCTGACCCTTGGCAATATTCCTGCCAAGTTTGCTTACTGGTTTACTATTCTCTTTGATATCTGCTCCCTCAGGATCCTAGAGAAACAAAGCCATATCAGGAGAGTGCCACATTCCAAGAAAACAGTAAAGAAGCAGCTACGGACTACCTTAATCCTCTGGGTTTAGTGCTGGAATATAATTGTCTGACTTGTGTACTGCAGGATTTTGCTGACAAAAGTCTGATAAGATGAGAGGAAGTTTATAAAATGGATAGATCTCTAGGCTTGTTCAGGACTGTAGCTGTAGCTGCTGAATTTGGAGCACAGAAGACTAGCATCGGTTTTTGCTTCTCTAGTGTTGCTGGGGTGGACTTCTATGTGAATAAGTGGGCAGTGCAAAGAGTATGGATGCAGGGGGTTGTCTTGCATGTGGAGGAGGGAATAACTTAGAGAAACCTATTATCGTTTCTTTTTAAGGGAAAATGCTGCTGGAGCAAACCTTAGCTGAACAGTCAGTCCTGATTTGTACACAGATTTTTATACCAGTATAACTATTTTCAGTTAGGAGTGTGACCTTTTTTAACCTAAATAGCTATTCCAGTGCAACTTCTTGATTGGATGCAGTTATACCATTATAAAGGCCTCTTAGGCCTGGTCTACACTACGAGTTTATGTCAGATTTATCAGCGTTAAATTGAATTAACCCTGCACCTGTCCACACAACGAAGCCATTTTTTTCGACATAAAGGGCTCTTAAAACTGATTTCTGTACTCCTCCCCAAGGAGGGGATTAGCGCTGAAATCGACATTGCCGTTTTGAATTAGGGTTAGCGTGGACACAATTCGAAGGTACTGGCCTCTGGGAGCTACCCCACAGTGCACCATTGTGACCGCTCTGGACAGCACTCTGAACTCAGATGCACTGGCCAGGTGTACAGGAAAAGCCCCGGGAACTTTTGAATCTCATTTCCTGTTTGGCCAAGCGAGCTCATCAGCAGAGGTGACCATGCAGAGCTCATCAGCACAGGTGACCATGCAGTCCCAGAACTGAAAAAGAGCTCCAGCCTGGACCGAACGGGAGGTACTGGATCTGATCTCTGTATGGGGAGAGGAATCTGTGGTATCAGAACTACGCTCCAAAAGGCGAAATGCCAAAACATTTCAAAAGATCTCCGAGGCCATGAGAGACACAGGCTACAGCAGGGACGCAACACAGTGCCGCGTGAAACTTAAGGAGCTCAGACAAGCGTACCAGAAAACCAAACAATCAAACGGACGCTCCGGGACAGAGCCCCAGACATGCCACTTCTACGCTGAGCTGCATGCAATTCTAGGGGGGGCCGCCACCACTACCCCACCCCTGTCCGTGGACTTTGATGATGGGGTACTCTCTGCCATGGCTGAGGATTTTGCGGATGGGAAAGATGAGGAGGAGGAGGACGAGCTTGAGGAGAGCACACAGCACACTGTTCTCCCCGACAGCCAGGATCTTTTTCTCACCCTGACTGAAATACCCTCCCAACCCAGTGAAGCCGGAGAAGGGACCTCTGGTGAGTGTACCTTTTTAAATATAATATATGTTATAAAAGCAAGCGTTTTTTAATGATTAAGTAGCGCTGAGGACTTGGGATGCATTCGTGGCCAGTACAGCTACTGGAAAAGTCTGTTAACGTGTCTGGGGATGGAGCGGAAATCCTCCAGGGACATCTTCATGAAGCTCTCTTGGAGGTACTCTAAAAGCCTTTGCAGAAGGTTTCTGGGGAGAGCAGCCTTATTCCGTCCCCCATGGTAGGACACTTTACCACGCCATGCTAGTAGCAGGTAATCTGGTATCATTGTATGACAAAGCCTGGCAGTGTATGGTCCCAGTGTTTGCTGGTATTCAAGCAACATCCGTTCTTTATCGCTCTGTGTTATCCTCAGGAGAGTGATAGCGTTCATGGTAACCTGGTTGAAATAGGGGAATTTAATTAAGGGAACATTCAGAGGTGGCTGTTTCTGCTGGGCTGTTTGCCTGTGGCTGAAAAGAAATCCTCCCCGCAGTTAGCCATGTGGTGGGAGGACAGGGCGGGCATTGGTGCTGAGCTGTTCGTGTTTGGCTAGCAGGTATCTTCCCTGATACCAGCCACATGGTGGGGGGAGGGGTAAGCAATCATCCCAGAGAATTGGATGGGGGCGGGGGGTTAGTTTGGTTTCTGCTGCTCCACGTTAACAGGAAAACTGCAGCACTAAATGGCCAACACAACGTGCTTTGCTTGGTATGGGAGAGGAGGGCGCTGCTGTTATGAAGGTTGCAGAAGCCAAAAGACTATGGCTTACCATGGCCGCCTGCAAGCCGAATTCTGTTGCCCGGCCCGGCGTGTGTGATCGCTAACCCCAAAGCCACAGGCACTCAACATAAGATGCAAAATGTGACCTTGTACCAAAATCACACGTGCTCTGTACACAGGGAAGAAAGGAGAGCAGCAGAATACGGACCCTGGACTTCAGAAAAGCAGACTTTGACTCCCTCAGGGAACTGATGGGCAGGATCCCCTGGGAGAATAACATGAGGGGGAAAGGAGTCCAGGAGAGCTGGCTGTATTTTAAAGAATCCTTATTGAGGTTACAGGGACAAAGCATCCCGATGTGTAGAAAGAATAGTAAATATGGCAGGCGACCAGCTTGGCTTCACAGTGAAATCCTTGCTGATCTTAAACACAAAAAAGAAGCTTACAAGAAGTGGAAGACTGGACAAATGACCAGGGAGGAGTATAAAAATACTGCTCGGGCATGCAGGAGTGAAATCAGGAAGGCCAAATCACACCTGGAGTCGCAGCTAGCAAGAGATGTTAAGAGTAACAAGAAGGGTTTCTTCAGGTATGTTAGCAACAAGAAGAAAGTCAAGGAAAGTGTGGGCCCCTTACTGAATGAGGGAGGCAACCTAGTGACAGAGGACGTGGAAAAAGCTAATGTACTCAATGCTTTTTTTGCCTCTGTCTTCACGAACAAGGTCAGCTCCCAGACTACTGCACTGGGCAGCATAGCATGGGGAGGAGGTGACCAGCCCTCTGTGGAGAAAGAAGTGGTATGGGACTATGTAGAAAAGCTGGATGTGCACAAGTCCATGGGGCCGGATGCGTTGCATCTGAGAGTGCTAAAGGAGTTGGCGGATGTGATTGCAGAGCCATTGCCCGTTATCTTTGAAAACTCATGGCGATCGGCGGAATTCCCGGATGACTGGAAAAAGGCTAATGTAGTGCCCATCTTTAAAAAAGGGAAGAAGGAGGATCCTGGGAACTACAGGCCAGTCAGCCTCACCTCAGTCCCTGCAAAAATCATGGAGCAGGTCCTAGAGGAATCAATTCTGAAGCACTTAGAGGAGAGGAAAGTGATCAGGAACAGTCAGCATGGATTCACCAAGGGCAAATCATGCCTGAGTAATCTAATTGCCTTCTATGATGAGATAACTGGCTCTGTGGATGAGGGGAAAGCAGTGGACGTGTTGTTCCTTGACTTAGAAAAGCTTTTGACACCGTCTCCCACAGTATTCTTGCCAGCAAGTTAAAGAAGTATGGGCTGGATGGATGCACTGCAAGGTGGGTAGAAAGTTGGCTAGATTGTCGGGCTCAACGGGTAGTGATCAATGGCTCCATGTCTAGCTGGCAGCCGGTGTCAAGTGGAGTGCCCCAAGGGTTGGTCCTGCACTTAGGACGGAAGAATCCAATGCACTGCTACAGACTAGGGACCGAATGGCTAGGCAGCAGTTCTGCAGAAAAGGACCTACGGGTTACAGTGGACGAGAAGCTGGGTATGAGTCAACAGTGTGCCAAGAAGGCCAGTGGCATTTTGGGCTGTATAAGTAGGGGCATTGCCAGCAGATCGAGGGATGTGATCGTTCCCCTCTATTCGACATTGGTGAGGCCCTCATCTTGAGTACTGTGTCTAGTTTTGGGCCCCACACTACAAGAAGGATGTGGAAAAATTGGAAAGCACCCAGCGGAGGGCAACAAAAATGATTAGGGGACTGGAACACCTAACTTATGAGGAGAGGCCTGAGGGAACTGGGATTGTTTAGTCTGCAGAAGAGAAGAATGAGGGGGGATTTGATAGCTGCTTTCAAGTACCTGAAAGGGGGTTCCAAAGAGGATGGCTCTAGTCTGTTCTCACTGGTAGCTGATGACAGAACAAGGAGTAATGGTCTCAAGTTGCAGTGGGGGAGGTTTAAGTTGGATATTAGGAAAAACTTTTTCACTCGGAGGGTGTTGAAGCACTGGAATGCCTTACCTAGGGAGGTGGTGGAATCTCCTTCCTTAGAAGTTTTTAAGGTCAGGCTTGACAAAGCCCTGGCTGGGATAATTTAGTTGGGGATTGGTCCTGCTTTGAGCAGAGGGTTGGACTAGATGACCTCCTGAGGTCCCTTCCAATCCTGATATTCTGTGAATAGTGTTGTTCACCGTGAAAGAGTATAGCTATTGTTCTGTATAATGTATCTTTTAAAATACTTCACTCCCTTTTTTTCCTCCAGCAGCTGCAAATGTTTCAAGCCTCCCTCCTCTGACCCAAAGGCTATCTCAGATAAGGCGGCGAAAAAAACGCACACGCGATGAAATGTTCTCTGAGCTCATGCAGTCGTCCAGCACTGACAGAGCTCAGCAGAATGTGTGGAGGGACACAATAGCAGAGTACAGAAAAGTGGCTGATGAATGTGAGGAGAGGTGGCAGCAGGAAAATCAGAGGAGGCATGAGGCAATGCTGGGGCTACTGCGGGAGGTTCATGAATGGCAGCAGGATCACAGACTGCTGCTGCAGCCCCTGTTTAACCGCCCTCCCTCCTCCCCAAGTTCCATAGCCTCCTCACCCAGATGCCCAAGAACGCGGAGTTGGGGGGAGGGGAGGGAGAGGCTCCGGGCACCCAACCACTCCACCCTAGTGGACAGCCCAAGTAAAAGAAGGCTGTCATTCAAGAAATTTTAAAGTGGCCTTTTCCTTCACTCCCACCCTCCTCCCACACCCCACCAGGGCTACCTTGTGAGTTATATCCCTATTTTTATAATCAATTAATAAAGAATACATGTTTTTTAAATGATAGTGACTTTATTTCCTTTGCAAGCAAGCTGTGATTGAAGTGGGGAGGGTGGGTGGCTTACAGGGAATTTAGAGGCAACCAAGGGGGTGGGTTTTCATCAAGGAGAAACAAACAGAAGTGTCACACAGTACCCTGGCCAGTCATGAAACTAGTTTTCAAAGCTTCTCTGATGCTCAGCGCTTCCTGCTGTGCTCCTCTAACCGCCCTGGTGTCTGGCTGCGCGTATTCAGCAGCCAGGCGATTTGCCTCAACCTCCCACCCCGCCACAAACATCTCCCCCTTACTCTCACAGAGATTCTGGAGCACACAGCAAGCAGCAATAACAATGGGAATATTGGTTTCACTGAGGTCTAAGCTAGTCAGTAAACTACGCCAGTGACCCTTTAAACGTCCAAATGCACACTCTACCACCATTCTGCACTTGCTCAGTCTATAGTTGAACAGCTCCTTTCTACCATCCAGGGTGCCTGAGTACAGCTTCATAAGCTAGGGCATTAAGGGGTAGGCTGGGTCTCCAAGGATAACTATAGGCATTTCAACATACCCAACAGTTATTTTCTGGTCTGGGAAGTAAATCCCTTCCTGCAGCCATTTAAACAGACCAGAGTTCCTGAAGACGCGAGCGTCATGAACCTTTCCCGGCCATCCCACGTTGATGTTGGTGAAATGTCCCTTGTGATCCACCAGTGCTTGCAGCACCATTGAAAAGTACCCCTTGCGGTCTATGTACTGGCTGCATCCGATGAAGTGAGCTGTAGCTCACGAAAGCTTATGCTCAAATAAATGGGTTCGTCTCTAAGGTGCCACAAGTACTCCTTTTCTTTCTGCGAATACAGACTAACACGGCTGCTACTCTGAAACCTCCCAAGATAGGGATATGCGTTCCATCAGTAGCCCCACCACAGTTAGGGAATCCCATTGCAGCAAAGCCATCTAGTATGACTGGCACATTTCCCAGAGTCACTACCTTTGATAGCAGCAGCTCAATGATTGCGTCGGCTACTTGCATCACAGCAACCCCCACAATAGATTTGCCCATTCCAAATTGATTACCGACTGAGCGGTAGCTGTCTGGCTTTGCAGGCTTCCACAGGGCTATTGCCACTCGCTTGTGAACTGTGAGGGCTGCTCTCATCTTGGTATTCTTGCGCTTCAGGGCAGGGAAAAGCAAGTTACAAAGCTCCATGAAAGTGCCCTTACGCATGCGAAAGTTTCGGAGCCATTGGGAATCATCCCAAACCTGCAACACTATGCGGTCAAACCTGTCTGTGCTTGTTTCCCGGGCCCAGAATCGGCGTTCCACAGTATGAGCCTGCCCCAGTAACACCATGATCTCTAAATTGCTGGGGACTGTGGTTTTAGAGAAATCTGTGTTCATGTCTTCATCACCGCGCTTCCGTCACCTCCCCGCCTGGTTTTTCAGGAGCTGGTTCTGCATAAACTGCACGATAATGCTTGAGGTGAGCTGAACGGGCTCCATGCTTGCTGTGCTACGGCATTTGCTCGGGCGATCCAGGGAAAAGGGTGCGAAATGATGGTCTGCTGTTGCTTTCATGAAGGGAGGGAGGGTTGTCTGATGACATTTACCCATAACCACCCACGACAAATTTTTGGCCCCATCAGGCATTGGGAGCTCAGCCCAGAATTCCAATGGGCAGCGTGGACTGCGGGAACTGTGGGATAGCTACCCACAGTGCACCGCTCGGAATGTCGACGCTTGCCACGGTACTGTGGACGCACATCGCTGAATTAATGTGCTTAGTGTGGACGCATGCACTTGACTTTATACAATCTGTTTCCAAAAATCGACTTCTGTAAAATTGGAGTACTTTCGTAGTGTAGACATGGCCTGCTTTGTTGTCTTTCCCTTCCCTTATGTGGATAAGCTCTACTGGTAAGAGCATCTTTATACTGATGTAACTGTTCACATTACGCATGTTGTACCCCTTTAACTATATCAGTATAGTTAGTGGTACATCTTTTGTGTGTAGAGAAGGCCTGTTTGTCTCCACTGTGAGGTAGACACACATTATAGCAATGAAGGGGTTCTTCCATTACTGTCGTAAGTCCACCTCCCTACACGATGGTAAGTTGGTCAAGGAAAGAATACTTCCCTTGACCTAACTGTGTCTACACAGGGGATTAGATTGGCATGGCTGTGGTGCTCAGCAGTGTGGATTTTTCACACCTCTGAGTGCCATAGCTAAACGGACCTACATTTCAAGTGTAGACAAGGCATAAGAGTGGGTAAGAATTTGAATGGTAAGAAAAATGAGAAGCCCAAGATATGGGCCAAATGCTGAAGTCTTCACTCAGGTTGAACTTCCGCTGAAGGAATGTTGAGCACAAAGTGCTCAGTGGGAGTCTGCTTGAGTAAAAGGGAGTATGGACTTCAGAATTTGATTGTAAACTCTTCAGGACAGGGCGAGTCTTTTTGTTCTTTGTTTGTACAGCACCTCGCACAATGGGGTCCTGGTCCATGATTGGGGCTCCTGGGTGCTACACTGTTACTAACCACATCATGATAATTTGGCTTGCCCAGAATTAAACAGGTTGTGCTGTATTGTGCTCAGTTTGTAATGACTATTTATTTGTATTTTGGCAGGCCCCATTATGCTAGACACTGTACAAAAAGAACAGAAGATAGTCCCTGCCCTGAAGGCCTTGTATTCTGAAAGATAAGACAGAGAAACAGAAATAAACAAGTAATTATTAATAGCTGTATTAATTATTTATAGAGGGACCAAAGTAAGCTAGGTGCCTTCAAACAAATAAGACTTTGTCCCTGCCCAGAACTCTTACAACCTAAGACCCTGATCTGCAACTGGATCATCTGCTTGGACTTCCCCTCTTGCGTGCTGTCCTGCTGGAAGTCAAAAAGGCTATGCACAGGGGCAAGGGCCCACCCAAAGGGAACCAGGTGCAGGATCGGTTGCTGAACTGAGATGACCACTGGCGATAAACGTACAGGGAGTCCATAGGCGGTGAAGAGAGCAAGCATTGCAGTTACAAGCCCTTGAGTTTGCTTTGATGTTTCCATGCACATCTTGGTGATGGATTTATTTTTGCAGACATGTGTCGGTACTTCTTGGAAGCAGAATCATGGCTTGTTTAACTCTGCGAAGTAGGAATAGAGAAGAGGGCAAGCGGTGAGGGGAGCTGAATGAAAGTAGGTGGGGTGGGTGAGGGAGTATGGAGTGGAGAAGCAGGTGGAGGAAGGCGAGCAGGGAAGTGCAGGTAATTAAAACCAGAATGGAGGCAGTAGTGGGTAGATGAGGCTAAGTGGAAGTGGGGAGATGGTGAAACTAAAGGCTCTGTCTTCCCTGCAGAAAAGTTGGGAGTTTTTACAGCAGGATAAAAATCCTAGTGGAGATGAGGCACTGCAGTTTGACTGGAAGGTGGCTGCGGGAGGTCAGCACTATACTTGCCTGGTTTACCTCGTGGTCAAACTACAGATGCCTTGTCTCCACTGGGATTTTATCGCAGGCTAGCTAATGTGCGCTAGTTCTCTCATGGAAAAAACCTCCCCCCCCTTTTTTTTTGTTTTGGCAGTGAAGACAAAACCTTAAAAGCCCAAACCTTGCAAACTTCTTTCAGTGTTGGAGTGAAGGGTTACACTTACACATTGGCTTTGGTGCTGTCTTGCTGCCTGGCAGATACTGAAGGTATTATGTCCAATAGACCCATGATTCATGCGCTCCTCTTTCTTACGAGCCCAACACACTATATTAATTGACAGTGAAATAATGTGCAGTGCGGAATTATAGATTTTTATATAGTATCGTCATTTTACTGCATATTATGGTTTGGAAGACTAGGATCCTATTATTTTAATTGTCTTCCCCTCTGTAAGTTGTATAGTAAAATTTGAGCAAGCTAAATAATGGTGGTTTCTACATTGTACATGGCATATGAAATACCCTGTTATTGTCTCATCTGTCTAGACAGATCTTGTAAACCAAAATGAAAATGCTGAACAGAAAGGGAACCCACATGTTCTTTAAGTTTTTGGTGGCGTGAGAACATCCTCTTTATTAAGTTGAGAATGCTGTACTGGAGATCTGAGACAGTAGTTCCTGTTTAAAGCTTACAGTATTATAAACGGTAGAGGGGACTGTTCCATATCCAGGCCTTTATAACATACTCATCAATACAGTATCTGAGAGTTCCCACAACTGGCATGGAGAAGATGATTGTTTGAAGAATTTTTAAAACTCATGTTGATTGCATTAAATCCTAAAATACATCACCATATTTTACCTGAGTGAAAAAAAGTACTCAGTTTTAATTATAGTATAACCTTTATAACAGACGTTACTTTACACTTTGTGCTTTACACAATGGTAATTAAGCTTTAAACTACCTCTGAGACTTTTATAACCCAGTTTGCAGATGGATAAACTGCAGGACAGGGAAGTGATATAATTTTCTCACAATGATCCAGTGGCAGAACCCAAGGATCCTGGCTCCCTGTCCGTCTAGTATTTCAAAGAAATTAGGGCTGTCAATTAATCGCAATTAACTCAAAACAATTAATCGCACTGTAGAATAGAATACTAATTGAAATTTATTAAATATTTTTGGATGTTTTGCTACTTTTTCAAATATATTGATTTCAATTACAACACAGAATACAAAGTGCACAGTGCTCACTATACTTTATTATTTTTATTACTAATATTTGCACTCTAAAAATGATAAACAAAAGAAATAGTGTTTTTCAACTCACTGCATAAAAACACTCTTGTGCAGTGGTTCTCAAACTTTTTTACTGGTGACCCCTTTCACACAGCAAGCCTCTATATACATTAAAAACACCTTTTAATGTATTTAACACCATAATAAATGCTGGAGGCAAAGCGGGGTTTGGGTGGAGGCTGACAGCTCCTGACCCCACATGTAATAACCTCGCGACCCCCTGTGGGGTCCCAACCCCCAGTTTGAGAACCCCTGCCCTAGTGCAACCTCTTTATCATGAAAGTGGAGTTTAGAAATGTAGATTTTTTTTTGTTACATAACTGCACTTAAAAACAAAACAGTGTAACACTTTAGTGCCTACAAGTCCACTCAGTCCTACTTCTTGTTCACACAATTGCTAAGACAAACAAGTTTGTTTACATTTACGGGAGATAATGCTGCCTGCATCTTATTTAAAATGTCACTTGAAAGTGAGAACAGGTGTTCATATGGCACTTTTGTAGCCGGCATTGCAAGGTATTTACATGCCAGATATGCTAAACATTCATATGCCCCTTCATGCTTCGTCCCCTATTCCAGAGGACGTGCTTCCATGCTGATGATGCTCGTTAAAAAAAAAGTTTTAATAAAATTTGTGACTGAACTCCCTGGGGGAGAATTGTATGTCTCCTGCTCTGTTTTGCCATATATTTCATGTTATAGCATGCCATATATAACATGTTATCGATGATGACCTAGCACATTTTGTTCGTTTTAAGAACACTTTCACAGGAGAATTGAAGGTACCAATGTGAGATTTCTAAAGATAGGTACAGCACAAGACCCAAGGTTTAAGTATCTGCAGTTCCTTCCAAAATCTGAGACGGATGAGGTGTGGAGCATGGTTTCAGAAGTCTTAAAAGAGCAACATTCTGATGTGGAAACTACAGAATCTGAACCACCAAAAAAGAAAATCAACCTTGTGCTGGTGACATCTGACTCAGATGATGAAAATGAACATGCATTGGTCCACACTGCTTTGGATTGTTATCGAGCAGAACCTGTCATCAGCATGGACGCATGTCCCCTGGAATGGTGGTTGAAGCATGAAGGGACATATGAATCTTTAGTGCATCTGTCACGTAAATATCTTGCGACGCTGGCTACAACGATGCCATGCGAATGCCTGTTCTCACTTTCAGGTGACACTGGAAACAAGAAGTGGGCAGCATTATCTCCTGCAAATGTAAACAAACTTGTTTGTCTGAGCGATTGGCTGAACAAGAAGCAGGACTGAGTGGACTTGTAGGCTTTAAAGTTTTACATTGTTTTCTTTTTGAATGCAGTTTTTTTGTATATAATTTGTAAGTTCAACTTTCATGATAAAGAGATTGCACTACAGTACTTGTAATGGGGGAACTGAAAAATACTATTTCTTTTGTTTTTTACAGTGCAAATATTTGTAATAAAAATATAAAGTGAGCACTGTATACTTGTATTCTCTGTTGTAATTGAGATCAATATATTTGAAAACGTAGGAGACATCAAAAATATTTAAATAAATGGCATTCTATTTTTGTTTAACGGCGCGATTAATCACACAATACATCTTTTTAATCTCTTGACAGCCCTAAAAGAACCAAAAGTGTCTGACTTCCTACCTTGAGCAGTGTAAGATTCTTGAATTTGTTTGTTTGGAATTGGTAGGAATGGATCCTTGATTGATTTTACAGGCCACTGGTGCACATTGGAACAGCAGGAATTGAGAAATCTATGAGACACCTTCTATCGGGAGGTGGGTGAAAAAGAAATGAGGTATGGGTGAGGGATTGGTGTTGAGGGGAAGGGGAGACACGCCATGGTAGGAAGCCCAGTCAAATAGCATATCAGCCTCTGGCTCCTAAGTATCTAAAACCTGAAGCTGTAACCTACCCCCAGCTGCTGAAAGAAAGGAGTTTTGTGTCTTCGCCCTACTCAAGAGCTTGTATGCAAAACGAAGGAAAGAGTTCTCTGCTACTCCTTCAGCCTCCGATGTTCGGCTCCAACTTCCCCATAAATAACTCCAGTGCACACTCCTGCTTGCCCATAGCCAGCAACAATGGCCAATAGGTTCTAAATAACAGCAATGAAATTGACTAGAGTCTTGTTAATTAAACATTGCTGCTTAGAAATGCGTCCACACCATGAAGACTACAATCTTTTGCTGGTGTACTGATATTGATCAGGGGCGTGAAGAGGTGTGATTTGTGGCAATGTGACAGGCGTTGGTCAGTCCTCTGAGCCCCTAGGGCCGATGGAGAGCAATGGGCTCCGGGGCAGGCCTCAGCCACACCTTCCGGGTGCTGGGGAATTAGCGGGGAAGGTGTGCTGGCACGAGTCAGTAGCGCGCCCCTCGGGCAGGGGAGTGCTGGGGCAGGGGAATGCAGGCCCACCCAACTCCACTGCGTTCCAGCCCAGGGCCCCGACAGTGGCGGGAGGCAAAAGTCCCGCCGCTGGGTCAGCGGGACCGTTCGCGCCCGCTGACCAAACACACTCACCCCACGGTGTAGTTCGGCCCCTGGGCTAGTTCCTACCCGGTCTCTCAGGCGGGTCGCTCCGGTCCCTCCATCTCCCCCGGGTATTCCGCTGCGGGCCACTCCGGTCCCTCCATCTTGTCCAGGTCTTCCGCTGCGGGCCACTCCGGTCCCTCCATCTCCCCCGGGTATTCTGCTGCGGGCCACTCCGGTCCCTCCATCTCCCCCGGGTATTCCGCTACGGGCCACTCCGGTCCCTTCATCTCCCCCAGGTATTCCGCTACGGGCCACTCCGGTCCCTCCATCTCCCCCGGGTATTCCACTGCGGGCCACTCCGGTCCCTCCATCTCCCCTGGGTATTCCACTGCGGGCCACTCCGGTCCCTCCATCTCCCCCGGGTATTCCGCTGCGGGCCACTCTGGTCCCTCCATCTCCCCCGGGTATTCCGCTACGGGCCACTCCGGTCCCTCCATCTCCCCCGGGTATTCCGCTGCGGGCCACTCCGGTCCCTCCATCTCATCCAGGTATTCCGCTGCGGGCCACTCCGGTCCCTCCATCTCCCCCGGGTATTCCGCTGCGGGCCACTCCGGTCCCTCCATCTCATCCAGGTATTCCGCTACGGGCCACTCCGGTCCCTCCATCTCGTCCAGGTATTCCGCTGCGGGCCACTCCGGTCCCTCCATCTCCCCCGGGTATTCCGCTGCGGGCCACTCCGGTCCCTCCATCTCCCCCGCGTATTCCGCTGCGGGCCAACCCCGCTCCCCCTCGGTATCGGACTCCCGCTGGCCCGGGCTGCAGTCAGGCCCCTCCAGGTCCTCTGGGTATTCAGCGGCGGGCAGCCCTGGTTGCCACAGGCCTTCCCCCCGGTCAGGCTCCTCCTTGCCCAGGGCTTCGCCTGGGTCAGCAGCAGGATCGCGAGGGAACAGCCGACAGCCTGTGTCTGTCTTCCTCCCTGGTGCTCTCTTCACTGGGCAGAGGGCCCCGCCCTTTGTACTTCCTGTCCCACCCTTTTCCTTCCGGGGATTGGCGGAAGCTTGGCCTGGCCCCGCCCACTCAGGCTGCAAGGGTGGCTCTTTACCCTCTGGTTCGGAGGGGAGCCACCCTGGCTCCCTACAGGCAGACATAGCAGTGCTGGGAAAAGCCTTTATTGTAGATGCAGATAGACTGGTAAAACTGTCCTTTTACTGTTATAGCTTATTATGCTTAGGAGGACTGGAATGAATTATAGTGGCACAAGCACTGGTTTGATGGTATAAGCTGTGTCCATACTAGGGTGACGAGATGTCCTGATTTTATAGGGACAGGCCCAATATTTGGGGCTTTTTCTTTTATAGGCACCTCTGACCCCCGCATCCCGTCCTGATTTTTCACACTTGCTATCTGGTCACCCTAGTCCACGCTAGGAGTGCTTTGCTGGTATAGTATAGCTATACTGGCAAAGGATTCCAAGTATAAACCTGGCTGAAGTTGCACCAATTTCAAACCAGTTTCTAAACTGATTTAAAATGGCACAGTTTCAAGAAATAGCATCTGGATGCTAGATGGATGCAGTTTTGCTATTTATACCACCGTTTACATGACTGCTGAACTTGGACCATCATCTGTCTCCTCCATATCTGATCTCTGCATACTGCACAGAGGTGGAGAAGTTTAGTTAATATGTGCAAAGTGCTTTGAGATCCTCAAAGGAATGGTACCTCAGAAGTGAAAAGTAGTGTGACTGTTTTGTGATCATTAGTGCATTTAGTCACATTTCTTAACAATGCAATAATCAAATAGCCCTCTAACGAGCAAACCCAAGATTCTCCTCCCCACCTGCACTTTCCGTTCAGCTATTGGTTTGATATCTGGTCTTTCTGCTTTGAGCTAAGTCCCATTTACCTAGTATCATATTTATATGATCTAAAGCTTATGCTTTGTGGTTGCCACAGAAGCAGAATAAAGTTACATTACTTCTTTGAACAGCTAGTTGTCACAGGGTGTGTTTTTTTTCTCTACCACAAAATTGCCACCTCAGTAGGTTATATAAAGAGACAGGAGGTCAGAAATCCTATGAATTTGCTGGAAATTGTTACATGGTTACAATATAGAGGGTGGAGACTGCAATAGGTTCAACTATTGATGCTCCAGAGTCGAGACCAGAAACTCTTACATTCCAGGCTGATCTTTGTTGCCCTTTCTGTGGTTCCCATTTGAAAGGGCTTGTTCTAGTTCATAGGTTGACTTTCTTTTCTGCTAGTCATATATCTAGAGGCACCCCCAAATTTGCTTCTGTGCTGAGAGAAGAAATCTTCGTGAAGCGTGGAGAGTTGTTGGCTTAGTTCCTTGAACCTGTTTGTTTGCTTTTCCCTAGATTCCTTAGAAGGAGAGCTTGGACGGCATGCAAAGTTGTGAAACATCTTCAGACAGCACTGATGATCCTCTTAGTAGTGGCCTACGGAGAAAACGACAGCCTCGAATAGTAGTTATTGGTGCTGGCCTTGCGGGCCTGTCAGCTACAAAATCTCTCCTGGAAAACGGTTTCACGGATGTAACAATCCTTGAGGCGTCTGACAGAATTGGAGGCAGAGTGCAAAGCGTCAGACTTGGTAAGGAAAATGTTTTTGTACCGTTGTATCAGACTCTCTCGTCTCACACTTCCGGCAAGAGTTTGTATTATTACGAGGGTTAATTTGTTAGATATCCTCTTAAAGCCATTTCCTGGTCATTTGCACCTGCAAATGTGTATTTTAGCATGCAATTACCCGGCTTCTGGGTGCAATGGGTTATTGTTCATGTGTGGGGCACAGAGCTTCCCAAGCACTCAGAGCTTTAGATGAAAAGCTCTGCAGAAGTGTAAAGTATTATTGTGAAGTGAAGGTGTTGGTGATCAATTGGCTTTATAAACAGAGTTCAGCGTGGCTGAGGGTAGGGAAGGGTATTTTTCTCCAGTAACTTGAATGTGTGAACTAGGAAGTCTCATCCTCCCCAGACCAGCCAGGACTAGCAGCTGAGCCTGGCACAGGGTAGGGAGCCGGGACTTCCCCAGTCCCACCCCTTACCCCACAGTGATTTACCTCTCTGCTGGCTGCCCTGGGCACCTGAAACATACTGCTGGGGAGAGTCGCATGACCGCTTTTGTGGCTTCCCTTTGCTGCCCCATCAGAAAGTCATTTTAATACGGGGAGGCAAAGAAATCTGCGGGGGACATACATTCTGCGCATGCACCGTGGCACAGAATTCCCCGACAGGAGTAACATTAACACTACCAACTGCCCTGTCTTCATTAGGCATTTGCTTCACATTACTTATCATGAATTAGCTAACGTGGGATAGGAATACGAATTCTAATCTGATCTCATCCCAGCCCAGGTAGACGGACATGCACTAGCTCTACTCCAGCTAGCATGCTAAAAGTAGCAGCATGGATGGTGTGGCTTGGGCGGCAGCCCGGGCTAGCCACCTGAGTGCCAAGCCAGGGGGTCAGGTAGCCTTTCCCTCAGGTGACTAGCTCGTGCCGCAATGTCCACACTGCTATTTTTAGTGTTCTAGCTCAGGCAGAGGTAGCGTGTCTGTCTGCTCGGCCTGGATGACTCACTCCCAGCTGCAGTGTATGTGTACCCCAAGATACCTACATTCTGTGGTCAGCAGATTACTGAATGTTCTTAGCCAAGAGCAAAGGTTGGATGCCATAGGAGAAAACTTCCTCTTCCGCTGCACAGCATCTGGGGCTGGGTCAGACCCTCCCCCAGCTGCAGAAAGCTCTGTAAACTACACCCCACCACTTCCTGTACCCATTGCTCTTCAGCTGCAGGGGGAGGGATCCCTGTACAGCTGCTGCTCCCCCATCCACCCAACCCCCATGCATCTGGACCCCCTCATACCCAGATCCTCCCGTCAATCCTCACCCCCTGTGTTCAGAACCTCCCTGATAAGCCCCACTTGCCCTGCACCTGAACCACCCCGATGAGCCACCGCATCTGGATCCCCACCGCACTGAGCCCCAGTCAGTTGTACCTGGATTCCCACCCCACTGAGCCCCACCCCCGAACAACTGTACCCCCCACTGAGTTCCCCAAACCCAGACACCCTGCCTAGCTCTATCCCCCACACACACAGACCCCCCACCGCTGAGCCCCAACCACCTTCACCTGGACCCTCCTGCAGAGTCCCATTACCATTGTGCCCAAAAACCCCCAACAAGGCCCTGTGCATCCAGATCCCCCCACTGAGCCACCTGCACCCTGATTGTCCCACACAGAACCCTCTCAATCCACACCTGGATCCCCCCACACTAAGCCCCTCCACACTTGGATCCTGCCTGTCCACACCTGGTGCAACTGGCATGGAAGGGGGTGGTGTTCCTGGGGCAGGTCCAGTCCTCATGCTGTGTCAGGGTTGGGTGCAGCCTCACTGCTGAGTCCGTTTCCCAGGGGTGGGGGTGCTGCAGGATGGTCTCCCACATTCGTCCAACCAGTGGCCTGTGCTTCCCAATGCCATGCTGGAGCCTCCACATTTATTCAACAAATAAAATTTGCAGAATTTTAAAATATCTTGCGCAGAATTTTTAATTTTTTGGTGCAAAATGCCCCCAGGAGTATAACGTGTATTAGCTAGTTGAGGTAAACCTTAGGCTCCAAATTGCCTGTCTTCACTAGGATTTTTCCTTGTGTTAGTTACCATGTGTTAGCTAACATGAGGCAAGAACACCCCTTTCTTCCTAGAGAAGGCAAGGCCACAGAGTAACATAGTGAACAGGGAAGGCAAAATTAGGCCCTATATTAGTACAGTACAAAAAATTCCACAGGGAAAATATTGGCTCTTTAATATTCCAGACCTTTAACACTCCCCTCCACTCACATGCATGATCAAGGATATCTTGGACACAGCCCACAGGGAGTAAATGACACATTTCCCATTCTAATCTCTGTGCCAAGTCTCGCCAGCATTTGAAGTGCCCTATTCAGACTCCAGAGTTTAGATTTGTCAAATAGCCTTTTCATTCATTTCCCTTCTGAAAGGTCACAGGCACTCATGTTTATTTACTGTGGTGAGTTTATAGAGTAAAATACAGTAAGTGACGTAAGGCCGGGCTAAATAAAGTGAAAGAAGACCAGCTAGAGGCCCAAGTTAATGAATACAGAGAACCTGGTCAAAAATTAAACTAGTTAGTTGGCATTAGGGAGGTGATTCCATAAGACCCACGAGGTTCATTTACCTACTGGTAGCACAGAATGTACCTTCTTGTCTAATGTAGATGCACCTGTGAGTATCCCCTTTGCTTCTGTACAGGAGCAAGGCTGCCAGATTCTGGCTCAGAGGGCCTTTCATCTCCGGATCTCCAGTCTCTTTGAAAACATTCCTCATGGTTTAAATATTCAAAGCCACATCCTTAGCTGGTATAAACTGGTTTAAGTTTGACTTCACTGGAGTCACGCCTGTGTGTACCAGCTGGTGATCTGGCCCTCTGTATTTGAGGGCATATTGTTCCTGGTGGAGGGTTCTTGGCTGTTGAATTCTTTGCTACTGGTGATCAGGAGTAGCTCAAGTTTTCCTCCTATTAGGTCAGCTTGCAAGGCCTTTATACGCAGCCCCTCCTCCTCAGTGACAAAGCGCAGGCGTGGCCTAGTGATCTCTTCCTTGGGGTATGTCTTCACTGCAGAGGTAACTCAGTGTTTTCTTTAGTGTTGCCCCTAACCCCCCTCGTGTCCACACACAAAGCCCTCTCATCCGAGGTTGGTAGTTCTTTAAACCTGGGCCAGCTGGCCTGACTGGAGGTGTAGGCTAGAACTTGGGTACCACTTTCACTTGAGTGGGTAGCCCACCCATTTGACAATGAGGATGCAAGCTAAACCATTCAATTGCTGATAGTCCTCCAGTGCCTTCCCACAATTCCCCTCATGTTCTCTGAAGCACAGACAAGTTTTTCCATAAGTCCATTGGGAAAGAATCAAAGCAGCTCAGCTTTCTGCAGCACAAAAACTCATGGGATATGCCCCCTGAAGTCCTAGTGACACATGCAGGGGAGCATAGCACCAGTTAGGACACAGGCTTTGCAGTGTGTTTGCTCGCACCTGGGCTAGGCTAAGCTGTGTGCATAGATCCGGGTGCTGATAACTCAGGTAATCTGCAGTGAAGACATACCCTTGAAGACAGTTACTTAAGGTCTAAATTCAGATACCCTTACTTAGTAGCTGCAGTTCCAATGAGACCACTCGTGGAGTTAGTTGCAACTCAACATAGACAAGTTTTTCAGAATTCCACTCAGGGCAATAACAAAGAAGAGGTGGAGTGTTCTGCTTTGATTATATATATATGGCTTCTGCATTGGTCTGATATACACATAGTAACAGTCAGGTGCTGCATCACAGTGGTGCATGGGAAATACATATTATAGCTAAATATGTATGTTAATGGGAGCAGCAGACCTATTTTATGAGGACTGTATACTATTCGCTTACTAAGGACTTGTCTACACTTACCAGGGGATCGACGCTCGGCCATCAGTGCATCGGCAGTTGATTTAACAGGTCTAGTGAAGACCTGCTAAATCAACTGCAGATCGCTCTCCCGTCGACTCCTGTACTCCACCAGATCGAGAAGAGTAAGGGGAATCGAGTAAGGGAGAGCGTTTCCTGTCAACATCCCATAGTATGGACCCCGCAGTAAGTAGGTATAAGCTACACAGCGACTTGAGTTATGCTAGTCATGTAACTCAAATTGTGTAGCTTAGATCGGTTTTTCCCTGTAGTGTAGACAAGGCCTTATTCAAATGAGATTGGTATTGGAACTACTTGATTTTTCAAGCCCTGAAGGGCCCTGGAACTAAATGGAGTATCTGTGTAAAAGAATATAATTAACTGTGTAAAATTATCTGTGTAAAAGAATATGATTAACTTCACACTTCTAAAGAATTTATCATGCCACTTACTTCAGGAAATAACTGGCTTATCTGCTTTGAGTAATGTCAGTTAATGAGTTTCTAAATATACAGGTGAGCTAGACTATTTTTAGTTTCCCTGTACGGTATTTAATTACATTCCTCACAACGCCTCCTCACAGGAGAAAATGAAAGGAAATGGCTTTTCCTTTTTCGTTTGTGCTGTGACAGCAAAATTTGGTAAAAATAAAGAAGAATATGCTAGTATTTTGTGCTACTTTAAAAAATGCTGATGATTGAAAGAAAAAGAGCAAGATTCTATTTGGAAGTCAGTATTAATGCCAATTCATACTAGTGGAATGAGGACCACAGACTGACCTACATGTTTTATATACTATTCCTGCTAATAATCTTGTATGCTATGGATTGTATGAAGATCCCAGGTAATAAGATCACTGTCACTTCAAACCTGAAATATTTATGAGCACTGTACCATTGACTGCTGGTCTGAATCATTTCCACCAGACTGCATGCTCTGTGGGTATGTTCAGAAGTTGCAATGCCTTAAATATTAACACATTTAGGCCCTGATTTTGCAAAGACTTGAGCACATGCTTTATGTGCCCATGTAAGTCTTTGCACATTCAGGGCCTCGACGGATAACTTCCACTGGCACTTTATTTCCTTTTGAAATTGTTCTTGGCTTGGAAAACCAAATGTCTGGGGATTTGCTTTGAAATAGTGACTCATTTGTACAACTTGATAGCATCACTTCTAACAGTGAACCCACTGTAAATGTTAGCATACTTGGAATGGCATTTTTCAGAGTAGCAGCCGTGTTAGTCTGTATTCGCAAAAAGAAAAGGAGTACTTGTGGCACCTTAGAGACTAACTCTAAGGTGCCACAAGTACTCCTTTTTTTTTTTGGAATGACATTATGACTGAATTTACATGTTAAGCACTATCTGATGGTGTAATCCAGCGGTTCTCAAACTGTGGGTGGGGACCCTAAAGTGGGTCGCGACCAGTGATGAGCTGCCAAAATCTTAACAACGGGTTCCTTCCTCACCCCACGAGGGGGTCGTTGCCCACCCCCGCCGCCCGGGACTCCTGCCCCATCCAGCCTCCCAGCGTTCCCTGATGCCTGCCCCCCCTGGACTCCTGCCCCATCCACCCCCCTCCCCTGTCCCCTGACTGCCCCCAGAACCGGGCAGGAGGGTCTTGTAGGCCATCATAGTGGGTGCCCACCCCACCCCTAAGAGCCAGAGGTACCTGCCAGGGGACGAGGTGAGGAGTCCCGGAGGTGCTTACCTGGGGCAGCTCCCAGGAAGCATCCAGCAGGTCCCTCTGGTTCCTAGGGGCAGGGGAGCGTAGCTAGGGGGGGAGCGGCTGCTCCCCCACTGATCACATCAAAAGTGGCGCCTTAGACGCCGACTCCGTGGGTGCTCTGGGGCTGGAGCACCCACTGGGAAAATTGGTGGATGCAGAGCATCCACTGGCAGCTCCCCACCCTGCGCCTGGCCCCAGATCACCTCCGCTCTGCCTGTGCCTCCTCCCCTGAAAGCACCGCTCCGCTTCTCCGCACCCCCCCCGCCCGACTTCCCACGAATCAACTGTTCAGTGAGAAGCCGGGGCAGGCTGAGAAGCAGGCAGCGGCTTCCCGCTCAGGCCCAGGGAGGTGGAGGTGAGCTGGGGCGGGGAGTGGTTCCCCTGCGGGTGCCCCCCCCCCAGGTTACCTGCTGCGGCGTGGGCGGCCCCCCTCGCACCCCCCTGCCCCAGCTCACCTGCGCATCCCTGGGCCTGAGCAGGAAGCCAGCTGATTCGCGGGAAGCCTGTGGGGGTGGAGAAGTAGAGTGGGGAGGTGAATTCAGAGGAGGAGGCGGAGGTGGAGCGGAGGTGAGCTGGGGGTGGGGGGGGGAGCTGCCACCCACCAAATTTTCACCTTGGGTGCTCCAGGCCTGGAGCACTTATGGAGTCGGTGCCTAAGGCGCCACTTTTGGCCAGTTAAATTTAGAAGCCCTTTTAGAACTGGTTGTCCCTCGTGGAACAACCGGTTCTAAAAGGACTTCTAAATTTAACAACCGGTTCTAGCTCACCACTGGCCGCGACCCCATTTTAATGGGGTCACCAGGGCTGGCATTAGACTTGCTAGGGCCTGGGGCTGAAGCTGAAACCCAAGCCCCACCATCCGGGGCCAAAGCCCTACCCCCACCGCCTGGTGCAGTGGTGGAGTTCAGGTTACAGGCCCCTTGCCCGGGGCTGAAGCCCTTGGGCTGCACTTTGGCCCTCCTACTCGGGGCAGTGGGGCTGGGCTTTGGCTTTGCCCCTGAACCCCACCTGGGACAGTGGGGCTCGGGCGAGCTCAGGCTTCAGTTCCCTGTACTGGAGTTGTGTAGTAATTTTTTTTGTCAGGAGGGTGTTGCGGTGCAGTGATGTTTGAGAACCCCTGGTGTAATCAATTGCACGATTCTTATCTTCTTCAGTAGGAAGTTATTGAGAGTGAAAACATCTAGGCTAGTAGCTAACCTGCTAATTCCTAATAAAATGTCCACGGAAACTGCAGGACATGCTGCATTGCATGGGGTTGACCATGATATTAAAGGGACAGTGCTGGGTCAAATTTAGTCCAAACTTTTGTTTTTGTACAAGTGAGCTTTTACAAACCCTAACTGTAAAAAGAAATAATCCCATAAATTAAGATAAAATCCTCTAGAAATAGTGTTTCTTTTTAACCTAATAAATATCCCCCTGTGTTGTTATCAGCTTAAATTTTACAGAATTGGGCTAATACATGAGAGTCTGAGGGCAAAACTGATGAGACCTAGACTACAGAGAACCGCGTAACTGACCAATCAGTTTGCATTGTCCAAACTGAGAAATGCAAAAAGCAAACAAACAGCTTAGGTAGTGAAAAATAAATGATATTTTTTAATGTGACAGTGCATCTTTTTAAAGAAATCTTTCAAAGGCACAAATAATAAAATATGATCTAATTTTACCTTATGGATATGCAGGTATCTTGAGTCCTTTTGGTAAACAACACACATTTTTAATTGCAGAAGAAAGCTTTCCTGCATGCTAAAGTAAGCAGCCTCAGGCTGCCATTACAGGACAGTCTCAGTCTTTCCTGAATTCCTCTGCTTTAGTGGAACAGATGCCTTTTTGCTCTGTACTTGAATAACAATCACCTTCCCTCCCCTTCCCTCAGACTAAATTTGATGTTTGAAGGCTTTGGGTGGCCTACCGATGCTCTTATTCTTTCCCTACCACTTCTTCAATATTTATGTAAGTATTCATTTATATTCTGTTTGCAGTTGTACAGTACAGATAGCCAACTCCTCTTTTCGTCCCCTAACCCCTCACACTTTCTGAGCAAGAGAGATCAATACACCCTCTGGTGCACTAAATTCTAATGATGTTCGTAGGACAGACACCATTGAATTCTGCTGTTACACTGCTCAGAATCTGATACCAGGATATATAAAATACTCACATAGCTCTTTTGAAGATATAAAGCACTGTACAGAGGTCCTTCTAGCATCCTTGTGGTAGGTAAACGAATAGTATTCCTATTTTATAGGTGGGAAGGATGAAGTAGAGAGGCTAAGTGGCACCTGTTGAGCTAGTGACAATCATGGATTAGGACCTGGAGTTAGGGCTTCTGCATTGTTCTTGAACTATTAGAGACCATTGCTGCTACATACCTTGGAATCTCTTTAGGGAGCACCCTTCTTGTGATTGATCCCCTTTTGTAGCACTGTATGACACTTGTTGTGCAGAGACCTAGGATAAACAAACATTAGTATGACACTTAAACCTGTCCTTAAGTGAAAGCACTTCTTCAATTCTTCAGGTTTCAGAGTAGCAGCCGTGTTAGTCTGTATTCGCAGAAAGAAAAGGAGTACTAGTGGCACCTTAGAGACTAACCAATTTATTTGAGCATAAGCTTCCGGTGAAGTGAGCTGTAGCTCACGAAAGCTTATGCTCAAATAAATTGGTTAGTCTCTAAGGTGCCACTAGTACTCCTTTTCTTTCTTCAATTCTTCAGTGTTGTTTTTTTGGTGATGTGGCATCATTGGGTAAATGTCCTATTTGTGCTCTATTTACTGCTCTTCATGTGTAGACTGGGGTGTGACATACAACATCTCTTTTTAAACGAGTTCATCGTATTGGTCTAATTGGATTGTTCCCCCCTAGAGAACGCCACTTTTGAACTGGGAGCTACGTGGATCCATGGTTCAAATGGAAACCCAGTCTATCATCTAGCAGAAGACAATGGCTTACTTGAAGAGACTACTGATGGTGAGAGAAGCGTTGGCCGTATCAGTCTTTACTCCAAGAATGGGGTGGCTTATCACCTTACCAACAATGGGCAGAGGATTCCGAAAGATGTGGTTGAAGAATTCAGTGATTTATACAACGAGGTTGGTATTTAGCAGTCCCCTCCAGTTGTACATTGGTCTGAAAACCACTAGACACTTGTCAGTGCTGAGACAGTAGAAAAAAAATTTTAATGCCTTCAGTTTCTCTACTTAAAATAAGTTTTGGATTTTTTAAAACCAATATGGTGCTTTCTGCTTAATTCCGTCACCGGTTAATGTGACGGAGCTCCTGGAACCAAATCACACCCTAGAAGAATGCCCCTTCTGTCCTGCCTTATCATTAGTTCTGATCCCTTCTAGCAAATATTGTGGGATAATTTAATCAATAGCTGTAGACTTGCCACTTAGCTAATAATAAGGAAGGGGCCCAAATGAGGCAGAACATAATAACTTAGGAAGACCCAACTAAAAGATGTGGCAGTGAGACATTATTATTGACATTATAACTACTACACTATGCTGTGTAAGTTATGACATTCATCCTGATATGAATTACAAGCTCGATTTCATCACAGGTGCTGTGACAAATGTTACAAGGGTTAAATGTCATTTCTCTTTTGGAGAGAGCTTTCATTTTTATGGTTTGGAAGCTACTTGTAATGTTCATTCCTCTATCTTAAATGGTTTTCTCCAAAGATCTATGTAAAACAGTGCCTAAGCTCATGATAGAGACTCCAGACCAAGGAAAAATAGAAATGAAAGCACTAAAAACATTAATAAAGAGAAAATGGTGGAATAAAAGTGGAAATACAGGTTCAGTAATGAAACGTGTCCTAAGCAAATACCCAAGGAAAAAGTGATCTTCGGTTTTCTAGATAGGTAGGGTCAGTCTCACTTTGGTGTAAATGGGTACCATTCCATTGATTCTAGTGGAGTGATGCCTGCTTCTGCTCAGGGTGAATGTGGTCCCTGATACTTAATTAATGGTTGAACAGATGTAAAATGGCATTACTTTTGTACTTTTATAATACCAAGACTTAGACTTAAACAATGCTAAAACAGCTTGCCAGGTTTCACTCTAAGTATTCTCCTGATTTGTTTCCTCTATTTCTAATTATATTTGGGTGAAGGGCCAATATAAAATTTCCCCAATCAAAATGCTCTCAGAGTGGGTTACATAAAATGGAGGTGGAGGGTGGGGAATCATCCTTGCCAAGTTATAACCATTTGTAGAGCCCTCAAAGTTTGCAACTGGATCTGAACTTCACCAACACTTGTTTGGGTAAATCTTTTTTTATAATGTCACACTCTGGGATCAGCTGGACATCGTATAATATATATTTAAAAATATGCACATGGATATTCAAACCGACATTGGTAAAATCCTTCACTAGAGGCCATTAAGGAAACAATAGTCATGGGGGGGAGAGGTAAAGTGCTATCATGGATCAGAGACAGAGTGGAAATGCTGATTTTCAACATAGAAAGAAGTTTAGCATTGTGCCATGACTAGGGCTAATGAATACATGGCCTATAATTAATTGGGTTAATAGAGAGGATTGTGGGGAACATCCAAGGGGTCTAGTTAAAATAGGCAATTGGGCAACACAGCGGCAGATGAAATCCCACTTGGACAAGTGCAGGGTGGTACACTTTGGCAGGAATAGATTGAGCTGCTTTTACTTATTACTAGGTTCTAAAATTAACAGTAGCCCCTCAGAAAAAAGAGATGAGCTCAGAGGAAACCTCAGTTCAGAGTGCAGCAGTGATCAAAAAAGCAAATAAAATGCTGGTCCGGTTCAAAAAAGAGAGAGAGGGAATAACACTGGAAATGCTGCAATGAATGACATTGTATAAGCAAACGGCCTGCCATTGCTCTGTATACTGGTTTCAGTTCTGATCATCCTATCTCAAAGATATAGAAATATAGGAAGTGTATAGCAAAGGGGAATGAAAATCACTAGAGGCCTAGAATGACCTGTTGTGAAAAGCGAACAAAAAGAGGTGAGAGGTTTAGGGTAGCAGCCGTGTTAGTCTGTATTCGCAAAAAGAACAGGAGGACTTGTGGCACCTTAGAGACTAACAAATTTATTTGAGCATAAGCTTTCGTGATGAAGTGAGCTGTAGCTCACGAAAGCATATGCTCAAATAAATTTGTTAGCCTCTAAGGTGCCACAAGTCCTCCTTTTCTTTTTACAGTTTAGAGAGAAGACTAATACAAGTTTACAGAGGGATACAAAGTGAATGCTGAAGAAAAGTCAGTTTTGCACTTGGGGTTATCCTTTCCCATAATACAAGAACAAGGGGCCTGCCAGCAAAACTAGAAAGCAACAAACTTCAAGTTGATCTTTTTTTTATGCAAGGCATAAATAGCTTGTTACTACCACAAGATAACCTTGTGGCCAAGAGCTAAGAGTCAGAAGAGGATTTGACATTTATATGGGTAGTAAACACATCTGCTATTACATGTGCTGGGATAAAAATTTATAAGGGATCTCAGCACTCTTACTTTAAGACATAAATCAACCCTCAGTTGTCTGGGACTCAGAAGTAACTTTCTCCATACCCGTGTTGCACCATTATTGCCCATAATGGGAGAGTTCACACTCATCTTTGAAGCTTCTGGTGCTGGCTGCTCTCAAAGGTGGATGCTGGATTAGGTGGATGATTGTACTGGTCGGCTATGGCGAGTCCTGTGTTTCTCCTCTCTCTCTATTTTTGGGAACAAAAATAACAGAAGTTATTATGAACTCTTGAAAACCTAAATTGCAAAAGAAACCATATGTGCAAACACACTTGCTGATGGATGAAGTAAATAGGAAAGTGTGTAGTATGTGTGTGTGGCTTCAGGACCCTTTACTCTTGCATAACGCACAGACAAGAATGTGTTTCTCTTTACACACAGACTGAGTTAGCATGTTGCATTACTTGTAGCTTTTATATTTTTGGTTGTGTTGGTTCCATATGGTTTTAATGCTCTGGATGATTTGCAGGTTCTTGTGCCACATTTATAATTAAAGGGGAGGGGGAATGAAAAGTGGGCAGCCTGCTTCAGTTTGTATCTTGTCTTTATTCGTTGGTGGGATTGTATGTTGGGACATTTTACAACATCCCTAAAACCACTCTGAGCAAATAACCACTGCACTAAATCAGTGGCAAATAAGGCAAATCTGAAAACTGGGTGCACGTGACATATTTAGCTTTCCCTCAGGGTCATCTCCTGGGTCCTGACATACCTTTCCCACACAGGGTGATCTCCAGGCCACTTTCTGAGCCCTGAAAGTCCCCCACTGTGATCGGAGTTTCAGGGGGGCCACACCGAGATTGCTTAATCAGGGAAAACTGCAAAGAATAGGGAAGACGATTCCCAAAACTGGTGGTTATTCTAATACTTAGCTTTACCAGCCAGCAACAAAACAGCTTCTACAATACCTTACTGAAAAAACAACGAGGCGTCCTTGTGGCACCTTAGAGACTAACACATTTATTTGGGCGTAAGCTTTCGAGGGCTATAACCCACTTCATCAGATGCATGGAGTGGAAAATACAGTAGTCAGGTATAAATATACAGCACATGAAAAGATGGGAGTTGCCTTACCAAGTGGGGGGTCAATACTAACAAGGCCAATTCAGTCAGGATGGATGTAGCCCGTTCTCAACAGCTGAGAAGAAGGGGTGAATATCAAAAGAGGGAAATTAAGTTTTTGTAGTCACCCAGCCACTCCCAGTCTTTATTCAGGCTTAATTTGATGGTGTCAAGTTTGCAAATTAATTCCAGTTCTGCAGTTTCTCATTGGAGTCTGTTTTTTAAGTTTTTTTTGTTGAACAATGGCACTTTTAAGTCTGTTATTGAGTGTCCAGGGAGATTGAAGTGCTCTCCTACTGGTTTTTGAATATTACAATTCTTGATATCTGATTTGTGTCCATTTATTCTTTTAAGTAGAGCCTGTCCGGTTTGGCCAATGTACATGGCAGAGGGGCATTGCTGGCACATGATGGCATATATCACATTGGTAGATGTGCAGGTGAACGAGCCCCTGATGGTGTGGCTGATGTGGTTAGGTCCTATGATGGTGTCCCTTGAATAGATATGCGGACAGAGTTGGCAACTGGGTTTGTTGCAGGGATTGGTTCGTGGGTTAGCGTTTCTGTTGTGTGGTATGTAGCTGCTGGTGAGTATTTGCTTCAGGTTGGGAGGCTGTCTGTAAGCGAGGACTGGCTGTCTCCCAAGGTCTGTCAGAGTGAGGGATTGTCCTCCAGGATAGGTTGTAGATCCTTGATGATGCGCTGGAGAGGTTTTAGTTGGGGGCTGTAGGTGATGGCTAGTGGCATTCTGTTAATTTCTTTGTTGGGCCTGTCCTGTAGTAGGTGACTTTTGGGTACCCTTCTGCTCTGTCAGTCTGTTTCTTCACTTTCCCAGGTGGGTATTGTAGTTTTAAGAATGCTTGAGAATGAAAGCTTATGCCCAAATAAATTTGTTAGTCTCTAAGATGCCACAAGGACTTCTCTCTGTTTTTGCTGATACAGACTAACATGGCTACCCCTCTGAATACCTTACTGATTACCCAGAAGCACCAAACTCAATTCCCTTAAAACAATCCAGTCTTGGGCTCCCACCCAGACAGCCAAATCAAATCTAATGAGGATTACTGAAAATCTTATTCGCCGTGTAAAAAGTTCTACCAATCCCAAAGGATCAGACACATTGCCCACCAGGTCAATGAATATTTTAGATCTTATCCAAATACACGCTTACAGCCAATTCTTATGAACTAAACTAAGATTTATTTAAAAAGAAAACAGAGTGTAGGTTAAAATATCATTATACGTACTGGTATGAATAGAGTTCTTAGGTCAGTTTCATAATAGAGATGGTGAGCTTTAGAATTGCAAAAGGTTCTCTCAGCATAAGTTCCATAGGTTATAGCCCAAGGTCCAATATCTGGGTGATCCTGACTGGGACCTCAGTCTTGCTACTCAAACTTCCCCTGAAGAAGCTTAAGCAGATATGAGATAACAGGATCAGGGCCTAAGAGTTCCTTTTATAATTCTCTTGCAGCCTCTTGACAGCAGGTGAATAATAGGTGAAAAATTGTGGCTTTGAAGTAGAACTCCTGTTTCCTCAGCATCACGAATAATCAGCTACATAGATCAGCATAAGGCAACTGCCTATCTCCTGCCATTTACAAGTAGTTTATTACATACTTCAAAGAGAAATGAAGACAATGATATTACCACATTCACAGTTCATCTAAATGTTAATATTCCCTTTTGATCTTTGAATCAATGAAACATAGTGGCAGACAGGAGCCGTCTGGTTACATTGTTAGTATCTAACAAGATAAAGGTAAACATAGACGACTACAGTCACTATCTTTTCCCAATTCTTTAACAATACAAGTCTACATTTCAAAGCTCTTGTTTATCTAACATGGCTTTGCTAGCTATTTACAAGGAATATCCCTAATTACCATTTACATACTTTCCTAATATGTCTTTAAAGGTAGAATTTGGGTCATTTAGCCTGCAAGTTGCTTAACCCTTTCTGGCTTAGTGTCATACCCACTTTTACCCCTTTTAACTTCATTCATCTCCCAGGATGTGGTGTTCATTGCTGGAAAAGGTGTGTTTTATATTGATGTAAAATTCTGGAAGAGACAAGGCACAGGTAGTTTCCACCTTGATGGAGCTAGGCGAGGTAAACCCTGGGTGAAGGGGTGGTGTAGTGTTGATCTTGATTAGCTACCTCAAGGTAAAAACAACAGGGCCTTGTCTCTGTAGGATTTTACACTATTAACAATAATAATGTAAGTACCATAGTGCCTAAGTGCCCCATCTTCAGTTTCAAAACACGCCTATCTTGTGCAGTGAAAACATAGCACAATCGGCCCCACCTCAGTGACCCTTTTTCTGGTTACTATAGTTAATGGCCTCAGAGTCAGTCAGCATTCCCCTGTGTGGTGGACGGTTGGTGGGTGAAGGAGGTAGCTGGAGAATGACTAAGTTCTCTTCCCCTCAGGCTCCCACCCTCTGCTGGGCTTTATGCCAGCTCAGGACTAAGCTGTGGTCCCCTGCATCATAGTCTATTGCACTACCATTTGCCTGGCCCATTAGATACCGAGGGCCTGGTTTGTACTGGGGTTACACTAGCATATGGCTAGCATGAGACAGTGGTATAAATCAAGCCCTTAGTTTTAAAACCGAGTTAGAAAGAGTGCTTGAGGTGAGTTCCGACAATCCTTAGGAAACTTTTGGATTGAGATGTGCCATCCTGGCCTTCCTAATTCAGCACTGAATAATTTATAAAATTCGCTCTTCAACATCTGATCTCCCGGAGAGACTGCCTCTTTCCCTGTGGGACGCAGCCAAGGTTGCGATGAGTGGAGATGCTGATGCCCTGCCTCTCTCACTCTAATAGAGAAGGGGCTGTTGGCAGGCGCAAGGCTCTGGAATGCCCTTCTGTTCCTAGTCTGAAATAACCCAGATCGGCTGATTTGGGGCACGGAACAGGACCCATTTGTTCTTCTCAGCCTCAGAGAAGAGTTTGGCCAATTCTCCACTCTGCCCTGTTTGCTGGTGTGTTACCGTCTGTATTTAGAGCTGCCCCTTGGTGGAAGGGGTAAGATGATGTTAATATTTGACTTTGGAGTTTTTGCTAATTGGCCTGGTGCTGTCGGACCCTGCAGACATTTGCTTTCTAAATGTGAAGAAAATCAGTAGAATCTTGTACACGGTCCTGTGCATTACATCTTGCCAAGCTCTTTGAAATAAACCTTGCTTGGAGTCTCTTGGGTATGCTTTGGTAGCTATGTGGTAGCAAACATAAAATTAGGTGCTTTTCTATGTCCTGTATTTCAAAAATGCCATTTCCCAGTAACTTTAAATGGAGTCTTGTAAACTCGTTGATGTTATAGTTGTTCTCAGGTTTTCGTCTCCAGAGACCGCCTCGAGGTATCTCCAAATGGATGAATACAGTTCTGTCTCCCCTTTATTAGAAATTTTCATGAAGCTCACAGTCTTGGTTTGACCTTTGTATGGTCACTTACAACAGATTTTGCTCTGTGTGTGTGTATATAAAGGACACACTTCCGTTTTTGTGTGTGCGTGTGTGTGCACGCACATTCTTTCCATCCTTAGAAGCGTAAATATCCCTTTCCACAAGTAGGTTTAGGAAGCGTGTTCAATCCTAAACTCGGTCAATACTCGCTACGTTATTAAAAGGTACTTCACTGTAAGATTCTCTTGGCATTTCCAATCTCGCTTCTTTGCATGCTGCTGCTGAATGAGCTGCAATTCGCAAAATCATTTAGCAGTGCAGGCCCGTGCCTGGGGCTCCTTGGTGCTACCCTAACAAATACTGATGAGGATATTTTCCTGTTGTCTGACCAGCTGGATCACATACTTAAGGAAAAAAAACTCATTTGGTGTTTTCCCCACTGAGGGAGAAATATGTTTTTCTCTTCTTTCCTCTGGTGCCCAGTGAATACTACAATGGACAATGAAAACAAGCCTATGGCTAATTTAGTCTCTGGGCCAAGGGGTAACTGGACTTTAGTACAGCTTTTCTTGTCTTGTGAATGTGTTATCTGCTTATCGTCTGCAATCAGCTTATGAAATTATGCCGAGGCAAGGTCTGCGGCAGCTTTGAGCAGTACTTGTTGGAAGTGGTTAGACCTCAAATCTGTGCCACAGTGTAGGCCCATGAACTGCTGTGTGTTGAAATTCCACAATACTTCTGATGTGGGGGCGGGGGAGAGAGACCATTCCCCCCCCATCCACTGCTAGGGACTCCCAACCTCTCTTGTTTTGAAATCCTTGTGCTTTGGGACAGCTCTGTGCCGCAATCAGTACCCCAGGTCCCTTCTCTTTTCCTGTTTTCTACCGGTTTCCTGATTCTATTCTGTGTTTCTTCCCTTCTTATCATTTCTTTTTCTATGGTTTGGTTTTTTCTGGTACTGCTCCTTCATTTTTTTTCTCTGCCCCCGGCCCCAGTTCACTTCCTGTCTCCTTTCTCTCTGTCCATGTTTATTAAATAAAACTTCAAACCAACCTGCCCAACGGGGGGCAGTACACAGAGACAGAAAGGAAACATCCAGCCCCCTCCCCCCGACTTTACTTGAGACATAAAAGATCAGTTTGATATCATAGTCCCCAATGCCGATTGCCATTTTGCCAAACTCATCTGTTTTTTCTTACATGTTTTTAGCAGCTGAATTACTGCACAAATAGCCTGAACTAAAGTTTCAGGTGAGCCATCCTGTGCCTGGAAAAAGGCCATACAGCAACTCCTGCATTAACAACTGCGAGGGTTTCAAGGAAAATACATGGCAAATGTCCGTCCTTCCTTATCTAGGTAGATGCTGAATCCCTGGGCGCTGGAAAACTCCAAAAGCCAGTTGTCTGTAAGTCTGGCCACGTGACAGCAGTCCTCTGAGTTTCGAGGCCAACAGATCCTTTCTCTCCCTCTGCAACCACTGGCTTGTGTTTTGTGTCTCACGCTGCTCACTGGCAGCCAGACCTTTGTAGTGCACTGAGGGACTAGGATAGAACATGGGGCCTAGCAGTGGCCCCTGGAGCTTCTTATTACAAGCCACAGGGATGGGCGTGCCAGGATCCTCCCACCTCTCTTCTGGCTGGGAATTGCAGCTATATGGAAGGTGCAAGGGGCAATTAGTTTTAACCATTTTCCATAATTACTCCTCAACCCTGGTACGTTGAAATCATGAATACCCAGTTGTGTCAGAGAGGTCAGTAGTTTTAATCCAAATACCTTAGATGGGAAAAAATCTTCAAGCAGAGATCTTGACTCTCTGCTTATAAAGCACTGTGCTTCCCTGTGGTGCTAGATCAGGGGTAGGCAAACTACGGCCCGCAGGCTGGATCGCTCCCCATGGTGCCGCAGGGCCCGCGCTGCTCTCAGAAGCGGCCAGCACTACGTCCCTATGGCCGGGGGGAGGGGAAGGCAGAGGGCTCTGTATGTTGCCCTTGCCTCCAGGCACCACCCCCCGCAGCTCGGTCGGGAATGGGGAACCGCGGCCAAAGGGAGCTTCGGAGGCATGGCAAGGTCAGTGCGCGGAGCCCTGTGCCTCCCCCTCTGCCAAGGGCCACGCAGGGAGGTGGTCCGGCCGCTTCCTGGAGCGGCGTGGGGCCAGGGCAGGCAGGCAGGGAGCCTGCCATGGCCCCGGTGTGCGCTGCTGCCACCCCGGAGCCGCTTTAGGTAAGCGGCGCCTGGCCGGAGCCCAAACCCCTCCTGCACCCCGCCCTCCAATTCCCTGTCCTGAGCCCCCTGCCTGCACCTCGCATCCCTCCTGCACCCCAATTCCCTGTCCTGAGCCCCCTGCTGCTCCCCGCACCCTTCCTGCACCCCAATTCCCTGCCCTGAGCCGCCTGCCGCACCCCTCCTGCACTCCAACCCCCTGACCTGAGCCCCCTGCTGCACCCCGCACCCCTCATGCACCCCAACCTCCTGCCCTAAGCTCCTTCCCACAGTTTGCACCCCTGCCCTGAGCCCCCTCCTGCACCCCAACCCCCTGACCTGAGCCTCCTGCTGCACCCCGCACCCCTCCTGCACCCCAACCTCCTGCCCTGAGCTCCTTCCCACAGTCTGCACCCCTCCTGCATCCCTGCCCTGAGCCCCCTCCTGCACCCCAACTCCCTTCCCTGAGCCCCCCATACACTTCGCACCCCTCCTCTGCCCCAATACCTTGCCCTGAGCCTTTTCCTGCACGCTGCACCCCTTCCCACACCCCAAACTCCCTCCTGCACCCCAACCCCCTGCCCCAGCCCTGCATACAATTTCCCCAGATGTGGCCCTCGGACCAAAAAGTTTGCCCACCCCTGTGCTAGATAAATGAGAAGGTGGCACAGATTCTAGACAAACAAGTTATTCCTGAGATTGGTTGTACTTCTGTGATTTATCTTTAAGGCTTTCCTGCCTGTCTTTGTTCTGGTAAGCTTTTCCTTTGATATGAAGTACCATGAATCACAGTTAAGCAGTTCTTGGAATCATCCAAACAAAAGAACAGGAGTACTTGTGGCACCTTAGAGGCTAACAAATCTAATAGAGCATAAGCTTTCGTGGGCTACAGCTCACTTCATCGGATACATAGAATGGAACATATAGTAAGAAGATATATATATATATATATATATATACATACAGAGAACATGAAAATGTGGTATGTATTATTGTGACAAAGCTCCTCCTCTGCCTTGGTGGGTCCTGCGCTTATTGGCAGATTTGCCCACCTCAGAGGTTCACGGCAGCCCGCAGTTTGGCCACTTTCATGGCTCAAATCTGCCGTTCACTCAGTTAGCTTCACCACTGGCCAGCATGGGGAAAAGGAAGAAGAACAATCCCCACAGTCTCTGCTGATCCATCTAGTGGATCGGGGAACAGGCCAGAGACCTTCCCCTCTGGTGGAACCCACAGTCCAGGTCCACTCCTCCGGTATCAAGTAGGGAGTTGCGGGGATGGAGGGATGGGGGGAACCCGGGCCCGGCTTCTACTCCGTGTTCCAGCCCAGGGCCCTGTGGATTGCAGCTGTCTACAGTGGCTCCTGTAACAGCCGCGTGACAGCTACAACTCCCTGGGCTACTTCCCCATGGCCTCCTCCCAACACCTTCTTTATTCTCACCACAGGACCTCCCTCCTGGTGCCTGAGAATGCTTGTACACCTCAGTCTTCCAGTAGTATGCCTTCTCGCTCCCAGCTCCTCGCGCCTCTTGCTCCCAGCTCCTCGCACGCGCATCATAAACTGAAGTGAGCTCCTTTTTAAACCCAGGTGCCCTGATTAGCTTGCCTTAATTGATTCTAGCAGCTTCTTGATTGGCTGCAGGTGTTCTAATCAGCCTGTCTGCCTTAATTGTTTCCAGAAAGTTCCTGATTGTTCTGGAATCTTCCCTGTTACCATACCCAGAGAAAAGGGACCTACTTAACCTGGGGCTAATATAGCTGCCTTCTATCACTCTCCTGTAGCCATCTGGCCTGACCCTGTCACAATATATATCTCTTCTTACTATATGTTCCATTGTATGCATCCGATGAAGTGAGCTGTAGCTCACCAAAGCTTACGCTCAGATAAATTTGTTAGTCTCTAAGGTGCCACAAGGTTCTTTTTGCGGATACAGACTAACACGGTTGCTGTTCTGAAACCAAACAAAAGGCTTGATTATTCCAGACGCGCACAAGTGGTTGGTGGTGATGATTGTGTTTAATAACAGCTCCCTCCTCACCAACAGTAACAATGACACAACTTGTTGGGTCATCTCGGATGAAACACCTTCTCCAAAAAAAGAATTCTAACTTGATATATTTTGATGAGATTACAGGGTTGGTCGATAAAGGCGATAGTGTTGAAGTAATGTACTTAGATTCCTGTAATGCATTTGACTTGGTACTGCATGACATTTTGATGAAAAAGTTAGAAAGTTATTAAATTGACATGGAACACATTAAATGGATTAAAAGCTGGCTAACTGATAGGTCTCAAAATGTAACTATAAATGGGGAATCGTCGTCAAACAGGTGTGTTTCTAGGGGGGTCCTGCAGAGATCAGTTCTTGGCCCTACGCTATTTAACATTTTTATCAGTGACGTGAAAGAAGACGTAAAATCATCACTGATAGAGTTTGCAGATGACACAAAAATGCGGGGATTGGTAAATGATGAAGAGCATGGGTCATCATTATAGAGCGATCTGAATTGCTTGGTAAGCTGGGCAGAAGCAAACAAAATGCGTTTTAATACAGCTAAATGTAAATGTATACATCTAGGAACAAAGAATGTAGGCCATACTTTCAGGATGGGGGATTTTATCCGGGGACACTGTGACTCTGACAGAGATTTGGGGGTTGTGGATAATCATCTGAACATGGGACATGCTGAACAGTGAAATATAGTGGCCAAAAAGGCTAATGCAGCCCTTGGATGCATAAATGGGAATTTTGAGTAGGAGTTGAGAAGTTATTTTACCTCTATTTGGCACTGGTGCGACCAGTGCTGGAATCCTGTGTCCAATTCAGGTGCTCACAATTCAAGAAGGATGTTGCTACATTGGAGAGGGTTCAGAGAAGAGCCATGAGAATGATTAAAGGATTAGAAAACCTGCCTTTATAGTGGTAAGCACTGCCTAAGGAGGGTGTCAGACATGGGGTCTACACCCAAGAGCATGCCTCAGAGACCCATAGCTAGGTATGGTGACCAGTCACTGTCCGGACCCAGGGGGCTTAGAAGTGTGTGGGAGTGAGTGGATGGATCCACTCACAGCAGACCAGTGTCCGTCCAAAGCATGTGACAGGGCCAGGTTGAGACAGTCTGAGAAACACAAAATCAGAAATAGCAAACCCAGTCACTCTCCCTACAAAAGAAGCCATTTCCCCAAACCAAACATTCTCCAATTCCATTTGCACCCTAACAAAAATCCAAACTTCAACCCTGCCTGTACAGAAGTAGTATTCGGGCATAGGTGCTCTCTGGTCTGCAACCATTAGAAGGCAACTGGGCCACAGACACAGTAGCAATATTGGTACTGTTGCTTGAATAGCAGGATTTAGCCACTTGAGGGTGCCTTGATTGCACAAGAAGCTCTGTCCCTTCCTCCAGTGGAAGGTAATGGTGAAACTCCCATATTTTGGGAGGACTGACAGACATAGTGTGTTCCGAAATGACCTGCCTAAAATGTTCTCCGGTAGCTAGCGTTCTTCAAGTTTGTCTTTGACCCTCTGGTTTCCTATCTTCTGCTGACTGGTAGAGCTGTGGGTGCATCCTGTGAAGGGCAAAATGAGATAAAATAAATTCCTAAAGCCCTCTGGTAACTTTTAGGCTTGAGCCTCCAGCTATGGAATTTGTTCCTCCACACAGTGGGGTGGCTTGAGCATACCGATCCTGGGCGAAGAGGAGTACGCACATTGCTCAGGGCTTGGATTCTGCACACTCGAGCTACTTATTGTGAGTGACTCTCTCCCTTTTTCGGTCCTGTCTCTGGCAGGTCTATAACCTGACTCAGGAGTTCTTTCAACGTGGTAAACCAGTCAATGCTGAGAGCCAGAATAGTGTGGGCGTCTTCACACGGGATGTGGTGCGCAAACGTGTGAAAGCCGATCCAGATGACTCGGAGACCACCAGGAGGCTAAAACTAGCCATGATCCAGCAATATCTTAAGGTATGTTTAAAAAGGCAGCTCAATCATGGGACATTAGAAACCTGGCTAAGACTTACATCCCATCACTAGGGAATTACTTATATTTGTCGTTTTTGCAGCTGGGATATTTCTGGTTCGTATATTACATTTTTCTCATAAGCTGGACATCTCCACAATGGGCTGGCAAGTTCTGAGATGTCTCATCAGTTCAGTTAAATTCTTCTGTGTGGTGTTATAACATTAAATCCTCTATCCTACCACTTACCAACCAAAGACAGCCTAATGCCAGCTCCATTTAGAAATGGATACCTTTTTGCCCCATACCTTGGACTGTGTGCTGCAGGCAGTGTGTCCTTTATCCCCTTTTGCCTTTCTCCAGAGCTTGGAAACCAGGAAAATTGACTCTGATAATACAATGCTGTTGGGGTAGTCCCTGCAAAATAAATCTCAAAGCATCTTAACATTCATTTGAAAGGGGAGAGAGAATCAAAGCAAAGGTAAACTGTGTTCATTAGTACCTCCACGCTACTTGCCAGGTAGATCCTACCTTCTATGTATTCTATCTTGAGGCTGGGACTTGTGCAGCACCAAGCACTTAACACAGAATAAACGTTAATAATAATTGGGCAGTTTTTGTACTTTGAAATTGTAAGGTGAATTAAAGGCTTATGAAGAAAGGCAGGGATGCCACACGCACAACACTCTGGCCCAGTAGGTAAGTATACGTATCCACAGTTTACGTATGGGAAACTGAGGCAAAGGGAGACCTAAGGTCACACAGGGAGTCTGAAAGCTGCTGTGACACTCTTCCCTCTGAGTCATTATTGAATCAGTAATAGCCACTTGTGGTCATTAAAGAACCCAGGGCCTTTCTGGTAAGAAAATGGGTGTTAACTCTGGTGTCTTGGCCAAATTCTAATCTGGATAGTTGCATTTTGCCTCCCCAAGATTGCTTCTGTAATTTTGGTGCGGAATCATTGTAATAACTTGCTTTTATTTATTTAGATTTGACAAAATGTTTCCACCATAGCCAGAACAACTTATACAACTGCTACCTATCCTCTAGCCCCAGACTGCAGATTGTCCCATAACCAGGGAAAGGAGAAGAGCAGAGGCCATCAGGGACCTCATTCTGCCAGCCTAATTGGGTTGATAGACGTTCAGATATTACACCGATGAGTTGGCACCCCTGGAAAACTTCAGGATAGATAAAGCAACTGTCGTTCTAAGTAGTGTACAGTAAATTAAATACAAAAAAGGACAAATTCCCAATATAAATGATATAAACATTTACTGTATTACTATATCTCTGAAAGCTGTCAACGCTCTTTGGGTCTTTCAGGATGGATTATAAAATTATGGCAGACTCCGAGTGGGAGTTGGGCAGCACTTGCTGCAGGTGACATGTACTTAGGGAAAAGGCATGTTTAACTTTTTAGGCTTAGATCTTGCAGCTGAACCCACACTGGTGTCTCCATGCCTGTGCAAAGCCCACTGACGGCACTTAGCAGGCGCAGGGCCACAGGCTGTATTTTCTTCAAGGCACTTACCATATCCTCTCTGCCTGTAAAGTGCTTAGCACTGACTGTGTGTCTGGCATCCCAGTCCACCTGAGCATGCAGACAGTGTCTTGCAGTAACTAGGAATGCAAAGCACAGTGTGTGGATGCCCCATGCTGAGAGGAGGCTGGGTCTGCCAGGCTTATAAACTACACTTGAAAAGCCTAGGTAATAGGCTAAAAGGTGAGATGGATAATTGTAATTTTCATAACTACATAAAACGTTGGCGAAAACGGTCACAGATGTGGAGATCAGATCCAGAAATTAGAAACCTAGAAAGAGAAGGTGGGAAGGATATAGGGCCACCATTCCCCAGGCACCACTGGAAACTGACAACAAAAAGGCAGGCCTAACATCCTGCCCTGAAACAGTGGGATCAATGCTAGCAATAGCTGTGCTTACCAGTTTTGATGGGGGTCCCCAAACTCTAGGCTTTGCTAATCAAAGTACACATAAGATTGATCCTCCCAACCTCACCATGTCTTCCCTTCCCACATGGTCACTGGAACACGTCCTCTCAGCTGCAGATCATTAGCTAGTTGAATACTAATATTTATGGCATGCTGAGATCTACCTCTGAGGGGGTGGCTTTGAAACCCTTTTGTTCTACTAATGTCTCCTTATGGAATGGGAATCTCTGTCAACATCGGCTAGTGAAAAAAGTGTTTAAATAAGCATGGCATCAGCCTCAGTTTGAGCAGCACATCATAGCTGATCCGTGTTCAGCACCCCACCCCTTCTCTAGCAGAAAAGTTCAATGGGATTTTTACGTGATCAAAAGTGGCCAGGGCCTTGGTCCAACATCATGCAGAAGATTTGAACTTCCCAGCAGTGTTGTAACCCATACAGCCATGCTGGGGCATGAGAGTACTATAGCAGAACACACTCAGTTGGTCCTTAGAGAGAGAGAGAGAGTTGGTAGGCAGTATAACAAGTGATCTGTTTTGTCTAGCTCTTTGGTTCTCCGGTGCCATATCGGTAAACGTCAGTGTGGCCTACTGCAAGGAACTGGGACTCAGGACTCCTGGGTTCTATTCATTTCTCTGCCATTAACTTGCACTATTCTGTCTGTACCATGGTTTTGTGTTGCTTTCACTAGGTGGAGAGCTGTGAGAGCAGCTCCCATAGCATGGACGAGGTCTCGCTCAGCGAATTCGGAGAATGGACTGAAATCCCTGGGGCCCATCATGTCATTCCTTGTGGCTTTATCAAGATTGTGGAGATCCTGGCCCATGCCATACCAGAGTCGGTCATCCAGCTCCGCAAGCCGGTCAAGTGCATCCACTGGAACCAATCGGTCAGCAAGGAGATTGAGCGTGTGGCCGACCACAACAGCGACCGCCTCGAGGAGGACCAGGGCTACCATGTCCTTGTGGAGTGCGAGGATTGCGAGTTCATCCTTGCCGACCATGTCATTGTGACCGTATCGCTGGGGGTCCTGAAGAAGTACCATGAGAGCATGTTCCACCCTGGCCTGCCTGAGGAGAAGGTGATGGCCATTCAGAAACTGGGCATTAGCACCACCGACAAAATCTTCCTGGAGTTTGAAGAGCCCTTCTGGAGTCCTGAATGCAACAGCATCCAGTTCGTCTGGGAGGATGAGGCGGAGAGTGAGAGTTTGACTTACCCTGAGGAGTTGTGGTACAAGAAGATCTGCAGTTTTGATGTCCTCTACCCACCGGAGCGGTATGGCTATGTGTTGAGTGGCTGGATCTGCGGGGAGGAGGCTTTGATCATGGAGAAGTACGACGATGAAACTGTGGCAGAGACGTGCACTGAGATGCTGCGTAAATTTACAGGTCAGCAATGCTCTCGTTCCTTTTGTTGGTGGAGAAGAAAGGGGGGACCAAGAGGAAGGAAATGCAATGAAGTAGTCAGTAGCTCCTTGGCTTTTTGTTCCTTTTGAAAGGATGTGCAAATGCTTTAGAAGCATCTGCTGCAGAGACGCACTCTATGTACTTGTCCAAGTGCCACTGCTCTAAAGGCTTGAGTGTGTTTTGAGACTCATTTATATAGAGATGATGATGAAGAACTGGAGAACACTACATCAAATGGTGGGTTGAGTGCAATCAGACTCCAAATGCTTTTTAAAAAAATCTCCAATATCATTTTATCAGCTTTAACAGTTACAGCGACGCACTGACAGTCAGGATTCCCGGGGCCAGATCCTCAGCTGGTGTAAATCAGGATAGCTCCATTAAAGACAATGGAGTTACACCAGTTGAGACCAGCTGAGAGTCTGACATTTGGATTCTGTCTCTGACCCCCACTCACTGCACGTGTAAGTCACATGGGACTAAATTTTCAAAAATGAGCCACCCGGGGCCTCACTTTTTCAGAGGCTCTGAGCACACTTCAGTTCAATGTTAGGTGCCAGTAGTTTACAGCAGTGAAAATCAGGGAGCACCCAAAAATGAAGGCACCCCAAATTAGTGACCTTTTAAAAATTCAGGCTGTAACAAGGCTATTTGTCATTTCTGCTTTACCTGTCTAGCTTAACTGAGGGAAGGGCTGTGTTTGTGGGGTGTAGTTCATTCATGCTGAAAAGCTCCGTGAGGTCCTCAGAGGAAAGGTGCTGTATAATTATGCAAATCATCACCGAGTCAGGTGTGTTTCTAGTGGGGTTGCCCAGGGATCAGTTCTTGGCTTGATGCTATTTAACATTTTTATCAGTGACCTGGAAGAAAACAAAATCCTCACTGATAAAGTTTTCAGATGGGTCAAAAATTTGGGGACTGGTAAATAATGAAGAGCTCAGCTCATTGTTATATAGCAGGGATCAGCAACCTTTGGCACGCGGCCCATCAGGGAAATCTGCTGCCGGGCAGGGACAGTTTATTTACCTGAAGCATCCTCAGGTTTGGCCGATCACAGCTTCCACTGACCACGGTTCACCGTTCCAGGCCAATGTTGGCTGGGAGAAGTGGTGGCCAGCACATCCCTCAGCCCGCGTCACTTCCTGCAGCCCCCTTTGGTCTGGAATGGCGAACCACGGCCAGTAGAAGCTGTGATCGGCCAAACCTGCAGACGCTGCAGGTAAACAAACAGTCCTGGCCCGCCAGCGAATTTCCCTGACAGTGCCAAAGGTTGCCAATCCCTGTTATATAGAGTGATGTGGATTGCTTGGTAAGCTGAGCACAACCAAACAATATGTATTTCAATACAGTTAAATGTAAACATATGCCTCTAGGTATAAAGAATGCAAGCCATACAATCCCCCATGGGGGATTCTATTTCAGGAAGCAGTGACTCTGAAAAAGATTCGGGGGCCACGGTGGATAATCAGCTGAACTTGGACTCCCTGGGTGATGCTGTGGTCTAGAGGGTTAATGTGATCCTAGGATGTATAAACAGGGGAATCTTGAGTAGAGAGGTTATTTTACCTCTCTATTTGGCACTGATGCAACCACTGCTGGAATACTGTATCCAGTTCTTGTGTCCACAGTTGAGGAATAATGTTGATAAATGGAAGAGGTTTCAGAGAAGAGCCATGCAAAAGATTAAAGGATTAGAAAACATGCCTTACAGTGATAGACTCAGGGAGCTCAACCTGCTTAGCTTAACAAAGAGAATCATAGAATATCAGGGTTGGAAGGGACCTCAGGAGGTCATCTAGTCCAACCCCCTACTCAAAGCAGGACCAATCCCCAACTAAATTATCCCAGCCAGAGCTTTGTCAAGCCTGACCTTAAAAACTTCTAAGGAAGGAGATTCCAACACCTGCCTAGGTAACGCATTCCAGTGCTTCACCACCCTCCTAGTGAAAAAGTTTTTCCTAATATCCAACCTAAACCTCCCGCACTGCCGCACTTGAGACCATTACTCCTTGTTCTGTCATCTGCTACCACTGAGAACAGTCTAGATCCATCCTCTTTGGAACCCCCTTTCAGGTAGTTGAAAGCAGCTATCAAATCCCCCCTCATTCTTCTCTTCTGCAGACTAAACAATCCCAGTTCCCTCAGCCTCTCCTCATAAGTCATGTGTTCCAGACCCCTAATCATTTTTGTTGCCCTCTGCTGGACTCTTTCCAATTTTTCCACATCCTTCTTGTAGTGTGGGGCCCAAAACTGGACACAGTACTCCAGATGAGGCCTCACCAATGTCGAATAAAGGGGAATGATCACATCCCTTGATTTGCTGGCAGTGCTCCTACTTATACAGCCCAAAATGCCATTGGCCTTCTTGGCAACAAGGGCACACTGTTGACTCATATCCAGCTTCTCGTCCACTGTAACCCCTAGGTCCTTTTCTGCAGAACTGCTGCCTAGCCACTCGGTCCCTAGTCTGTAGCGGTGCATGGGATTCTTCCGTCCTAAGGGCAGGACTCTGCATTTGTCTTTGTTGAACCTCATCAGATTTCTTTTGGCCCAATCCTCTAATTTGTCTAGGTCCCTCTGTATCCTATCCCTACCCTCCAGCATATCTACCACTCCTCCCAGAAGGTTAAGGGATGTCTTGATTACAGTCTATAAGTAGCTACATGGGGAAAAATATTTGATAATGGGTCTTCCGTCTAGCAAACAAAGGTATAACATGATCCAATGACTAGAAGATGAAGGTAGGCAACTTCAGAGGGGAAATGAGGCATAAATTTTTAACGGTGAGGGTAATTAACCACTGGAACAATTTACCAAGGGAGGTGGTGGATTCTCCATCACTGGCAATTTTTAAATCAAGATTGGATGTTTTTCTAAAAGCTCTGCTCTAGAAATTTTCTGGGGGAAATTCCATGGCCTTGTTATACAAGAGATCAGACTAGATTATCACAGTGGTCCCTTCTAGACTTGGAATCTTTGCAGAAATGAAGACCAAAGCTTTGTGCTGTCTTGGTCCAAGGATTTTCGGTTTTAAGGACTACTCCATACTGGATTATAATTTTTTTTAAAAAGAGGTGCTATCAAAGATGAGAAATCCTTCTGTGCTTCCAGAAGCTTCTCTCTTATTATTGACATATTCGTATCCACACATCCATCCCATGCTATCCAAACCTTACTTTCTGATTCACTTCCATCATGTCTCCCTGTTCTATTGACCCCCAGACATTTGAACATATTTTGTGTTTTCACATGGTATGAACCGTCAGGTTTCTGCTGTGCATACCAGCCAATCATGGTTTACAGCTTAGCTAAAGGAAGATGACAAGTTAGCAAAGTTCTCTTACCTGTCTCTTGGCTATGAACAATACTGAGATCTTGGGCAATGATAGTTGGATCAGCTATGTTGATGAGTACTTGCCAATTGTTTGCTGCCATTCAAGAGGCAAATAATAGCTTCTTGTGGATGTAGCCTCACTTGAACATGTAGACACAGAGTCTAATCTCCTGGGGTAGAGACCAGGGGTGAAATCCTGGCCTCATTGAAGTCCATGGCAAAACTCTTCTGGACTTCATTCAGACTAGGATTTTGCCCCATGTCTCCTCTTTAGTTTTGTGCCTCATGGAGTACCCTCTCACCATTCATATAATAGACTATTTAGCGGAAAAGGATAGCTGTTACTCTTTTCTCTTTTTAAATCCCTGGCTGGAGACCTTCTCCAACACTTCCTGTGAGGACATTCAGAATGTATTTAACAATACAGATTTGACTTAAATTTTACTGACGGTCAGGATTTATTATTCCTCAAGATAAATATTGGCCTAGACTTCCTCTGTCAATACTTATCCCTCCAGTCATCAAGCTTCAGCTCCAGTGCCATTACGCGCATGCACGCACATTCATCAACAGGAGTTGAATTGGGACCTAAATCTGGATACCCCACTCCGATGTAAATCAATAGCTGTTCACTCTAATAATAAGTGGGACTTGTTAGTGACCATAACAGGACAGAAGTTAACTGATGACTTAGTTGCTTTAGTTTGCAAGTACTGCAGCACATTCTCTTGGCCAGTGGTTTGTTGCTGGTTGAGCCACCAGGATACCTCAGAGCCATTTCTGGCAGTAGATTAAATTCATGTGGTAACTTTAAGAAGAGAAGGAGGACTTGTGGCACCTTAGAGGCTAACCAATTTATTTGAGCATGAGCTTTCGGATGCATCCGATGAAGTGAGCTGTAGCTCGTGAAAGCTTATGCTCAAATAAATTGGTTAGTCTCTAAGGTGCCACAAGTCCTCCTTTTCTTTTTGCGGATACAGACTAACAGGGCTGCTACTCTTTAACTTTAAGAGAAATCTATGACCTTTTGCTCAGCAGTCTGAAAGTTCACATGGCAAGAAACATTTCTCACCATGCACAGCATTAAGAACAGTCATGTGTGGTACTGGAAAATACTATGCCTTTAAATAGGGATTTAAAGCTACATTGCCTCCCTGAAATGGGGTGTTATCATCACCACTTCCTTCTTCTCCTCTTCGACTCCATCTGCAGCCAAAACTGCCTTAAGCACAAGCAAGACAAAGATCCTGCTTGGGGCCCAGTGTAGCCTGAGCAACTCATTATTTATTTCCCACCTCCATCTGTTTAGACTAGGGGAAAAATGCTTACAAGGCTCAATTTTCCATCCTCGGGACCTTCGAATTGCGAGGTTAATCCAGTCTGAACTCCACTCCACTGCATTCCACTCTTCTCCTCTTGTTCCCATCCCAGCCTCCACTGAGATTATAAACAAGAGTGCAATGGTACCTTAAAAACATCCATATACATTGAATTGAAATCGCTGTCCTTACTATTTACAGCAGGTCAGCTCCAACCTTCCATAAAGACCAGAGAAGGCTCTCTTCTTAACAACAAGTTGTCTTAGTGCTCCATGATGATGCTTTCCAAATCTTAGAAATAATCTTGATTGCCATTGTTCCTCCTATTCAAAACTGTTGAGCTTCTTTTTCTAAATTATTTTATTCAATGGGAACTAAATTCTTTAGCCTTCCTCCTCTCCTACTTTGAACCTACCCTCTTACAAATAAGGTTAGTCACGGAACTCTCTCTCCTCCCCCTCCCTCATCTTTTCAGGGAAAAATAGTTTGAAATTGGATCTTCTGTGTTCACTACAGTTGCTGTTCCAGATGATACAATACCTGCTCAGTGTCCATCAGGTTCCTCAGCCATCCCAGCTGTAACCCATCTTTGTGCTGTGTAGTGATCTAATCCTGGGTCAGAATCTCTGGTTAAATTTGCCAGGTATCTAACTCAAATCTCCACATCCAAACTGATCTCCTCCCTCTCAGGCACTCATCACTGCAGAGAAAAACGGGTTCCTGGAGCATTTCCATTATGCCTTGTGTCCAGTTTCACCGGTGCAATTCATTCCCCCCAAGCAAGTCTTTTTATCTGCGGGAAAGTTTTTCACAATGCTCATAGCTATTCTTCCACACCTCCCTGGGATAATGAGGAATTTTTTTCATTTGTGTGTGCTGGGTGAATTTTGGTGCTCCAAATCCATACTTGGATAACTAACTAAGCAGCCTGAGCTCCCACAGCCACTGTTCAAGCTCCCCCTTTTCACAGTCAAACCACTTATTCGGGTGCTTCAGACACCCAAGTCTGGAGATTTTGGCCTTCACCACTCTGTGTCTGTTTAAAATGACTGCACCCCTCTGTAAAGTGGGTGCAATACTTCCCTGCCTCACAGGAGAGTTGAGAGACATAATCAGTGTTTTGAGATGCTCAGAGGAAAATGCTCTATAAGTCCAAATGATTATTACTATTGCAGGAAGTGGGACTACTTGTGCGGTAACTCAGAGCTTGCCACCAGCAATCTAGAAATAACCATAATCATAGAATATCAGGGTTGGAAGGGACCTCAGGAGGTCATCTAGTCCAACCCCCTGCTCGAAGCAGGACCGATCCCCAATTAAATCATCCCAGCCAGGGCTTTGTCAAGTTTTTGACCTTAAAAACTTCTAAGGAAGGCGATTCTACCACCTCCCTAAGTAACGCATTCCAGTATTTCACCACCCTCCTAGTGAAAAAGATTTTCCTAATATCCAACCAAAATATCCCCCACTGCAACTTGAGACCATTACTCCTTGTTCTGTCATCAGCTACCACTGAGAACAGTCTAGATCCATCCTCTTTGGAACCCCCTTTCAGGTAGTTGAAAGCAGCTATCAAATCCCCCCTCATTCTTCTCTTCTGCAGACTAAACATCCCCAGTTCCCTCAGCCTCTCCTCATAAGTCATGTGTTCCAGTCCCCTAATCATTTTTGTTGCCCTCTGCTGGACTCTTTCCAATTTTTCCACATCCTTCTTGTAGTGTGGGGCCCAAAACTGGACACAGTACTCCAGATGAGGCCTCACCAGTGTCGAATAGAGGGGAACGATCACGTCCCTCGATCTGCTGGAAGTGCCCCTACATATACATCCCAAAATGCCACTGGCCTTCTTGGCAACAAGGGCACACTGTTGACTCATATCCAGCTTCTCGTCCACTGTAACCCCTAGGTCCTTTTCTGCAGAACTGCTGCCGAGCCATTTGGTCCCTAGTCTGTAGCGGTGCATTGGATTCTTCTGTCCTAAGTGCAGGACTCTGCACTTGTCCTTGTTGAACCTCATCAGATTTCTTTTGGCCCAATCCTCCAATTCGTCTAGGTCCCTCTGTATCCTATCCCTCCCCTCCAGCGTATCTACCTCTCCTCCCAGTTTAGTGTCATCTGGAAACTTGCTGAGCGTGCAATCCACACCATCCTCCAGATCATTTATGAAGATATTGAACAAAACTGGCCCCAGGACCGACCCTTGGGGCACTCCACTTGATACCGGCTGCCAGCTAGACATGGAGCCATTGATCACTACCTGTTGAGCCTGACGATGTAGCCAGCTTTCTATCCACCTTATAGTCCATTCATCCAGCCCATACTTCTTTAACTTGCTGGCAAGAATACTGTGGGAGACAGTGTCAAAAGCTTTGCTAAAGTCAAGGAACAGGAAATCTTTTGGTCCATCAGGCCCCACTATGAATGCTGTTGATTTTTATACCTCTGGGTAGCTTTCACATGGGGTGGGCATGGAGGGACAGTTTGGTGCTATCTCATGCTCCTTTATAAACAGAATACAGGAGCCCTTAGGACTTCCCTCTTCAGCTGTACATTTAAGTTACAGGCTCTGGTCCAGTGCCCATTGAAGTCAGTAGGACTCTTCCCATTGATTTCAGTGGGTGTTGGATCAGGCCCGTGTTCTATTATTTTAGGCTCAGCATAATTGTACTCTTGGTATGCTTCTTGGAGGAGGAGAGGAGATGATCTGCCTCTGGAAGCTTAAATTTCACATGCAAGTGAGTAATGGAGTGGAGAGTAGTGGATTATCTATATTTGCTGTGAAAGCCCTCTAGATTTTGCTGGCCTGAGAACCATTGACAATTTCAGGAATTCACAACTGGGTGTCTGAATAATGTAGTGTCCTCTAAATCTGATTAAAATAGGGTGCCTCTAGCCCATGGGCCTACTATGCCTGCTGTATTTGGGGTAGGAGGCAGCTCCAGCCAGGCCAATAGGGGTGTGTGGGAGGCGGGCGGAGACATGTTCTCTCTCTCTCTCTCGCTCCCCACTTTCGCTGGCTCTCTTCCCCCTCCTGGAGTGGTGGGCACTGTGGCGGGTTGTGCACTACCTGGGTTGCCGGTGCTGGGGGGGCAGCTTAACGGGGGAGCCCTGGAGGCTGATGCTGTCTGCTGTGCTGACCTGAGTGCGGGAGCTGTGACCACTCTGGCACCAGCTGTTGCAGCTAGACTGGATGCTGCCATTTTCTGGTGCCTCCCGGTGCTGCTGTGGCCACCTTCCTGCCGGGGCGGCTGCTGCTGCTGCTGAGGGGACACCTCATGCCGGGCTCCCGCTTCCCCACTGCACCGCACAGAGACATGCGGCAGCGTGGGGCCCACCAGGACCACCAAACAACCAGCACCCTGGGCTGCTGGTGGACAAGGAGGAGAAAGTTGGAGGTCAGGGAGCTGCTAGCAGGGGCCCAGCTAGGTGCATTAAGTTATATGCACTGATCCTTGCCCCCTGACCATGGCGCCTCCCTATAAGGCTAGCAACGCTCCCCCCCCCCCCCCCCCACACCCATGCTCTAGACAGTCTGAGGCCTTGTACTCATTACGGTGTTGGCTAAGTTCTCAGTGTTAAGAATTTGTATTTCTGGGAGCCTATGGCCAAGGCACTCACTCAGCCATGCAGCGTTTTTCTAATGCTGATGCGTGCTGTACTAAATTGTGCCCTCCCTGTGAATTGTGCTTTGTTCTTTCTGCATCATACATGCTTCAGCTTTTAGACTTCCACATTTTCACAATGTTTGCAAGTGCAAAATCTAAAATAAATGTTCAGCTGTGCTCATACTGTTCAGTTTAACTTTTGGTTAGGGTTTTAACATTACTGGACTTCCTGCAATAATGTACAACGCTCATGGAGTTCCAAAAGATATTCAAAGCTACAGCTGAAAAGCTTGACCCCTCAGTCTTCAGGAACACTTGGATCCTGGTCTGTATTTCGTGGGTGGCTCCTAACTCTACAATGGACCAAACTAAGGGCTTGATATAAAGCCCATGATGTGAATGAGGCTTTCCGTAGACTACACTGAGTCCTAAATCCCCAGATCAGAACACCACCCAACTTTTGGAGGAAGTTAGCTCTAGACCCATTTTTCTAGGAGGAACTGATCCAAAGGAAGTACATCAGCTCTGCCTACTCACTCTTAAGCAAGTTACAAGGCTGACTGACGCTGCAAAACACACAGGCAAAACTCCACTCGATTTCAGTGGGAGTTACTTATGTGTATTCACACACATTCATCCCTCACCAGGCCCTAAAACTATGATACCCTGGTTTGTGTACTGTAAATCCACCTATCCTTGCCTCATAACTAGTAGTATGAAAACAGAATAAAGAGAGGCTGGTTTGGGTTCCATGGATTCCCCCTCCATAGATTCAGAAATATGAACCCTGGTGGTATAATAATGGGTACACTCTGTGACGCTTCCCAGGAGTACTCGGGGTGGGGAGTCACCTCGCTACCACCTGCCCTGAGCATGAGGAAGCCTTGTCTGTGCCTTCCCGGGGTCTACGCCCAGACCCACCAGCCACAGGCAGCATGAGCACTCTCAGCCTAACCAGGCTCTGTCGTCCCTTTGCAGGTTAGTGATAGATACACGCCAGTCCCTGAGCTCTCTGAGCATCCGCTGGAGTATCCAGCCCCGGATCCAGTGCACGCTCACGGAATTCGCAGATCCAGTGCTCCCAAGGGAACAGCATGCACCGGACTATCAGTGTTACCTCAGGATCACCACTCCACTTAACACACGGCATTTAGATTTGTTTATTTGACAAGGAACAGTGATTGGAGAAGAAGCAAGTAGGATTAATAGAAAGAAATGATTAGATATAAAATAAAATCGTAACACACATTCTGGAGCCTAATCTCATAACTAGCAAGTTGTCCTCCTGTTAAATAACGTGTTGTTCACCCAAAGTTCTTCTCACAGTGTTTTTCAACTGGATGGCTGAACACCTCCCTTTTGTAAGACCAAGCCCGCCGCTGGCTTATCTCCCCAGATGGAGGATGCCAGGGTGTCTCTCAGCACCCCTCCATGTAAGAGACAAGTCCTTTGCTCTTCATCTGTAAACTGGTTTCTCCCCCTGCTGTTCACTTCTTCCAATTAATTTCTTCTGAAGTCCCCACAATCTTCTCATTAGCATTTGACTCAGTATGCAAACAGACTCCTGTTGTAAAACACATAATACACAAAGGTCAGCCAAGCATTTAAGAACATAATTTGCAGTATATATACACGTCTCCTTACATATTATCCACTCATACATTTTGCAAAGATTAGGATGACCAGTGTGACACAGGCTTTCAGTAGAGACCTGAAGTGATACTTTTTGGTGGAGTGGTATGTAAATACCACACCCAGGGTATACCTCTAACCCTTATGCATCCCTCTGCCAGTTGGCATCAAGAGGTTCTAGGGTCACACACTCCTATGTTAACAATAGCCAAAGTCTTTGTACAACCGTCATCTCTCTATTTGAATAGCCCATCTGTGATCCTTTCTTAGGGGTTTCCACATCCACATCAGTGCATTTATTTGATCTGTGGACAAACAGAAGCAGCCAGAATATCCAGCTATCTACAAAAAAATGTTATATGAGTATCCTGTTAGATGAGTTTCTTGACAGATTTTCCGCTGAGTTTTGCTTCCCTGCCAGGTTGAGGTAGCATTCCTAACTGGTTTTCTTCCTCTCCAAGGGAGCACTGCAACATTGTGGCTTGCGGAGTTTGTCTTGCATGTTCTCATTTTCCCTCAAATGGAGCCTCCCTCTGTCTGTCTGTGCAGTGCAGTGACTGGCCAGATGGAAGTTAAAGACACCGTAGGATTTCTATTGCAAGTTGAGGGATAGTCTGTTTCTTGACCAGCATTCCCCACTCCCCACAATTTCTCACCCCAAATGTAACAGGTTTCTTATATTTAAAGTGGCATGAATGCTTCAGTTAAATGCATAATAGATACTACTGTTTACCTACACCTCCACTGTACGCTGCCCTCCGACTTACGCAATCGTTCCATTCTGGAAAGCCTTGCATAACTCGAATTTGGCGTAAGTCGGAAATGTATACCTGTATGTTACGCAAAAATTTCTGCAACTCGAAAATCCTATTTCTGGCATATGGAAATTTTTCCGTAAGTGCAAATTTGCGTAAGTAGGGTCTTGCATAACCCGGGGAGTGTCTGTACTGCGAAGAGGCGGATGGTCTGAGCACAAGCACAGGGCTGAGAGTAAGGAGGTCTCAGATCTGCATTTGGCTCTGCCACAGATACTTCGGTATGACCACGGGCAAGTCACTTTATCTCTCTGTGTTTCAGTTTCCAGTTAGTGATATCGGAATGATGCTGCTTCAATCACAGGAGGACTGAAGCTAAACTCATTAGGGTACTTTTGGAGATCTTCAAAAAGGAAATACAAAGTTGTTTTTTTCACAAGTATCCAAGTCATTGCTTTATTAAGCACACTGATTTTATACAACTGCCATTCAGGCTAGAGATACCCCAAACTCTCTTCATTTCACAAAGTCAGTAGCTCCCTGGCTTCTGCAATGTGTTTGCATACTCCCCAAGAGCCTCTGAATGATCTCTTTCTAATTTCTGTCCCTGCTTTTGTATGATTCTCAATTTAAAATTCAGTACTTGTAAGGGCAACGTCATGTTCCCAGTGTTATCAACTTTTTATTATTGTTCTGTTATGTATTGACGCCTGCACCTAAAGGCCTCTGGGCACCTTGACAATATAAAATGAGAACATGCACCCTTTACAATGTGAGGGCAACAAAGGCTCATTTCTAACCACCTCCTCTTATTTGGGTTGGCACTGCACAATACATTGTGTGACTTTTGTGTAAGTGCTTTGGAATGTGCTCTGTAAGAAGACTTTAGAGTACAACAGTATTTGCATTGTGTTATGGCGCTTGCTATATGTTCTCTTGGGCTTATGCTCAACCTTTTAAAAATAAACTGTGACAGCAATTTCCTTGACAAATCTGATATCTGAAAATGTGGCTTCCTATTTCTGCACAGCTCAGACACTTCTCAGGCTTTTCATTTCAAACCCAAGTCATTGCCTGGAACCATTGCTGGTCCTGCTCCTAATTTTCCTGGAAGAGCATATTTTTAATTCCTTTGTTTTATCCTTGAAATTTTACTAAAATCTGCAGATGGCTGCGTACATGTTCCTTGACTGTGCAGGTTGAAGAATAAAGGTCTTGCTTATTTGTCCGTCTATACTATACATCAGTTCAATAATGCCACGATGTCACAACATACACTTCTGTGAAGGAACTTTCTGTTGTATGCCCACCTAATATTCTTCCAGCGTTGTAAGCATACAAGGGGTGAGCTGTAACCAGAGGAATAACCATCCCCTGTCCTCAAGAGAACTATTTTAGGCTTGTTACATATGGTTGTCAGGCTCACTATGGTTAGGCATTTATAGTTGTATTTTAAAAATGTGAAGAAATAACTAACTGCGTGGGCAGGTTGCTGAGCTCCCCAGTGGTCGCATCCCATGCCTTTGGCACATCGATGTTGTAGCCGCTTTTCTCTGGACTGTGTTTTCTCCTTTGGTTTTGACCCAGGGAATCCAAACATTCCGAAACCTCGCCGCATCCTGCGGTCTTCATGGGGCAGCAATCCCAACTTCCGAGGATCCTATTCTTACACCCAGGTTGGGTCTAGCGGGGCTGATGTGGAGAAACTTGCTAAGCCACTGCCTTATACGGAAAGCTCCAAGACGGTTGTAAGTATTGAACACTAGGATGGAGAGAGAGATAGGTTGGCTATGACTTTATTAAGGGGAGTTGCTATTTTCCAGCTCGCTAGATTCCATGGTTTGTAGCCTACTTTTGGTACAATATTTATACTGATCTGTGCGTGCCTCCACTCTCCTCTCCTTGCAGTTCTTTGTTTCTTTTACCTACTGGAAATCTGCCCTCAAATATTTTAAACCTGTTCTTGGGATGATTTTATTCAGAGAGGTTTTGCCTCCCTGCTTCACCTGCCTGTTCTTTTTACTACTGCTTTTGGGGGTGGCTTGGGGAAATTGAAGACAGAGAAGCACCTTCGGACGTTTGCTCCCCATCAGCCAGGGCAGGCACCTGTAAAAGAGAATCTCAGGTTGGTCATGATTGGCTGATGTGTTTTTAAACACTACTGTCTCTGTCTATGCTAGATGCAAAGTCCTGTTTGAAATTGTGGGTGTTACAATAGATAGTTTATTCATTTTAAAACACAACCTTTTTTTCATAGGTTTCAGAGCAGCAGCCGTGTTAGTCTGTATTCGCAAAAAGAACAGGAGGACTTGTGGCACCTTAGAGACTAACAAATTTATTTGAGCATAGGCTTTCGTGAGCTATAGCTCACTTCATCGGATGCATTCAGTGGAAAGCTTATGCTCAAATAAATTGGTTAGTCTCTAAGGTGCCACAAGTCCTCCTTTTTCTTTTTTTCATTGTGTTCCTGGGAAGCAGTGACTCTGAAAAACATTTGGGGGTCATGCTGGCTGTGCTCCCCAGTGTGGTGCTGTGACCAAAAGAGCTAAAGTGATCCTGGAGGCATAAACAGGGGAATCTTGAGGAGGAGCAGAGAGGTTATTTTACCTCTGGATTTGGTTCAGTGCGAACGCTGCTAGAATCCTGTGTCCAGTTCTGGTGCCCACAATTCAAGAAGGATGTTGATACATTGGAGAGGGTTCAAGAAAAGCCACAAGAATGATTAAAGGATTAGAAAAAAAAAAACTATGCCTTATAGTGATAGGCTCAAAGAACTCAATCTATTTAGGTTAACAAAGAGAAGGTTAAGGGGTGACTTGATTACAGTATCTACATGGAGAACAAATAATAATAATAAAGGGCACTTCAGTCTAATAGAGAAAGATGTAACATGATCCTAAGGCTGGAAATTGGAGCTAGACAAATTCAGACTGGAAGTAAGGTGTAAATTTTTAACAGTTAGGTTAATGAACCATTGGAGACCGGTTATTTTTGAATGAGGAGAGGATGTCTGTCTGAAAGCTCTGCTCTTGGAATTATGTTAGGGAAGTTCCATGGCCTGTGTATACAGGAGGTCAGATCTAGATGATTACAGTGGTCCCGTCTGGCCTTAGAATCTGTACATCTATGAATGAGTGTTAAACATGGCCTCAGTTGTGACTTATCCTGAGGGCTAATTCAGAATATGCCAGAGCAGTGTATGGAGAACTTCTGTGGCTGGGCTAGTACACTAAAGAGATCCTGCCCCTTGTTGTGAAGCTCATGCATTGGGAGTTCAAGTCTGTGTGATAAAATGGTCTTCTCAGGCAGTCCTAGTTGTTTGACTGTAGCGATAAGAAGACATGTGAGGTGTCAGCTATGTCTGTGCAATTTCCCAGGCTACTTGCTTTGTCTCAGGGTCTAGGCCCCCTTCCTAGAGAGATGATGACTTGTCAGACAACAAGGATGCAGAAGAATTGGAAAGAGTCCAGCGGAGAGCAACAAAAATGATTAGGGGACTGGAACACATGACTTATGAGGAGAGGCTGAGGGAACTGAGATTATTCAGTCTGCAGAAGAGAAGAATGAGGGAGATTTGATAGCTGCTTTCAACTACCTGAAAGGGGGTTCCAAAGAGGATGGATCTAGACTGTTCTCAGTGGTAGCAGATGACACAACAAGGAATAATGGTCTCAAGTTGCAGTGGGGGAGGTTTAGGTTGGATATTAGGAAAAACTTTTTCACTAGGAGGGTGGTGAAGCACTGGAATGGGTTACCTAGGGAAGTGGTGGAATCTCCTTCCTTAGAAGTTTTTAAGGCCAGGCTTGACAAAGCCCTGGCTGGGATGATTTAGTTGGGGATTGGTCCTGCTTTGAGCAGGAGGTTGGACTAGATGACCTCCTGAAGTCCCTTCCAACCCTGATATTCTATGATTCTATGAATCTGACTTCTGTGATCTTGTCTCTTCTTTTGGCTATACATTTTTGTATGATTGTGAGGGGCAGAGGTGCCTGTTAAAAGGGGTAGTTGAGATTTTGAATAATTTAAATTCTGTGAACATCTCTACTTCCTGTGGAATTCACCACTTCGAAGCCCATGAAGCCTTTTCCTCTTTCATATCTCTCATGTGTGGGGGAATTTAATTAATAAAATCTCTGGATGAACCAGAGCTTTTTCATATGTGGTCCCCTTAACAAGCACATAGATACTGTGGTGAGAGATGCTATAAAATCGAGAGAGATGCCACTATTCTCTAAGTCCGGGAATCTGGTGGCTTTGGGATGTATCTTGTCAAACTGGGAAAAATTAAACGTAACCCTCAAAAAGAATACAGTGAACATGGCATCGTGTGAGATGAAAGAAGCAGAAATTGAATCCGTGGAGAAGGTAAAACTTTCAAACCTCCTCTTGTGTAGATGTGCTGCAGTGGGATAAAAAATGATTTGCACCAGTACAGCTGCACTGGTGTATCCGTGCCCTCAGAGGATGGTACTAGACAGTCCCTCTAGCCAGTACATATTTGGCACTCACAACTGCATCTAGCTGTGACACATCTCTTTGGGGTGTAGAAGGGCAAGAGACTGTTTGACTCTTTCCCGGAGCTGTGATGGATGGAACTCTGCAACTTCCACTGACTTTCTTGTCTCATCTCCAGCCTATGCAGGTGATGTTTTCGGGGGAGGCCACTCATAGGAAGTATTATTCCACTACCCATGGTGCTTTGCTTTCTGGCCAGAGAGAGGCTGCTCACCTCATTGAAATGTACCAAGACCTCTTACAGTGCAGGAACTGAAAGGCTTAATGTTTGAGAAGGAACCACTAACTCGTGATACCTTTTACAGTTGTGTGTAGGTTTTTTAAATTAATAGTAGAACGATTTTTATCTTTTTATATAAAAAAGCCCTAACTGTTTAAAAACATAGTCACCTGTAGCTTATTTCCATTACTGGATTGTTAACAGAGGAGGGTGCTCTTTCTGTATGGTAAACTTTTTGTGTATGTATGTGTGTCATTTTAATTTCAATTGCACTCTCAGTGCCTCTTCAATTTTTTTCTGTATTGTAAGTGCCTTCTCTTCTAAAATAAATGTTGTAATAAAATATCTGAGTGGTCTGGTACATCCTGTGCACTTGTTTGGGAGCTTCTGCTCAATACCTTATTTTTCTCTTTCCAAAAAGCTATAACAAGGTATGGATTTCTGTTCCTTGCCATGAGATTTTGAATAGCAGGGGTCTTTTCTCTTAAGGTGTGTCTTCACTGCAGAGTTAACTTGGGTGATTGGCACAGCTTAGCCTAGGCCAGGTGTGAGCAGTCACACTGCAAAGCCCTGCCCAAGTTATTGTGTCTTCACTGGTGTAGCACTTCCATTGGACTTCTGGGGGCATATCCCATGGGTTTTTGTGCTACAGTAAGTTGAGCTGCTCTATGATTTTTCCAGTGAATTGTGGGAGAACTTGTCTGTCCTTCTGGGCACACGGGGAATTGTGGGAAGGTCCTGGAGAACTCTTGAGTACTTGAGTGGTTTAGCCTGTATCCTCAGGGCAAAGTGGGCGGGTTATCAGCCTGAGTGAAAGCAGCATTAACCTATATCTCCAGTTAGCCTGGGTTTAAAGGGCCACCAAATTCAGGTGAGAGCGTGTTGCATGTGGATGGGAGCAGGGTCAGGGGTAACACCCGGGTAAGTACCCAAGCTAACTCTGCAGTGAAGACAGATACTTAGTTCTGTTTGTTTGGTGGCAGTGCCCCAGATACGCTTTCCAAACAGAAGAAGACAAGGGGCCAAAGTCATTTGAAGTCTGAGACTACTCACAATAGTAAAGGCCATGCCCAGTAGCAGTTGTTTGCAGAATTGTGGATGGCTGGGTCCAACCATGTTATAACAAAACCAGGTGTTTTAAAAAGTATTCTGAATGCTCTAAATACACTTGTAGACATGGACCTGAGCTAGATCCCCAGCATCTAACCATCTGGAGGCTGGATCCAAGCTTTGCAGCCCAGGCCTACCTGTGTACATTTGAGACAGCATATCCTCAGAGGGGAGGGACCAGCTTCCCTCCTCGGCCTGTGCCATCTCTAATTCCCTTGGTCTTGTGAGAAGGAATATTCTGTTCACACACACTAGGCGGTACCCAAATGAGAATACAGAGCGTGGGCTCTGTTGTTTGAGGCGGTGCATACTGTACACTCAGGTTGGGGCTAACTGTTTTAAACATCTTTGGGTTGCCACCTAGCTTAATCTTGTAATATATGTGGGGGTAGGAGGATTTTAGTTTTTGCGTGTCTCAGTGATCCCTTTGTGAGGCCAGCTTTCTGTAAGAGGCCTAGGTTCTGGGGAAATCGGATAAAATAATGGCATGACACCTTCCCCCCACCTATGCTTTATTGAAAGCTCATATTCCATTATGTCTCGGACCGAGAGCCTGGCACTGATTTAACAATCCAACTCCACGTTCCACGAGGAGCCTAAACATCGGGCGAAAGATTAGGGAATCTCTCTGCCAAGGTTTGTTTATGGTGTACTGCGTCTCTTTCTCTTTGCTTGTCTGACCCTGGTGTCAGCACCGACTGGGATGGCACAGGTTTATCAGGGGAGCATCCCAAGGTGATGATATCAGCAGTCGTAATCCAGCAAGCTCAGCCCTAGCCACATTTGGCTTATTTGAAAAATGGTTAAAACTGAAGTTAGATTAAATTTCTAGCCCACAGGACAAAGCCTTGAAAATGTAATCAGAGCGGGAGAGAGCTTGAAAAATGATACAGCCAACTCTGGCACCACGGGCCTCTCAAAATGTCAAGGACAGCTGAGCTATAACTTACATTTTCCAGCACCAAAAGGACAGACCCTTCCCACTTGAGCTAAAGGAGAAGCTCGTAAGAACCTAAAAAAGACCACTCTGGATCAGACCAACGGTCCATCTAGCCCAGTATCCTGTCTTCCAACAGAGGCCAGTGCCAGATGCTTCAGTGGGAATGAACAGAACAGGGTAATCTGAGTGATCCATCCCCTGTCCTCCAGTCCCAGCATCTGGCAGTCAGAGGTTCAGGGACACCTGGAGCATGGAATTGTGTCCCTGACCATCTCGGCTACTAGCCATTGATGGACCTAGCCTCTATGAGCTTATCTAATTCTTTTTTGAACACAGTTATGCTTTTGTCCTTCACAACATCCCCTGGAAATGAGTTCCACAGGCTGACTGTGTGTGGTATGAAGAAGTACTTCCTTCTGTTTGTTTGAAACCTGCTCCTTATCAATTTCATTGGATGACCCCCTGGTTCTTGTGTTACCTCCATTAGCAACTAGCCATATAAACCGTATGGCATACAGTTGAACAGTTCTGTTTGCAGCCAGGAGAGGACAGTGTAACACATAGAGCTCTGCGCAGATACAAAATTTATATCCACATCTGATCTGTGACCCACAACAATGGTACACGGATATCTGCAGATTTGTAGGTCTCTACACATAGTCATCCCTCAGTGTACCAAATTGTTTCTGAAGGGGCACCTCAGTGATCAGGTTTTCCAGCTGTAGTTTGTATTCCAGCAATGCAGTCTGGACATGAAAATGCTTCACTGTGAAATGAGGAGGAGGGCACAAAATGCATAATTAGTAGAAACCATCTGTGCCAAATCTCCAGACCTACTTAACAGTTTAACAGAGAATTCTCCTAAGGTCTAATTAGGCTTCTCAAAAAGAAACTCACTGTTTATTTTAAAAATGTGCTTAATTGGGTATTCGCATTAGCAACAGGCTGAAGCATATGTGTGCCTGTGTGTGTCATTTACTTCTCTTGAAATTTTTTCCTTATTTGTGTAAAGCAAATATTTGCCAGAGCATATGTTCCTGTTTTACTGTAAACACAAATGGGCCATAAAACAAAACCCAACTTTTCAGCAAACACTGAACAGGGACCTGGGTGCAAATGCAGAGGTAGTTTTGGTTTATGCAGATTGTTGTTCAGGGTTTTTCGGCTCCCCTGAATTCTGTGGGCAGATGAGAAGCTTGACTAGATGGGTCTGGTTTAGACCCTTTATTGCAAAACCAAAAATCTATAGCTGAAGCCTATAATGTCACTCTGGTAATCACACACTCACATCCACCCCTGTCTCCTCTGCCGTCGGATTAGAACACCAGGAATTAACATATTGGGTCAGACCTAGGAACCATCTAGTCCAGTATCTTGTGTCTCGGACAGTGACCAGTATCAGATACTTTAGAAGAAGGTGCAAGAAACCCTGTGGTAATGAATCTTGAAATAACGTAATTTTGGAGTACAAATAATTTTGTTTTTCTGAGAATTATAAATCTTTTTAAAGATGAATGAACAAAAATAGACACGAGATTATCTTTAAAATTAACAAAAATGCTGTTCTAAACAAAACTTGTGGATCTCAGACGACACATGCCATGTGCCCCTGCTTAATCTCTTAGCTTGTTGTTGCATTCTGTCCACTGTCTGTCTACCTGGACAAGGGGATTATGCTTTGGCGCTAAAGTGAAGCATGTGTGCACATACTTGCAGGATTAGGAGCTTCAAACTATTAACTCTGTTAGATGGGGATCTTCTTTTCATGCATTTTTGCAAAGCACCTAACTTCCTGTGACTAGTGGGTAAATCATGCCTCTGCTGTGAACGTTCTGAGTGGCAGCAGAGTATAACGGAGCGTGGCCTTCCGATTCTTCCTGGGTATGTGTATAGTGAAAAATACCCCTTGCAAAATGAAGTTGGAAAATGTCGCCATTTCGTAAGGTGGCTCCAGTTTTGCAGGCGTTTGGCACCGAGCAAAACAAGCTACAGTAATTCTGCTGAGCGCCACAAACAAGACACGTTTGTGATGAATATTTCATCCAGTTCTAATATGGATGCCAGCAGAAAAGCCAGAGCAAGCCACACCTGGAGAGTTTATTGTCCCTGCACATGACACGCTCTGTATGTCACAATGACTCATTAGGATTATTTCCTAGCAGTCAGATCTATTAGAGGGGAATAATCTCCCAAATGAAGTAGTGGAAGCCCCATCACTTGAGCACACAATGTGGAGAGACATCCTATCTCTGGTGATTAGCTAGCGTCCCACACTGCATTTTTCAGGGGGCACACTCAGGGCTTGTCTACACTACCGCGCAGGGTCGATCTAAGATATGCAACTTCAGCTATGTGAATAGCGTAGCTGAAGTGGACGTACTTAGATCTACTTACCGCGGTGTCTTTATTGCGGTAAGTCAACAGCTGATGCTCTCCCGTCGACTCCGCTTGCACTTCTCGTTCTGGTGGAGTACCAGAGTCGATGGGAGAGCGCTCCGCAGTCGATTTATTGCGTCTATACTAGACATGGTAAATCTACCCCCATTGGATCAATCGCTGCCCGATCTGGCGTGTAGCGTAGACAAGCCCTCAGTTGCTACAGCATAGACCAGACATGGGCAAACTATGGCCCGCAGGCCACATCCGGCCTGCGGGACCGTCCTGCCCGGCCCTTGAGCTCCCAGCCGGGGAGGCTCGCCCCCAGCCCCTCCCCTGCAGTCACGCCGCTGCGCGGGCAGTGCTTTGGGCGGCGGGGCTGCAAGCTCCTGCCAAGCAGAGCGGCAGCGTGGTCTGTCTCCGGCCGGGCAGTGTGGCTGCCAGACATGCTGCTCTGAGCGGCATGGTAAGGGGGCCGGGGCTGGGGGGTTGGATAAGGGGCAAGGGATCCTGAGGGGGCAGTCGGGACAGGGAGCAGGGGGCAGTTGGATAGGTGTAGGGTCCTGGGGCCTGTCAGGGGGTGGGGGTGTGGATAGGGATCGGGGGACTGGGAGCAGGGGGGTTGGATAGGGGGTGGGATCTTGGGGAGTGGTTGGGGCAGGGGATCCTGGGAGGGGGTGGTTAGGGGACAAGGAGCAGGGGGGGTTGGATGGGTCAGGGGTTCTGAGGGGGCAGGAAGTGGGAGGGGGACGGGGGCCAGGGTGTTTGGGGAGGCACAGCCTTCCCTACCCGGCCCTCCATACAGTTTTGCAACCCCAATGTGGCCCTCGGGCCAAAAAGTTTGCCCACCCCTGGCATAGAACATATTGCCTCCATTCAAAGACTGCACCTGCTCCCTCTGTGCTTCTGGAGGCAATTTATGGTGCTGTCTCTCACCTGTAAAGCCATTTGTGGGTTGGGCCTTAGTTACCTGGCTTTTTCCCCGCGTGCCAACGTGGCAGCTGAGGTCATCCGGAATGTGTTCGCGGACCATCCCAGATGGAATGTCTGGGGCTGGAGACACTTTGTTTAATGGAGGGCCATTGCTCTGGAACTTGCTTCCCCAACTAATCCACCAGCGGCTCTGTCAATTAGCCTACAGCTCTGAGGCATTTAGTGGGTAGGTGGAGCCTGCAATAGTTTATTAGAAAGTGTCTTCCAGTGTAGACATTAGGACAGCCAGGTCTGTCTGTCTGTTTTGACGGCTTTTAGCTCTGCGCCTATGTGACGAACACACTTATAAATGAAATAAAAACAACTCTGTCTGCAGTGCAATACTCCATAGCGTCTTCATCTGCAGCGTAACCCAATCTGGTTGGCAGAGTCAGATGGTTACCAAACCAAAGCAGAGGCCCTGGAAAGGAAGAGAGCCTGGCAAAGAAGGGAAGACGGTGGTGGTTTGTGAGATGTGAAGGAAGCTGGGCTTGATGATGGTACAGGAAGGCAGTGCTAGATGGCAGAAGCTGCAAAGAAAGAAGGCACTTTCCCAACCAGTAGAGAGAAAGAGGGAGTAATACCCAAGGAGGTAGCTATGATCTGATCAGCACCCCTCTAGTAGATGTAGCTATGGGAGGAAAACCCCAAACGCAGATGCAGTTATGCTGACAGAAGAGTGCTTCTGTGGGCTTGGCTATTGTTTGGGGAGGTGGTGTAGCTATGACAGCAGAATTCCTTCTGTCGACTTATGTTGCATATCCACTAGAGGTCTCTGTTGACATATCCATATTGGCCAGGGCTCTGTAGTGTAGACAAGTGCTAAGATACAGCTAAGTAGCCTCCCACCTCAGAGTACAGTGCCTGCTGAAGGTAGTTCCCTACAGGAACACTGCCCTCTTTGGAAAGTCACAGCTAACCCCCTGGTCTGTTCAGCTTTGAGTCCATGCCCACTACTCTGAAATCTGAGCTCTGGGGGTGTAAATTGAGGAGGAACCTGATGGGCAGTTACACCTCACCACATTAGGTATGTGGCAGGCCTGGGAAGAGCGCCCCGGTCTCCTGGATGCCAGTCCTGTGTTCAATCCGTTGTCCCATGCTGCCTCCTGTTGAATGGAATTTCTTGTTCGCAATTAGTTGCTTCCCCCAAACAGCCTTAGTAATCACACATTTTTTCACCCCATCCTGACGCCCTAAATTTAGCAGTTGTTCCCAGACAGGCCCTGGGGAGCATTTGCAGTGGTCAGAGGGCATGAAATACCTAATAAAAGGTATTACAACTCCCCCTCCCCCTTCCCTACAACCTATTGCATGATCCAAGATACACACAGCAGACAGACAAACCTACAGATTCACCCAGATGGGCACTCATTATTGACCTGAACAGTGGAGGAAAAGGAGGGATGATGGCTCTGATCACAGGCAATCTCCCAGCAGCCCCCACTTACAGAGAAATGATTAGGGAAAGTTCTCCCTTAGTAGCTAACTCAGAAGAGCAACACAGAGTCAGAGCTGGGCCTCCAATGGCTGTTCGCTGTCAGCCTCCTAGCTGGTATAACGTTGTGATTGAAGCTGACCTAAAAAATGACAGCAACTGATCCAGGCAGCTGTAATGCTGCTTGATGTGTCACTTGTCAATGGAATCATCCAACCCCTACATGTCACTCGCTATCACAGAATTGATAGGTTTAAGCATCACCTGGTGATGAATGATTTATGTGTCTGGCCTGTGCTGGGTGGAATATGAAGTGCACCTGATTGTTGGCTCATTCTACAGGCTGGAAGAGGAGACTTTCTGTTTGAGCTCAAAAATGGCCAAACTGAGGGCTGCCTTGAAGCTCCAAGATGAGCAAATCTGCCAATAAGCGCAAGACCCACCAAGGTAGAGGAGGAACTTTGTCACACTGCCTATCCACTGGAGAGGCTGGAGCCAGATCCTGGAGCCAGCCAGCCAGTTCTCTCCGTAAGGAGTCAGCAGCAGAGCAGAGAGCAGCTCCTTGAGGCTCCAGCAGCTGCTCATCCGATGGCAGATGTGACACTGCCAGGTTTCCTTTTCAACCAGACTTTCTGGTTGAAAACCTGGCAACCCTACCTACCACTCATACCTGGGGCGTAGGAGGAGTTCATACACGAGGTTATTTCTGGCTCCAAAATCATGAGGTTTTTTTTTTTTTTTTTCAAAAAATACCTCATGGTTGTTTGGGGTCTGACTCATGACTTTTGAGTTTGGCCAGACAGAGTTTGCAAATAATCCCCCTGTGACATTCTGCACCCCAAAGCAATGCCCTGGTACCCCCATATTTATCATGGTGATATAATTATGATATGTTTTGTACAAAGTCTGGTTTGTGAGTTATTTTAAAAGTCTTGAACATTAATATTCTGTTGGATTGTATGTGCTGTCATTATATGGGAAGTTATGAACTTTTGATATGTGTGTGTGACTGAAATATGTGGTGAGGCTGGGAACACCCACAACCAGCCTGTCAGGTACAGCCAAGGAGAAGCCAGACAGCATGGATGGCCCATTAAGGGGAATCCGCACTGCAAAGGAGTAACCAAGGAACTGTACACAAGGAAAACCTCTCAGAGAGCGCACGTAAACAATGGACAGGGCTTGACTCATGTAATAGCAAAAGATCTCTCCAGCAAGTTGGAAGAGCCTATAAAGAGGGGAAGTGACATCATCATTTGGCCTCACATCATTTGACGTCATGTAGCCTTGCCCACAACCCAAAACCTGGAAACGCCTGGAGACCAAAGACTGAACTGGGGAGGTGGTCACAGGCTGGAGGGGATTTCCAGCTTGTGTATGGAAGATCTGTGACCTGCTTGTATTGTCTATCAGGGTGAGACACAGCTTGATTCAAATCCTGTCTAGTCTATAGAACTCAGATCGCGATTTTACTTTTTACTTCTTAGGTAACCAACTTTGATCTGTACGCTTACTACTTATAATCACTTAAAATCTGTCTTTTTGTAGTTTACCTAAACCAGTGTTTTTTGCTTGAAGTGCCTGGGGAATCTGCTCACGGTACAAAAGCTGGTGTACATTCTCTCCACACTGAAGGAGGGGCAGACTGGGTAATAAACATACACTGGTCAGGCTTCTGACCAGGGCAGGACAGTACAGCTCTGGGGTTCTAGGCTGGGCAGCTGGAGGAATTGGCTGGAGTCTTCTCTATTGTTGGTGATTAGGAGAAGCATTCACGCAACTCAGTTGAGTGTGTTCTTGCCTGTGGATGTCTGTGTACATGCAGGACCTGGAGAGGTTTGCAGCTTGTCACAGCATCACAGGGTGAGAGGGAGCCCAAGTTGGTGAGACAGAGGGCTCAGAGCTACCCCAGTTCTAGCTTGCAGCCCGGGGAACCTGTAACCTCCTGTTGGTTTTGATCCCATGGCCTTCCCCATCGTTCTAGCCACTGTTACTGCTGATGCCACTTCGCCTCCCCCAGCCAGGGGTTCCACGCTGGCCAGGTTCCCTAAGGGAGCATAGAGGTTGCCCAGCTATCTGCACCAGCTGCCTCAGTGATCCCTGGTGGCCAAACGGCAGCTCCCACAGGAGGATCCAGCTGGGCTGCTGGAACGCAGACAGGGCTCCAGGTGCATGAGCATCACATGAGATGCCTGACACTCAGCAGCTCCACCCTGTGCCAGCTAACACGACTGCAGCATTCCCCTGCAGGCACCCCAGGCTGCTGCTGTTCCAGCTGGTCTTGTTTGCAGGGACGCCGTACTGCGGTCTTTGCTGTTTGGAAGGGTTTGTGGTAGGGATGGGCCCAAGCTGCACAAGGCCCCAGACTTCAGGGGTGCTGGGATCTGAGTGTTGGGTTTTCCCTAATGTGGCCTCAATTACATCCCCCCTCAGGGTGGGGGAGGGGGTTCATGTCTGCTGTCCCCTTCCCTCCCCCCAACTCCCCTCTGGCCTCCTCATGCTCCATAGCCCACGGTTCATGCCCTCACCTTCCCCGGCTGTGCACTGGTATGGCTGACACACTGCTCTCCCCAGGGTGTGCCATCCCCTCAGAGATGTGGGGTCCCTAGGGCGGGCCGTGTGGCTGGAGGTGCGCTCCCAGTGTTGGCAAGGTGTTCTCCGCACAGAGGGGATGTGACGGTAGAAGTGGTTTGTACCTGCTGCCTGTCCCCCCGACACAGCCAGGCCCCAGAAGCCAGAGTTTCTCCTGGCTCATGCTGACTCTCCCTGTTCTTGTGGGGGCCAATCTCCTTGACTGGGTTGCAAGCCTCATTGATTGGCGACTCTAGGGGACCTCAGCAGCCGCCCAGGTCCCATGCCAGCACCTCCCTGGGGTTAGCTGTGGACTCTGTCCCCCACCGGTCTGTTCTTGGGGGCACTGCTAGCCCCACTGTATTACCCAGGTGAGGGCTTCTACCAGGCTGATTGGACTACTGGCAGATGCTTCTAATCTGTGGGTCAGTCTCTGTGCTCTTGTATCACACTGGGGGTGTCTCTTTCTCTGCAGAGAGACTCTGCCACCTACCCCTGTTCCTGGCCACCCTAATTAGGGGGCTTACAAAGCAAAGGTCACATCATGAGCTGTCTCTTATCCAGCTCCTCTCATTTCTTCTCACTCCTGGTTATCTCATCAGCTGGATCCCATATCAGCGCTGGGATTCCACTTTGTCGGACCCTTCGCTCAACAAAGCAGTCCCTGGGCACCATCTCCTGGAGAGCGTTAGGTAGTACAGCTGGGAGGATCTTAAACCGATATATTGAATTAGAGGCACTAATGCAGTTCTGCAGTTGATAAATGATATATTGGGGAAATACTTAAAACAGCACGTAGGTCACACTAACAAGCTGGGGCCTGAATTCCGGAAAGCAGTGACTCTGAAAAGGCTACGAAGTAGAGGCAACCCCCCCCCCCCCCCCAATTTCTGCAAACACTGAGCTGCCCTGGCAGGGCTTGCTCTGTTCTCATTGCTGCGGGGGTGAGGGGTGGGCTCAGTCCTTCTCCCATTGTGCCTCTTCCCTGCATGTTTCCAGCTCACTCGGCCCCTGTCCCCAGCATCTCAGCCTGGCTGGGGAGCGGAGGGGGTCGGCCACCGCCGCCTCCCCAGCCGGGCTCACTCACAGACAGCCATCATTAAGGTTAAGAGTTTGTCATGGATATTTTTAGTAAACGTCAGGGACAAGTCCTGGGCAATCACCAAAGATTCATGGAAGCCCGTGACCTGTCCCTGACGTTTACTAAAAATATCCCTGACAAAATGGGGACGGGGGAGGGTCCAGCACCTGCAGCGGCTGGGGGCTCTGGGGTACCCCTGCTGCCCAGCGGCTGGGAGCTGAGGGGGGGTGGGTGGCGGGGGGCGCTCCGTGATATAAGGCACACAGGCAGCAACACGGAGCGGCCACGCTCAACAGGTGTGAGAAGCGGCTCCTTCCTGCCTCCTCCGCTCCCTGCCCAGGCCAGGCTGCCGGGGTGAGGGGCCAAAGAAGCTGGAAACATATGGGAGGGTCAGCAGGACAAGGACAGAGCTTCCCCCCCACCCCCTGCCCACAGGTAACTTTGGCAGGGAGAGTGAGGCAGCTTCGGGCTGGGCGCAGGGCAAGGGGGTCACAGGGGAAGGCGCCGGGAGCAGGTTCCCTTTGGTCAGCTCTAGTTAGGAGCGTTGCCTATGCTCCCCCCTGCCCCCAATACACACACACTGAGGTGTCTGCGAGGGCCTGGGAGCTCTGGGGAGTAACTGCGTTATTGTGAGCCACCCCCACAACTGGGGCCAGCCCAGAGGCATGTGCTGCCTGCTCCTGTGGCCCCAGCCCCCCTGGAGCTGGTGGAATTGGCTGCCCTGGCCCAGGGAGATGGGGCTGGAACTCTCCTCCTAGAGTCGACATGTGGGGCGGTCATGTGCCCCCCCTTTACATTTAACCCCCTGCCCCCAGAATCAGCAGGTATGAGGTATCTCTGCCGTGGAGGCCAAGGTGGATGGACTGAATGTGACTCCCCGCCCCACACACACACACTGCACTGCTGTGGCGAAGAGCGCACACGTGAGTAATGGAGGTAGAACCAGAAGAACTTCGAGCAGGAGTAGGGAGGTGGGCTTAGCTCTGAACACAGCCCTGGAGGGACCATTGCTGGATGCTGAGTCCAGTTCTGGTGGCCCCACCTCAGAAAGGGTGTAAACCTGTGAAAAAGGGTTCAGAAAAGAGCCACCAGAATGATTCGTGGTCTGGAAAAACAATGTGCCCCGATGTGAGAGACTAGCTCAGTCTCACTAGTTTATCCCAGGGACGGATAAGAGGTGACTGGTTCCCGGTCTGTAAGGACCTATAGGGGGAAGAGACTTCTGATAGGAGAGGCTCTTGAGAGGGCAGGCAAAAGCAGAACCAGTTGTAACGGCTGGAAGCTGAAGCTAAGCAAATTAAGACTAGAAAGAAGGTGCAGTTGTTTTTGAACCATGAAGGTAATTAAACATTGGGAACATCTTCTCTAGGGCCAGGGTGGATTGTCCAGCACTTGAAGTTTTAAAATCAGAATGGTTGGTCATAAGAAATGCTCTGGCTCACCCACCAATCATGGACTTGATGCAGGAATCATGGGGGGAGAGTCTCTGGCTTGTGTTGTCCAGGAGGTCAGAGCAGATGATCACAATAGGCCCTTCTGGCCCGAGAACCTATGAATAAAAGCTAATGCAAACACAGCTGCACTCAGAGAAAAGCTTTCTGGAAAAATGTCACCACTTCCTCAACTGAACGACTCCCAGGATGAAATTCACCCGGTGCACAGAGCCAGCAGGTCCCTGCATGCCTTAGCTTCCACTTTGGTCCTCAAATTAGGACTTCAGTGGCACCCAGGCTACACGCTGGCTCTCAGCATGGGGTGAACTCCATCCCGTGTGTCTTTAGAGTCAGGTCCAGGTGACTTTCTTGTCCCAAACCAGCCTCGCCTCTCGCTGCCCCTTCAGAGCTGGAGCCACTCTGGGAAAGCAAGCTGCAGTTTCTCTGTGTTGATGTAATGCTGTCAATGTATCGACTGCACACAGCACAAAAGCTGTCAGGGTTTGTACATCTATTGGACAGCACCTGCTAAGCCTCACGTAGAGTACACAGACTAGGCCAGAAGGGTTCCTCAAGGAAACATTGGCGCGGCAGTTCTATTACTATCATAGATAATATATTGGCTCATCAATAATATCTGGTTACAGTTACTGGCTACTGAGGTCGGAGAGTGGGGATTACTTGGCCACATGCTCTTTTATACGGATGCTTAAAATAACTTGGGCCCAAGTGATTTGCCCCTGGGCATAGTGCAAATCACTGCAGCAAAGGGGCCAGATTCTCAGGTGAAGCCTGGGGGAAAAGGGGTCGCAAAGGTGGACTTTGCATGCCCTGATCTTGGGACCACTCTGTGCTGGGCTGGTCCCTGGGCACAGGTCTCTAACCTGTACCAGCTGACAATAGCCACAAGTGGCTGTTACAGCAGCTGGGGATTGTTGAGGTGCAGTGACACATGCTCCCTGGGCAGGCGGCAAGGCTGGGCGTGGGAGGGGTCGGGGGAAGAGCTATGACATCTCTGCTACACCTGAGCAACCCCCTACCTGTGGAGAGCCTCTGGGGACTGCATCTGCTGAATTTTGGGCTGCTCTTCTGGTTGTTTGTGAATTTTTGGACAAACGGTGGGGTTTTACTGCCAAAAAATGCTGATTTGTCAAAACCAAAACTGTTCATGAAACGTCATCGGTTTCGACGACGCTCCCAACTCCAAAAGATCGAGGGGTGTGTGTGTGTGTGCGTGAAGGAGTTCTACCATTTTCGGAATGTCCCGTTTCAGCATTTTTGACCTGAAAAGTTTTGATTTTTCCAGTTGAAACAACCTTTAAAGGCAGCATGGACCAAAACGGTCCTGGAAGGAGCAATTTGACACTAGCTAAAAGAGGGCTTTAATGACTGAATAGGTCTTTTCCATCTCGAACGTTAGAAGCTCCAGAGGTACCTATTACAGCCGTGTTAATTGGATTATGAAGTGACAACGCTGCCATCTTGTGGCAAATTTAGATAGCTATGAGATCTGGTTACAAAAATGAAAAAAACAACCAAACAGGGTCAAGTCGGGCATGAATTCCACAGGCTTGGGGTCAAGCTGTTTATTTGCAAGTAAATGATTCTTGTGCCAGGTGCTGATATCCACAGCATCATCTCGCACATAACAGTCAGGTAGTACTGAGCATGTTCATGATTCAGGATGGTTTCACTGATTCGTTTTGGAAGCAAGTCCTCCACTCTTTGCCCCAACCCTTTGTTGTTGTCCTGGTCATATGTTCCAGTCGCCAGGCTGAGGCTCCAATCCTGCAGTGAGATGCATGTGGTTTGACCCTTGTGCTTATGCAGATCCCTGTAGACATACGTGGGATTTCATGTGGGTTCAGGGAACCAACCTCATGGCATCACAGCAGCATCAGGCCCATGTGAGCCAAACAAAGGCCATGAATAACTGCAAACCGTTTGCAGGCTGTGGGCTGGGAATGGTCCAGCCAGTCTGTTTGGTGCATACCCACCAGTAACGAATCCATGCACAGCAATGGGGAATGGTTCACATCCCAAGTGAGCCAGGTGCCAGCGGAAAGTTCCCCATTCATCACATCTTTGTCTCAGTGAAGGCTATTCAAATAGCTCTGCTAGAGATGGGCGTTAGGGGCCTTATTCCTTCACCCACTTACTTCCCTGGTCCTTCTCGCATGAACAGAGAGCAACATTGAATGTTCACAGAGAAATGGGATATTGTCCAAACCAGCTTGACCACTTGGTATGGAATCAGGCAGTATGCCCTGGTTTGATTATTCACAGCAGTAAGATTCACAGATCCATTTGTGCACCATTTGTGCACCAAAGTCCAGATAGCAGCATGTAAATGTGTGTAGTTTGGTTATGGGCTGGTGTAATTGTGCCCCCAGTAATATGTACATTCCCAGCAAAACACCTTATACACAGTACACCCAATTGTCCACCCCTTGCATAGGCCATTGATCCTGCTACTCTATAGTCATAGGAGAGGGGCACATCCAAACATCTTCTATTGATTTACACTATTTTACACACCCCTCCATTGATTCCCAGTGAGCTCCTCCCCTTTTCATTAGTTCCATAGGGCTTGTGGGGGCCACCTTAGTTGCCATTCCATTTCCGGGTACCACGGTAGCTATTACACAGATGCTGGCCTCCTAGTTGAGCATTTTGCATTCCCATACACATCTTCCCCCCAAGGTCAGCCTTTTGAAGCCATCCCCCACCCATGTCATGAGGTTTTCTGTTCATTAAAACACAACAATGCTAGCAAGGGGACAAACACCACAGACAAACAACACAAAACATAGATCCATGGTATTCTGAGTTATTCTTCCACTGGAGCCAGCTTGCTTGTAGAGTGTCTGAAAAATAAAAGAAACAATTTCCACCCCCCTGGTGGGGACAGATTATTGCTTAATAATAATAATAATAATACCACTTTCTTTTACAAATTTCCTTGCTAATTGCAGGAAAAACAGAAGAATTACCTCCAGGCTGTCCTTATTTTGTTCTATAGTCAGGCTAGTGAATTACCTCACTCACTGGTCATTTATGAAAATTCATGAGGTGGTGTACCTCAGTTTTCCCTCTTGTACAACAGAGCATGTTTGCAATAGTTTCTCTGCTGTACCAAGCTTTAAGTTTATTCTCAGGTAATAGCTGAGACACAGCTTCAGATTTTAGCACTGTACACACACCCCCCCTTAAGGTTAACCTGTCCCCCCTTATTTTCAGGCTTGACTTGTTTTTTTCACCTCCCTTTCCTGAAGGGCCATAATCTGAGTCTTCTAGTAGATTGTTTGCTGACCAGATGTATTCGTTATTTGCAGCTCCTTTGTGCCCATCAGCTAGGTAATTTGCGTTTACACAGAGGCTTACTAGCTTGCTTTTGGATCCAAAGCTGTTAGCAGTTTAGAGAGTGTCTTAAAAGGGAAACATTCCACTTCCACTAGAGTTCTGATTACTTTCCACTTTCATCTCCTGCTCCAAAACACACAGATCTGAAAAAGAAAGCACAACCTATTGTGGCTCCTTTTGGAGCCCTATTAGGATTTTAATTAAATACCATTTTTATTTGCATTTCTTTTACCCTTCTCCAATATACACCGCACACGTCCTGGGAAAATGCAAATTCCTTCCATATAGTTTAACCTCCATAACATCATATTAGCCAAATTAATTTTACACAAGGTATAACTGCCTCTCCCATGCCCACAGAGTTTTCATGCACACCCACCAAAGCAACAATCTAATCCCCCAGAGCCACCCCAAGGCTCAGTGTTCCCATCATTCCTCCCCTTTTCCTTTTCTTTTTCCCATGCAAACACACAAAATTCTGTTTTGCCCAACATCCCTTGCCCTGTGATTACTCTTTTTACACAACTGTACCCCGATTACACTTCCATCTTGTACAATTAGACACAACCAGGGGCAGCCAAGTTAAGTTCCACTAGAAACCCCTTCCATCCTTTAGTGATTTTGATTACATTACCCAGAAGTCAAATAATTTTGATCAGATTCTCTCTCTGCCTGCTGCCTGCAGCAGTCCCTTATACACCATTTCTGTGGGAAAAGGGCCCATTTTCCCTCAGAATAGCTGTAAAGGCTTCTGGGGACAGAAGCATAGTGGTGGTAGTAGCCACTCTACCTGACCCCCTTGGAAAATTTAATTACCAAGCTTCCATCCAATGTGACAGCACAGAGTTGCACATACAGTTACATTTATATAACTGGGTTTTATCATTAAACAAAAACTTCCTTCTTGACATCTCACATAAGTATCCAAAGTACCCTCCATTAAAACTTCAGAAAAACAAAAGAGTGTGGAAAGGCAGGTTGCATTTTGAAACTTTTTTTTTTTCTCCACTCCCCCAGGACCAAGTCTCAGATCCAGTCTCTAAAGGTGGTCTGTTAACTCTGCTTTTGACTTTAAACCCTTTTGTGCCAAATCATCTTTAACTACCCCTAACTAATTTACAACCCTTCAGCAGCCCTTGCTGAAGCAGCACCAAACTTGAAAGATTACTGGCAGCTTCCCATAATGCTGCCCTTACTTCAAACCTCTCACAAGCAGGTTTCCCTGGAAGGCATTCAGTCCCCATGGGCAGGGACCTTCTTCCACTACCCATGTACCAAGGAGGGTGGGCTCCTCAGCCACCCCCCATCCCTCTGGGTCCCCTAACACTTCCTCCATTTCCTTTTTAATCTCATCCCAGGTTGACCCCTGTACCTGGTATGGGTCCTGGTTCTCCCTTATCCATTTATGCAAAAAATCCTTTACCCTGGCTTGCCAGAACCCGCAACTACCATCACGAGAGTTCGCGATACCCCCTCCAAGCAGCTGCGCGGACTGTTGGGGAGGGGGACTTACAGGCTGCCACTCACCTATCCAATGCGATGCATCCGAGTCACGGCACCAAGATGTTAGGGGGCTTATTCCTTCACCCACTTACTTCCCTGGTCCTTCTCGCATGAACAGAGAGCAACAATACCCAAAGTCCAAAAGTGCAAACAATTCGATGTTTATTGGGGTGAACTTCCAGCAAGCATGATTCCAGTTTCCTTCCTTAGTATCCTCCTTCCCAGCTCTGACACCACAGAGCCTTACACCTGTGTCCCTGTTCCCTTTACTACCCTTAGCCAAACATGATTCCAACTTCCTTACTCCCATTCCCTGTTCCCATTTCCCCCTTTAGCAAAATATGATTCCAATTTTCTTACCCCCATTCCCTGTTCCCATCTCCCTCACCCACATGCCCATGCCCACCCCTACCCACACCCACTCACTTCCTCATTGACTACAGATTATATAGTAAAACTTGAGTTCTGCTTAGCTATACCTTAACCAATCATTTTCCTGAAATTTAACTAACCAATCCTAACATATTGTCCAATTATATCCCACCACCTTAATTAGTTTACACCCAGCAAAATTAATTATACAGCAGACAGGAACAATCACAGAACCAGACAGAGATTATACAGACAAACAATAGCAAAGTGGGAACTATAATGACAAGACAATACAGAAGTGAGGATTTCACATCCCAGCTATTGATAAGTGAGTTCTTGCCAGACAGGATGCTATCAAACTAAGTTTCCTTTTACATTTTCTAGGCACTTCCCTTTCTCTGGAGGTGACAGGAACTACCAGGACAGGATTGTATTCCTAACAGCCGAATAGCACCTTATTTCAATGTGACTAGGTTGGAATGTGAGGATGTGACCGGTCGCTTCCTAGCTTATGGCTGCCTCTGCTGCTTAGCCAAAGGCCTTAGCCTAAGAACAGGGCCTCAGACTGTCACAGTAAGAGAAGGCCCTTACACCAGCAGACAGTGATTTTGATTCTTTCATACCTCTAGAACTAGCCAAGCGATAAGAATACACCTAAATTCTTAGAGTATAGGCCTTTACAGACAGGCCTGAATATCTATATCCTAACAATGGGAAGCAAAGCAACCCACTTCATACATAAAGGGACACTGTGAACACAAATCTGGTCCCAACTTTAAATACTGGACAGCACCCAGCACAATGGGACCGTCGTGTTTATTGGGGCCTCCAAGACTACGTCCTACAAATAATTAATGATAATAAAACAGGGACAGCTCATGAGGCACCAACCACCTCATCCTGAAAGAGGCCAAGCTTCTCCCATTCAACTTGCTGGGAGAGATGGGTGTTTGGGCCTGCTGCAATAACTGAGTCTACAAATTGACCCTCACGTTGAGCTCAATGATGAAAAGTGAGTGAAAGTTCATTGAGTGGTACAATGACCTGTAACAACCAATGTTGATGAGAAAAGGTGCAAAAGGGACACAGAGAGACTGAACTGGTCCAAACAAAAAGGCCTCCTGCTATAACTCAAGGACTGTGTTAAGATCATCTGTGGTAACCAAGAGAAGTGTGGGAGCAGATATCAATGAACCAAAAATGGTGTGTTGGAAACTAGGCCTAATTGGTGGACAAAATAATGAGGGGGTGGGCTATTCCAGCCATCACTCACTTTTGGGATCCTCAAAAAGGGACTTTGGGGAGGAAGCTATGGTAACTTTGGCTGATTGAAAAATGAGAGAAGGGGAAGGAAGGAGCCTCACCCTCATGGCTGCCACCTTTCCATCTCCTGGGACCCCAGGCCTTCTTCAGCCTAATCCTGAGAGATGTCCTGACCAGACCAGGCCAGCGAGAGGGACCCAGATGACACCGCCACCTCCACCGGCTCTGGCTGAATCTCAAATACCACCTGGGATGTGAGACTTTGTCACCTCACCTCACCAGTGTGTCCTTTTCCTTCCCCACTTATTTCTTCTCTTTCCCATCTCTCTCCTTTTGTCTTGTGTCTACTAAGATCCTGGCTTAGCTGGCCAAGATTGTGTATTTTGCAACACTGCGGTGATCCTGTGACCAGAAACAGTCTGCCAAAAGCAGTGCCCTAAACAGCTGGTATAAGTTTGCCAGGTCTCAGAGTGGCTGTACTGTGCTTGTGTTTCTCCAGCAGCAAGGTTGCAAATGAGAGTCAACACCAGAGACAGAAGCTGCATTTTCAGTCTTTGCTGTTCTTTTCTCTCCACTTTTGTGGCTGTTTGTCTTGTTTTGTCTTCTAGGAACGGGATTAGACCCTAACAACAACAGCAACAACTACAGCTCCAGGCCCTCTCTATCAACGTCTTCTCTTTTCCCTGAAAGGCGAGTTATTTACTTTACTACCATCTAGGAGACTGTCAAAATGACTGGGAAGGGTGGTTCCTGCCAAGAACTTTCTCCAGTTAAAGGGAAAGGGAACAAGGGTTGTTGTTCAGATGAAAGCCTTACTTAAAACCTTACATTTCAAATTCATTAACTGTTTCTCCTTCTTTTCACTATCTTTAATAAAAGGATTTTTAATGGTGTGTTTGCCATGGCATGAGGCAGGCTGAGGGCTCTGTATACCAAATCCCAAACCTTGTTGAAGGCTGGTTCATATTGGACCCCTTTATTCCATCTAAATTAATACAGCAGCACCTCATGGGATCTGTCACCAATGTCGTTCCCATCTATGAGCGGCTCGGTGGCCTGTGTGGACACCTGGAGATCTCTGTACAGTACCTGCCGGACAAGCATTCACATCACAGGTAGCCTTGCTGGGAGGGTCTCAGTGGAACATGAAGACTGATCTTCCCTCTTATCCCTAGATATGGTGCCCTCCAAATCCAGATAAGAGAACCATGGCAGGCCAGCGTAGGTGAGATGTGGCTAAACAGAGGATTTCCCTCTCCGGGAGCCGCAATCCATTGCCTTTCTCTACACAGTCTCCCATTTACTCAAAGCAATGCAAAATCCATCCCTAAATCCACGTTTCCTAATGACTTTAAAGAGGCTTCCTGTCTGGGCTCAGCCTGGGCACTTCAGCAATGCCTTGCTTGCTTTTGGTATCTGGAAAATAAATGAAACGACTGAGATAAAACAACATAAAACAGAGATAAAATGGTCAGAAAACTATTATGCACCCAGGCAAAACAACTGGAAACAAGTTCTCTGGTGTAATGGTAGCCCGGCCAGTTGGCTGACAAATTGCAATTAGCAGCATTACCTCATGCACAGGCAAACCCAACAAACATGATGAAGGATTGATTTATGGTGCAAGATTAAAAAAAAGGAGCAAAATATTTACAGCTTGACTGAGCAGTAGCTAAGGGATGAGACGAGGGGACCTACAACATTTGCGTACTTGGAGGGCGTTACAGCAGGAAACGAGAGGAAGTCTTGGTTGCAGTGCAAGGGGGAGCCAGTAGTGATGGGACGGAATTAAAATAAGGAGGATGTAGAATAAGGGCCACATCCTCAGCTGGTGTAAATCGGCATGGTTTGCTTGTCTTCAACGGAGCTTTGCTGAGTCATGCCGGTTGAGGACTTGACCATAAACATCCAGGCAAACTTCTTGACAGAAGGGAAGTGGTGGAAACCTCCTTACTTGCAAAAACTAGGTGGCTAAAGCACGAGAAAATGTACCAAATGAATGATCAAATGTTTGACAGTGTTCTGGAGATGGAGGGCCAGGCGGTCTGCAGCCGGGATAAATCAGCATAATGCTACTGAGCTCGATGGGGCTATGCTGTTTTAGCTGCAGATCTGGTCCTGAAGGTGCTATGTAAGTGCTAAGTCATTTTACGGTATTGTTATTTGTTATATAGCCAGGGATTGATCCCACACTGGCATAAGCGCCTACTCCCTGGGCGCTCTGGGACTCAAGCACCCACAGAAAAAGATAGGGGTTACTCAGCAACCGGGGCCAGAGCTTGAGTGTGAAATGTGAAGAGTTCTGGGTTGCTAACAGCTTCTGCCCTTGGGGCAGGGAGTTTGTTTATAAAGCAAGGCAGGGTGATTAAGATAACAAAAGGCTTGTCATTAAATTAAATTACGGAGTGCTAGATGATCCTGAAAGCATTGCCAGGAACTCCAGTTAAAAGATCGGAAACAAAGGGCAGGAATAAATGGTCCATTTTCAGAATGGAGAGAAGTAAATAGTGGAGTCCTCCAGGGGCTTGTGCTGGGATCAGGGCTGTTCAACATATTCATAAATATCTGCAAAAAGGGGGAAACAGTGAGGTAGCAACATCTGCAGACGATACAAAATTACTCAAGATAGTGAAGTCCCAAGCAGACTGCAAAGAGTTACAAAGGGATCTCACAAAACTGGGTGACTGGGCAACAAAGTGGCGGATGAAATTCAATGTTAAATGCAAAGTAATGCACATGGCAAAATATAATTCGATCTATACATACAAAACGATGGGGCCTAAATTAGCTGTTACCCATCAAGAATGAGATCTTGGAGTCATTTGCAGTACTCTGGAAGCACTATGCTTCCAGAGTACTGCAAATTTATAAGAATCCTTCTCACTGTGCCTCTATCGTCCTGAACTGCGGAATGATCTTTAAATATTCATGGTAAATAGGCCTAATGGCCTGTGATGGGATGTTAGATGGGGTGGGATCTGATTTCAGAGTAACAGCCGTGTTAGTCTGTATTCGCAAAAAGAAAAGGAGTACTTGTGGCACCTTAGAGACTAACTAATTTATTTGAGCATGAGCTTTCGTGAGCTACAGCTCACTTCATCAGATGCATACTGTGGAAACTGTAGAAGACATTATATACACAGAGACCATGAAACAATACCTCCTCCCACCTCACTCTCTGCTGGTAATAGCTTATCTAAAGTGACCACTCTCTTTACAATGTGTATGATAATCAAGGTGGGCCATTTCCAGCACAAATCCAGGTTTTCTCACCCCCCACCCCCATACACACACAAACTCACTCTCCTGCTGGTAATAGTTCATCCAAAGTGACCACTCTCCCTACAATGTGCATGATAATCAAGGTGGGCCATTTCCAGCACAAATCCAGGTTTTCTCACCCCCCCCCCCCCCGCCACACAAACTCACTTTCCTGCTGGTAATAGCTCATCCAAACTGACCACTCTCCTTACAATGTGTATGATAATCAAGGTGGGCCATTTCCAGCATAAATCCAAGTTTAACCAGAACGTCTGGGGGGGGGGGGGGAGGGGGAGGGTTAGGAAAAAACAAGGGGAAATAGGTTACCTTGCATAATGACTTAGCCACTCCCAGTCTCTATTTAAGCCTAAATTAATAGTATCCAATTTGCAAATGAATTCCAATTCAGCAGTTTCTCGCTGGAGTCTGGATTTGAAGTTTTTTTGTTTTAAGATAGCGACCTACATGTCTGTGATTGTGTGACCAGAGAGATTGAAGTGTTCTCCGACTGGTTTATGAATGTTATAATTCTTGACATCTGATTTGTGTCCATTTATTCTTTTACGTAGAGACTGTCCAGTTTGCCCAATGTACATGGCAGAGGGGCATTGCTTGCACATGATGGCATATATCACATTGGTGGATGTGCAGGTGAACGAGCCTCTGATAGTGTGGCTGATGTTATTAGGCCCTGTGATGGTGTCCCCTGAATAGATATGTGGACACAGTTGGCAACGGGCTTTGTTGCAAGAATAGGTTCCTGGGTTAGTGGTTCTGTTGTGTGGTATGTGGTTGTTGGTGAGTATTTGCTTCAGGTTGGGGGGCTGTCTGTAGGCAAGGACTGGCCTGTCTCCCAAGATTTGTGAGAGTGTTGGGTCATCCTTCAGGATAGGTTGTAGATCCTTAATAATGCATTGGAGGGGTTTTAGTTGGGGGCTGAAGGTGACGGCTAGTGGCGTTCTGTTATTTTCTTTGTTAGGCCTGTCCTGTAGTAGGTGACTTCTGGGAACTCTTGTGGCTCTATCAATCTGTTTCTTCACTTCCGCAGGTGGGTATTGTAGTTGTAAGAATGCTTGATAGAGATCTTGTAGGTGTTTGTCTCTGTCTGAGGGGTTGGAGCAAATGCGGTTGAATCGCAGAGCTTGGCTGTAGACGATGGATCGTGTGGTGTGGTCAGGGTGAAAGCTGGAGGCATGTAGGTAGGAATAGCGGTCAGTAGGTTTCCGGTATAGGGTGGTGTTTATGTGACCATTGTTTATTAGCACTGTAGTGTCCAGGAAGTGGATCTCTTGTGTGGACTGGACCAGGCTGAGGTTGATGGTGGGATGGACATTGTTGAAATCATGGTGGAATTCCTCAAGGGCTTCTTTTCCATGGGTCCAGATGATGAAGATGTCATCAATATAGCTCAAGTAGAGTAGGGGCATTAGGGGACGAGAGCTGAGGAAGCGTTGTTCTAAATCAGCCATAAAAATGTTGGCATACTGTGGGGCCATGCGGGTACCCATAGCAGTGCCGCTGATCTGAAGGTATACATTGTCCCCAAATGTAAAATAGTCATGGGTAAGGACAAAGTCACAAAGTTCAGCCACCAGGTTAGCCGTGATATTATCGGGGATAGTGTTCTTGATGGCTTGTAGTCCATCTTTGTGTGGAATGTTGGTGTAGAGGGCTTCTACATCCATAGTGGCCAGGATGGTGTTATCAGGAAGATCACCGATGGATTGTAGTTTCCTCAGGAAGTCAGTGGTGTCTCAAAGATAGCTGGGAGTGCTGGTAGCGTAGGGCCTGAGGAGGGAGTCTACATAACCAGACAATCCTGCTGTCAGGGTGCCAATGCCTGAGATGATGGGGCGCCCAGGATTTCCAGGTTTATGGATCTTAGGTAGTAGATAGAATATCCCAGGTCGGGGTTCCAGGGGTGTGTCTGTGCGGATTTGATCTTGTGCTTTTTCAGGAAGTTTCTTGAGCAAATGCTGTAGTTGCTTTTGGTAACTCTCAGTGGGATCATAGGGTAATGGCTTGTAGAAAGTGGTGTTGGAGAGCTGCCGAGCAGCCTCTTGTTCATATTCCAACCTACTCATGATGACAACAGCACCTCCTTTGTCAGCCTTTTTGATTATGATGTCAGACTTGTTTCTGAGGCTGTGGATGGCATTGTGTTCAGCACGGCTGAGGTTATGGGGCAAGTGATGCTGCTTTTCCACAATTTCAGCCCATGCACGTCAGCGGAAGCACTCTATGTAGAAGTCCAGTCTGCTGTTTCGATCTTCAGGAGGAGTCCACCTAGAATCTTTCTTTTTGTAATGTTGGTAGGGAGGCCTCTGTGGATTAGTATGTTGTTCAGAGGTATTTTGGAAATATTCCTTGAGTCGGAGACGTCGAAAATAGGATTCTAGGTCACCACAGAACTGTATCATGTTCGTGGGGTGGAGGGGCAGAAGGAGAGGCCCCGACATAGGACAGCTGCTTCTGCTGGGCTGAGAGTTTAGTTGGATAGGTTAACAATATTGCTGGGTGGGTTGAGGGAACCATTGCTGTGGCCCCTTGTAGCATGTAGTAGTTTAGAAAGTTTAGTGTCCTTTTTCTTTTGTAGAGAAGCAAAGTGTGAGTTGTAAATGGCTTGTCTAGTTTTAGTAAATTCCAGCCACGAGGAAGTTTGTGTGGAAGGTTGGTTTTTTATGAGAGTATCCAGTTCTGAGAGCTCATTCTTAATCTTTCCCTGTTTGCTGTAGAGGATGTTGATCAAGTGATTCCGCAGTTTCTTTGAGAGCGTGTGGCACAAGCTGTCAGCACAGTCTGTGTGGTATGTAGATTGTAATGGATTTTTTACCTTCAGTCTTTTTGGTACGATGTCCATCTGTTTGCATTTGGAAAGGAAGATGATGTCTGTCTGTATCTGTACAAGTGTTTTCATGCAGTTGATAGATTTCCACTCCATACGGCTAAATGCAGTGCCTTGCATAATGACAGGTTTCAGAGTAACAGTCTGTATTCGCAAAAAGAAAAGGAGTACTTGTGGCACCTTAGAGACTAACCAATTTATTTGAACATAAGCTTTTGTGAGCTACAGCTCACTTCATCAGATGCATACTGTGGAAACTGCAGAAGACATTATATACACAGAGACCATGAAACAATACCTCCTCCCACCCCATTTTCTGTAGTATCTGGCTGGTGAATCTTGCCCATATGCTCAGGGTTTAGCTGATCGCCATATTTGGGGTCGGGAGGGAATTTTCCTTCAGGGCAGATTGGAAGAGGCCCTGGAGGTTTTTCGCCTTCCTCTGTAGCATGGGGCACGGGTCACTTGCTGGAGGATTCTCTGCTCCTTGAAGTCTTTAAACCACGATTTGAGGACTTCAATAGCTCAGACATAGGTGAGAGGTTTTTCACAGGAGTGGGTGGATGAGATTCTGTGGCCTGCGTTGTGCAGGAGGCCGGACTAGATGATCATAATGGTCCCTTCTGACCTTAGTATCTATGAATCTATGCTCATTCTTCAGCTTCAGAAGAATTTAAAATGATTTCCAGTCATCAATGGGACAGACACAACCGAATAATATAGATGTCCTTAACATCCACACCAGGGAACTAGATGTAAATAGGATTGCTGACAGTTTCATCCAGAAAGCTACAGTGAGACATAAGGTCTTTAAACTGGGACGTTAGTGACGTTAGCTTGTAGGTAATTGCTATTTTAATAATGATTAAATTGTTATGAAGTATATAATTAAGTTACATAGAATCATAGAAGATTAGGGTTGGAAGAGACCTCAGAAGGTCATCTAGTCCACCCCCCCCACATGAATTACAATATATTAAAATCATTGCAAAGATACCACGTTCAATAACTAGAATATGAAAGAAGTGTATAAATATGCTGAAAATAGCCTCCCCCCAAAACTGGCAGAGCCGCCCCCCCTCCAAACACACACACCCCCCTCTTCAAAAACACCCACCAGCAAAAGCAAAAGTCAGCGCCTATCCTTACTGCCATGGGGGAGCAGTGGGGGACTTAGCAGGTTTTCTCCGTTGCTAATTCTATGACTCAATTCTGTACATTAGAGATAAGATGAAAAAGTCCTAGGACAAATACAGCAGCTGCCTCCCAGAGGTGGATTTGTTTGTGCTCATGGATAAGTCACAGCACAGCACTTAGGAACAGCTGTGTCATATTGGCCACCTTGGTTTCCCCTGGTGAACCAACTGTGGGGGGGGAGGGATAGCTCAGTGGTTTGAGCATTGGCCTGCTAAACCCAGGGTTGTGAGTTCAATCCTTGAGGGGGCCATTTATGGATCTGGGGCAAAAATTGGGGATTGGTCCTGCTTTGAGCAGGGGGTTGGACTAGATGACCTCCTGAGGTCCCTTCCAACCCTGATATTCTATGAATCTATGAGTCCTTACCTGGGTTCATGTTGGATTCCATTGGGGTTATGGTCCTGGGTGACTTCGGAGCTCATGCAGACGATAGCTCTTTGGGGTAGACTGGGGATCTCTTGTAAATCATGACAGCTGTAGGCTTACCCAAGAGGCGTTCAGACTCAATGCACAGAGGTGATCACGCTCTGGACTGGGCTTGGAAATTGAGGTGAGTCGAGGAGCAGGCTTCTGCTGTGGCCTGACTAGCCCTTCCTCCAGTTTGCAGTCAGGGCTCACTTCTACTTCTGCCAGGGCAGAGGACCCTCTTGCATCAGTCCACTTGTGGAAAATAAGAGACCTCATCAGCTTCTGATCTCTCTAAGAGAAAGCGCGATACAGCCAGCTCGCCATTGTGTGGATGGTCTAGTAGGGCATCAATACGGCGGCACCTACACGTCCTCTCCCCACACTCTGTTCCCATACATCGCAGGGGTATGTAAATGGCCTGCAACGGGTGGAAGGCACAGAGTGGAGAGAGTAGTGTCTACTGAAGTCATCCCATTCTGGAGTTGACTGATTGCTGCATGATGCTTTTAAGAAATCTTCTCTGTGTATGTTATAAAGGTGAAGAGAACATCCTTCCCCTGAGGGCAGCGACTGTCTCCGGGCGCCGCTCTGGGTGCAAGGCAATGGTGGATGCATTCCAAGCTTTCCTTCCATTCCCTGTGGTATTCCCCATGCTCTCTCTCTAACTGGGTATGACTGTGAGGTTCTGCTGGGACGAGCTTCTGGGTCCGGGGGACAGCCAGCACCTCTTCATCACTACCTGACAGCAGTGATAGTCGTATGCGTTATCACATAGACCCTGGGGAGATAAACTTCCCAGGAAGTACTGCCTTGGAAGGCTAGAGTAACAACTTCCTGCATGGCCCCTGATTGGTCCAGGCACCCTATTTAAACTCAGGAGACATTCCAAGAAGTGTCCAGGCAAGAAGGTGGACTCCCCTCCCATCCCACATAGAGATGGACCTGCCTCTCCGCTCGGACTCCTGACCTTGGCTCTGACTCCTGGATCCTGGCTTTGACCTTTGGTGCTGTTTCTGGCCTCTGACTGCCACTGCTCCAACTATTAGGCTGATTGCCAATACTCTGACCATTAGGCCTGACTGTCCAAGCCCAGGTTGTGACAGCAACTTTCTGAAACAGAAGAAATATTTAAGTGCTACTCCTCTACAAAGCAACAAGTATTTCCTGGAGAGATTTCAATCCATAAAGCTCTGTGCCTAATGGAATGACGCAGCACCATTCTTCCATTGGGATGATCCTTCTCTGGTTCTCTAAAATGTGTTGTATGGCTCACTGTTGGAGACATGGCCCCAGATTAGCTGCAAGATTGGTCTCTTCTAGAGTGGCGATTTCTCAAGTGAGCCAAGCAAAGAAAGAGTGATAAACACAGGCATGCCCTTAACAGAAGAATTCACTAAGGGATTAATACATTCAGAACAGGAGTGTGGCTGGAGGGAAAAAAATCTTTGAAACCTATTGTTGAAACCTAGGAAGTTTATGCTATTTCTGGGCAAAAAGGCTTTTAAAAATAGAAAGCAATTTTCAAAGACTTTTATGGCAAAGAGAACCAGAGGAAAGAAATTCAGGTCAAGCACATATTGTGTGCTGGCTTTTCAACGAAAAAAAGAAGTTTATGAAAAAAGGCACACACACTGGCCCCAATCTTGAAGACTTTACCTTGTTTTTAATCTGTCTCGCTAAGGTTCTTAGATACCACAGTGGTGGGCACAATAAGGATGCCAAGCAATGCACGGACACAAGCAGATCTCTTCTTGGGCTCCGATCCTGCAAGCCACCCTATTTCACTCATCTGTCTCTTATCACATTGCCTCCTTGGCCCTTCTGCTTGGCCAGCTTTGATTGCCCATTAGTGAGGCTGTGATGGGAGCTCCGAAGCCGTCACTCTGGGCAGAGGCAGCACGCAGAGCTGCCTGGCCATGCTGCCTAGCAGCTGAGCAAGGGGGATGTTGCCGCTTCTGGGGAGCCCCCCAGGTAAGCGCTGCCCAGGGCCTGCCTCAGCCTGTCCTGTGCCCCAACCTCCTGCTCCCTCCCACTCCCAAACTCTGCTGCTGCTGCTGCTGGGGGGATGGAGGGGAGGGAAAGCATGGAGCAAGGTAGGGAGCCTGCTGGCACCACCAACCCCCATCCCCAGCACCAGCGGGAGTCCTGGGCTGCACGCTGCCACCCGCCCCCGCTCCCAGCAGTCGGGCTGCCCTCCCGCAGCACCTGTGGTGCCCCCGGGCAGCCCCCCCTACCAAGTTTTAGTCATGGGTATTTTTAGTAAAAGTCATGGACAGTTCATGGGCCATCAGTTTTTGTTTACTGCCCATGACCTGTCCATGACTTTTACTAATAATACTTGTGACTAAAACATAGCCTTCCCCATTAGTATATGTCTCCCGCAGCTTTCTTGGTGTTTTCTTCCACTCTGCCCTTTATATGGGGATCGCACGTTCCTGGACTGATCCACAAAGCCACTCCTCATCTTCTCTTTCACATCCTTACTCCAGTATTAAAGAAATACGGCAGCATGAGCTGGCTCATTGGGAATGTACATTTTTGCTTTGCCTTTGGAAAAATGGGTAAAAACGCTTAACAACTGAAATAATTTTGGCTCAGTGTCCCTTGGATCTAGCTAGTTGTCTTCCTCCTTGGTGCATCCCTTGAGACACATTTTATCCTCCGTATTAGATCATAGATCATAGAATATCAGGGTTGGAAGGGACCTCAGGAGGTCATCTAGTCCAACCCCCTGCTCAAAGCAGGACCAATCCCCAATTTTTGCCCCAGATCCCTAAATGGGCCCCTCAAGGATTGAACTCACAACCCTGGGTTTAGCAGGCCAGTGCTCAAACCACTGAGTATTAGGCGGCTCCTCTGTTCATAACATGTTTGTTCACAATTTTTGTGAGAGGGGAGCTCACTAATCTCATGTATATTTTACACCCAGATGTGAACTCTTTCCCTGGAATTCGTGTTCAGACAAGGAAGGCTTGATAACCTATTACAACTACCGCCTGCATGAGCTCTGAAGGCTAGGCCTTCAAAGCTTATTGTGCATAGGGACCGAGTCCGGTTGGCTTAGGAGAACCTCCCTTCTGCTAACACTAACACCTCCTGCTCCTGATATTTATTTCCAGTTTCAGGCCTCTTGTACACAGAGCCCATCAATGAGATTATAACTGTAGCCAGTAGCATGGCCAGGGGGATATTAACGAGGATCTAGATGCAGCCACTCGACTCATTTTTCATTGGAACGCCTCATGACTCCAGAGTGAAAGCTGAGTGTAGCCTTTGACTTCTAAGCCCTATTTTCTAGCCCTCTAGCTGTAGACTAGAGTAACCAAATTGATTTGTATCTACTTCTTAGATTCATAGATTCCAAAGCCGGAAGGGGCCGTCTAGTCTGACCTCCTGTGTAACACAGGCCAGAGAACTTCCCCAAGGTAATTCCTAGAGCAGATCTTTTGGAAAAACTTCAGTGCAGACACTCCAGTTACAGTAGGAACAAATGTTTCCAAATACAAGAGCAGGTGAGACCACACTTTGCTAAACAAAGAGCTACCTTGTCCCTTCCTGGCAGTCAAGCGTTTGTACAAAACAACATCAGGCAGGGAAGACTGCAGTCCCACTTACCTCCGGTCTGCGGAGGAGCATGCATTGTAGCTAAACTGGGTGTTTAGATCCAGCTGGTGCACCACCTGGGAAATCCTCTCATCCTTGTGGGTGGAGGCAAGATGGAGATGGGTCTGGGAGAAGGTTGCAGAGGCAGAAGAAGCAGCACAAAAGGGAGACTCCAAATAGATCTGTAGCCGAGTGAAAGACATTTCCGGAAGAACCAGACTATCACAGGTGTTGCCCATCAGGGACTTTCATGGGGCATTGTTGGAAACACACGAAGAACAAGCCAGATGATGGGGAAAAACCACTTCCATTCCAGATTAAACTGTCCAGAGCCAACTGTCACATGCAGGTTCAAGAAGAATGCAGTACCAAGTTGGAAACAGAAGAGGGACCAATAACACCCAATGAAATTAAAGCCACCATCAGAGGCCTCAAACAGGGGAAAGCTCTTGGGGTTGACAGAATTCAAGCGGAGGGAATGAAGGTGAAATTCTGTCTGATAAACTCTGCAATGAAATGTGAGTGAAAGAATAAATGTCACAAGTCTGGAAAGGTGGTATTGTCATGGCATTGCTAAAAAAGGGTGATCTTATTGTGCAGACTGGAGAGGTAGGGTGACCAGACAGCAAATGTGAAAAATCGGGACGGGGGTGGGGGGTAATAGAAGCCTATATAAGAAAAAGACCCCAAAATCGGGACTGTCCCTATAAAATTGGGACATCTGGTCATCCTATGGAGAGGTATTGTACTGCTATCAATCCCGGGCAATTACCCTCAATTAAAAAAACAACTACAACAACTTGTGCCTTCTTTCCAGTCTGAATTTGTCTAGCGTCAACGTCCAGCCATTAGATCTTGTTTTACCTTTCTCTGCTGGATTGAAGATCCCCGGGTAGGTATTTATAAACTGTGATCAAGTCACCTTTTGCCTTCTGTCTGTTAAGCTAAATAGATTGAGCTCCTTAAGGTCTGGTCCACACTACAGACCTATATCAGTATAACTACATCGCTCAGGGGTGTGAAAAATCCCTGAGTGACCTCGTTACACTGACCTAGTTATACTGACCTAACCACCCGTGTGGACAGCGCTATGTCAGCAGGACAGCTTCTCCTGATGACATAGCTATCACCTCTTGGGGAAGTGGATTAACTACGCCTATGGGAGACCCCTCTCCTGTTGGCTTAGAGCGTCTTCATTAAAACGCGACAACCGTGCAGGTGCTCCAATGCAGCGTTTTAAGTGTAGACGTCCATCACTGTCTTCTTAGTGTATGCGCAACGTGCCTCAGATGGCACACGACCAGGATTTATCACCGAATTTAATCCACTGGTTGGATCATTAGCTTTCCCGCCCCGGGCTGGGTACGGATGGGGAATGCGACGTGAATGCTGATCCATGTCCCCCAGTCTATCACTGTAAGGCAGTCTTTCTAATCCTTTAATAGTTCTTGTGGCTCTTCTCTGAACCCCCTTCAATTTATCAACATCCTTCTTGAATTGTGGACACTGGAAGTGGATGCAGGATTCCAGTAGCAGTTGTACCAGGGCCAAATACAGAGGAGATAAAGTCTCCTGACTCCTATTCGATATTCCTGTCTATAAATCCAAGGATCACATTAGCTCTTTCAGTCACAGAATCATGCTGGGAACTAGTATTCAGCTGATAATCCCCTGTGACTCCCACATCTCTTTCAGAGTCTGCCATCCTATAAGTATGATCCATATTCTTTCACCCTAGATGTATAACTTTACACTGTGCATATTAATATGGCCAATTGTCTGCTTGTGCCTAGCTTACCAAACAATCCAGATCACTCTGTGTCAGTGACTTGTCCTCTTCTTTATTCACCACTCCCTCAGGCCAGGTCTACACTACACACTTACTTCAGTATAAGTGGGTCACTCAGGGGTGTGAAAAATCCACACCCCAGAGCGATGTAGTTAACCTGATCATAACCCCCTGTACAGACAGCGCTATGCTGATGGGAGAGCTTTTCCTGCTGACATAACTACTGTCTCTTGGGGAGGTGGCATTATTAAGCTGACAGGGGAGCTCTCTCCTGTCACCTTAGAACGTCTTCACCAGACACGCTACATGGGCGCAGCTGCATCGGTGCAAGTTTGTAGTATAGACCTGCCTGCCCTAAGTCTTTGCGTCACTTGCAAGTTTTAGCAGTGATGAGTCTATGTTTTCCTCCAGGTCACTGATAACAATGTTAAATACTGTAGGACTAAGGACTGATCCCTGAGGGATTCCATTAGAAACATGGTCACTGATAACAATGTTAAATACTGTAGGACTAAGGACTGATCCCTGAGGGATTCCATTAGAAACATGTCTGCTCAGTGATGATTCCCCATTTATAATGACCTGCTGAGACCTATCAGCCAGTTTTTAATCCGTTTAATATGTGCCATGTTAATTTTGTGGGAGACAAGGTGGGCAAGGTCATATCGTTTGTTGGGGAAAGAGACAAGCTTTTAAGCTTACCCAGAGCTCTTCTTCAGGCCTGGGAAGGGCACTCAGATTGTCACAGCTAAATAGAAGGTAGAACAGACAAGGAGTTAACACATGTTGCAAGAGACTATTCAAGGTGAAGTGGGCAATTAAGCTCGGCAGTCCTAGGACAAAAGAAAGTTAATGGGTTACGGATTGTTGTAATGATGGACCATAAACCCAGTGTCTCTTTTCAGTCCAGGATTTTTGGTGACAAGTAGAGTTATGAATATGAGCTCCCAGGCTCCTCTTTTGACGGGGTTGTGCAGGTTTCCTTTAAGGATTTGACAGAACAAGGAGTAATGGTCTCAAGTTGCAGTGGGGGAGGTTTAGGTTGGATATTAGGAAAAACTTTTTCACTAGGAGGGTGATGAAGCACTGGAATGCGTTACCTAGGGAGATGGTGGAATCTCCTTCCTTTGAGGTTTTTAAGGTCAGGCTTACAAAGCCCTGTCTGGGATGATTTAGTTGGGGATTGGTCCTGCTTTGAGCAGGGGGTTGGACTAGATGACCTCCTGAGGTCCCTTCCAACCCTGATATTCTATGATTCTATGACTAAGACGTCAGATAGTGAGTGATCATTTTGTGAAAAGTGTTCTCTCTTGGGTGATAGGGTGCTTGCATTCTTTTTCTGTGTGAGTTCATTCAAGAGCATAGTGACTGTGGGTGAAACCAGACATAGTTGCTACTGTGTGCACTGGATGAGGTACGTGTGATAGGCATGTGTAGGACCCATGGATCTTGAAAGGTGTGTTGTGGGGGATATTGATCATCATAGCAGTGGAAATATGTCTGCAGGTTTTGTATCTGTTGTTATGACAGGATCTGGTGTCACTTGAGTTGGTGTGTCCTGCTCTGTGGGGAGCCATCCTAGTACCTGTGGCTGTTTCCATGGTTTGGAGAAAGTGTTCGTTTGTTCATATGTCAAGTGTTATGTGTGAGGATGAAATGGATCAGTTTGGTGATGTGTTTGGGGTGGAGATGTGAGTGTCTTGTAGATCTTTGAGGCGAGCAGTGATTTCGCCATTGTGCGAGTTGTTGGTGAATAGGGAGGTGACATCCCTGGTGTCCAGGATGGTGTTCTGAGGGAAGCTATTAGTGTTGCAGAGTTTCTCAAGGAAACTGGTTGTGTCCTGGAGGAAACTGTGTGGTGTGTGGTGTGAGTCCCAACAGGGCTGTCCCTTACCACACCCAAAGTGTGCTGCTCCAGCCCCTGCCCTGCCTCTTTCCCATGGCCCCTGCCCCTGCTCCGCTCCAGCCCTGCTTCTTCCCGCCCCTGCTCTGCCCCCACTCCACCCTTTCCCCAAAGCCTCCGTCCCCACCCCACCCCACCCCTTCCCGCCACAGCCCCACCTCTTCCCGCCCCTACTCTGCCCAAGCCCCTCCCCCACTCCCCTGAGGACTGAAGCAGGGCTGGTCCTGCACTCACCAGCAGCGGGAAGTGCAGCAACCTGGCCCCAGCCGCACCTCCGGTGAGTGCGGGGGCACTTCCCCCCTGCCTCCCAAACCAGCCCCACCACCCTGCAGAGGCCTGGGGACCCACATCCCCCGCCCCACGTGGGGGCTGCAGGGGGCCCCGGAATAGCTAGGGATGGCCCTGAGTCCTGATATTGTTGTTCAATAAAAGTGCTATGGCCAGATACAATGGGTCTGCCTTGTTTGTGTATCTTGGGAAGCATGTAGAAGCTCCCTGGGATGGGTTCCTGGGGGATGAATTTGTGAAGTTTCTCTTGGAGTTATTTGGGGAAAGATTTGGTGACACCATATATATGACTAAATGCCAGAAATCCACCGATCTCCATGCTTACCTTCACAGATCTAGTAACAATCCCAAACACAGCAAGAAAGCTTTTCTCTAAAGCCAGGCACTTAGATATCTCAGAATGTGCTCCGAGGAGAAAGTCTGGGATAGACACATTCCCATGCTTAAAACCACCTTCACCAAACAAGGACACTCCACCAGAAAAGTAGATTGTATCATGGAATGGGCCACCCAAATACCCTGTAAGAACGTGCTTCAATACAGGACAAAACCCCCTCTGACAGCACACCCCAATTGCTACCTACCACTCCACACTGGAACCCATATAGGTATCATTAAACAGTTACAACCCATACTCAATGGGGGTGACATCCTGGAAGAAATCTTTCCTGAATCCCCTCTTCTGGCCTTCAAACAACCTCTCAACCTTAAAGCCCTATTCAAAATGAAAATAGCGTTAATTTGGTTTAGTTTAATTCACTTAAACTAAATCAAATTAAGGCCACCTTCATTCTGAAACAGCATCCACACAGGGATTTAAAGCCGTTTAACTAATCTACTTCAAATTCACACCTTTAGTTAATTCAAATTAATTTTCCAGGCTATTCGCATGTAGACAAGACCAGATATTTGTTTTTAAACAGGCTGCTTAGTATGTGGGCCTCAGCAGAATGGTGTTTCTTGGAAATTCATCTAATGAGAATTCTAATGGTGACCATTTAACAGGGGCAGCCTCTTCCTCTATTTATCCATCCAACCGTCCATCCATCAGCATAGCATCTGAGCACCGTTTCTAACATTTTCTCATATTAATATTATAATGATAATTTAATTCTTCCACCAACTTTCACACACTGTGTCAACACTCTTTAGAAAATGAATAATAGAGGCCGAAATCATCCCTTCTCATGGAAAAACCCATTGGAGGAGGCTCTAGGAAAGGAAATCTTTGTGAGGATCCTCCTCAGCAGTCAGTGGTATTGGGGCTTATATTGAGTTGTCCACATTCTGCCCAACCAACAGCTTGTCAGGAGCCCAAAGGTCATTACATAAATTACATGAAATGGAGAAGATTATAGATGGAGCAATACATGATGGGACTCGTAGTCTCCCCAGGCCCTATCCTCATATTAAAGATTACAGCAGCTGTGGGCTTCAGGACTCCAAGGGCTACATGTCTGGTCACCCCTCTTTCTAGCCCATCCACTGGATAGGGCACTAATAACTCCGGAGCAGGGCTGAGTCTGTCCACGGGGGCAGTAGTAACATGGCACATGCCAACCTGTGTGTACATTGCCCTCTGGGGCAAAATGAAACTGCTCTTGCTCTTGAAAGATGTTTTCCTGGGGCCTTGTGCCTCTGTTCATACAGCGATCTGTCAAATGAGGCTGCAAAATCATCCTGCGTGTTTACTTCAGTGCTTGTCATCTAAAAATACCATCTGAATGGTGACAGCGGCGTCTTGCTGCAGCTCTCTGTTGACCGAGGAGATGGTGTCTGACATCTCAAAGTGCAGCACAGCCGTAAAAGTTCCTCGCAACTGACCGCATAGTTGACCCAGAGCATTTTTTAAAGACACTTTGTCCTAAACATTGGCCCTCTTCCAACATTGTACACCCTTTGGTAATAAGAGGAAGACTGGTCAGTTTCCCTGCATTTTTGGCAGGGTCCATATCACAAGCTTCGTTAATTCTATTTTCGGACACCCTCTTGACCTAGGCACTGAATGGCTGTGGTGGATCCATAGGGATGCGGGTTTTTTTCAGTCTGCAGGCCACTGCATTGAGAATATTTGTTCCTCATTATGTCTTTGGTGCCAGCAATAAGCTCTGTGGTGAGCAAGATGCCAAAGTAAAGTCAGTACCTACCCACAAAGGGAAAGACCCTCCCGGCCAAACCCGCCATTAACCCTTCTGCTTGATCCTCATTTCGTTTTGTGGCCCATGAGGTAGAGGTTAAGCACCCATGGCTCACAGGCAGCTGCTTCAGAGGACAGGTAGCAAGCTGGGAATGGGCAACAGGGGATGGGTCACTTGATGATCACTTGTTCTGTTCATTCCCTCTGGGGCATCTGGCATTGGCCACTGTCAGAAGACAGAATACTGGGCTAGATGGACCTTTGGTCTGACCCAGTATGGCCGTTCTTATGTTCTTAAGCTAGGCCTCCATTATCTCTAGGCCAATGGCTTGAATCCAGGAAAGCTCAGGAGAGTAGAAATCCTTGTCAGCTGTCTTGGTGGCCTATGTGAACTGAGCGTGTTGGTCTCAGCCTAGTGCTTAGGGCCTTTTCCAGCTCCCCTTGAAGTCAATGGGCATCTTCAATTGACCTCAAGGGGAGTTGGATTTGGCCTTAAAGTTGGGATTGCCTAAGGAAATGAGGTGTCCGTCTCCCATTGGCTTTTAATGGCAGTGGGGGCCTATTACGCCCCTTCCCCCCTTAGGCCCTTTTGAATAACCCCACCCTGAGTGAACAACGGCCTCCATCTCAAATCGCACCAGGACAGCTGGCGCTCATTGGTCTGAGAGGTGATCTGCTCTAGGATGCAGCTAAGTGGCATAGCGGTAGGTGGGGCCGTACAGGGTGGCCTCCGTCATGACGGTACATGCAGAATCTGTTTTTTAACAGTATGGTTTGGGGGCGGGAGAGAGGCCCCCAGGGCTGTCCTCATGGCACCTTTCCCTGGCAATAACTCACGCTGCAAATTACATACATAAATAAAAATGAATCAAAACAGCTTTTTCTAACCCCACGGCCAATTCTCAGGAGCGAAAATAGCTGCAATGGCCCTTGAGGGATAGACTATAAACCACAAAACCGAGAATCTAAACATAAATAAATAAACGACTAACACTCTGTCAAAAGCAAGCGAAAGTGTAGCTGTCCCTGGAGCTTCAGAATGGCAGCAGATAACTCCCCTGGCTAGGTAAGTCTGCTCTGTTGAACAAAGCTGGCGTGCTCTTCTGGGCAGTGCTTCCTGTGTTCAGTAAGATGCACTGTCCATCCCCTAGGCCAGGTATAGATTTATAGATTGTTCAGGCCAGAAGGGACCATTATGACCATCTCATCTGACCTCCTGCATAGCATGGACCAGAGAACCTCATCCAGTGATTCCTGCGTCAAGCCTTTAAGCTCTATATTTGAGCTAGAGCATATATAATTAAAAAGATCTTCTGTCCTGAGTGAGACTTCAAGTGATGGAGGATCCACCTGCTCCATAGGCAATTTGTTTCAGTTGGTTAATAACCCTCATTGTTAAAAATGTGTCTTATATCTAGTTTGAATTTGTCTCGTTTCACTTTCCAGCTGCTGGATCATACGTGTTTTTCGGCTCAAGAGCTATCTATCAGAAATCTCTTCCCAAATACTAAGAAGTAGCCTTTTTAAACAGTAGTCTGTGATGAGACTAACTCAATAGAAACATGTAAACATCCCACATGAATAGCAGTGTGCTAAAGCAGGGGTGGGCAAAATTTTGGGCCCGAGGGCCACATCTGGGTGGGGAAATTGCATGCAGGGTCATGAATGTAGGGCTGGGGCAGGGGGTTGGGGTGCAGGAGGGGGTGGTGCAGGGGGGGTGCGGGGTACGGCAGGGGCTCAGGGCAGGAGGTTGGGGGCTCAGGGCAGGGGGTTGGGGTGCAGGAGGGGGTGGTGCAGGGGGGGTGTGGGGTAGGGCAGGGTCTCAGGGCAGGAGGTTGGGGGCTCAGGGCAGGGGGTTGGGGTGCAGGAGGGAGTGGTGCAGGAGGGGTGAGGGGTATGGCAGGGGCTCAGGGCAGGGGGTTGAGGGCTGGGGTGCAGGAGGGGGCTCAGGGAAGGGGCTTGGGGTGTAGGGTGAAGAAGGGGTTCAGGGTGTGTGCTCCAGCCCAGCCCACTTACCTCGAGTGGCTCCGGGGTGGCACTGACTTCAGCAGGCTCTTGGGAATTGAGTGAGTTTTGTCTTGTTTTTACCATGTGCCTCAGGCGAGCCATACAACACATCCAGGTGCCAGACAGACGTGCTATGTTCAAAGGACAGCCACGAGCCACCTGCCTTTGAGCCTCTGACTTCTCAGGTAATGGTATGTAACCTTCCACATGCATCAGGCAGAGGAAGTGTTGCACAAACTCTAAGACAAGGCAAGGTGAAGGGCGTGTGTGAAAGCTGAGATGGGACATTTTACCCAGGCAAATTCTATGGTACAGAAAGATCATTAAGTACACGTGACAATGACAACTTCCTTTATTTTTTTCCCCAGGGCTCTGCAACATTACAAAGGGAATAAAAGGGTGTTCCCCTGCTCCTGTTGCATCTAAAATGTCACCCCAACTAGTGGATACTAAATTGTAGGCAGAAAGTTAGAAGAAGCCCCTTTAAAAAGGTCGAACCTCTTAGTCTTTTTCATCCCTAATGTCTGTGATTTTTGTACAGCTAAAGCAACATGAGATCCACTCAGACTGTGGTTTATCATTCGTGTTGTAAGGACCTATTTCCATCTCCCTGGGACAGAGGCTCTCAGAGGCTGGTTGGAACATTTGGTCCCCCACTCCCTCCACACGCAGAAGAATTCAACTTTTTGGCAAAATACTTTGCCCCAAATCCAAAATATTTCAATTGTAAAGTGCTGCTGTGGTGTCCCACAAGAGTTACAGTCTGGTTGCTCCCATGATTCCATTCTCCCCATGCTGAACTTCACCTCCCATAATGCACGACTACCATATGACGGCCCATAGGCACTGCCTCTCTTTACCACGAAGGGAGATCGTGATGCTTCATGGGAGATGTAGTCCAGCCAGGGAGCCGGATGCATAAAGGAGAACGGGAGCATGAGACACCTAAGCGACAAGTCCTGTGAAGCACTTCACAATGGAAATATTTCAGGTTTCGTACATTTTTCAACTAAAAATTGAAAATTTTCAAGGAAAGCAGATATTTTTCAGAAAAAAATCATTAGCCCCCCCCCCCCGCACAATTTTCCATCAAACAGCAGTTTCAATGGAAAAAATTTTCAACCAGACCTAAATCTTAACATTTATGATACTAGGGTCCCCTTTACCACACCAGAACCCCCATCCCATCCCAGGGCACACACTCCCTCTAGAACATGGCCTTCCCCATTCAGCAATGTGGGAAGAGCAAGGTTGTCATGACCCCTGACACTGTCTGTGATCCTCAGCCTGAGACTTCCTGGGTTTAGATCATTTCAGGAAGAAATAGCTTCTTTTCAAACTCCCATTGTATGTACCAGCTGGTCAAACTTTTATAATCTTTTTAGACCATTTATATGTGGGTGAAAAGACATGAATTTAAAAGGTGTGCTTTATCACAACCGTCCCTCCCATATTTCAAAAATCATATCAAGCAACGATACTGCCCCTTAATAATAATACTGCACCTTTTATACAGCATTGTGCGTGTATTTGGTACAAACCAAAATATGTGCATTCAGTTTTGTAGACTTTACATCAATCCAACGTACCTCGAATCACAGCACAGAAATACTTTGACTAATAAATACATTGAGGATGAAAAATAAAAATCTATACATAAAAAAAAAAATCCAGATGTTGCTAAAGGAAATGTACACTTATATACACACTGTAAACAATAGAAATGTAACCAAACTTCAGTCCAGCTTAATGGTGGATAAAACCTTCTGCCCTCTAGGAATGGAAGCTGGGAGGTTCTGTTGACATAGGTGCTGCAGCCAGCCAGTCTTGGCATTAGTTCATTGAAGCAACAAAGTATAACAATGCTAAAAGTGACCCCAGAAAGCCAGTATAACGAAGTGAGAGCCCTTGGACACCAGTGATGCATGTGCTTTATGAAATGGCCCAATGATTAATCACTTGGATGGTTTGGAGATGTTGGGACAGATCTTCACCTAGGGTACGTCAGCCTGGTTCCACTGAAGTCAATGGAGCTATGACATGGGCATCAGCTAAGTATCTGACCCATTTCCTCACCCTGGTAAAGGAAAACTGAATGAGGAAAGGTCTCCTCCAAAAGTTCTGCTCTTCGGAGGGCCCCTGCCGATTTCCTTTGGTGACGGGATCACAGGGCAATGCACTGGCTATAGACACCCAGATCACAAGTGTTCTAGCTAGATGTCCCCCTCTCCCAGCAAACTGGGTACATTAGTGGGGGGAACGCAGGCCTAATCTGAAAAAAGTTCTTCTGGTGGATGCTTGGTAATGGCCAATCATTGTCTGATAGGACACAGTTCAGGATTTCAGATCACCACGAAAGGAAGGAACCCTGTGCTGGTGGATTGTGGTTGTTGTTGTTGTTGGTGGTTGGGGGGTGAGGGGTTGAGGACACTCCAATGGAGCTCCAGGGGTTGCAGGAAGATGGAGAGAGAGGGCAGGTAGTAAAGCAAAGCAAGGGTCCACTTTGCCTCTGGAAGATCACAAGATCTGCAGGGTTCTAGCTATCTAGGTATTTATATGGCCCCCATCACTACAGTTAGGATCTGAGTGCTTTGGAGGGCGGGGAGGGGCAGGAGCTGAGCCAGCTGCACCTTGTGTTTGGCTCTTTACTTGGGTGTGGGGGGAGGGGAGCAGAAACAAATTCTGTCTCCTTGACAGAAAGAGAGAAAACCCATGTGAATTTCAGCTGGTGGAGTCATTGTTCCCCTAGAGGAGGGAGAATGGGGCCCCTGTTATGCACAGCATGAAAAGGAACCAGGGCAGAGGGTTTTTTGTGGAGGGATATTTTGTGCAGGAGAAGGTTAGGCCAAAGCCATATGCTCCTTTTAATCCAAGAGCCTAACAATACTTGCCTCTGATCTTAGTGCAAGGGGTTGGGAGCGGGTGTCCTTGGGATTTACCAACTGATTTTTACAGTGCTGTTTAAAAAACAACAACACTTCCTCCAAATTTGAACACCTCCCATGTTAGGATACAGAGGTTTTTGATTCAGGCTCAGTTTAAGATTTTCAAACTGCATCCACAGCTAAATGTTGCAGCTCAGGTCCAGCTCTAGTTTGGATAATGATGATCAGCTCTCATGCTTCAGGGCATAAGTCCCTGCAGGGGTCAGGAAGGAACTTTTTTTCTGATGGACATTGTTGCACAGTTGGGTACATGCATTAAGGGTTATTTTCTCCTTCCTTTTCAACATCAGCTATTGGCCACGACATGGAGACCAGACTGCATGAACCATGGCAAATGGCATCTTATGCTAATTAAAATATTCCATGGGTTTTTTACTGAATGTGAATTTGATACATGTGACCTCTGCAATAATTCAATTACATATTGGTTCATTAACTTGTAAATATAGGATTTACAGATTATATCATATGGACTTCTATAGTTTATTGGGTAAAATATCTACTTTCTGATGTGTACTTTCTGTGCTGGGTTTTATTTTTCTTTTACTGGATTCGTGATAACCCTTCCTCAGGAGCCATTATGATCAATTATGTAAATAAATATGCATTTTCAAAATGAGTGCTTGTACCAAAATATATGTCATTCCACATTGCAATTATATCAGTCACAGGAAAATGTCATTTATAAAGTGTTTATCAAAGTCATTATCCAATCAGGTAAAAAAACTGCATCTTTCCAACTTCCCACATGAGTGTTTTTTCACTCCTTATAATAATTATTTATATGAGCCAAGATATTGGTTCCCTTGATAGACTGGGATGGTCTCTAAAGCCATTTTAGACTCTAACTATTTATAGGAAACACTCCAGCCCATATTCTGACCCACTGATCTCATGCCTGTCAATAGCAACGGGAGCTTTGTGTGAAGAGACGAAGGCTAGCTTATGACCCTGATTCTGTTCTGGTATCCCTCTGATGTAATTCCACTGAATTCACTGGAGTGACTCTAGATTTACACCAGTGTAATCAAGATCTAAATCAGACTCCCAGCAGGTGTAAATCAACACAGCGCCAATGGACTCAGCTTCAATGAAGCGATGTTGATTCGTACCAGCAGAGGATCCGGCTTTCCTTTTTTTAGAAATGCTTATTTTCTATTTATCTCAAATTGTCGGACAAAATCCCTCAAATAAGTTACATTTTTCTGTCATCAGTATTTAACCAATGCTAAGGTTTGGGCTCCAGACTGACCAGGAAGATAGAACTGAATCACCTGAACATGGGCAGCTATAAGTTATGATGTCCCAGCCTATCTTGAAGGGTGTTGTAGCTTCCATATGTGCTTAGTTAATACCCACGCTGATCTCGAATGCAACCAGAATCAGTTGACAGAAGGGCAGAATTTTGCAAGACCCCGTAAAAGTATTGCACAGCAGCCAGTGTTGGAATCCTTTCCTCGGATGGATTCAGCCTCTCTGCACAAAACTAAGCCATCCCTGGTAGGGGGATCTTGTATCCCTGGTTTAAACGAAGAACAAAAATGCTGCCTAAATGCACTAGGCTACAGCAAGTAGCAGGTATTATTAAACAGCATTATAGCGAATGCGCCCCACATAATTCTACTTTATGCTCTATGTGTCTCCAGATGTCTTAATTCAAACACTGGGACAGCTGCAATTAACACAACAAAGGAGATGTGTGGGGTTTGTTTGCTTGTTTAAGCCTAGTTTTATCTCCTCTTTCCCCTGCAGCCCTGAATAGAACCCGGAGGGAGAATCGGTGAAACACCCAGCAATTAGGCATTGCTTTGCTGAATGCTTTCAAGTGATCAGAGGTTATACATTCAGGTATATGAAATGATAAAAATGAAACAGAAGAAGCTAATTTAAAAGGTCAGGCAGAAGTGTTAGCAACAGCCTCAGCAACTTGGGAGGAATATTTGATAAAATGTTCAGCTAGACATTTGATAAATTTGATAAAATGGAACAGCTAGACAGCCCTGGAAAATCTTCAGTTTATGAGAAAATATCTGTGATTTGGGAAATGACAGTATGTTGGTATATATATATATGTGTGTGTGTATCTGTATACAGCATATAAATCTACACACACATATACACATGGATGGATGTATTCTCATCTCACTGAATGGGAAGTTACCCGCATAAATCCATTAATATTATATGAAATTCCCATTTAAGATCAAATTTCCATCCTGCCCTTAACTAGGCCTCCATTTTGGTGGGTGCAGTTAACATCACTTGTACAACTCACAGCCTGATTGCACCTGGAGGTCAGGTATTTAGATGGTTAAATGTCCGCAAATTACCACAGCTACAAACGTGGGCCCATGATTATAAGCACCTTTTGCCCCCAATGTGCTTTCTTTCCCCTGCAGTCAGCAGATCTGGAATAGCTACCTGTTTCCATACAGCACCTTACCTGTCCAATGGATTAGTTCTATTGTCAGTGCAGATCTCCCCTTAATATCAATGGAATACATGCCCATGTGTCTGGAGTAGGGGGACGAGGGCAGGGTGAATGGACTCTTCTCCTTCCAGAACTCCTGACAAGCCACCTGCTCTGGGCTAGATTCCAGCACCAATGACCACACACCGCTCTGGCTTTGCCTACCTGGCGCTGTCTCATAGTGCTATGGGCCCAACAGTGCCTTTAAGCTGCAAGCTCCTCGGCTTGGGGGCTCCCACCTTTGCATGGCTGTACTGTCCCAGGCATGGCTACACAATGCTTAGAAGGGCCTGCTCCTACTCATCGGAAGTCTTTCCACTAACTTTAATGGCCGCAGGATTGGGCTCCAAACAATTAGCAGTAAATAAACAATAACTGCAAATTGAACAGCGCCCATCAACTGCAGTGGGAATTTGGAGGGGGCAGGGTTGGGCCCTGTGTCATGCTTTGTATGTTAACCATTTGCAGGCACTGTTCTTATACCGCTAAAGGGCTATTTGGTTATTCTCAGCTCACCCTTTATTTACGGTCACTGCAGGGCTCCTACAAACCCAAAAACAAATACGCTTTTCCCACTGAGAAGGCCCAGTTGGGTTCCCCTTGGGACTTTTGGCAGGATTGGGCCGACTGGGATTTCTGAGAGCTATTTGGCAAGCCTCTTAGCAATCTCTGAACACACACTGTAATGAACCAGACATGGTTCACAGCGAGTGCACCATTGGCCAGTGCTGCTTGATATTGTTGGCTTCCTGCAGGGAATAGTTTGACACACACCAGACTTGCTTGTGCAATAATTCATTTTGTTCAGTGTCAGCTTGACAAGGGTATTGCAGAGTTCAGCTACGACCCACTCCATACACTGCATCTAGGTATCCAATATATTAGTCTTTCTTTCTTGCTTTCTTTCTTTCTACACTTTCTGTATTGAGTTTCTATTTAAAAACAAAGAGCAAGGAGGACAAAACATAACACCCAGTTTTTCTAACACTGTGAGCCTGGCAGCTGGGTTTCTCTTCTTGCAAAAGCTTAGTCAGAGAGGCTGGATAAACATACACCAGGCCCCAGTAATGAAAGCCATGTTAGTCTTAATGGGCCAAATTTGCCCCAGGTGGGACTGCACTGACCTGGGTGGGATTACACCTGGGATGAATTTGACAGCATGTCTCCACCATGGAGCATATTTGCACCAGAGAATGGACCTGCGATAAGACTTTTAGACTCAGACCCGCGCTCTGCCCAAGTCCCCAGGGCATTTGAATTCAGGGATTGTGGGCTGAGCCTATTTCTAAACTTAACGTAGGTTCTTTGTGGAGCCTCCTGGGCTCATCAGTGGCCCAAAAATGCAACAAAATAGACACATGAAATACGCAGCTCGGTGGAGTGCGACCAACTAATTGGCTGAGTGCAAATATACAACAAAGCATAACACACCACACTGTGCCTGGTCATACTAGGTTGGTGCTATCGATGGTGCCCTTTTTTTGGAGGGGGGGCACACATCTTCTTTCTCCACATAGTCTAGGGCACTGGAGACCACTACATCCTCTCGGATGAGGGCTCACTCTGGATCTGTGCATGGTGGGGAAAAAAATGATCGCTACCCTTTTTGGCCCTAGCAAGAGCAAACAAAACCGACAATTACTGAGGGCCACTGAACGGTTCAGCTTGGGTAGCTCCGCCGTCTCGGCAAGGAATTGTGTCAGAACGGCACAAGAGCGATGACTATCATCGTGGACTGACTCAGCTCAAGAACCTGGCGCATTACAAGGGGGAACTCCAACCTCTATGGAGAGATGTTTGACTTTAGCTCTGACACACTAACCTCAGAGATGGGCCTACATGGAAACATCCATCCCAAACTATGGGGAAGTTTGAGTCTTGAGCTGAACTTTGCTGCCCACCGTTTCTCTCTTGTTGTTTGAGAGGGAGAGCGAGAGAGAGAGAGGAAGAGGTGGGGGCTGAAGAGCCAGACACGTCCAATATCCAAAAGCATTCCTGGCAGTGTTTCCTCGCTGCTGACACAGAGCAACATGCACTGGCGCTGGTGCTGGCAGTGGGTGCTGTGCAAGGCTCAGGGCGCTTTTCAAACTCAAAGTAAAATGAGAAGTGTATCTCAGATTTGGATTTGAAACAAGACCCGCTTCCCTTTGCTTCAGCGTGTAAGGGAGGATGACTGTTCAGCCATAAACCCGTCTTACGCATATGTAGTAACCTGTGGCCAGATATACCTGTGGCAGGGGAAGGATAGCTCAGTGGTTTGAGCATTGGCCTGCTAAGCCCAGGGTTGTGAGTTCAATCCTTGAGGGGGCCATTTAGGGCTCTGGGGTGAAAATTGGGGATTGGCCCTGCTTTGAGCAGGGGGTTGGACTAGGTGACCTCCTGAGGTCCCTTCCAACCCTGATATTCTATGATTCTATGATCAGAGACCCCCACAGGCGACAGCAGGAATCAAACCCTGGGACATTCACCAGAAGCCCTTACCCTTAAGCTAATGGAACAGCTCTGTCACTAAGCAGCAGCTGAACCCTTGCTGGGAACAGCCTCTGGAAGGAGCTGTGGTCACGTGCACTATGACAGGAGAATTACACCCAGCTTTGGTGCCTTCATGGTGTTGACCTTTCTATTTTTTTTGGAATCTTGAAGGATGCATTCTAGTTTCCCCTGAATTGCACAGCAGCTATGAAACACCATCACCCGACCAGAAGAACCAGATCATTTCCCCACAGTCCCACTGCTTCCTTCACTTGGCAATACAGCGGCTAAGACTCTGGCATTGCATTAGAGCATTAGTATTTCCCTTATACTAAGCCCTTAGCACCCTGTAACCTTAGTGGGCGGTGATCACAGAACCTTCCGGTGGCTCATTTGACACCTGATCGCTTTTTCCAGTCTGCCTGACAAACATATCGATTGCATCCCATTTTCGTCCCCTCTAACCACATATAATGCACATTTTAAAACAAACAAATAGTTGTCCCGGGGCTTTAAATATCCGTTTCTCTGAGCCCACAGCAGTCTGGTAAATCGTACACTTGGTAGTCAATAGCCTCCGTGAAGTCATTAGGGATCCCTATAGAAACGGACTCCACCTCCATTTTGTAAGCTGCGGTCATGCCCCCTTTGCAGGAGCCACCCCTTATTTTGTTGGAGAGGCTGTTCATCTTTTCTTTCAGCTGGGTGGAGGATGGTTTTTGGAAAGCGGTGACCATTTTCCACCCTTTGAAGCTTAGCGTTCGCCTCTTAGGGGTTCTCTCCTGGGGGATGGAGTTCAATATGAAAGAGCTGTTGAGGGCGGTGATTCTGGGCCCCATGTCCCTGTCAGAATCCCGCTCCGAGCTGCTCATGGAGGTTGCATGCCAGTGGTTGTCATACACCCGCCAGATGGGCCGCCGGTGCCGGTGGCCCTGACACTTGAGCAGCCGGATGAAAGCTCTCCTGAACTCTTTGCTGGAGCAGGGGTAGATGATGGGGTTCACGCAGCTGTTGAAGTACCCCAGCCAGAAGATGATCTTGAAGACCATGTCGGAGGGCTTCAGGGAAGGAAAGAAGGAACCTTGGAGGAAATTGGGACAAACACGGTTAGAGGGAGGCCACGGGGACCTTGAACGGCAGCTCAGAATATACAACTCTGCAAGGAAGGGCGAAACTGATTGTAACCCTGCATAAAATCAACATGCACCATAGACCAAGATTTGAGGGTCTCACTCTCTGTTTCAATGCCCCAGGTTGAGCGGGGCCATTTTGCTCAGCGAGGTACTGCTCAGCAGAAGCAAGGCTGGCAGGCCTGGCCTCTAGGTGCTCGTAACAGTGCAGTCAGACTGTGCAGGAGATGGGAACTGCAGTACCCCCGGCCCAGTGGGACAGCCTCAGGGATGAAACAGCTTCACCAGAGCAGTGCTGATGAAGGCACTCAGCATAGGGGAAATATTTCTCTTACCATCCCCCCCAATGCCTGCCCAGCACCCATCCTGTCTGCTTGGGCTGGGCTCTGGGGACAGCCCTGGGGCCTAAACCATTTCCCACGATTCACAGAGAGACAGGCTTAGAAGCCACAAGCCAGACCACAAGGCAACGTTTCCTTTCTTACCTGTAAAGGTATAAAGCCAGCTTCTCATCTGGTGCAAATCAGTACAGTGCAAGTGAAGTCAATGCAGCCATGCCCATTTGTACCAGGGAAGGATCTGGCCCCTGTGATACCGTCTTTGAGTGAACTAGGTGTTTCAGGAAAGTACCTGGTTGACAGGCCTGGAATCCAAGTCTTCTAAACGCAACAGATATGGCAGCACATCAGACCACCCACATCCTTGATGCTCTCACAGGAAAGAGCCTCCAAAACCCGGCCCAGCTGGAGGCTCCCAGACAGTAGGGTAGGTGGGTTGTGATGAAGGTTTCTATGATAGACACATGTTTACTTGGCAGCAAGCTGACACCTTCATCCCAGCCCAAGCAGGCCACTGGACAGCTGCTTTTTCTCAACGCCGGCACAGGCTGGCACAGGTCTCCTGGGGCTGATCTACCAATCCCCTGAGCCATCCAGTTCCTCATTGCAGAGTCTTTATCTGCATGTCTTAGAGGATATCACTCATTTGGCCCTGAATCCTGAGGTGCAGGTAAACCACGTTAACTGCTGAGCTCTTGTGATCAATGAGAAAAAGGATGCAGGGCTCAGAATGAGTCTTGCAGCACCAGCCTGCTGCGGCGGTGAGTGTGGTATATGAACCCAGACAGACAGACAGCACAGCTGTGTGTGACATTGATGGGTTCCCCAATGCTAGCGCCAGACAAAGAACTAGTCCCCAAGGGACCGCTGATGTCAGTCACTGACAAACACTGCAGTGTGCTTGCAAACTATAGAAGAGAGCAATTGAACAAGCGAGACTGAGGTGCTTGTGGAAGCCACAGAGAAACGAGTGCTGTCAGTTATCAACATGAAGGCAGTTCCTGTTTCAAGGCAGATGAAACACTAATAAATTCTGAGGGAAGACAGTAATCTGTACCCAGGGTGCATGTACAGGATCTCGCTGACTTTTATGGAGAGCTCTGTCCCGAGCTGCCGCTCCTCTCCTGTTTGGAGAGCGGAGGCATGTGGCCAGTTTATACAATCCTCAAGGTCCTTGCAGCTTGGATTCTAGCTAGGGAGAATGGAAAAAACAGTGTAGTGAACTATAAATGTGTATATATGGCAAGGAAGTGGGGGAGGTGTGGTGGGGAGCGGGGGACTCCTGGGTTATTATAGCCGTAGATCTGCTACTGACTCATGAGGCCATTTGGGCACCAGATGAACCATCTGGCTAGTGATGTAAACCTACCTCACAGGGGTTTGATGAGGCTTAGTTCAATAGTGTGTCTAAAGTGCTTTGGGATCCTGAGCTGAATAGTGCTTTACTAGTGCACAGTATTTATTACTACTTAAGAAACCTAAAGAAAGACGTAACTAAGTGTCTCGTTCAACTGTACATAGTCAAAGCATGCACGTACGCCAAGACCCTTTTTAATTCCCAGGAGAGATTTACAATAGATGGTGTATTGGGATAATAATTTTGTCCTTCTGTGGGGAGCAGCAGAACCCTACCCATAACTCAAGGAGCCAGGGATACATAACTAAATTAGATTTGCCTTCAAAATGTGTATCGGTTCTGTAAACCAAAGAATGGACTGAAAAAGAAGAGGCAGCCCCTACCAGCTTGGACGTTTATCAGGGTCTGATATTCAAGGTCATATACATTTTAGAGAATGAAATCTTTTCTATAGAACTTTGAAACCACCCTGTAGAGCTGAATAGGGAAGAACCTGAAGTGTCTGGTTTCAAAAGTCCACAGAGAGGTAAGTTGTCGCTCTGTTCAATTCTATAGAACTTTTCTGTAATAGGGAGGTGCCAAATGCGACCATTAACCAGGCTATGAGCGGCATTGCATCCTGCAGAACCAAAAGTTACCTTCTGTCTCTGCCCCCCATCACAGGCTGCTGGCTCCCCATTCTATTGTGGCATCCCAGCATGCACCACACTGCGACATCACTGCTTTTGCATGGAGTTGGCTGTGTGATTAAGTCATTCCCATGATTACCAAGCCCAAAATTTCAAAAATCATGACTCAGGTCCACAAAATCATGAGATTTAAAAAATAAATAAATGTGGGGTTCTTTTCATTTACAATCTGGCCCTGGAGCCTGTAGGGTTCCCTTTTTCAAACTTGTCTCCCCAACCTCGAGGGCTAGAAATATACTTTTTATTTTAAACGAAAGCTGAGATTCTCACACAATCACGTGACTCCAGAAGATGGGACTTAAAGAAAAAAGTGAATAGCATGAGCCCTGGGAACACTGTTTTACTGCTAATTTATACCTTGGATGTGTGTGTCCCCTTCTGGGATAGGAAAAGGAACTGGGGCACAAAGTTACCCTCTAATTATGTCTTCTTTACTTTGCCCATTTTAACAAATGGCTGCTTTTGTAGATATCGTGGGCCTGCTCTTGACAGGGATATACACTGGCTTCTACCCATGTACAGCCTGTATGGTGGCCCTTGAGTGGAGAGTCCACCAAGAGAAGAATGCAATGGCACAGAACAGCCACAACGTCCCTCCCACCGCAGGGACCAAATGAGGGAGTCCAGCCCAGCCTGAAAAGCCTTAGGCGCTGGCTCAGGAGTGGGCAAGACAAGAAGATATGCCGATTCAGCACATGGCAGCAGCAGCCTTGCACAGCACAAACTCTGAGAGAGGGTGAGTGGTGGGATTACAGACCAGGGGTGCAGTCTAAGGGCCAGCATAATTCAGAGAGGTGTAATTCCCTGCAACAGCTGCTGTGATTCTAGGCTTCCATCTTCATAGCACCACTATTGTCTTTTGAACGGGATATTAATTAAACTTATTGGAGCGCTTTTTGGACCTGGAAGCAGAGTGTTCTAATTGATAAGGCACTGGTCCTGGCTTCTATTCTTAGCTCTGGCACTGTCCTTGTGCAACTCAGTTCACCTTTCTGTGCCTCTGTTTCCCCATCTGTCGAAGGGGCAAAATGGTACGGATCTTTCTTTGCAGAGTGTTTGGAGATTTGCAGCTATAAAATTGCAACTTAAGCGCTGACTGTTACTCACTCTTGAGCCTTTAAAAAAAATTTCAAACAAAATATAACCTCTCAAATCTTCCCAGTTATATTTTTGCTTGCTCTTTGCTTTATTAACTTTAGAAGAAATACACAAGCAAAAATACAATGCAGTGAGCAAGAGGCTTAAGGATGGGATTGTCACAAGTGCCAAAGGGATTTAGGTACATGAGTCCCAGTGACTTTCAATCCCAATTCAGGTAGGCACTTGTGACAACCCCTCTCTGAATTAATGTTATTAAATCAACCAGGAATTTAAAATGAATGAATTTAACATACCATAATAATTAATTTAGCATGATTAAATTAAACGTTATTCCACTGTCACTGCAAAGGAATGCAAACAGATCATTGCTTTGTGCTTTCCACCTCTGTTTTTCTTGACACAAAAGAACAGGACCTCCCATCATAGCCAGCAGGTGTCACTGTTGCACCTGCAGAGTCTGCTGCTTATTATTACACAGAAAAGCCTGAAATAACTTTCTGACTCAGCCTTAACTGCTTTTAATTTTAGCTCTGGGTGACAAATCACGACACTGTGTGACTGAGGGTTAATTTGTATTTTAGTAAATATCATTAGCTGGGTATCATTATTATTTTATCTGCACACATAACCCTGGTGTCAAAACAGTCGAAAGGGTGTTGAGAGTCTGGCATGAAGTCACAATGATCCAGAAATTCAGCGTTAAGGAGAAAACCTTCCATGGTCCAGTGAGGAGCTTCCAAAATCAGCTGATAGATGAAAATATACTCTATAAAACTCAGGGCCCTAATTCAGCAAAGTACTTGAGCACATGCCTAACTTTAAGCATGTGCTTAAATCCATCCCTGTTCTGCACAGACCTTAAGTGCATGCTGAAACTATAAGCATGTGCTCAGGTCCTATTGAAGCCCAGGGGAGTTAGGCACATGTTTAAGTGATGTCATAAGGAAGGCTGGACTTAAGCATGTTCTTAAAGTTAAGTATGTGCATAAGACCCCTATTCAGGAAAGCACTCAAGTCATGTGTTTAAATTTAAGTATGTTTTTAAGTTCCATTGCCCTCAGTGGGACTTAAGCATGTGCTTAAAGTTAATTATATGCTTAAGCAATAGCCTGAATAGTGAGGCTTTCAACTGGGACCAAAACCCCGTGCTGAATCAGGGCTAAGTGGAGATTTACAGCAGCTAACTCTGAACGTTTAGGCTTTTGTTGATCTTTGAAACAGCCAACGCTATTGTCAATAGAGATGTGCAACACCAAAACCACTTGAGCTGTGATTAAGTGGCTGGGTTTTACCCGGGTACAATGATTAGTGATACTGTGGCACATAGGAGCCTTAGTCAAGCCCAGCACCCCACTGTTCGAAGTGCTGTACAAACACCAAACAAAAAAGGGCGTACAATGTAAATATCAGACAAGAGGCATCAGCTGGATACAGACTGATGGGGGAGTACAAGGAAACAGACACAATGCTGGTCAGCATGCCAGGCCGCTGGTGTGCCAAAGCCACCGACTAATTGTTGTCAAGTGTTTTTGTAGGTATCCTGGCAAAGGAGCGTTTTACGGAGGAATGGAAAGGGGCACAATGAAGCGGCTTTGTGGGTGTTTCTGGGGCATGCCCCCCAAGGATGAGGGGCAGCCTCGGAGAAAGCAAGAAGGCGCTGGTTTGAAAATGTGACAAGTGGGTGCTGTAGGCTGGCATCACGGGCCAATCGGAGCGGGAAGTCGACATCTCAGTAGTGAATGTGAGCGGATTGTGACGGGCCTTGAAAGTGAAGAAAAACAGCTTATGTTGGGTATGACCAGAAGGGGGAGCCAGTGGAGGCATGCAAAGAGAGAGGTGCCCTGGTGAAAGTGACAAGCTGGGAAAAGGATCTTTGCAGCTGTTTTCTGAAGGGATGAGAGCGGGGCAAGACTGCATTTGTCAAGGCCAGAGAGAAGGACGTTGCAGCGATCGAGACATGAGATGATGAGAGCCTGGAACAAAGTTTTCGCTGTGCAGATGGATAGGAAAAGCCATGTCATAGACATAGGCTGCAGAGCCGGGGACACCACCTGGACCATGGTCCAACTACTACCTTTTGGCCGTGCCAAAACTGAGTGGCTGGATATGAGTCAACAGTATACTCTTGTTACCAAGAAGGCCAATGGCATTTTGGGATGTATAAGTAGGGGCATTGCCAGCAGATCGATCGTTCCCCTCTATTCGACATTGGTGAGGCCTCATCTGGAGTACTGTGTCCAGTTTTGGGCCCCACACTACAAGAAGGATGTGGAAAAATGGGAAAATGTCCAGTGGAGGGCAAAAAAAATGATTAGGGGACTGGAACACATGACTTATGAGGAGAGGCTGAGGGAACTGCGATTGTTTAGTCTGCAGAAGAGAAGAATGAGGGGGGATTTGATAGCTGCTTTCAACTACCTGAAAGGGGGTTCCAAAGAGGATGGATCTAGACTGTTCTCAGTGGTAGCAGATGACAGAACGAGGAGTAATGGTCTCAAGTTGCAGTGGGAGAGGTTTAGGTTGGATATTAGGAAATACTTTTTCACTAGGAGGGTGGTGAAGCACTGGAATGCGTTACCTAGGGAGGTGGTGGAATCTCCTTCCTTTGAGGTTTTTAAGGTCAGGCTTGACAAAGCCCTGGCTGGGATGATTTAGTTGGGGATTGGTCCTGCTTTGAGCAGGGGGTTGGACTAGATGACCTCCTGAGGTCCCTTCCAACCCTGATATTCTATGATTCTATGACCCTATGTGCCCAGTTGCAACACCACTCACTCAAATTTGGCCAAGCAGCAACTCACTCTGATCTGGCCCAGCCACCTGCCCCTCCATCACAAACTTCCTGACCCATGAGTCCCTGCACCCACCCACTAAGTCTGAGTGGCATTGCTATGTGGCATGCTGGGTTGCAATGATACTCACTCAGATTTGGAGGGGGTGGGTATAGGGGCTCATGGACCGGGGGACAGGCTGGTAGTGGTGGTGGGGCACCTGAGAGGGGAAGAGGGGGTCAGGAGGCAAGAGGAGAAATTGTGTTTCCTCCCCCACACTTTAACTGGGGCTCAGCAGCCCTGTTAGACATGTTACACAGACAGACTCTGCAAGATGCTTGGATGTGAGGTCCTAGAGAGAGGCCCGAGTTGAAGATCATGCCCAGGTTAGAGTCCTGAGTAAGAGGGAGGACTGTGGTGTTCTCCACATTGACTGAGAAAAGAGGTAGTAGTAAGGGTTTAGGGAGAAGATTAAGAAGATTAAGAGCTCTGTTTTAGCCATGTTGAGCTTGAGCTGGTGGCTCTGAGATGTCAGAAAGACAGGCCAAGATTGTAGTTTGGACAGAAGGAGAGAGGTCTGGAGTAGTGAGGTAGATCGATCAGTCATGGTAGCTGTATTTGTTCTTGTGGATGAGATTACCCATAGAGGTGGTGTCGAGGGAGAAGAGAAGGGGATCAAGGATGGAGCCCCAGGGAGCCCTCACAGGAAGCTGGAGGGGGAATGAGGAGGATCCTTTGAAGGGCTCACGGAGAGCGCGATTAGAGGTAGGAGGAGAGCACAGAGTCACCGAAGCCCAGGGAAGACAAGGTCTCAAGAAGAAGAGCATGTTCTATGGTGGAGAAGGGGGCTGGCAGGTGAAGGAGGAGGAGGGTGGAGTATTGGTTCTGAGCTTAGGCTAGGAAGAGGTCATTGGTGAGAGCAGTTTCAGTGGAGTGCAGGGAGTGGAAGCTGGACTGGAGAGGGTCTAGGGTGGGATTGGAGGAGAAGAACTCCAGACCGATTTTAGACAGCACATTCAATGAGCTTAGAGATGGTAAGGCAGAATGGAGATGGGGGGTAGTTTGAGGGAAGTGGGTCAAGGGTGATTTTTCCCAAGATGGGAGAAACTTATGTTATGCCTCTGTTGTGAGGGGACAGAGCCAGAGGAAAGTGCATGGTTAAAGAGAAGAGAGTCAAGGAGCCAGGAGGGGATGTGAGTGGGCATGAGGGACATCAGGAGACGGGAAGGGGTTAAAAGAGGAAAGCAGACGAGAACCTTCTGCGTCTGTGACTGGGGAGGAGACAGTTGCAGGAGGGGAAGGGAAGACAAGCTTTGGGGACGGGGAAGGTCATGTCACCTGTTGTTAATTTTCTCTTGAAAGACATCAGTGATATCCTGTGCTGAGAGAGCAGCGGAGGCAGGAGGGGAGGGTTTGAGGAATGCGTCGAAGATGGCAAAAAGGCAGCTGGGACTGGCGGTGTGAGATGGCTGAGGTCAGCTACTAGAAATAGGCAGGTTCACCTGCACTTAGCCAGTTTATTTTAAATACATCGGTGCTGGTGCTGGAGACTGGACTCCAAACCCAGATCCTGATCTGAATTTCACAACTGCTTCTCATCATTATTGTGCACTGAAACAAACCCCAGATCTGGGTGCCCCTAACCTCTGGAAGGTTCAAATTCTCGAGCCACACCCATATTTTCCAGCTTAGATCCAGTTCTAATTTGAATGTGGTTCTCTAGGTGTGTGTGTGTCTGTCTCTTAAATACAAAGAGTAGGAGGACAGTCCAGTGGTTGGAGCTCAGGCCTGGATCTTGTGGGGGTCTACTCCTGACTGTGACATTGACTTTTGTCTGACCGTGGGCAGCTCACGCAATAGCTCCGTGCCTCAGTTTCCCTGCAGGCAAAATGAGGATAACAACCTTTTTCTACTTCCCAGCAGTGTAGTGAGGCTTAATTCAGGACTGTTTGTTGAGTGCAGTGAGTTCTGTAGATGAAAGGAGCGGTAGAAGTCCAAAGTGTTCTTATTTAAAAGGAAAAAAAGAGAGGAAAAGAACACAAAGCTACAACAATAAAGAGAAAAGGAGCGGCTCTTTAAAAATGAATCCTGAACCTATGTCTTGAGTCATGCCAGCTAAGAGATCAATTCGTGCTTACAATAGCACATTTTAGGGAAAAAAATACATACCCACACACTTATCACCTGTTGGTGTAATGTGACTGCTGTAGCTGATCCCTTGTTTCTGTAGTGTCGGAAAAGCTGTGTATTTGAAACGCAGTAGGAGAGTTCACTGAAGTTTAACACTGGTTGTTTTTCTCCCAGCAGAATTTTGTGTACATACCAAAACCTAGGGGCTCATTAGCATCACTATTAGTATGCAAATATGCATGCCCCTTAAAGAGACACATATTAAGTGCATACATAATTCATCCCACCACTTGCAGTGTGATTATACAGCTCATATTTTAGGTCCTTGGCTAGTAACATTATATACATTTAAGCATTCATCAGTCTGGTAGGCAGGAATAATGCTGAGCCTTCAATAAGCCAGAAAAATCATTAGTAAGAAAGAACGAGCTCTCTCTCTCTCTCTCACCCACATAGCCACATGGAGGGCTTTCAGGATTGGGTCTACGTTATGTAATAGTTACACTGCAGATGCTATCCAGGCATGGTGTGAGAACACTGCATATTGAACACACTAAGGACCCAGGATCAAATTTTCAAAAGCACTTAAGTGAGTTAGGAGCCATAGTCCCCTTTTCAAAACGGATTGAAGCGCGTAAAAGCCAAAATCCCAGCAATTTTCAGTGAGATTTAGGCTCCTAAGCAGCTAAAGAACAACTAACTGTCACTGAAATCAATGGCCTATGGCATTTAGGCATTTTTGAAATTCTTGCCCCAAATCTTGCAATCCTTATACAGTCCTTCACTGGAGTTTTGCATGACTAAGACCAGCAGGATGGGGAAATCCCATTGTAGTGATGCATCATTATCCCATTCTCCAGTAGGACCTGCCATAAATAAAACCACGGTACAGTTTCCATTAAACCCTCTTGTTTTCATGTGCTCCTGACTGTCCAAACCATTCACCTTTGGGCTATGTTTGGATTCGGCCGGCAGGTGACTTTGGAGCAATAGCCGTGTAAGTGTTTTGGGGTCAGGAGAGGGCGAAAAAGCACATTTCTCTGTGTGTGCGTGGCCCGTCCTGAGTATGTGCTCTGGGCAGTCTGAGAATATGTGGGTGCAGAATCTGAAAGTAGCGCATGTTTGAAAATACACTGCGGTGCATAGGCAGCATTCAGTTATAAGGGCTGATCTTACACAATGGATGTGGTGCCCGTGTGTGGGTCAGCTGCATGGTGAGATGCCCAGAGAAAGGAACTTATTTAAATGTGCAATGGCTTTAAAACCTACCTCAGCAGCAACCTTTCTCTCAAAAGTGACAGCTGACCCCAGCTCTTCCCTGTCTCCCAGGTTTGAGGCCTCGGGCATTGGGGCTGCGTGGTACATAGGACTGCAATGGGACAAATGTGCTCTAGAGCAGGGGTGGCCAACCTGAGCCTGAGAAGGAGCCAGGATTGACCAATGTACATTGCCAAAGAGCCACAGTAATACATCTCAGAGGGTTAGCTGTGTTAGTCTGGATCTGTAAAAGCGGCAAAGAGTCCTGTGGCACCTTATAGACTAACAGACGTATTGGAGCATAAGCTTTCGTGGGTGAATACCCACTTCATCAGATGCATCTGATGAAATGGGTATTCACTTGCATCTGACGAAGTGGATATTCACCCATGAAAGCCAATGCTCCAACTCTTTGCCAGTAATACATCAGCAGCCCTCCATTAGCTCCCGCCCCTGCTTCCAGCGCCTCCCGCCCATCGGAAGCCCCGCCGATCAGCGCCTCCCCCTCTCTCCCTGCACCTCCCAATTAGCTGTCTCGTGGCATGCAGGAGGCACAGGGGGGAGGGGGAGGAGTGAGGGCATGGCAGGCTCAGAGCAGGGGGCTGGAAGGGTTGGAGTGGGGGCAGGACCTGTGGCAGAGCCAGGGGTTGAGCAGTGAGCACCCCCTGGCACATTGGAAAGTCGGCACTTGTAGCTCCAGCCCTGGAGTCGGTGCCTAGACAAGGAGCTGCATATTAACGTCTGAAGAGCCGCATGTGGCTCCGGAGCCACCCCTGCTCTAGAGAAATGAAGTCACTTGATGGGAGATGCTGCAGTCTCATGGGCTAAAGGTGGAAATATGAACCAGGGGCTCCAGTCCTGGCTGCCAGTTTGTGACCTCGGGTAAGTCACTTTCCCCCTCAGTTCTCTGTCAGGATACCGATGTTTTCCTACATCACAGAGGCTTGGCTGAATTATGTTCACAGAGCATCCAGGAAGCCAGTTAATTTTCCTTTTCACCAGCAGCTTTCCTCCTGGCTCATGGGTGAACACCCTCACCTTCTGCTTATCATGGGGTTTTGAGGACACCTCATTCGGTCATTCCCAGCTGGGGCACCCCCTGGCTGTCTCACAGGATGTCTCGTGGGAAGCTCAGTTAGTTATCAACCACAGTTTCCAAACCCTGTATGGGCAGAGCATCACCCACTGACTCACCATGTAGACACGCATGGAGGTCTCCCATCCACACACTGACCTCTCCTATGCTGCCTCCATCCTGTGGCCTTTGCTCATCCCCCAGGCTGCAACTCAGTTTAAGGTGCTACCATCGGATTGTTTTGGGAGTTGCCAGTCGTGAAAATGACAAATGCACAAATGAAACTGGACTGACTCCAATTGAATTCTGGCCTCAGCTCCCTGGATGCAGCCAGAATCTCTGAGCAGCTTCCTTCCTGATGCAGTTGGTGCTGGGGGCTGGTCCTTTCACAAGGACACCTGTTACAGCACGCCCTGAATAACTGCGGAAGAGAAATGCCACAGTGACTCCAGGCGCAGGCAGGTGACAACTGGTATTCAGAAGTGGGTGTTAGTGTCAAGAGGCTGGGGTTCCCTTTCTGAAGTCTTTAGCATCCCTGGGTTTGGGGCTAAGTCACTGTGTGACCTTGGGCAAATCAGCTCTGTCTATCCATCCAGCCCACCCCCTTCACCATGGTATCAAGATGCTCAGATAACACAACCATGGGCACAGAATCTAGACAGGCAGGGTTGAGGACCGGACCTCTCGCTCCATACCTCAGTTTCCCTAGTGGGGATACTGACATTTTGCCACTGCACAGGTGCTTTGTCCCAGGTGGACAGCACTCTGTACACTGACCCAGTACCAGTCTATGTGACCCTGACAGCAGAAAGGTGAGATAATGGCCTGGAGGGACCTTAAAGGGACTCCCTTACCTTCTGATCTCCCCCACGCCCTCCTCACAACAGAACAAGGGGGTTCTTACTCAGTGGCATAGCTAGGACAGGAAAACTGGGTGGGCCCCGGCTTTCGGGTGGGTGGGCACTGATGGGGGACACGGGGGTGGAGGCAGAAGGGATAGGAGACCCTGGGGAGGGGAGCAGAAGTGATGGAGGGGCCCACCTCCCCTCACTTCCCCTTACTGCTCAGTAGGCACCTGGAGCACACAGGCTGTGGGGCGCGCCCATGGGGCAGATGGGGGCCCTACAGGGGCTGGAGCTCCACCCACCTCTCCCAACCCCAGCTCAGTGTCTGTGAGCTCGGATGTGTCCCCCTCCTGCCAGCACCGGGTGCTGTTGACCCCGTCTCCAACCCCAGTGCTAGCCCTGCCCAGATCCGCCCTCCCTGTGCCCCCCCCCCGCAGGGCTACGCCCCTGCTCTCACTTCCTTAGCTCTACTAATCCCCCAAACCCAAGGAGCCCTGGCTTTGCCTCTCACTCTCTATCCACCTGCCCTCCCGTCCTGCTGGTCCCTACCGGATGTGAGCTCCAGACCGACCTGCATCCCACCGCCTTGACATTCACGTCAAGAATTGGGCGCAAGGGCTGGGAATCAGTGAGGGTTTCTGGAGGCGTGGGTGGGTCAAGATTCCCGACACTCTGCCTCCTACCTGCTAGGAGACCCTGACTGACCTGCCGCTCCAACCCCTAAAAACCACTTCCTCCCAGCCTCTGTGAGAGTGGCAGGATTGGTAGGGGCCAATGTTTCGCTGCCCACAGGCATGGCAGCGTAGACGGGGGCGGTTGTGATGGTCACTCCACTGTCAGGATGGCAGTAGGGAGATGCCTCGTCCAGGGCAGAGAGGCACACGCGAAGCTGCAGCGGACAGCATTTTTCCAGTGATGAGAGCCGCGGCTTGCTGGAGGTCACGGAGCTAGGATCTCAAGTGGCCCAGCACTGGAACTCCTCAAAGACTGTAAATGTCCCAGATGCAGGCTCAGCCCCATAAACAATCCAACAATAACAAACGGCTTCCCTCATGCCACCAAACACCACGGCATTTTCTAGAGGTTTTTAAGAGCTATGTTCCCTGAATTCAGGGCCGTGGTGAGGAGCGAAAGCATGGATCATGGAAATCTTCCCCAGTGACTCTAAGTCCAGAGCCACGGGTGGCTGCTTGTAAATTACCATCAGCAGCGGTGCTCATCAGTTTTGATCTGGGGATCTCAAAGCACTCCGGCAAGGTATGGAGGTGTCTCTAGCCCCTTTTCACAGATGGCACAGAGAGGTCAAACAAATTGCTTACAGTCACACAGCAAGCCAGTGGTAGGGGCCAGAACAGAACTCCAGTCTCCTGATTCCCTGACCTTGTCCCTAATCACTAACCCACCTTACCCCTGAAGGTGATGCTTTGGGATCTGCAGATTTAGAATATGCCTTGGACCTAGGGGCTCAGATTGCAGTTGGGTCACTGGAAAGCCCTTCGTTGCCATATGATTTCCAGGCAGCTTAGCAGGTGTGTTGTTTCCAGATGACACCTTAAAGAAAAGAGGCCACGTCTGCTCTGCGTGAACATTAAAAGTCCTGACTCACTGCATGGTACAAGTAGGGGTTTGTCCCCAGGTCCTCAGCCACAATATTCCCTTGCTCTGTCTGTCTTCCACTGGCTGCCCACACTGCTAGTAGAAGATCCTTCTCCACTGCAGCTTCTGACAGCCAAAGAGCTGGGTTCAAATCTGCTGCAAGGCACAGATAACAGGGGCAGAGCAGTTTTGTTTAGTTCCCTGCTGCTGCCTGTTCACAGCAGAAAATCACCGGATAATTGTCCGTCTCCTGATTTCAATGGGAATGGAAGGGGCACAACGTCCCCCCAGGAGGCACTCAGTATCTTGCAGGACTGGGCCTCCAGTTGCTCTGCACCTCAGTGTCCTCATCCAAAAATGGGTCTAATAAGACATACCTGCCTCACAGGCGGGAGCTGAGGCTAAACTGATGAATGCTTATAAAGCCTGCGGAGCTCCTCAGCGGGACAGCATTACAGGCGTCCATGTGCTATGGGGCACTAGTCACTCCTCCAGCAGAGCAGGACTGTTCCCCGTCTTCCATTTCCTTACACTTCACCCAGCTCATGGGAGATCCTGTTCTTTAATGTGGCATCAACCCAGAACAGTAGCCACAGATCTCTAGAGTCCTTGCTCACTGTATGGGCTATCCGTAAAGCTCAGGAGCTCCAGCAAACGGGACCCCTATGCAATGGACTGCAGTAAGTAGACCATACAGGCCTCTAAGCTGTGATCGATGCACTATGAATGGTAGTGGGAGAACCATTCTCTCTGTCGGGGCTGTTCCACCAAGGTCTCCAACCACATTGGCACTGTGCTGGTGGGGGTTGGCTGCGTGGAGGACAACTCAGTGGTTAGCCTTGCTCTGAACCCAGTGTTGTGATGGCCTGTGCACTACTGGGAGCATTTGTGTGTGTGTGTGATATATTACAGAGGTACTAGGGGGGCCAAACAGGGTTCAACGTGCCAAATTCCTTTTGGCAGACAAGGCCATTGGGATGGAATAGCGCCACCTAGTGATACATCAATTCCCAGGGCAATAGACGCTGCAAGCCAAAGAAACTGGCCCATGAGAACAATGAGCATCAGAGCTCTTATTCGGGGACAAAGATCTGAAAGCAGCAGTTGAAGGGGCCCAGAAAGTTACTGCACTAATACCAGGCACTTCCACAGCACGTGCCAGCTGAGGATCTCAAAGCACAATGCTGGCATAACACATTAAGCTTTGTTACACCCCTGTGCCATGGGGATGTATCATTGCCCTGATTTTAGCAATGGAAAGCCTAATCCACAGAGAAGATGAATGCCTCAGGCAAGGCAACACAGGAAGGGCCAACTTGACCCGCTGCTGTAATGTCATTGACTCCATGGGAGTTACTTCAGTGATGGATATGGCCCTAGGTCTGTATAAAAGCCAGGAACAGAACCAAAGTTTCTTCATTTCCAGCCCTGTGGTGTGACCACAAAACCATCCCTTTTCCTATTACACATGCCATTCAGCTGCAAGCTTCACCATTCACAAGCAGAGACATGACAGTCTTTCTCCACATCTTACGATGGGCTAGCAGAGTGCGGTGAGGAGGGCGCACATTAAAAAGAATTGGTTACTTTTGAAACAGTGATTTACGGGGCCAGCATGAAGAACTGTCAGGAACACTTAAAATGAAACGCTAGCTGTCAAAAGCAATTGACGAAGTGAGCTGTAGCTTACGAAAGCTTACGCTCAAATAAATTTGTTAGTCTCTAAGGTGCCACAGGTCCTCCTGTTCTAAAAGCAATTGTGTGATTCCTGGTCCTTGTTCTGATTTGTACATGCAATATAGCTACACAGCCAAAAAAAAACCCCCAAACTGAAAACCAACAAAAAACAAAACCAAACCTTGTGGCCGTGAGTCTCAGAGTCCAGGTCAACTGACTGAGGCTCACAGGGCTCGGGCTGCAGGGCTAAAAATAGCAGCTCAGACGTTCGGACTCAGGCTGGAGTCCAGGCTCTGAGACGCTCCCTTCCCCCCGCCCCTGCTCGGTTTCAGACCTCAGGCTCCAAGCTTGAATGTCTACATTGCTATTTTTAGCCTTGCAGTGCACGTCCCGCAAGCTTGACTCAATTACCCTGGGCTCCAATTTGCTACTGTGGGGTTTTTTTCTTTTTTTTTATTTTATTGCTAGGAAGCCATACCTGAATTCGGTGATTCACAATGCCACTCACTCACACCAGGGGTAGGCTTTTATACTAATTTGCCATGCACCTTACACAGGTGGAAATGACAACAGGCAGCAGAGAATCAGGCCCACAGAATCGCAGATTGTATGCCCTTCAGGGAAGAGACCGTGTCTTGCTGTGTGCACGGGCAGCCCCTAGCACATTGTGGTCCGTATCAGAAGACAAATAACATACAATAACAATAACTTTATGGAACAGTCACAACTGCGTGTTTAGTTGCCCAGCAGTAGTAATGGCCAAGGCCAACTCCAGTATCGCCGATCCCCAAGTACCAAAAATCATATCAGCCCCTTCCCCGCAAAATGATGAGATTGACTGAAAAAGCATGAGTTTTTTTTTTAAATAGGTTCTTTTATTTGAGTTCTGATTTTGGAGCATTTTAAGGGTCATATTTTCAAACTTCTCCTCACAACCAGGAGGATTAGAAACTTTCTTTTTAACTGAAAGCTGAGACTCTCAGGAAACAGCCTGAGTCATGGGCCAGAAAAACCCTTGGGTCACTAGACTTGTGAGAATTGGCCACCCTGGAAATCTGTGGAAAGGCCGCAGGGTGACTGTTATTTGTGTAAAAAAACTGGGGACTCCAAACAAAAGACATAATTTGGCTCTTGAGAACAGGGAATGCTCAGGATCTTCTACTGTTTACATCTTGCTAGAGGTCACATGGCTAGAAGAATGGAAGTCATTGGATGGAACTAATACAAGGTAAATATGCACTAGAGAGATTATTATAAGATCCTTGTTTGGATGGTTTGTATTTCATCTGCTCAAATGACACTGGGTGACGCCAAAGAGCCTTGAGCTTCAAGCACTCAATGGTCTTCAGAAAAATTCCATCTGCAGCGGGCACTGAATGAACACAAGTGATGCATGACATTCCCAAGAGCCCTTAAGGATGATTCAGAATAAATGATTTGTGCAGGATCTATGCTGTCACAGGTAATAGATCCCAGAAACAAGGGCTCTTGTTTTTCTGTAATATGAGTTAATTCCCTTTGGCAGGGCAAACAGCTGCAAAATGCCCATAGTTCATGCATTTATTACACTGTGTGCCTCTAGCTGGACATGCATTGTCTCTTGGAATATGACTTTGTCCACACCTTGTGCATATAGGCTGGACTTTGTCCCTCTTGCCTGGGAGTTCTCTTTCCTTTCTTACGAGTTTTACAATTATGACTTCTAATACTCAAGTATCTGTTCATAGCTTCTAAACTAGCTTCAGGTTTTTCATGTTGCTCCTGTCTTTTATTCTGCTGTTTGACTAATTCTGAATGCTTTCTATCTGTATAGATGTGGCTAAGGTTAAATTTCTCTTCAACTGTAGCTGCTGTGAAAGATTTTTATTTGGTAACCCGGTAGCCAGCCTGTCTCTGATATTTTCATGTTTTGCATTCCCCAAATCATAATTTTCAGCCAATGTATGCAGAGCTCTTATAAGCTAGTCAACACTTTCCCCCAGTTTTTGAATTCCCTGGTGAAAACATGCTGTTTCATCAACCCACATTTCTCCAGGGTATAAAGTATGGGTCAAATATAGCCAGAACCCTTTCGTAGTCATCTTTGTGACTGTCTTCAGTAAAGTTAAAGTATTTAAAGCTATACTCTGCTTGCTTCCCCATAGCATAAATTAGATACCCACATATCTCCAGTTTCTTTGTGGCATTTGTTTGCAAGGTGAAATCTTGCAAAACACTGCTTCCAGCTTGTCCATTCTGAAAGTTTGTCGAAGCTGAAGTTCTCTGGGGGCATTGGCATGTCGATGAGATCATGCAACTTTTGTTGCTTTGTTCCTTCTGTCTGTACCCTTTGTTGCTGTTCTTAGTTTACTCCTGACACCATATCATGTGTATAGACTGGTCACAGAGCTTGCTTATACACACCAGATGTGTTCATCATAAGATCTTTTAATGCTCCACCCGGTAGGGCCGAGGTTCGTTTAAATAAGGTATTTTACACCCAGTTGTGGCTGAACAGTATGATACAGCTTAGCATTCCATTACAATGCCTGCAGATTTCCATGATGTGAGCTCTGGAGTTTTTTAAGCATCGGTGCTTAAAGAACTCGCAGCATGTGATCGCAGAATCTGTACACACAAGACTGCCTGAGTCTTTGCAACCACATCCTGGGATGCTGTAGCCAGCTCTAGTGGGACAGGGAGCATATAGTTCAAAGCTGATTGGCAGCAGTGACAGAGTGCAGTGGGTGGGATATGAAATGCACCGTGGGGGGAATTCACTCATATGCAAAGGGCTGGCAGAAGGCTTATGAACCACTCAAGTCCCATTTAAGCTCACATGTGATGCAGGTGGTGCCTAGGCCCTGTTCTGGCTCTCTGCATAGGGGTGTATTTCCCCGCTATGAAATGTCAGAACACTGAATAACTTTACCCCTTGACAACTGGATTGTTTGCTGCCATTCCATATAAAGCAACTTCCATTCCATATGTTGCTCTCAGGATGGGTGTGGGGGAGACAGGAGGGGTTAAATTGTCTGCCGGCTAGAGCAGCGTCTGCAAAAATAGCCTTTTCTGGCTACCTGTATCCTACCCCTGCGCTGGGAGATCCTGATGTTTCTATCAGCTCACAGCAGCTGACCTTCCAGACTGCACCAGACCCAGTTCAGCCAAATCGGACACACAATTGTGCAGTGCACTGGCAGCTCTCCCGCCTTCTGTTGTGATCCCCTCCTATTTCTCAAGCTAAGCAGCGCTGAGCCAGGGCCAGCAATTTAATCCCCCAAATCCTTACTACCCGAGTAGTCACAGTCAGCAACACTGGCCTCTTCCAGCTGTTACATGCTTGGGAGAGTAGTGGTTTACCAGCATCAAGTCCTCCTACACATCAAGGTCTTGCTGCCAGTGATCTCTCTGCAGAGATCCCCTACAACTGTACAGGGGAGAAGGCCCGTAACCCCTGCTTACAGTCCCTCTTGTGGGCTGCCAACTTGCTTCCTGCACCAGTGCAAGACCTTGGACCTGATCTTCAAGGTCGTCAGCTCAGCAACATCCGTGACTGCCTCATCTTCATCCGTGACACCCCCTCAGGCAGCCACATTCCTCGGGAAAAGGCCGTCCGCAAAGCCCAGCGTGACGCGTGTGGAAGGCAGAGATGGAGTGTTCTCAGCTGAAGGGGTTTGGCTGTGGAGGAAACTCCCAGAGGAAGGCAGACTAATCCAGAGCCTAACCAGCATTAGGGCGTTTTGCCAGATCCTCCTCTCTGAGAAAACGTTCCCATCACAACAGGAACTATTCAAATTTTTAAAAATAATTGAACAACCAACAATAAATAAAGACCAGGATGGAAGAAAGTGTGTGTATAGGCTGGTGTATAGGGGAACTAGGCTGAATATATATTTAACCGAGCAGAACCTTCCTTAACCTAGGAAGAGAACAGAACAGAAGACTCCATGAAGTCCACTAGAGGCACACAATGCCATGTAAATTACTTGAGAAACACTTACACACTATTGACAACAGTTGCAACAGAAAGCCCATAGGTAAGTAGACAGAGCTAGGAGATTTCGGCTATGAGCCTGTTACCAGAAATCCTATATTGTAACGAAGGGGAAATTAGAAAGCTATCAAAGGTTTTTGGAGAGAAGACCATGGCCAGACCGTGTTATAAGAGTGCTCTGTGCCTACATATACATGGATAAGGTGCCAGTAGGTGACATTCAAGACTCTGGCCCAGAGCTCTTGGGTTTTGTAGGACCAATAAAACTTTGTGCAGTGCCCTGCAAATGGCTTCCTTTGTGCAGGTCCTAACACACTCTTCAACCTCCCTCCCCATTTAACTGTTTCTTTTTCTGAGGAGAAGACCAGAAGAAGTCTGGTTTCAACATACCTCCATGATAAAAGGTAACTTGCAATCAAGCTCTCTCCTCAGCTGCTGCTAGAAATAGGGAGAACATTTTTTTTTTAAAGAGAGAGCTTGGGAAATCCTGGGGAAAAGGAAATAAAAGATTCTCAAGCAAGTTGCAAGATGCTTGGAAAAACCTCTGTGTTTGCTGGGCCCATCCCAAGATGACTCTTTGTTTTTCTAACTCAGAAGTTCTTGTCTCCTCTCTTGGTTTTCTAAGAATGTGAACTTGGAGGAACGTCCCCTCCCCCTGCACTCCCCACTCCTGTTTAAACACTCATAAATATGCAGTTTAGACTTGGCTGCAGGATCAGCTTTGGAGTATCTGAATCCCACTGGGAACACATGCATGTTTATATGCTCTGGGGCCAGATCCTAGCTTCACAAGAAAAGGGTGAGTTCCACCCCGTCCCCTGCCGGAATACCTCTCCTGGATGAAATTCACTCAGTGTATATGACCCCATGACTCACTTCAGCCCTTAAGATGGCCTCAAGCATGCTCTCTGCTCTAGGGTGAATGTTTCCAGAGTCCAAGTATAGGTGGAACTACTGAGGCCAGAGAACTGTACACCTGAAAACGATGACTGTGGTTTTCTGCCTTCCTCAGAATTCAACAGCCAGAACGTCACCAGCTGCTGCTCCCGGTGCAGTTCAACTCCTGCACCTTCACCGTGGCTCTGACTGTAAATGCCACAAAGAGCACAAAAATTCTCACCCAGGTGGCTTGAAAGAAGCAAGCCCTGGTTATGGGCAGAGGGAATGGGCATTGTGATGTCACAAAGGAAGGGGGGAGCAGGATCTTTGAGGCTTTGCTAAACCCCTTAGCGGATCTCTACTGAGCGTGCCCAAGAGTGGTTATTTAGAACCAGCCAAGCAATTCCTCATGGCCCTAGGTATTCTCCAAACAAGCCAAGATTAAAAGTTCACCCCTTCCTCAGTTAGTCTGTGTGAAAAAACGTAGATCGTTTCCCATCATTTTTTGCAGTGGGAAAAGTGTTGGTGGTTTCATCCCCTCCGTCCACCCCAATGGCCCCCCGCCAAGATGGGACGACTATGTCTCAAACTGCCAAAAGATATTAACCTTTTGGCTGAGACCAAGACCTGAAAAATATACCCCAAAGAGAGGCAACGCGGGGGAGATAATCTCTTTTATTGGATGAACTTCTGTTGGTGAGAGAGATTGATGGATTTACGGCTTTTTACAACACCCTGTAACCCATTAACCCCCTCTTTTTGTCCTGTGACTGCTGAGGTGTTACCGGGCCACTCTACCTTGAACAGTCCCTTACAGTATTACTTATGCTAAAAAAATCTGCTCCACCTTGCCTTTTGCGATGATGCTGGGAGTTCCTTTCCCAGACCTGAAGAAGACCCCTGTGTGGCTCCAAAGCTTGTCCAACAGCTTGACCAACATGGCTGCATAGCCCCAAAAGAGACGTTTCCAGAAAATGAGGAGCAGGCAAAACACAGGTCACTATAAATGAAGCTGTTCTCTTTGACATTCTCTACCATGCACAAATAAAACAACCACAGCAACAGCAGAATCAGGGCTCCTAGGTGAAAGCAATTAAAATGAAGAAGAAGAATCTCCGACCACTTCCTGAGGCCCTGAATAACTTCCTGCTTTGGTTTATATCATCCTCTTGAAGGTATGGAACACGATTTGTACAGCACCTAGCACAATGGCGCCCTGGTCCAGAACTAGGACTCCTAAATACTATTGTAATACAAATAAATAATAATAATAACAATAATTATTATTTAGGGACTGATCCAATTCTTACTGAAGTCAGTGGAAAGGCTCCCATGGATTTCAATAGGAACAAGCTGTTCAGGCCCAGCTTTGCCATTGCACCTTGTGCAGACATTTACACGAGTGGCGGTATGTTACCGTTCTGATGGGGCAGTGCTTTACCCCCAGGAAAGGCCTTACGGGTGGGTGATGTGGGTAACTGTCTAGGTCAGGGGGGTGTCATGGTCAAGAGGTAAGGCGCGAGGTGGGCCTGCGGTGTGAGGCCACAGAAGGGAGCTCAGATCAATGGTGGTGGTGGTGTGTGTGTGTGTGGGGGGGCAGCAGGGGCCAGGAGCATCAAAATACAAGTTCGCCCAGAGTGCCATTTTCCCTAAGGCCAGGCCTGTTTACATCCAGTTATGTTATTATTGATTATTTGTATTACCATAGCACCTAGGAGCCAGACATGCCAAACCTGCAGAAAAAACGCAGAAAGTGAGCTTGTTTTTGGCTTAATTGGCTTGTGAGTTGCTTTCTGGCTAGTTTTTGGCTTGTAGCTTGTTGTTTCTTTTTTTTTTGATCGGCTCCCGGCAAGTAGGGGGAAGGCGGGGAGAGAGTCAGGGGTGCACAGTGGGCTCACCACAGTCCCAGACTGTGCGCCGGAGGGATCTAGTCACACAGAGTGTTGGGGTTCTTAGGAATTGGCTTGCTTTGGCCTTGTTTTGAAATGGGATTAGCTTGGTTTCTGTCTTATTGTGAAAGTCGGGGTGTTTATTTACCGTGTGAAAGTTGGCAACTGTTCTAGGAGCCACAGTCATGGACCAGGATGCCATTGTGGTAGGTGCATCACAAACACAGAACAAAGAGATGGTCCCTGCCCCAACGGGCTTACAGAGTATCAGACAAGAGACAACAGATTGATACAGAGACGAGAGAACAAGGAAACAATGAGACAATATGGCACAGCATGATCAGTGGTCTCAGTGCCCCAGCAGCCTCACTGTTGCCAAGTTTTTTGTACAGATTTGAAGGAGGATAATGAGGTAGGCTGGAGCTCTGGTGTAAATGGCTCCATGGCGTACAGGGCAACAGGATGCTGTGACAAGGAGAGTGGTGCTCTGTGGCTGCCAGGTTAATGGTGTAGCTAAGTGCCTTGTTATCACGATGAGGTCAGGCTTGAGCCTTTTCCTTCACTGGCACATTAATTCTCAGTCCATGGCCCACTCCTTTTTTACTCTGCGCTCTTGAGGAGAACAGGGTCAAAGCTCCATTAATATTTCTTGGCATGGGCCCATCTCCAATTTACGTGCATCCTGTGTGGTAGCTGCCTTCCTCACCGTTGCCTTTCCAGCTGAATAACCAAGACTTCTTGCCTGCTCTGTTCTTTAATTCACTAGCCTAAGGGTTAGCTAAGGCATCCATGTTACACTTTCATGTCACTATGTGTCCTCAATTGTTAATTACTGTTTGAACACTCAAAAGGAACAGTCCCCAGCCTCTTGAATCATCAATATTAAAAGCCAGACGACTGTGACAATTCTCATATTGCAGGTAACAAATTAAACACAATCTCAGATAACTACTATTGCCCTTTCTTCTGAAATTAGTCGCCTGCTTCTTATACCAAGCTTGCCACCCTGCTGAGTGGCAGCAAATTCTGGGGCCTTACAGGTTGGGGGAAGATCCATGACATGGAGATATGCTTTATTTACACACATACATCAGACTCGGAACAGAGGCAGTCACAAATGGCATGCAGGAAACACCCTCTTTGAGAAATCCCAGCCCACATATCAGTACCTGGTTCCCAGAAAGCTCGTCTGTCCCCAGGAATTGTCTCCAGTTATACAGAAGAAAGAAATGAACAAACTCTCTGCTATCTGCTGCAGCTTCTCTCAACTGCAACACCGGGCAAAATGGCACTTCAGGGGAATGTCTTTTAGTGCTGGTTCTGTTGACTGACTGATGCTATGACTATTGTTAACTACCTCAGGGAAGGATAGACACTAGATCAGATTTGGAATTTTCTGACAAAACATTTTTTTGTTGGAAAATGCTGATTTGTCAAAACCAGACCTGTTTGTGGGAAAGGGATTCTGATAAATCTCCCAAGTCAAAAACAATTTGGGAAGCAAAAAGAGTTCCAAATTGCTGTAATGTGATGTTCTGACATTTTCAAAATGAAGGGTTTCATTTTTTTTTGCTTTGAAACATTTTGTTTTGAAATGTTAGTTAATTTATACTTTTAAAAAATGATAAAAATATAAAAGGTCCAAAAAAAAATGTTTCGAAATGTTTTGATTGACCCTATCTGATTTTTTCCCAGCTAATTGGTTCACAAAACTTTTTGACATTTGCCCCAGTTGGGGATGGGAAAAAATGTGAAATTTCAAAAACTCTTATGGTACGGGAAAAGCCCTCTCTTGCCCAGCTCTTGTGGTGATGTTTAACTAACTACTGTGTATAAAAGCTCTTTGACATCCACATATAAAAGACAGTACAGATATAAGGCAAATAACAACAACCAAAGCACAGAATAATATGTAACAAGTGAAGAATGGGAACAGATGAACAAGACCAATGAAGAGGACAAAATGGAAACCCCACATCTGGAATAGGTGTCCAATTTCAGAGCCCACACTTCAAAAAGGAGGTTAAACAACTGGAATCGATTCAGAAAAGAGCCCTTAAGATTAAGTCATAGTTTGGAAAACCTGCCTTATAGTGGCAGACTAAAGAAGCTTGATCTATTTAGTTTATCCAAGAGAAGATTAAGAGGTAACTTGATCACAGGGTGCGAGTACCTATACGGACAAGGGATTTCTGATAGTAGATGGCTCTTGAACATAGCAGATAATGGTATATTGAGATCCAGAGGCTGGAAGCTAAAGCTAGACAAATTCAGACTGGAAATAAAGCACATATTTTTAACAGTGAGAGTAATTAACCACTGGAGCAACTTATTAAGAGATGTGGTGGATTCACGATCACTTGAAGTCTTTAAGTCAAGCCTGGGTGGATGTTTTCCTAAAGGATATGAAACAGCTCACACAGAAGTTATGGGCTTGGTACAGAAATTATTGTGTGAAGCTCTTTGGCCAGTGTTATGCAGAAGGTCAGACTAGATTGGGAATCATTAAGAAAGGGATAGATAATAAAACACAAAATATCATATTACCTCTATAAAAATCCATGGTATGCCCACATCTTGAATACTTCATGGAGATGTGGTCACCCCATCTCAAAAAAGATATACTGGAATTGGAAAAGTCTCAGAAAAGGGAAACAAAAATGATTAGGGGTATGGAACAGCTTCCGTGTGAGGAGAGATTAATAAGACTGGGACTTTTCAGCTTGGAAAAGAGGCAACTAAGGGAGGATATGATAGAGGTCTATAAAATCATGATTGGTGTGGAGAAAGTAAAAAAGGAAGTGTTATTTACTCCTTCTCATAACACAAGAACTAAGGGCCACCAAATTACATTAATAGGCAGCAGGTTTAAAACAAACAAAGTGAAATATTTTTTCACACAACGCACAATCAACCTGTGGAACTGTTTGCCAGAGGATGTTGTGAAGGCCAAGACTATAACAGGGTTCAAAAAAGAACTAGATAAGTTCATGGAGGACAGGTCCAACAATGGCTATTAGCCAGGATGAGCAGGGATGGTGTCTCAAGCCTCTGCTTGCCAGAAGCTGGGAATGGGAGACAGGGGATGGATCACTTGACGATTACCTGTTCTGTTCATTCCCTCTGGGGCACCTGGCATTGGCCACTGTCAGAAGACAGGATACTGGGCGAGATGGACCTTTGGTCTGACCCAGTGTGGCTGCTCTTATGTTCTTATGTTATGTTCTAGATTATCATAATGGTCCCTTCTGGTCTTAAAATACTTGAATCTATGAATCTGGCTTTGGCGAGAGCACTCCTTCTAGTGGTCAGAATTAACAGAACTAGTACAGATAGGACTTCAAAGTTCAAAGAGCTGTAGAAGGTAGTTGCGGCAAACGGCGTTGTGGTACCAATCACTCTAGATCACCACAACTGATGAATTACTGAAACTGCTCTAATTATATATAGCAACGGAGCCTTATCATCCACCACAAGGTCCTTCCCTGTGTTCTCTTCACAGTGCCCACACTAGGGTGTATTCTGTGTGAGCAAGAAGTTACAGTGAATCAAGTGTCCCTGTCAAGAGGTTTAGTTGCATAGAATGAATGCTTTGTTCATTGGGGAATCATGTGAAAACTTAGGGCATGTCTATACTACCAGCCAGATTGGCGGGCAGCGATTGTCTAATCTAGACGCGATAAATCAACCTCCGAGCCTCTCCCTTCAACTTCGGTACTTCACCAGGCCGAGAGGCACAGGCAGAGTCAACGGGGGAGGGGCAGGAGTCGACTTACCACAGTGAAGACACCATGGTAAGTGGATCTAAGTACGTCGACTTCAGCAACATTTTCATGTGGCTGAAGTTGCGTAACTTAGATCGATCCCCCCCCCCCCCAGCGTAGACCGGGCCTTAGTTAATTAGAATGAGATTCAATGTTGGCTTTTGAAATCATGAACTCACTCTGCACTCTCATGTCGAGAGCAAATATCCTTTGGTTTGCTAGTAAATACAGAGGCAAATTTACAGTGAAACACAGGGTGCCCTGGCACAGGGCCCCCCAGTGACAGGGGCCCAGGGCCAGGGAGCTGCGGGGGCAGAAGCTTGGTCCTGCCGGCTCCTGGGGCTCCTGCTGCAGGCTCTGACCCCACTAGTAGCCAAGCTCCCCCTCCTCCGCCTCTTCTCCGCCTCCTCCCCCGAGCATGCCGCGTTCCCCCTTCCCCCCCAGGCGCTTCCCCCGCCGCTGAACAGCTGTTTGCTGGCGCTCAGGTCACTCCAGGAGGGAACGGGGGGAAGCGGGGCCTCAGCACGCTAGGAGGAGGAGGCAGAGCAGAAGCAGGGGTGAGGTGGGGCAGGGGGCTGAGAGCACCTCCATGACCCCAGCCCACACCTCCATCTCCCTGTCCTGACTCCTGCAGCCCCCTCACACACTCCCAGCCCCCTGCCCTCCCTGACTCCTGCACCCCCCCAAATCTGCACCCCAACCCTGACCACCAAATGGGAGCTGCCCCAGGTAAGCGCTCCACACCCCAATTTTCTGCCCCAACCCTGAGCCCCCTCCTGCATCCTAACTCCTGGCCAGCCCCTGCGCCCCAACCCCCAGCCCTGACTCCTGCACACCCCTCACACACCTTCAGCCACCTGCCCTCCCTGACTCCTGCACCCCCCTCACACACTCTGAGCCCTGACTCCTGCACCCCTCTCATACACACCCTGCCCTCCCTGACTCCTGCAACCCCCCACGCCCCCGTCCCCTGCCAGCCCCCTGCCCTCCCTGACTCCTGCACACACACCCCACATCCCCACCTGCACCCCTTGTACCAAACAGGAGCTGCCCCAGGTAAGCTCTCCACACCCCAACCAGCACCATAAATCCTGGCCAGACCCCGCATGCAAATGTTTTTTACATTTTTTTTATAAAGTGCTCTTATCCAAAGCGCTTTACCCTAGTTAGCTAACGGTACAAACAATACTTGGAAAGATCATTAAGTGGTCCGCCGAGACCCTCAGCGATTTTCAAGTGGTCCATGGAAAAATAAGTTAGACTACAAAAACAATCAAGGTACCTCACTTTATTTTCATGTACTTCCTATTACTTATAGGAGAGGATGAAGAAAAAAACAATGAAAAACAGGGGTGCAGGGGATATAAGAGAGAATGTTCTTTTTCTTGGCTGGGTCCCAAGGAGGGCCCCCAAAAATGAAGCTGAGTACTGCTTCCTAACTCTAAACCCTAACTCTAGAGTACTAACTCTAAATCCACCACTGAGTAAATACCAGCAGTAAACAAACCACATTCCGTGGAAAAATGCTCATGTTCTTCCCCACAAAGCCAACTACTGTATGTCCCCCCCACATCTTACTTATTCACTCCTGTGAATGCCCATGTGCCCTAGATCAAATGGATTAGTACCTTGCCATTGCACTCTAATAATGATCACCGGGGATGTTTGTCTGTGGTCTTTTAAGTACCAGCAATGGGACACTGACCTTCCTGACCACCTCCCCCTGGCACTATAGACCTGTTGCTGAATCCATGTTCAGGTAAAATTCACCATCAAAATCGAAGGGAGTTGTGTCTGAATAAGGAATGCAGGACCAGGCTCAATGCAATAAGTAGGGAAGGTCCTGGGAACGTGAGCGCTGGGCATGGTAGGGTGCAGACAATACTAGTGTCAAGGCTGGGTTACAACTTGATGGGCCCCAGTCAAGAGTAAGGCTCATGCTGCTGGAATGGGGGAAACCAGGCCTTGAGTTGCTTCCTCACTCCTGTACTATTGCCGCAGGGGATTATGGGAGCCCGGCTTGTTTCCTCTCTGCACACTCCTGCGTTGGAGGTAGAAGGAGAGGGCGAGCGTGTGAGCTGAATGGGTTGCAGTGCCTCCATAAAAATGGTCTCCCAACCAGTCACTTATTTTACTTGTGCCTTAGGCCTGCCCTGCATCTCTGGGCACTGCAGCCAGGGCCTAGGCTAATGAAATCAGTGGGAGATTTGCCTGAGTTAGGATTACCGAACAGGGCCGTCATGAGTTATGTCCCTCCAGCCCAAATGCTCCCATCTCCTCCCTCATCTGTTCAGACGTGAGGTCTCCCTGCCCGCCCTTACAAACAATAATGGCAACAAGAATAAACAGCTCATAAATATTTTCCTCTCTCCTTTGGGGCTTTCACAACATTTTCTGGACTCTGCCTCAGAGGGGCTGAGCTTGCTCAGGGCTGTGGAATCTGTGCTTGGATCCTGAGGGGAACAGTCTGTTCCCTGCCCTAGCAGGAGACAGCGAGCTCTCTTCATGTGTCCTTCTCAGGCTGCCTCTTCAGACACCCATCGAGCCTTTGCTGTCGGTTCATTCCTCACTGCTAGTGCTGCTCGCCCACACTAGGGACATGTGGCAAAGGACACACGCTAGCTCCTGGCCATGGCACAATGAGGGAACTCAATCCCAGGATGGCACTGCTGATGCAAGTAGTTGGAAAACGCTGCCCTGTGGTCAGCAGAGCCAGAATCCTGAACAGGATTGGCTTTAGGATTTGCAGGGCTTTTCCCACGCCCCGCCTTGCGATTCTTCTGCTGGAGGTGGGGGAATAGGACCGTGAGTGGCCTCCTCCTCCATTCCCACTTCCAGAGCAGGTCCTTTAAAGTCTTCCCATCTGGTCCTCCTTACCAAACATGGCCTCCTACTTCAGGCCTCCAGCCAGAAGTGTGTGTGTGGTGGAGGGTGTACTGGGCCATGTGCTCCTTCCTTCTTGACTCCAGCAGCTAAGGAAGGCTGTCAGTTGCTGAGGCTATGTAAGGGTCGCAGAGAACAGTCACTTGTGCTGAAAGCCAGCCTAGGAATCATATTAACCAATGGCGGATTAGCCACTGGGCCAACTGGGCCTGTTTCCAGGGTCCCCGGCCAATTGGGGGGCCCTGGAAAAATGGGCACCCCGTGCCCCAAACCCACTCCCCCCGTCCGCCCAGAGTTCCTGCCAGGGAGCAGAGATGGGGCAGGAGGGCTTGCCCCGCTCACTTGCCCGGCGCTCCTGCCAGTGAGTAGGACAAGCCCCCGTGCCCTGACTCCGCTCCCCAGCAAGAGCACCTGTACAGGGGGACCACAGGTGGTAGGGGTGGGGAGGAGGCCCCACTTGCTCTGGCCCTGAGCCCCACAATACCCTAATCCACCTCTGATATTAACAAAAAAGGGGATGGAGTAAGACTGTGTGCTGCCATAAATACCTTGGGACAGGGGAGCGTTGTCGAGATAGGGCACAGCCCTTGGTGGAGAAGGAGGTCCTAGCATCACTGCTGAGGTGCTAGACTTGTCCCAAGCAGGTGGGACAAAGGGCACTCCTCTTGATATTGGCTGCCAACTAGACATCAAGCAGTTGATCACTACTCATCGAGCCCGATGATCTAGACAGCTTTCTGGAGTTATGCCAGGGGTGCCTTTGGCCCTGTAGGTCACTCAGCCCGCGAAATAGCTATGGCTGATGAATGCTTTAATAAATGCATTCTTTTCCAGGCATCCTGGGCTCGGTGCTTTCTGTACTGTTGAGCTATACAGTGATGTCACACAAAGTGACCTGCTGGCATTTGCATCCGGAAGAAGAGAGACATTTCCCGCTCTCCAAACACAGTCAGTCAGGTGTGGTATCTCTTGCAGCATCATTTGTGCATCACTGGAAGACAATCAGGTAGCTTGATCCTTTCCCTATTTGTGTCTGAATGATAGAGGGCATGACCCGAGGCAGTAGACACAGTGCAGTAATTACAAGCTGCAGTCAGATGGTTCTTCTGACTTTGAAAAAATTGTTTTTCTAACTGAAGAATGACCTTATAAAATAACCCAAAGGTCTGAGGGGCTTCAGAAAAACATTGATTGGCCCAAGCCACAGAGGGCACAGGCAAATCTGGATTTTCCTAAAGTGCTAGAGGATATTTGTTTCAGCCTCTTAGAAGTGCTAGAGGATATTTGTTTCAGCCTCTTAGAATCATAGAATCATAGAAGATTAGGGTTGAAGAGACATCAGGAGGTCATCTAGTCCAAACCCCTGCTCAAAGCAGGACCAACACCAACTAAATTATCCCAGCCAGGGCTTTGTCAAGCTGGGCCTCAAAAACCTCTAAGGATGGAGATTCTACCACCTCCCTAGGTAACCCATTCCAGTGCTTCACTACCTTCCTAGTGAAAAAGTTTTTCCTAACATCCAACCTAGATCTCCCCCTCTGCAACTTGAGACCATTGCTTCTTGTTCTGTCATCTGCCACCACTGAGAACAGCCTAGCTGTATTCTCTTGGAACCCCGTTTCAGGTAGTTGAAGGCTGCTATCAAATGCCTGCTCACTCTTCTCTTCTGCAGACTAAATAACCCCAGTTCTCTCAGCCTCCCCTCATAATTCATGTGCCCCAACCTCTTAATCATTTTTGTTGCCCTCCGCTGGACTCTCTCCAATTGGTCCACATCCTTTCTGTAGTGGGGGGCCCAAAACTGGACTCAGTACTCCAGATGTGGCCTCACCAGTGCCGAATAGAGGGGAATAATCACTTTCCTCAATCTGCTGGCAATGCTCCTACTAATGGAGCCCAATATGCTGTTAGTCTTCTTGGCAACAAGAGCACACTGTTGACTCATACCCAGCTTCTTGTCCACTGTAATCCCCAGGTCCTTTTCTGCAGAACTGACGCTCAGCCAGTTGGTTCCCAGCCTGTAGCAGGGCATGGGATTCTTCCATCCTAAGTGCAGGACTGTGCACTTGTCCTTGTTGAACCTCATCAGATTTCTTTTGGCTCAATATTCCAATTTGTCTAGGTCACTCTGGATCCTATCCCTTAGAATGCGAGAGGCCAGGCATAAGGCCCCGACCCAGATGTGAAATTCCCAAAGTCTGGGTGTGTTCAGCTCTGAAGGGTTATTTCAGGCTCATTCTCTCAATTTCTTCTTACTTGTTGGCATGATTTAAATACCACCACCCCATGAGGTTCTCTACAGATAGGGAAACTAAGGATGGATGCAGAGACATTAAGGAACCCACTCAAGTTGATTGAGGTAGTCAATGTTAAGAATTAGAATAAAAATACAGGGGCTTGTTGTTCCCATCCATAAGCACATATCACTAGACCACATCTACCGCCTAGAAAGACCTCTACACTTGTTTGATCATCCCTTATGGAAACCCCAAATCATCCAGTATCATTGTCAGGGTTCCTTCCCCACTCTGAACTCTGGGGTACAGATGTGGGGACCCGCATGAAAGACCCCCTAAGCATATTTCTACCAGTTTAGGTTAAAAACTTCCCCAAGGCACAAATCCTTCCTTGTCCTTGGACGGTACTGCTGCCACCACCAAGTGAGTTAGACAAAGATTCAGGAAAAGGACCACTTGGAGTGCTTATTTTCCCAAAATATCCCCCCAAGCCTCTTCATCCCCTTTCCTGGGGAGGCTTGAGAATAATATACCAACCAAATAGGTAAACAAGGTGAGCACAGACCAGACCCTTGGGTTTTTAGGACACTAAAAAAACCAATCAGGTTCTTAAAAGCAGAACTTTATTATAAAGAAAAAAAAGTTAAAGAAGCACCTCTGTAAAATCAGGATGGAAGGTAATTTTACAGGGTAATAAGATTTAAAACACAGAGGATTCCCCTCTAGGCAAAACTTCAAAGTTACAAAAAACAGGACTAAACCTCCCTCTTAGCATAGGGAAAATTCACAAGCTAAAACAAAAGATATTCTAGTGCATTTCCTTGCTATTACTTACAATTTGTAATCTTAGATGCTTATTTCAGGTAGGGTTTTAGGAGATGTATTTTTCCTGCCCTGATCTCTCTCTGTCCGAGAGAGAACAACAAAGAGAGCACAAAACCAAAACCTTCCCTCACAGATTTGAAAGGATCTTCTTCCCTTATTGGTCCTTTTGCTCAGGTGCCAACCAGGTTATTTGAGCTTCTTAACCCCTTACAGGTAAAGGAGGGATTTTATGCTTCCCTTAGCTGTATGTTTATGACAGTCATCCTTGGGGCTTCTTATTGCATCCTGTCTACTTTGACGTGCTGGGCTCCTTTGACATTTTGACCACATATTTGGGTGCCCAGATGGGAGATGATCTCTTTGGGAAATAGCCTTCCTTCCTCTCATAGAATCATAGAATATCAGGGGTGGAAGGGAGCTCAGGAGGTCATCTAGTCCAACCCCCCGCTCAAAGCAAGACCAATCCCCAACTAAATCATCCCAGCCAGGGCTTTGTCAAGCCTGACCTTAAAAACTTCTAAGGAAGGAGATTCCACCACCTCCCTAGGTTAATGCATTCCAGTGTTTCACCACCCTCCTAGTGAAAAAGTTTTTCCTAATATCCAACCTAAACCTCCCCCACTGCAATTTGAGACCATTACTCCTTGTTCTGTCATCTGCTACCACTGAGAACAGTCTAGATCCATCCTCTTTGGAACCCCCTTTCAGGTAGTTGAAAGCAGCTATGAAATCCCCCCTCATTCTTCTCTTCCGCAGACTAAACAATCCCAGTTCCCTCAGCCTCTCCTCATAAGTCATGTGTTCCAGTCCCCTAATCATTTTTGTTGCCCTCCGCTGGACGTTTTCCAATTTTTCCACGTCCTTCTTGTCGTGTGGGGCCCAAAATTGGACACAGTACTCCAGATGAGGCTCACCAATGTTGAACAGAGGGGAACGATCACATCCCTTGATCAGCTGGCAATGCCCCTACTTATACATCCCAAAATGCCATTGGCCTTCTTGGCAACAAGGGCACACTGTTGACTCATATCCAGCTTCTCGTCCACTGTAACCCCTAGGTCCTTTTCTGCAGAACTGCTGCCTAGCCATTCGGTCCCTAGTCTGTAGCGGTGCATGGGATTCTTCTGTCCTAAGTGCAGAACTCTGCACTTATCCTTGTTGAACCTCATCAGATTTCTTTTGGCCCAATCCTCTAATTTGTCTAGGGCCCTCTGTATCCTATCCCTACCCTCCAGTGTATCTACCACTCCTCCCAGTTTAGTGTCATCTGCAAACTTGCTGAGGGTGCAATCCACACCATCCTCCAGATCATTAATGAAGATACTGAACAAAACCGGCCCCAGGACCGACCCTTGGGGCACTCCACTTAATACTGGCTGCCAACTAGACATGGAGCCATTGATCACTACCCGTTGAGCCTGACAATCTAGCCAGCTTTCTATCCACCTTATAGTCCATTCATCCAGCCCATACTTCTTTAACTTGCTGGCAAGAATACTGTGGGAGACAGTGTCAAAAGCTTTGCTAAAGTCAAGGAACAACACGTCCACTGCTTTCCCCTCATCCACAGAGCCAGTTATCTCATCATAGAAGGCAATTAGATTAGTCAGGCATGACTTGCCCTTGGTGAATCCATGCTGACTGTTCCTGGTCACTTTCCTCTCCTCTAAGTGCTTCAGAATTGATTCCTTGAGGACCTGCTCCATGATTTTTCCAGGGACTGAGGTGAGGCTGACTGGCCTGTAGTTCCCAGGATCCTCCTTCTTCCCTTTTTAAAAGATGGGCACTACATTAGCCTTTTTCCAGTCGTCCGGGATCTCCCCCGATCGCCATGAGTTTTCAAAGATAATGGCCAATGGCTCTGCAATCACATCCGCCAACTCCTTTAGCACTCTCGGATGCAGTGCATCCGGCCCCATGGACTTGTGCTCATCCAGCTTTTCTAAATAGTCCCGAACCACTTCTTTCTCCACAGAGGGCTGGTCACCTCCTCCCCATGCTGTTCTGCCCTGTGCAGTAGTCTGGGAGCTGACCTTGTTCGTGAAGACAGAAGCAAAAAAAGCATTGAGTACATTAGCTTTTTCTACATCCTCTGTCACTAGGTTGCTTCCCTCATTCAGTAAGGGGCCCACACTTCCCTTGACTTTCTTCTTGTTGGTAACATACCTGAAGAAACCCTTCTTGTTACTCTTAACATCTCTTGCTAGCTGCAACTCCAGGTGTGATTTGGCCTTCCTGATTTCACTCGTGCATGCCCAAGCAATATTTTTATATTCTTCCTTGGTCATTCGTCCAATCTTCCACTTCTTGTAAGCTTCTTTTTTGTGTTTAAGATCAGCAAGGATTTCACTGTGAAGCCAAGCTGGTCGCCTGCCATATTTACTATTCTTTCTACACATTGGGATGGTTTGTCCCTGTAACCTCACTAAGGATTCTTTAAAATACAGCCAGCTCTCCTGGACTCCTTTCCCCCTCATGTTATTCTCCCAGGGGATCCTGCCCTTCAGTTCCCTGAGGTTGTCAAAGTCTGCTTTCCTGAAGTCCAGGGTCCGTATTCTGCTGCTCTCCTTTCTTCCCTGTGTTAGGATCCTGAACTCGACCATCTCATGGTCACTGCCTCCCAGGTTCCCATCCACTTTTGCTTCCCCTACTAATTCTTCCTGGTTTGTGAGCAGCAGGTCAAGAAGAGCTCTGCCCCTCTCACTCTTTAGGGTAGGTCTACACTTACCATGGATTGACGTTGAGGCGATTTAGTGGGTCTAGTGAAGACCCACTAAATCGACCGCAGGTCACTCTCCCATCAACTCCGTTAGTCCACCAGAACGAGAAGCATAAGGTAAGTCAATGGGAGAGTTTCTCCCGTTGACCCAGCACAGTGTAGACACCGCAATAAGTAGACCTAAGCTACGTCGACTCCAGCTACATTATTCATGTAGCTGGAGTTGTGTAACTTAGGTTGACTTAACCCCATAGGGTAGACCTGCCCTTTGTCTATCTTGTCTATTTTGACTGTTAGCTCTTCAGATAAACCATCTACAAAATGGGTCCCTGATCCCATTTGGATTCTCTTGGTGCCACAATAACACATATAATAATAATAATAATAAAATGTGAGGATAGAATATGGCCCTATATTGGAAGGCAAAATGAATTCAATGACCTTAATTATAATGTTCCTACTGCACATATAAGTAGAACTGGTCAGAAAATGGAATTTTTATTCTGCGGGAAATTCTAACTTTTAAAAATTTGGTTTAGCTCTGAACCAGAATGAAAAGGCAACACTTTTCACAGAACAGAAATTCCAAAATGTTTGATTTGGAAATATCCATCATTTTGTTTTGATCAGGTAAAAGTGTTTTGCTTGTTTTATAATATAGTGTTGACGTGAAACATTAAATACTATATATATATATAAAATATTAAATAGATAAATGTAATATATTATTAAGATCAATAATTTAATACAATATAAAATTCAAATCTAAATGAATTGAAATGATAAAGTTGAAACAAAATGTTTTGACATTACTGAAATGAGCAAGTCAAAACAATTGGTTTAGTCACTTTCCCGTTGAAAATGTAATCAGAATCGACATGATTCCATGAAATATTTTGATTTTGACAAAACTGCATCTTCCGATGGGAAACTGCTCTCTGGAAAATTTTTCAAGCAGCGCTATATCTCACCAATAGCCTGTGTTTGTGTCCACATGTCCCTCTATCACCCACAGCTCACCAGGCTTACAGCAAGCAGCAGACAGAGTCTCAGGCTCTCAGACTTGCTGCCTCAAAGACTCAGGCTCACTCTATGGCACTAAAACTAGCTGTGTTGACATTTCAGCTCAGGTACTGAAGCCCACCCTTCCCCCTCCACCCCACCCTAGACTTCAGAGCCTAAGCTCAAGCCTGAGCCTGAATGTCTACCCAGCTGTTTTCATCACCGGAGTGTCAGCCCCTCAAGCCAGAGTCTGTACAACAGCTTTCCAAAGGGAGCAGTGGGGGCAAAAAAACCTAACTGGTTTCACGACTGAGCTTGATAAGTTTGTGGAGGGGAATGGTATGACGGGGTTGCCTACAAAGGCATGTGGCCCATCTGTGACTGCTAGTAGCAAAAATCCCCAATGGCCAGAAAGGGGACACTAGATGGGGCGGCCTCTGAGTTACTACAGAGAATTCTTTCCCAGGTGACGGGCTGGTGGGTCTTGCCCACATGCTTAGGGTCTAACCAATCACCATATTTGGAGGCTGGAAGGAATTTTCCCTGCAGTCAGACGGGCAGAGACCCTGGGTTTGTTTGCCTTCCTCTGCAGCACCGGTCACTTGCTGGTTTGAACTAGAGTGAATGGTGGATTCTCTGTAACTTGAAGTCTTTAAATCATGATTTGAGGACTTCAGTAACTCAGCCAGAGGTTATGGGTCTGTTACAGGAGTGGGTGGGTGAGGTACTGTTGCCTGTGATGTACAGGTTAGACTAGAGGATCACAGTGGTCCCTTCTGGCCTGAACGCCTATGCGTTCTGAGACTCGCTGATGCTTCTGGGAGGACGTAACTTAAGAGGCTCAGGACTAGAAATTCCAAGTCCGGATGGAGGCACCGCTGCAGTGTCTATCCACATCAGCTTCAGTAAGTGCTATTACTGTCACAAATCGAGAAGGCGGTCGTGGTCCAGCCTTTTGCTAATGACTTTTAATTACAGACACAACCAACAGTATTTGAAATGCTGAAGTGTGGCCACATGTGCTTCATGAACAAGCCCCCAGGTAACCGTGCTACTGGCATCACTCCCCACAACCAGGAGGAAGGGCAAGCTAACTGATCCTTTGTCTGAGGGTGGGAAAAAAGGGGTCTGATTCTCTCCTCTCACAGGGGTGGCTGCTCTGACATCCATGGGGTTACAAGGACAACACATCGGTGTGAGGAGAGACATGGGCCCAAAGTGTCTAAAGGAGGCTGTCCAGCTAGAAATGAAGGGCCAGACTGCGACCCCTTAGTGACACTGTTGAGCAGCTCCTAGTGCAGGTGACTTCAGTAGGTGTGCTCACCAAGGTTAGAGGGGCCTGCTCGCAAAGGGCTTGTGAACTAGCGATATTGTTCACATGGTCTCTGGGAAAGTCTGAGCAACTCTGTTCACAACCTACTTGCTTTTACTCCAGCATGATGGTGAGACCAGAACCGTTGATCCAAACCCTGTTCTGTTGGGGGGGGGGGGGTTTGTGGGCCACCACAGCAGCCCCGAAGGGCCAGAACACACTGTATTTCGGGCAAGTCCCCTCCCTCTTCCCCCTCCCCCCTCACATTCCTTGTACGCCACTATGCTGCAGGTTGTGTGTGTGTGTGGGGGTGTCAGGCGACCTTTGCTGGCCCCTGGGATGGCTGCTTAATTCAGGTTTTGCTAATCAGGGACAAATCTGCATGAACAGCTCTAAGCCTTCCTGTTGAAAAGCAAAACTACGAGCTGTACAGAAGAGGCTACAGGGAGATGATTTTTGGATGCCAAACCATCACCACCCACTGCTCATAATCCCACTGCTTTCCCGGCTCGTGTTCTAAATGTATTAATTGCCCATCTAGAACACTAGACACTCATTTTATACAAGCATCAGCTGCATCTATAGCTGCAAAATAAGCTCTCCCTGACCCACCAAGAGGCAGATCCTCCCCTGAGGCCCCACATATATCGCTTTGTTCCACCTTCTCAGGGAAAGCCTGAGATAACAGCCAGGCCCTTCAGCATGCTCTGAAGGTCAAATGATCTAGGCTCTGTCTGGCCAAAGAGGTGGTGGTGGTAGGGGGTGGAGGTGTGAGTTCAGAGTTGAGTGTCTTTCCCTGAGAATGTCCTGCCAATTGAGCAAGGGGCTAGCACTTCAACAGATTGCAACTGCGACTGCATCGGCCCAAGAGAGAGAAGTCTTTCAGGTACTCAAAGAGCAGGGACTCAAAACCTGATAGCTAGACAGTATTCAACAGGCACATGCATGGGAGTTGATCAACTGTGTTGCTGGTGGAATAAACTCAGGTCAAAATGCAGCAAGGTTAGGAAAAGGATTTACACAGTCCTAAATTTTGGAAATCCTCATCAAGAGTCTGAGTAAAATTGTTTCAAGCAGAAATGGGGGGCGGGGGGAGGGATGGGGAGGGGAAGAGAGAGAGAGAGAGAGAGAGAGAGAGATGGGTTCAGGTTCCTAAGTAACTGAGATTCTTGAACTGCAGCTCAATGGTGAAGTAAGAGACTCTCTGCTTGACTGAATGTGTCTGTGTTGAATGAGTATCCACCCAGTACTAGCTCCCTGTTCACTGGGCCAAATGTACGTCTCTAGAAGGATTGCTTGGGCACTTGTCATGCCTTGGATTGTTCCAAAGTCCTGCTCAGGAATCTGGTGACATTCCCAGGACATTGCATTGGGTAATACAAAAGGCATATCCTGGCTACATGATACATGCTTCCATGAGCACCAGAATACTGCTCAGTCTTGAACGGTCCAAAGGGTTTCCAAACAAGAGACCATATTCATTGCTCTGCACCTTGTGAGGTCATGTCAACAGGGCAATGTGTTACCAAACCAGATAATTTCCAGATGGAAGGAGTCCATAAGGAGGAGGGCCAATACAAATTAGCCCAGTTTAGATGTAGAGTCATGGAGTTGAAGGCCAGAAGGACCACCAGATTATCTAGTTTGAGCTCCTGAGATCACAAGCGACCAACACCATCCAGCCACCCCCAGACCTAGCCCAACAACCAGAATTAGATCAAAGTATTACAGCCCTCAGGAAATTACACTACCACAGGTAGAGGAAAGGTCCATCAAGGTCCATCCGCTACAGACTAGGGACCGAATGGCTAGGCAGCAGTTCTGCAGAAAAGGACCTAGGGGTTACAGTGGACGAGAAGCTGGATATGAGTCAACAGTGTGCCCTTGTTGCCAAGAAGGCCAATGGCATTTTGGGATGTATAAGTAGGGGCATTGCCAGCAGATCGAGGGACATGATCATTCTCCTCTATTCAGCATTGGTGAGGCCTCATCTGGAGTACTGTGTCCAGTTTTGGACCCCACACGACAAGAAGGATGTGGAAAAATTGGGAAATGTCCAGCGGAGGGCAACAAAAATGATTAGGGGACTGGAACACATGACTTATGAGGAGAGGCTGAGGGAACTGGGATTGTTTAGTCTGCGGAAGAGAAGAGTGAGGGGGGATTTGATAGCTGCTTTCAACTACCTGAAAGGGGGTTCCAAAGAGGATGGCTCTAGACTGTTCTCAGTGGTAGCAGATGACAGAACGAGGAGCAATGGTCTCAAGTTGCAGTGGGGGAGGTTTAGGTTGGATATTAGGAAAAACTTTTTCACTAGGAGGGCGGTGAAGCACTGGAATGCATTACCTAGGGAGGTGGTGGAATCTCCTTCCTTTGAGGTTTTTAAGGTCAGGCTTGACAAAGCCCTGGCTGGGATGGGGATTGGTCCTGTTTTGAGCAGGGCGTTGGACTAGATGACCTCCTGAGGTCCCTTCCAACCCTGATATTCTATGATTCTATGAATGCCCACGACCCCTGCAATGACCGGTAACTGATTTAGTGAGATATACCCAGATGATGCTAGCATATAATATAATAGTAATATAAATCTTTCTGCGCAATATGTATATTTTGTCTTTAGAGTGTGCCAAGTTGCACAAAATGGCTTGTTGATTGGACCCCACTTAATAGCTAAACAGCGTAGTTGTCACTTTTAAGTTACCACACGGCTCTTTCTAAGCAAGCACTTTTATTCTAAGGTAAAAGCACTACATAGAAAACAATAAAAGAACTTAACATGCGTGATAATGAGCTAACCAGCGATCAATCCAGCTCCACCAAGGGCTCAGCAGAACAGCCCTTCAAACCCCACTCCAAGCAGCCCCTCCCACCAGTCAGCTTCCCTGTCCCCACCAGCAAGGTCCCTCACCCCCTCTGACCAGCTCCCCCCAGCTTTTCCCATACTCCATCCATCCCCCCGACCCAAGCCCCTCGCCCCACCCCCTCCTCCTCCATCCAGCCTTCCCAAGAAAAATACCATTGAACTGAGCATGGGACCTCTCTTTGCTCAGTCCGTTACCATTATCTTTCGTGCCCTGCAATGTGCTGGCCACTGTCCTCACACATGGAAAGCCATTCCCTGCCCCAAAGAGCTTGCAGGCTATCTCTCTTTGCCCCATGCCATCAGCTGACTGAGGATGCAAGTGGTGACAGGTGGATCAGATTGTGTAAAACCCCGAGGGACTGATTTTGCAAGGGGATGAGCATTCTCAATGCCCACCTGAATTTAACGGGCATTGAGCATCTCAGAGCATTCGTCTAACATAAACCGCTGTCCTGGACCACACACTCTCCTCCACAGGGGATAAGTAGTATCATGATTTATAATGTGGAGAAGTAATGGTACAACCATTAAACTGGTGAAGCAACAATCCCTTGGCTGGCATACCATAATGACCGCTTATGTTTGAGTGCCCACAACTAAAATGAGTTTATAAGGCACAACATTCAATAGGCCCTTTTCATTACAAAAATAAAAACGCCACCTCCCCTCCCACTCCAAACTGTCAACGTAACATATGGGCCCAGACTTACACATCTCACATTATTATAGATTCAAACTGAATCACTTCCTCCTATTCCTGGAAAGAAAACAGACCTTCTCTGAAAATGGAAAATCGAATGAAAAGAACACCCCCAAACCTTTCTTTTTACAGTATGAATCCGAGATCATGCCTAATGCACAACCTTAGTTTGTGTTACCTTGAATGGAAAATGAAAAGAAAGGCTCTAAAAGAAGAAATTGTTGTGTCTGATTGAGGAAAACAAGGCTCTTCTGTACAAGGAACAACTCAATTGAGATAAAGTGATGTGGAGGTGGGGTGTGTGTGTGTCAAAGCTCTCTGTATAATCCATCCATCCATGGCTTCAAGAAGAAGATGAGAGTTGGTCTCACCCCTTTCGAGGCCAGTCCTGTGCAAGGCCTTGAATTGTCTTGCACCACACAGGGCTAGCCTCCCGGAACACCACACCCGCCATGCTCCTTTTCTGAAAGCCTTTCCCCAATATATCATTGAGACCGAGGGCTAAGCAGGATTCAAAAAGGAATTAGACACACTATGGACAACACGAATATCCTGACCCCCCAGCTGTGGCTTGGAAGTGCTTGTTACAGCTGTGTGTGTAGGGGGGACGACGACACAACTGTCCCTTTCCACCTCCCTGATCCTGAGCTGGCTGGTCATTGGCATAAACTAGAGCAGCCTGAGAGCTGCTCTAATTTATGTCAGCTGCTGCTAGAGGATTCCCCAGGGTATTCCAGCAGCTGGGGATTGGCAGGGTGTCCAGACACCCCAGCTATGACCCTTTCCCTTCTTTCCCCTTAACTCAGCCCCCCTATACCAATGGCTGAAGGGGGAATGGCAAAGGAGCAGCTTTAGTGGCACTATGAAGGGGGAATTGCCAGTGGCCAGCTAAGACAGTCCTAGGGCTGCGTAAATGTATGTACCTCCATTGATTTCAGCCATGTACCCCAAACTGAGGATCTAGCCCCATCTCTCTCCGTCCAGCACATGTGAGGCTGAGGCAGATTGTTTGGAATCCTGTGAGGCCACAGAATGCAGCTCGCCCCGCGCCTTTGCTGTTCCTGCTACAGAGCTTGCTGCTGCTGCTTTTCTTGGCATTTCTCTTGGCTCTTACAGCCAAGACGGCGGATACATCACAGGCCAAGAATGTCCCATTGACCCCCTCCAGACAGGATGGCGCACGGATTTCACTTTAAAAGCCAAGAGACCCTCTCATGATTGCCTACAACCCTCCTTCAGCTCCTAGGCTTGGATTTGCAGCAGAGCATGCAAATGCGAGATGATGCCTGTCTGGCAGCTTTCTGATGTGGCGTCAGGAGGCAAATACAGATAAGGAACCCCCTCCATCATGAAATGCCACGGCCAATCAGCATGGGATAGGCTCAAACCGCCCGTTCCCCCCGTGATTTCAGAGTCTGGAGATCTCATCAACTTGTCCTCTAGCCCTGAGAGATTATGAGCCCCAGGCTGCTCCCCAGACTGGCCAACAGGAGGGAACTTTTAAAATTTCGCAACAATACTGCATCACAGGCTGGTTGTTACTAAGAATAACAGGTATTTGCATCGCACCTTTTACTCAGAAGGGAATACCGAGAGCTTTACAGACTGGTGTGTACAGCGAGATCATCTCTTCACACAGCTTGGCAGGGACAGAGACTACTCCGGATTACCTACACTGCGTCTACACTTAAATCGCTGCAGTGCTTCAGTGTAGCCACTCACGGCAGTGACGGGAAGGGCTCTTCTGTCAGTGTAGTTACTCCATCTCGCCGAGAGGTGGTAGCTATGTCTAGGGAAGAATTCTTCCGTCGCCCAAGTGCTGTCTACGCTGGGGGTTAGGTTGGCTTACCTCAGGGGTTCTCAACCTTTTCCTTTCCGAGCCCTTCCCCCCAAAATGCTATAAAAACTCTGCCACAGGGGGCCCCACGAAGCTAAATTGCTCAGGCTTCGTCTTCAGTCCAGGGTGGCAGAGCTCGGGGCTCAGGGCTTCAGCCCTGTGTGGCGGGGCTTCGTCTTTCTGCGCTGGGCCCCAGTGAGTCTAATGTCATCCTTGGTTGGAGGACCCCCTGAAGCTTCCTCGTGGCCTTCTGGGGGGCCCCGGACCCCTGACTGAGAACTGCTGGGTTCTCTATCTATCTCACTCAGGCGTGTGGATTTTTCACACCCCTGAGTGATATAGTTGGGTCAATTTAACTTTTTAGTGTAGACCAGGCCTCAGACTGTGAACTCTTTTAGGCAGGAACTATCTTTCTGTTCTGTTTGTACAGCCCCTTGCACGTCAAGGGGGCTGGTCAATGACTGGGACTCCTGGGAACTACTACCACACTACAAGTAAATAATAACAAGAATAATAATACTCTCAAATGATCAGCATTTTCACCGTCTCGGTGTTTTAATAATGGATGATCATTGCTAAATTCCTTTTCCTTCTTTCACCTGCTTAGACCTTTTTTACCTTGGTTTTGCCACCATTCTAGTGCTTAGCTCAAAAGTTGGCTAGGACAAATTGTGCTCTCAGTGACATCAGTGCTAAACGGAGTAATGTTAATGGAGGTTCTCCAGATTTACACTGATAGCAGAATCTGGTAAAATGTGCCGAATCCAAATTCTAAGGTCTGTGCAAAAGCTGCAAAGGGACAGCAACTTGTTCCTCACTAGAAATTAAGTTAAAGAGATGAAATTGAATAATTAGGAAGAAAATAAGGGAAAAACTTCCTAACTGTGAAATTTTCTAAACCGCAGAATAGTCTCCTGAGTGAAGTACTGTAAGCCTCATTGCTTGGGATGTTTAAAACTGGAAGGAGAATGTACGGTTAAGAACAACCTTGTGGCGGCCGGATGCGGTGGCCTAATCGGTTTTTTCCGTCACTGTTTCTGTGATTAGGAGTCCAACATTTACCATTATGTTTAAATGAATGAAAAAGAAATGCCAGTGCTATAAATACGGTATCACTTTAAGCTAGAGATGGGCCCAGATGCCTTCAGAATTCACCTCGACCAGTGAACAAAATCACACCGGCAGGTTCAAATGCAGGGATCTGAAATCAAGCCAACAAACCCTATCAAATGGCATTACACATGCAGGGTTATATATCATGTTACTGTACCTAGAGGACAGTCTCTAACTGAGATCAGGCCCCACTGAGCTAGACATTGCACCCCTATAGGAAGAGACAGGCCCTGCCTCGAGGAGCTTAGTTTAACAAGCCAAGACTGCCCTTTCTTCGTTTTACAGGTGGTTTTGTTTTTTATGTATGGGTTTTCCTAAGAGCCTCCTGACTGAAGTATGTAAATGGAAACCACTGGTGGTTAGAGGTGCCTGATCTGCAGGGGATATGACTTTGTTACAGTCCCATCTACTGAACCTTGGTGCTTTAACGGCTCATGCTTTTCGCTCTCCACATCCCCAGTCTAATCTGCATTGCGTCAGCCAAGATGGCGGCTGTCACATAAGTGCCTCACAGACGTTCATGGATTTTGCCTCATCTCATTCCTGTGAGGGATGGGAGTATTCACATCCCCATTTTACATATTGGGAACCTCTACACACAGAGAGATTGAGTGACTTAATCAAGCTCATACAGGAAATCTGTGGCAGAGTGGAGAATTGTCCCTGTCCCTCCTGAATGCCAAGCCAGTGCCTTAGCCACAAGAGCATCCCTTCCACCCTGCTTTTGGCTCATCACTGTTTTGAAGCTGAAAAAGAGGGGTCCTTTTTTATTAAGGTGCCATCAACAATGGCAGGATGCCCATCAATCTTCAGGGTATCAGTCCTAAAGCTGCAGGCTGCTGTCTTCTCCATGCACACCATTGGACAAATTGTCTTGGTACATTCTGTGAGCGCGTCTGCTTTTCCTTGATACTTCGGAGCTTGGACAGAGGGAGAGGCAGGATAGGAGACTAGGTGGATCAACCTAGTGAGGCACATCCTATCTGCAACCTGGCAAATGTATCACAAGTGCGTCAGACCTCTGAGGGCAAAGAAGGACAGAATCTGGGGGAGATGATCTCTCCTGCACTCTCAATTCCTCTGCCACTCTGTCCTTAAGAAGCAAATTGCTTATGATGCTCTCTGGAAGGCAACAGGTGTTGAGAACGTGAGCAGCAGAGAGCAGCTAATCAGCGAGTGCATTTCCAAATGGATTAAACGCACCTCAATCCTTGGTGGGACGGGGCGCTCCCAAGAGGAAGAGAAAGAAAAAGAGACGTGAAAGTGACAATAAATAAACAAATCAGGAGAAAAGAAAATTGACTTTCCCAGCTCAGATTTCCAACCCATTTGACCCAGTCGCCATGGTGATTGTACCCATGAGATTTGGAGACAAGATGACGCCCATCTGGCAGCTTTCTGATGCGGCATCAGGAGGCAGTCACAGAGAAGTATTCCCGCCCCCCCCGCATCCACCTCCCCCTCATGAACTGCACGTCACAGTTGGCTGCTGTGGAGTTGGAAGGCTTTAAAAAGCCCCCGACGTGTTTTCGTTTGTGTGATTTGCAGAGCTATTTTAAATATAGCTTTGGAGGGAGGTAGAATGCTGCTGACCAGACAACCCTCCGCTCCACTAAGCAGATAGACTCCAGGACGGAGAGGCAATCATATGAAATAAACAATCTGCAAGCCCTCCACGCATGTATTTTGGGGGTAGGTGGTGGCATGTTTTTGTGGATGGACTCTATCCTGGGATTTGTAAGTGGCTTTGTGGGTGTGCTGATGACACTCTCAGGAGCCAGAAGCTGGTGTTGGCCAAATATCAAGCTTGAAATATCAGAGTGCCCCTTATATTGAATTGTGGGGAATTGTCCATTCCCCACAGCTGGCTCAATGCCATAATTCACTGTCCTCTTCAGGAGGGCAAGTGTAATCCGTTCTCTAATCATAACAACAAGAGCATAACGGATTGTTCTCCCATGTAGGCCCAGGTTTCAGAGGTCATCAAAATACTTTGGCTGAACAGATTCGTAGAATGTAAGGCTGGAAGGGACCATTAAGGACATCTACTCTGACCTCCAACAGAATGCAAGCCTTACAACCCCACCGCATGAACTGGCCGCCCTTCCTACACAAGTGAGCCCCCAGAATATGTGGTTGACCGACAGCATTCCTTTTACAAAGGCACCAAGTCTCAAATGAAAGATTTCCAGTGGTATCTGTATGCCAGAGCAGCAATGATCTGCCGATTACTATTTGGAGAAGCAAGGATCAGTGAGGGGCTGGTGGGTTAAGAGGCGAGGACCATGAGAGGCTGGCTCGTAGGAAGTGGTGTGCAGAATGAAAATGAGTGACAACCATGGTGTCAGAGTCAAAAACACAGCTGGTGATGTCTCTATCCACTTTGCTCACTAGAAGGAGGAGATCTTGCATGTTCTTTGGGCCTTTCATTCGCAATGATCCCAAAGCACTCACTCTACCAACGAGTTATAAAGGAATCACGTCATGCAGCACTGGAATGCAGCCACCTCTGGGGTGGAAGGAGGCTGTTTTTTACCAGTGCCCAGTGTAATATATTGCTAGTGTCTACATGTCTCCACTTGCTGTTCTCTACTTGGTGGAATATCAGACCTGACCAAGTGTTTGTGGTTATGTCGGCTGCAAGAGGCTACCGTAATACTATTCCCATTTAAAGAGCTTCTCCTTTAGATCAAGAGGCAGATGTCTGTGGTTTTGGAGCTGGATGGTTTTATCACCCATGCTCCAGGTGGGTGGTGTAGCTGGTGATCACAATGTCTTTAAATATGTGGCCTCACATGCATTACAACAGCAATACCAACCAACAGTGCAGGAGAGAACAGGAGGGAGCAGACCTTTTCCAGTTGAAAATGCAGGATAATTCTTTAAGTAGTGAATAGCATATTAAATATAGTAGAGAGAGAGTTGAATTAACTCCCCTCCCCTGCCCCAGTCCAAACAGCAGCAAACTTTGGGGAAGCTCTGATCTGAACACAAACTTTGTCTTTCTCTCCTATGACTACAATGGGCTGAACAAAACCCCTGAATTCCAACACCCCTGAGCTTTGGGGATGTTCAGAATAGGACCTCCCTGATCCCATCTCTACGTAGAGAGACACAAAGTAACCAAGCAGTGTGCAATCCGAGTGATTTGCCTTGTGTGTCGGGAATGCAGTGACACTAAAGGAAGCAGAAAAGCCACCCTCGTGCCCCATTTTGCTGCCTCTGGTTCCTGGCCCAGTTTCCACATCTCAGTGCTTCCAGGTGCAGAGCGCAGCGAAGCTGTAAATGGGGTGAGTTAGTCGGGCTCCGCGGAATACAGTCTCGTTTCAGAGGACGCGCACTTGCTAGTGTTGTGCTCCGGGATCATTTCTCAGCAAAGGAAACAATATTGCGAAACACAGAACCGCAGCTGATGTGACTCAACCCAGCCCCACTAGAACGCCACCAGCTGAGGATCTGACCGACAGAATTCAAGCTCCAGGGAAATTATCATGCATGGTTTTCTCTTCCTTTCTTATCCCCCCCCACCCCCTCGACACACACCTGTATCTTCAAGCACAGATTAAAGCATACTGGCATTGCATTGGCGGTCATGCTGCTAAGTACATCAAGACGTTAGTCCTAGTTCTTTTTCCTTTCACAGCAGTACCCGTGTAATGATTTAAGCAGCGCCAGTCTGGCAGGAAAGCAGCTGTAATGCCTTCAGGCTGCCATGTTCATGACTCATCTCCAAAATTAACCCGTGGGACTCATTGTCACAGGATATTATTCAGGTACCAAGATCTCATGCTTTAGGGCACAAACAACATGTAACTAATGGAAGATTTGAAAGAAGCTTTTTCTGTGGGAAAGCTATCCCATAAATGCCTCTTGCAGGGTGTCTGGTCTCACGTGTAATTATCTCGTGGATTTACTCCTGATTTATAGGAGTGCCAGTGAGATAAGGCTCAAGCCTTCTGTTTCCATTGACCTGTTTCATTAGATCCCTTGGGAACCTTGCATCATGAGTGGAAGTTGGGATGTGGAAGAACCCAGAGAGGAAAGGCACAGGAGGGGCTCTCAAAAGATTTGGGTCCACATGGCTGGCTCTGGTACAGGCTTCCTGTAGGACCTTGGGCAAGTCACCTAATCTCTCTGTGTATCTGTAAAATGGGGCTAACAATAATACTTCTCTACCTCGCGGGAGAGTGTGAGGATGAAACTTTGAAGTGCTCAGATACTGTGGGGTAACCATGTCAGTAGGTAGCAAGAACTCTTTGCTCCACTCTGAAAATGAAAGCCCGCAAATTGTGAACATTTTCAAAACAATGGGGCAATTTTGCATTCATAAAGAAATCTCAATATTATTTTAAAATACGTTCCATCTTGTTGCAAATATTTCACACACTTCTGCTGCTCATGTGCTAGATAGATTATCACCTAAATTCTTTGGGGGGCAGGGCCGTCTCTTACTGTGTGTACGTACAGGGCCTAGAGCAATGGGGCCCCACGTTTGGTTGCATCCTTTAGGTGCTATTGTAATACAAAGCATTAGCAATAATAACTATCATAAATAACTTACCCCACAAATTTGTACTCCTATTAATCTCAATGGGAGCTAGCGCTGCTGAGGGGATCAAAGATGGTTCAATGGTTGGCATGGACAAAGGGGAGCTGGATTCAAGGCCCTGATCTGTCACAGATCTCCTAAGTGACCATGGGTAAATCACTCTGTAGCCCGTTTTACACTGGGGAGAATAGCACTGCCCTGCCTCACAGAGGCATTGTGAGGATACAAACACTCAAAAGTGTGTGGCGAACAGGGACTTAGGTCATGGGAGTCCTATAAGTACCTGAGACAGATAGATCAGACTCCGAGGCAGGCAAGGCTACTCACGTACGGGTGTGTAAGATCTGGGGCTAAAGTACCCCAGTATATCTTGAAATGAGGCCCTGTGTCTGACTGACTTTCGAACATTCTGGCTTTTGCAGTACAGAGCGGTGGCAGAGAGAAGCCAGCAACAAAGCAGATTTTGACATGACTCATGATGAACTCCGTCCCAGAGCCTTGGCATATTCTAGTCTCAGCGACAAGCACATTGAAGGCAAACCCTGTATCTTAACGGATTTCGTTTCCCAAATCCACCGTCTGATCTTGTTAGCGAAGAAGGCAGGCAAGCCCGTGGCTGTGTGCCAGCCCGACTTCACAACACAGCCTCGCAGCCTTCAAGATAATTCTTACAGAAAGGACCCAGGTACAGAAATAGCAGGAGTTCAGAGAACTTTCCTGGTGCATTTTGTAAATGTGTCTCCTAATTAATTTCACTTTAAAAACATAGATTCCTTAGCAGCTGCCTGATGGGGTTTGAACCCAGGACCTCCACAGCTATGCTCAGATAGGGCCTCAAAACCAAGCAGCTGACCATCTTCTTTGTTTCTGACGTGTCTTTTTTTTCTTTTTTGGTGCCTTGAGCATTCCATAGCACCCTGCTATGTTTCTCTAAGCATAAGTGAGGCACGGAGGCCTAGTGAAACCAGGGATTTAGGGGTCAGGTGTCCTCGATTCAAATCCCAGCTCCGCTGCCGAATTATTGTGTGATTTGGACAAGTCACTTAATCTGTCTCAGCCTGAGTCGTCCCCTTGGGGTAGCTATGAGAGAGTGGGGACTGAAAGCTGATGAACGTCTGTTCATTGACTTCAGTGGGTTTAGGATCAGGACCCAGAACCCTGGATATATAGCTGGGGCTTTAGAGTGGAGGACCCACTGAAGTCAATGAACAGATCTCTCTTGACTCTGAAAAGCTACTGATGAAGGCAGCCAGGGATGAATCAGTGCCTATGTCCGGTGCACTGGTCACAAGCCTTCTCCAGCCAGCCCCGCCCACTTTTTGGGCTGCACTGGCTGCTTCTCGACCCGCTAGTAGAGTGGGGGCGGCCGGTGCCCTGTGCCATTGCACTCTCCCTTCCAACAGTCGTACTGCCCCGGGACGCTGCCTCAGAGAGCATGGAGGAAAGCGCCTGGTGTCTCAGTTTCCCCATCTTTAAAATAGGGATAGCAATGCACCTGCCTCACAGGGGTGTTATGAGACTCCATCTGGGTGTGTCTGAAGGGGCTAGAGCCTATTAACAGACGCAGAGGGAAGACATCACACATGTACAAAGGACTGTCACTCAGAACGGAGCGTCAACTGATTTCAGATGCAAGCCTGCGGAAGTTGCATGGATCTGCCATAGCAGGGTCTCTTTTCCTTTACAGGAAAGCTGATGTTGCCTGCAAATACTGGAAGTCCCGCTGACACAGAATCTCATGCCACAGAACCATGCTGCAGCTTTTTGTTTCTAATCAACCCGCACCAATAGGAGAGCCAAGATCACACAGGAAGTATGTCCAAGTGTCTATAACTATCCATCTATCTAAGGTACTTATATAGACTCATAGATAGATATTAAGGTCAGAAGGGACCATTATGATCATCTAGTCTGACCTCCTGCACAATTCAGGCCACAGAATCTCACCCACCCACTCCTGCAATAAACCTCTCACCTATGTCTGAGCTATTGAAGTCCTCAAATCATGGTTTAAAGACTTCAAGGTGCAGAGAATCCTCCAGTAAGTGACCTGTGCCCCATGCTGCAGAGGAAGGCGAAAAACCCCCAGGGCCTGCCCTGGAGGAAAATTCCTTTCCGACCTCAAATATGGCGATCAGCGGAACCCTGAGCATGTGGGCACGATTCACCATCCAGATACCCAGGAAAGAATTCTCTGTAGTAACTCAGATCCCACCCCATCTAACATCCCATCACAGGCCATTGGGCCTATTTACCATGAACAGTTAAAGATCAATTAATTGCCAAAATCATGTTATAGCCCCTGGCCTGCCGCCCCTGTCTGGACAGACACCCATCTGTTGTGAGTGGACTGGATCTCACATGCTTCTAAGCCCCCTGGGTCTGAGCAGTGACTGGTCACTGTTCCTAGCTTTTGGGTCTCTGAGATGTATTCTCAGGTGCAGATCCTGTATCTGACACCCTCCTTGGGCAGCGAGATCCCACAGTCCAGCTGTCTAGATCCCAAAACCAGTGCCACAGTCCTCCTAAGCCCCCTGTCACTCATACACACTTCCCCAGAGTCCATCTGCCTGGGGGAACTCTGGTTTCTCAAGTAACCCCTTCAGTGACAACATGGCAGGAAAGCAAGGGATACAGGCCTAGCAAAGGAGTTTGTTAGCAACAGACTGTTCACTCGTAACAAAGACTGAGATTGCATCAACCAGGAGCAAATTGCCAGAGGGGAAAGTTAGAATGATCTCATCATTTCCGGGTACTCCCCTGTCAATCTGTCTGTCTCCACATGTGGCCTCTTGCCGTATATTTACATTGTAAGCTCTTTGGGGGCAGGGACCATTTTTTGTTCTGTGTTCGTACGGGATCGAGCCCAATGGGGACCTGGTCCATGATTGAGGCTCCTAGGCACTATTACAGTACATAGAATAATAATAAAAGAAGACACAATTGAATATTTTTGTTAATGACTTAGATCATGGAGTGGAGAGAATGCTTATAAAATGTGTGGCTCACACCAGTCTGAGAGGGTTGCTAGTAATTTTCAGGACAGGATAAGATTTCAAAACAACCTTGAAAAATTATTGAATTTCATCTTGTATATTTCAGACCAATTCTCCAAAGACAAGTGCAAAGTACTACACTTAGGAAGGAAAAATCAAAGGCACAGCTACAAAATGGGGATTAACTGGCCAGGTGGTTGTACTGGTGTCAAAGTTCCTTCCCCACTCTGAACTCTAGGGTACACATGTGGGGACCTGCATGAAAATCCCCTAAGCTTATTTTTACCAGCTTAGGTTAAAACTTCCCCAAGGTACAAACTATTTTACCTTTTGCCCTTGGACTTTATTGCTGCCACCACCAAGCGTCTCACAGATATATTACTGGGAAAGAGCCCGCTTGGAAACATCTTTCCCCCCAAAATCCTCCCCAAACCCTACACCCCCTTTCCTGGGGAAGGCTTGATAAAAATCCTCACCAATTTGCATCGGTGAACACAGACCCAAACCCTTGGATCTTAAGAACAATGAAAAAGCATTCAGATTCTTAAAAGAAGAATTTTAATTGAAGAAAAAAAGTAAAAGAATCACCTCTGTAAAATCAGGATGGTAAATACCTTACAGGGTAATCAGATTCAAAACATAGAGAATCCCTCTAGGCAAAACCTTAAGTTACAAAAACACACAAAAACAGGAATCTACATTCCATTCAGCACAGCTTATTTTCTCAGCCATTTAAACAAAACAGAATCTAATGCACATCCAACTAGATTACTTACTAAGTTCTAAGACTCCATTCCTTTCTGTTCCCGGCAAAAGCATCACACAGACAGAGAGAGCGAGACTTTGTTTGTCCCCCCTCCAGCTTTGAAAGTATCTTGTCTCCTCATTGGTCATTTTGGTCAGGTGCCAGCGAGGTTATCCTAGCTTCTTAACCCTTTACAGATGAAAGGGTTTTTCCTCTGGCCAGGAGGGATTTTAAAGGTGTTTACCCTTCCCTTTATATTTATGACAACTGGTGAAAAGGATCAGGAGGTTATTGTAGATCACAAATTGAATATGAGTCAATCATGTGACACAGTTGCAAAAAAGGCTAAAGATGTATTAATGGGAAAATTGTATATAAGACATGAGAGGTAATTGTTCCACTCTAGTCAGGACAACTGAGGCCACTGGAGTATTGTGTACAGTTTGGGGAGGCCCGCTTTCATAAAGATGTGAACATATTGGAGAGTGTCCAGAGGAGAGCAACTAAAAGGATAAAAATTTGAGAGAACCTGACCTATGAGGAAACCTGAAAAACCTGGGCCTATTTAGCCTTGAAAAGAAGATTTTAACATTCTTCAAATATGTTAAGGGCTGTTAGAAAGAGAACTGTGATCAGATGTTCTCTATGTTCACTGAAGGTAGGACAAGAAGTAATGGGCTTAATCTGCAGCCAGGAATCTATAGGTTAGATATTAGGAAAGATTTTCTAACTAAAAGGGTAGTTAAACTCTGGAATAGGCTTCCAAGGCAGGTTGTGGAATCTTTAGAGGTTTTTAAGAACAGGTTGGACAAACACCTGTCAGGAATGATCTAGGTTTACTTGATCCTGCCTGAGTGCAGGGGGCTGGACTGGACCTCCCGAGGTCCCTTCCAGCTCTACATTTTGATTCTAAGATTTTAGCTAAATTCCTTTACAGAGCTCACTGCATGTCCTGTGCCATAGTCGCATTCATACTTTATACATTTAAACAATATATGAGGGAAAAAACATTTTTTGTATATTAAAATCAGATGAAAAACATCACTCTGGCTTTGTAATTTTTTGTAATATGTTGTATGCAGCCCATAAGGAAAAATGGAAAGACAGCACAAGTGGATTATTAGATATTTATTCTTCTAATCTGTCGACTAGTCAAGTATTTGGAACTACTTACCAAGGGTCAGGGTTGATTACCCATCACTGGACATTTTTAAATCAAGGTTGAATGTTTTTTCTAAAAGATCTGCTCTGGGTCAAGCAGTAATTAATTCAGGGAAGTCCTATGGCCTTTATACAGCGGGTCAGACTGGATGATCACAGTGGTCCCTTCTGGCTGTATACTCTGTGAATCTATAATAGGTGGCAGGCTTGTGACATTTGAGGTAGCTCAACCAGTCACCCTTTAACAATAGCAATACTGAATGTAAGAGCTGCTACTCTGAAACCAGAAATTAAAAGGAACAGTCACAAGAGTAAAATGCCTGCAAGCTTCATGGAAACTAATTAAAAACAACATAATAGAGGCTCAAACTATATACATACCACAAATCAAATAAATAGCAAGAGGACCAAAAAGGTTCCCCAGTTCCTAATAAACCATTCTCTGAACACCATTATCTCATCCACCCATTGAAACCCTGAAGATCTACCTGTCTAACTGGCCCTGCACATAGAACTGGAAGCATTTCAGAGAAGGCTATTATGGACGTCTTGGACTTTAATCTCTCACCTAGCAGTCTAAATTTGGCCTCCCTCCTACCTTTCCCTGTATCATGGGTACCTACATGTACCATGACCACAGGTTCCTCCACAGAACTGCACATAAGCCTGTCTAGCTGTCTTGATTGATCCTCAGTCTTCACACCCAGCAGGTATCTGACCATGTGGTTCTCCTAGGTCATCACAAACCCAGCTATCTATGTTTACCAAAATGTAATCTCTCGTTACTATTACTGTCTCTTCCTGATAACAGGAATCCCCTCCGCAGAGGGGTATCCTCAATGTGAGAGGATACCATGACTTCTTCTGGAAGGAGGGTCTCAACTATGTGATCGTTTCCCTCCACTCCAGCTTGATGTTCTCCTTCCTTGAGACTTCCATCCTCCTTAACAGCACAAAGAAAAGGAGGACTTGTGGCACCTAAGAGACTAACCAATTTAACCAATGGGACCACTCTGCTGTGTCCTGGAAAGTCTCATCTACATACTTCTCTGTCTCCCTTAGCTCCTCCAATTCAGCCACTCTGGTCTCTGAGGGCCATGAGCTCCTGACGTCAAATGCACACACATGCCACCTGCCCACAAGGCAGATAATCGTACACGCTGCCATCAGTGCAATAAATGGCACGGCTCCCACTCTGCTGCTGGACTTCTGTCTGCATTCGTTTTACTCTTGCAGGATTGTGTGTGTGTGTGTGTGTGTTTCTTTCTTCTTTGTGCGTGTGGGCTTTTGTGTGTGTGGGTAGTTTTGGCCTAAGTGTAGAGAATGTTCATTAGGCGTAGCTGGCTCTCATGTTCCCTTGCAACACGCCCCGGTTTGCTGCTCCTGTTTGCTAGCTCCTCTGGTCTCTTAGGAATTGGCTTTGTAAACTCCTGTTCTCTAAGGTGCCACAAGTACTCCTTTTCTTTTTGTTCTCCCTGAGTTAGTCCTGTGCCCTTGTCAAGGGATCCCAAACGGATCAGGGATCAAAGGTTGGCAGACTAGAGGCCCGTTAGGAAGCTCTCAGTCTTGCCTCGCCAGCTGCTAGGCTCAGCACACAGTCCCCCTAGCCATAGGCGCTGACTCCGTGGGTGCTCCAGGGCTGGAGCAGCGACGGAAAAAAACCAGTGGTGCTTAGCACCCACCAGCAGCCAGCACTCCCCCATCCCCTCCATCGCCTCCTGCCTGCCGGCGGCCCCACTGATCAACTCCTCCCACTCCCTCCCAGCACCTTCTGCGATCAGCTGTTCCACAGCATGCAGGAGGCTCTGGGAGGAAGGGGGAGGAGCGGGGACGGGGCATGCTCATGGGATGGGGCGGAACTGAGTGGGAAGAGGCAGGGAAGAGGCGGGGCGGGGGCTTGGGAGAAGGGGTCAGGTGGGGGTGGAGCCTGGGGCAAAGCAGGGGGTTGACCACCCCCTGGGCCTGGAGGAAGCCAGTGTCTATGCCCCTAGCAGACAACATTATATACTTCAATCAAGCAGGCATAGGGCATGCAAAGAAGCACACAACAACAGACAACAAACTCACCACAAGGGTCACATGGTCGCTTCTCCTTCCTCCAGAGAACTGCCTCGCCAAACTCCCTTATTCACTGCTCCTGTTCACTAGCTGAATCCATAGACCTTACAGCGCTTTACAAAGGCAAGTATCATTACCTGCACTTTATATAGGGGGAAACTGAGGCACAAGGTGGCAAAATGACTTGCTCATCATCATGTGAATGGAAGAGCCGGGACTAGAACCCTTGCTTCCTGATGCCCAGTCTTGTATCCTGCCATTGTTGAGGGGTAGATTTTCAAAGGCAGCGGGAATTGGGTGCCTACCTGCTCATTGTGCTTTTGTAAATCTTCCCCTAAAAGGCTCTAAAAGCAGCTGGGATTTTTCTCACAGTGCGAAAAGGATCAGTTCAAGCCTCTAATGCCTCATCTGTGACAGGCAGCCCATTTCGGACATCACAAGCATCAGAAATGACCTCTTTTCTGTGAGCTGGCAGGGAAATTTTTGCTATGGGAGCCTACGGCTTTCTGGCTTCATACCAAATGCATTAGCAAAGGACTCTATCAACAAAAAGCTATCCGTTAGGATTAGCTAAAGAGCCATATTCTCCAGCCGCTCCTATAATTCCATTCTTGCACTAACCATGCCAATGAATATTGGACATGATAAAATACAGCATTCTGCGTCAACAAGACAACTTTTATATGGGAATGTGAGGTTGCTGAGCTGTGGGCTAGCCCCAGATCTGTTGCTGACTTTGTCAGTGACCTAATAATCTTGCTGTGCCTCAGTTTCCCCCACTGCAAACTACGTATAGTAAAAGCTGTAATGACCTGGTTGGTTCGCATGTGTATCTCTTCCTTGTGCTGCATGCTTTTAATCATAGAACCGATCCCACTAGCAGAAGTTCTTCTTCAATGCAAACCATAAAGCCCCATTCTTTGTGAGCAGGAAGATTTGAATTCTATCACCCTGAAGTTCAGAACAGCCTGGCAACCTCCCTGGAAGAGAGAGAAGGTGGGTGAGGTAATATTTTTTTATTGGACCAACTTCTGTTGGTGAAAGAGACATGCTTTTGAAGAGCTCTGTGCAAGCTCAGAAGCATGTCTCTTTCACCAACAGAAATTGGTCCAATAAAAGATATGATCTCACCCACCTTGTCTCTCTAATACCCTGGGACCAACATCCCTGCTACAACAACATCCCTGCAAGGCAGTTAAATGTTGCAACAAATCCATAATCATCTAAAGACTTCAAGTTGCGAAGTGACGATAGTGAAGTTTCTAGGGATGTCTGAGAAGCTTAATAATTGATTAATATCTGGTAAGGGCTTGGAGACATAGGCACTGACTCTGTGGGTGCTCTGGGGCTGGAGCACCCATAGGGAAAAAAGGGTGGGTGCTGAGCACCCACCGGCAGCCCCCTGATCAACTCCTTCCCTCCGCCCAGCATCTCCCACCCTGCTAGAGAGGTGTTTTGGTGTCCTCCTCCCTGTTTTACAGATGTGGACCTGGAGACAGAATGTACCTGATTCTCCACTGCCTTTGTACCTCATGTGATCATCTACATCTACTCAGAGTCAACACAAAACACCACCCAGTGAGAATTCTCCACTCACAAAACACCAGCCCTGTCATGCTGTCGGAAGTGGCTTATGACTGTGATGGCCAACCTGAGGGTAGACTGTCAAAAAACAGGGCAGAAACCCCCAACTGGCTGTATGTTCTACCATTAGATTTCACCAACCCAGTGACAAGCGTGACCTCCTAAAGCGCTATAACAGCCTTGGAATCACAGACAGTTCCCTTGGGCATTCCAGTCTATCTTGCCACCAGGGCAAGCTGGATTATGGGATAAATGGTCACTTTACACCAAAAATCACAACAATAGTCAGGTTACTCCCAGTCCCAAAGTACCAGGCACTTTGTACTCAGATCTCAAACCAAAGACAACACTTGTAGCCAATCCTGCAATAAACTAATGAAAGATTTATTAACTAAGAAAAGAAATGAGAGTTATTTACATACACACACAAATGAGTTACAGTGTTAGATTTAAAAACGTAATATAAGCTCCTATAATTAGCAGCTCTATATGTCCTTTAGGGCTGACCCATGCCAAGCAGCAGGGGGATCTCTTGCTTACGTTCAGGAATCTTTACCCCTCAGAGTCCAGACAGCATAAAGATCTCAGTTTCTCCTTGTCAGGGATTTTAAATCCCCTTCACCGCAAAATCCAAGATGATGGGATGAGTTCATGAGCAGGTCTCCCCTTCCTGGAGGGAGTTCGGAATGCAATCAACAAAGTCTCTGTCCTTTGATGCTACATAATGCCTCATTTGCCTTCAATGGGTCATCTTTTTTTTTTCATAGATATTTAGGTCAGAAGGGACCACTATGATCATCTAGTCTGACCTCCTGCACAATGCAGGCCACAGAATTTCACCCACTCACTCCTGCAAAAAACCTCTCACCCATGTCTGTGCTATTGAAGTCCTCAAATCGTGGTTTAAAGACTTCAAGGAGCAGAGAATCCTCCAGCAAGTGACCCATGCCCCATGCTACAGAGGAAGGTGAAAAACCTCCAGGGCCTCTTCCAATCTGCCCTGGAGGAAAATTCCTTCCCGACCCCAAATATGGCAATCAGCTAAACCCTGAGTATATGGGCAAGATTCATCAGCCAGATACTACAGAAAATTCTTTCCTGGGTAACTCAGATCCCACCCCATCTAACATCCCATCACAGGCCATCTTGTGTGCAGGACGAGCACTTTACCTTAATCAGTGCTTCTTTTCCTGTTTGGTGAGTTACACAGTCACAGAGGTTTACAATGCAAACGCTCAACATAACTTTATACCCTGTGATACCATAAGTGAGATTCCTATATGCAGCTTCCTACAAGCATTCCATAAAGTCTAACAACTAAACGCGTCCTTGTAGCACTAATATCCATTTTAACCATCCGAACCAACAGGTGAGCCAGATTGGTTTCCAGCTATGCATTTGTCAGCGGTCAGTGCGGATGGGCCTTGGCATTAGTTGGCACCTGCTGTGCTAGCAGTGAGAATTCTCCACTCGTTTACAGTGATGGGAGCATTTTATTGGCATGTGGCGACACAAGATGCCAGGCAAGGGGAAATCAAGCCTGCTTATTTTCTCAGCAGTAGAAATCATATTAATCACAACTCACTCCATCTGGGCCCTGATTCAGCAAAGTAATTAAGTACTTGCCCAACTTTCAGCATGCCAGTAGCCCCACTGAAGTGAAGACAAGGTTACGTGCCTTCGCTGAATTGGGGCCTTTTCAATTGCTGCAGCTCAGTGAGGTAGTAGGTGACTGAACTTTGCGCGAGAGGGGTGGAGAGGGGAACGCTGGGACATGCTTACTAGGGCTGGTCAAAAACTTCACATTGAAACTTGTATTTCACAGAAAGTTGGGTTTCCGTCAAAAGTGAAATTTTGTCTGAAAAGTGTCCACTTTCTGTGAAAATGTCGATATTTTCCCAAATAGCCTCAATGTTTCAGTTTGGAAATTCTGCCATGGTGCCTCATGAGGGTTGTAGTTTGAGTGCCTCATGCGCCTCATTCTCCTCAATAGAATGGGCTGTCCAATTGGACTACACCTCCCATCATGCACCACAGCCAGAGACTTCCATGATGCACCACTTCCCCTTTCCAAGGTTACTTGGGAAACATTAATTCTGACATGTCCTAACTTTTGAGTGCTTGACTTTGCAACCTTAATAAAGTTCTCTTGGTGTAGCTTTTTGTGTGTGTAATTTCCTAGGTGTTTAAAAAAGCAAACCCATGCCCACGTGGGTCAACAGCAAGGTTGAAACCTTTAGATCTACCTCACAGACACCTGCCACTTGAGCTTAGGGAGTAGCTGACAGAAGTAGTAAGTTGTTATGCTCTACGTGGACCAGCACTAGAGGGGGATGGGACACACACTTCCAGTAGGTTTCACAGATAATTGCTGACCGGAGAGGAATGATGAGACTCTGGAATCTTGGATTCCATTCTAGGCTCCAGAGGGGAATATTCTCTACTAGGCACAACCTCTTCTGCTCCTTCCCCCAAACTTGTCCCCTTTTGTTGTGTACCCTCCAACCTGCCTATGAGAGTCTCGTGTCTTCCCCACCCATTGCTCCTCATCCGACTCCCATTCTCTTCACCTAGCCAGTCCTATTCCGCACTCCTCAAGTTTCTTAACCCAGTCCCAGTCTCCTTGGCAAGCCAGTCCTAGTTTCCCTCTCTGGACAAGTTGTCCAAGGTTCAATTCCCACCCTGCTATCCCAGACTTCCCCCTTCACGCAGCCAGTCCCAGTCTAGTCCCAGGTTCCCATCTCTCAGCTCCTCATCTCATCTGTCTCTCTGCTTTCCCCTGACCCCCAATTGTGCCCTGTCCATACTCCTCAGTCCCACTGGTTCCCAGTCCCAGTCTGCCTCCCTGGCTTCCTTGTTCAGCCTCAGTGTTCTCCCCACTTCCCTCAGTTCCTTGGCTCAATCTATTTCATCTGCCCCATAAGGCTGTCTCTTGTCCACTCTGCAGTCAAATCAGGCAGCTTCGTCCTCCACGCTGCCGGGGCCCAGCAAGGGAGTCATTGAAAGCAAAGGAGAGAAAGACTCTCTGCCTTCAGTTCTGGTGCCTGGACCCAGAGCCAGCACAACCCAAAACATTCCAGATGAGGAATTGCTGGGAAAGTCCTACTCACCCGTGGGAGTATGCTCAGAGCGAAAATCTCTGGAGATTCCATGTGCACTAAGAAGCCTTTACTGAACAAGTGCACAGTGCAATTTTTCAAAGGCTTGTAATCTGGCTACAATTGTAAGTGGATTTTCATGTGGATGGCAAAAGGTACCTCCCTGACATAACAGCCGCCCCACTGCAAAATTTCGAGTCCTTGAGCCAAAGCATGGTGACACTGGAGGGTTTTTTTTTAATAAAAAGTCACCAGAATTTAACATGGGCAAAACAATGTAATTTTTTCCTAGCCTCATTCTCAAAAATAGCTGAGCCATGCTAGCTGAAATTTTCCAAAATTACAGCCCTATAGGCAGGATCGCTTGATGCCTTTATAACATGGCTTGTTATCACCACAAAATTGTTAGTAGCTGTAGATAATCCTATTTGTTCTGGCAGAATCAATTCAAAACAAGCTGATAAAAGATGATTAAGTAGCTTCACTGTAATATCATTCAAAACTGCATCTGCACCCATGTTTAACTTTGCATCAAGCTTATATCATGTCTCATTAACCACATTACAAGATGTGATCAGCAAATATTTGCCCAAATTTGGGGTAATGGAAAAGGAACAGGTCATTAAATGCTCCGTTCTAGAACTCTGGCATGGGCAGCAGGAATCGTAGGCAGGAGGAGGCTGTGCCTCCCCAAAGAGCCTATTGTGGCCCCGCTCATGCTCTGCCCCCAGGTCAGGCCCGCTCCTTCTTTCCCAACGCTCTGCCCTGGCTGGGCCAGGTGGGCTGGGGCTGGCTGGCCTGCCTCCCACAGGGACTCAAGGTGGCTGGTTCTGGGACCGCGCTGCCCACCCGGCACTCTGGAGCTGGCCACCCAGAGCCCCGGGACTGGCCACCCAGAGTTCTGGGGCTGGGGGTGCTGCAGCCACACCACCTGGAGCACTGGGGCTGGGGGCGCTGCGGCCGTGCTGCCTAGGGGCTGGGGGTGCTGAGGCTGTACTGCCCAGCACACCAGGCGGCCTGGTCACTCTGAACTCTGGGGCAAAATTCTATGCATTTGAATGCAACAAGGCCATGGGGCCGATTTTAAAAAAAATCTGTTTATTATGCAGTCGAGTTCGGTTTTAATTCATCAGTTTTTCCCTCTTATAAGAAATCCAAAATATTGCGGGTGAAAGATCAGGAACAAAGAAATGTTAAGTGTCAATGCAATTCCCCTGCAAAATGTCAAACTAGCTACCCTGGGCAAAAGTCTCTATTGCTGTAAACTGTCTCAGCGTCACTATCTGTACGTCAACAGAGAGTCTGGCCCAATAATAGCAGCCCTTATTTTCAAAGCACATCACAGGCATTAATAAAAATATCCACAAAACACTCCTGGGAGGTTAGCTGAGGTGTCCGAGGCAGAATGAGAATTTGTCACTTCCAATCTTGTGTACAGTTCACTCAGCTGTGGGTCTGATTCTCAGGTCTACTTCAGCTCCCCTGCAACACTCTGCCAGCAAAAAGCAGCCAGAAAGCCAGGTTCAGTGAGTCCCTGAGCAGCCCCCTTCTGGCTGTATGCCACCCTCTTCCAGACTCCTGTACATGGGGATTTCCCAGGAGAAAGGCAACATTGACAGGCTGTCCATATGGCAGCAGGCCATAAGGCAGCTGGACAAAATTTAGAACAGCCTGATACAGGCTTGAGGCTGCTCTAGATTATGAAGGGACCAGACTCTCCTATCTCCTATCTCAGATGGGCCTTTAATATACACAGCTAAGGCTTCAGCCCCATGTCTTGCTCTTACTTCATATTATTTACAAGTTAGTCCTTGCCCTTGGTACTATGACATATGATACTGTTAATCAATACACTCTGCTGAAACAAATATACTACCTATTGAAACTGTGTGTTGCCTGACATCATGGATTCCAGTGCAGAAATGAATTAAATCGATACATGCCCATATAACCCTGTATACTACAAAACCTCTCTATTGCCACTTGTTGAGTCCAGAGTGCCGCATAACACAGGCTTCAGATCGTTTATTTAACACAGTACATTTTTCCATGGTTTCATAGAGTTTGTCTAGAGGTTTATAGGATTTTGCTCACTGAATCACAATCATTTTAAATCTTTCAGGTTCTATATTTTTTCCTGTTTGTATGACATTTCCCATTATAGATACTGTATTCAGAGTCAGCGACAACCTAAAACAGCCATTTGGCTTTCACTGTCTCTCTTTGGGACAGTCTGGCAATTGGCTGATGTGGTCTGGTGGCAGAGTAACTCGGGGGGTTCTGTGTCCAGCTCTGTCCCTGCCTCAGCACCTCACTTAGAGCAAGACAAAGCAGACCCAGTGTTCAATCTTGGATGCCTAAACTGGATATTTGGGAGAGCGAGACAACCATTTTCCCAGCCCTTCTACTGCTGCTCTTCCAGCCGTGGCCTGCAGTGGAGGATGGGACCCCAGTTCATGCCATCTGACGGAGTTTATGATTCCAACTCTTGTGATTTCCTTACAACTCTAGCAATTTTGTGGTGTTTATTTATCTACCTCATGAAAATATGATGAAAGGTGCCAATTCATGAATTTTCCCAAATTCAGGATGGCCGCCATCTCCTATTACTGTCAATGGGGCTCAAGCCAGCAAGATGGCTGCCATTTCCCTACAGTCTCTCTGCATGTCGAAGTGAAGCTGCCCTTAATAAAGTTGGCTGCTATCTCCCACTGTTTTCAGTTAGATCAAAGCCATGTCCCCAGGCAAAATGGCTACCACCCTATGGTTCCAGGGACTAGACAGGGCACAGGGACTATAAATAGTTCATAGTCACTGGAGTCTTGTTATCAGGGTCCCCAGCCCGGTTCCAACTAGAGCTGGGCAAAATTATAAATGTCCATTGTATGCATCTAAATGCCAAGTCCTTTATGCAGAATCAGAGACCATAAAACACAACAGGACCCTTGCTGTAGCTTTGCTCTCTACACAGGTAGCTCTCAACCTGTGGTCCACAGACCCTATGTCAAAGGGGTCCGCGAAAGACTTACACTGAAAACTGACTGAACAGAATTCAGCTATCTATTCAGAAAATAGATTTCCAAAAGGGCCCACAGCTCCATTCGAAATTTTGTAGCTGGGGTGGGGGGTGGGGGGGGTCCGCAAATGAAAGAAAGGTTGAGAACTATTGCTCTACACAACATTATGTTTCAGAGGAAAGTACACGGATATAGCTGGTGTACAATATACAATTTTCACTAACCATACACAAACATACAAAACCTAACTACATACGTTTACACTACCACTCTGTTAGATTCTGGTGGCTTAGGTGACAGAAGACAACGGAGGACCACTGGATGGACCCCAAGCTATTTAAAGAGATGATACTCAATTCTTATGCGCTATATACACCTCCCCTCTAAAAGGAAATAAAAAAAATCCCATTTACCAATGCCTCACTATCAAAACTCCTATAATTAAATATATGACAACCCTTTTGTTTTTTTAATACTACCAGGGAGTTTTCACATGGGAAATGTATTCCAGACTGTTCTAACCCCAGCAAGAACATCTGGTGCTCTTTCTTTCCCAACCTTCAGCCAGGAGATGTGAAATAAGCCTGGTGATTTTCAGTGGGATGGTTCTTTATTTGGGAAGGCACAAATGAGTTAGTAAAAGGACAAAGGGCAATTTGCCATTTCAAAAGTGAAGTCTAAGACATACATGCAGGGCCAATCCTCAGCTTCAGCCTAGGAGAACTCAGTGAAACTGAAGGAAAGAGGGGGATTCTGATCCAGATTTCAAATACCCTAAAGTTTTTCAGAGTTTGGGTATGGAATTAATAGGTCTATTTGCATCATTCAGTTTAGGTTTCAAGCACTGGGTTGGTATGTTCAGATCCAGGCTTTTAGGGTTTAAGTGTATCTCTTTTAGGAACTGATCCCATAAAGTGTTGAGCACCCCCAATTAGAGCTACGTAAAATTTTTCGACCTATACTTTTTTCCTTGCCAAAAATGCCACTAACTGACTATTCCAGGTTTGCTTAAACTTTTTGTGACTTTGTGTTGATTTTGCCAATTTGTTTTGGTTGGAAAAAAACAAACTTTTAAAACGTTCTGAAAAAATAGTTTCATTTTGACATTTTTAAATAAAACATGTTGTTTAAAATGACTTTATGTTTAGAAATTTCCCTCAATTTTACGTAACCCCCCCAAAAAAACGTTAAAAAAAACCCTGCTCAAATCAAAACAGAATGTTTTGTGTTGGGTCAACTGAAACATTTCATTTGACCCAAAACTATTTTTTAAAACTTTTTCATTTTCCAGAAATTTGAAAAAAAAATCATTGTCATGGTGACCCAAAAAAGACTGTTTTTCAATTTTTCTGAATGGCCAGTGAACTGAACAATCAATGGGAAGTCAATGGGAAGTCAATGGGAACCAAGGAGGTTCAACACCTTATACCAGTAGGCCCTTATTGTGGGATGAACCTCCAAGAAGTCTGCAAGGTCTTGAAGGGGCTGGTTCAAATCAGACTCCAAAGGTCTAGACTTGAGCCGTACTATCTGAGCCTCCTGCTTCTGAAAAATGGAGCAGGAAAACTCAAGAGAAGGGGATTTCTAATGGGCTTCTCAGCATCTCCTCTTACTCTCCCAGGCAGAAATACCCTGAGACTCAATGGCTGTTCTCATGATCACAGAATATCAGGATTGGAAGGGACCTCAGGAAGTTCTAGTCCAATCCCCTGCTCAAAGCAGGACCAACCCCAACTAAATCATCCCAGCCAGGGCTTTGTCAAGCTGGGCCTTAAAAACCTCTAAGGATGGAGATTCCACCACCTCCCTCGGTAACCCATTCCAGTGCTTCGCCACCCTCCTCGTGAAATAGTTTTTTCTAATATCCAACCTAAACCGCCCCTGCTGCAACTTGAGACCATTGCTCCTTGTTCTGTCATTGAGACCACCACTGAGATCAGCCGAGCTCCATCCTCTCTGGAACGCCCCTTCAGGAACAAAATACATAAATAAAAGTCCAAGTGATTTGCTGAAACAAACATCATCTCGATCCTCACCAGGGACTCAACCCCGGGCTAAAGTATGAACTTCAACAGTGTGAGCTAAAGGACTGAGGGTACATCTACTTTGCAAAAACCAAAATCCTGCAGCAGAGAGTCCCAGCGGCTGGGTCAACTGATGTGCTTTTGGGGACTCACACTTCGGGGCTAAAAATAGCAGTGTAGTCATTCCCACTTGGGCTGGAGCCTGGGCTCTGAGACCAGCCCCATCTTGCCTGAGTGGGAACATCTATACCATTATTTTTAGCCCCATCATGTGAGCCTGAATCACTTGACTGAGACTCGTTGCTGGGGGTCTTTTTTTGCAGTATAGATGTACCCTAAGTCCCTCAGCTGGTAACTCTAGCAGAGTTATGTCCTCCATGGATCAGGCATGGAAAAGGTCATATAGCAGACTTGACTGTAAGTTACAATAGTGCCCATAAAATGGTTTGATTCTAATTTAGACAAATGATCAGTCCAAATTCTTCCCAGGTATCAACCCAATTCAGCCAGTGGAGTTACACCACTGATGTATTTGGCTCAGTTGATTTACACCAGGGTTCAGCTTAGTGCATTGTGTTTTCCATTCCAGTTCTGACATCTCTCGGACTGATGACCACCTTATCTAAAAGGGAATAAAACTGGAGTAATACTTAATGATACTTACAATACATCTTTCACACCACCTTCCTAAACCCCATTTAAAACAATCCTCCATGTATCCAATATGGATTTACATTCCCCCTTCATGACCGAATTGACTGCAGCTCCTTCTCAGATTAGCTGCAAAACAAATACCCTTTCCCTGCCACGTAATTTACAAATGATGTATTCACTGAAGTCAGACTTGAGACCATTGCTTCTTGTTCTGTCATTGAGACCATTGCTTCTTGTTCTGTCAGGGAACTGACCTCTGCCAGACACCTCTTAGGTTTCCTCATGCTCAGGGTAGGTGGTTGCGAGGTGCCACCCCCCAACCAACCCCCGGTGAGCATCACAACTATACAGCACTACACAGGTGGCCTGAGATCAGATACGGATTATGGGCTGGAGTTTAAAGGTATTTAGGGGCCTCTCTGAATCTTTAGATGTCTAAACACTGTTAGAAATCCAGTCCCTAGCCTCAAAAGGCATTCAGCTGGATCCCTGAAAATGGGAAAGATGCTATGGCATAGGCAGCAGGGAGTAATTTAACTCCAGTTGTCTGCTTCACAGAGTCCATGCATTCTCTTCTCCACTGGAACGTAGAACTCCTATTACTATCAACAGGAGCTGCACATGCCCAGAAAGGGAAGCATACACTCCAGGTGTGATTAGGGTTTCGTCCCTTGCTAAGCAAACAGCTTCCTAAAGTGCCTTATTAGCCAGACAAACATATTCTTATTAATTGCACCAATACTCCTGATGATTGCATCGTATGCTTGGGGATATGTATCACAATACCAGGAAGGGTGTGGTTTACTCAGCTGATAAAAATCCACGGGAGTACTAGGGAATACATTTAGATTTCATGCAATATTTTTGCAGATCGTTCTAGGACCGAAAAATGAATAACACCACTGCACTTATATGCAGACTTATCAAAGATCTCACAGTGCTTTTAAAATATTAATTAGTTAAGCTCCCCAACCCCAAGAAATTTGGTAACTATTATCCCTGTTTCACTGGTGGGTAAGCAGCGGGGTCAAGTAGTATGTCGAGGGTCAAGCAGGAAGTTAAGAATAGAACTCCAGAATCCTAATTGCTCGGTTCCTGCTAATCACTAAGGATGCTCTTTTCCACAGAGGACAGATCCTCAGCTGGTGGGAAATGGTGTAGTTGCGCTGATTGCAATGGAGGTCTATTAATTTATATCCACGGAGGAGCTGTATTTATGTCTGTAAAGTCACACCGTATATTTGCAAAAGCTCTCCTGCTAAGCACTGTTTAGGCATTCACACATTTGAAAGGGTGCAACGCAATGAAAAGAAGTCAGAGGCCCCGTGGGTTGGTTTTTTTGAAAGTCAACCACATACAGGAACCTGTACAATTTAGAAAAACATATCTAAAAGCCACCGGGAAGCTGACACCGAAGCCGTTTTTACACTGAAACGTTTTTACACAAACGGAGAAAGGAAAATGTACTTAGGAAATACACTCCACGGAGAAGGGCCAGAATCTCAGGGGGTGTCAATTGGCATCACTCTATTGATTTCAATGGAACGACAATGATTTACACCAGCTGAGGATCAAGTCCAACTTTCCAACTGGAAAAAGAAAACCATGTTTATGAAAAAGAGATATTGTTGGACAATCTTTCCCCTCTGTTTCCTATTTGAAATAACTCTGTAGTAGAGATTCCAAACTCCCAGGCTCATTAACAGCATGCAAAAGAGTTGGGGTAGGATTTAACGCTGGAGTTTTGACCACCCGTGTCCTTTTAAGGGGCGTGCATAAGAGTGTGCTATGGAAAAGAAAAGTTTGATTATAGAAACACGAGTGGTATAAATTCAAATCTCTTTTGTCAGCTTTGTATTTGACATATGGTCACACCAAGTACAATGATCTCAAATCTCTTTACAAACTATTAAGCCTCACAATACTTCCCAGGAGGTAGGTCAGTAACATTATTTCCATTTAGCGCAATAGAAAACTGAGTCACAGAGAGGGTTAAGTGGCTGATTTAAAGTCACACAGTGAATGAGAATCCTGGCTTCCAGTCCCATGCTCTGAGCAACATGCAATATGTGACTAAGGGGACATATGATAGAAATCTGTCAAATCATGAACTATGCAGAGAAAGTGAATCGGGAAGAGCTATTTGCCCCTTCACATAACACAAGAACTGGTGGCCACCCAATGAAATCAATAGGCAGCAGGTTTAAAACAAACCAAAGGAAGTATTTCTTCACACAATGCACAGTCAACCTGTGGAACTCCTTGCCAGGGGATGTTGTGAAGGACAAAAGTATAACTGGGTTCAAAAAAGAATTAGCCATTGACAGAGCTATCCTCCATGAACGTAACTATTAGCCAAGGTGGTCAGGGACACAACCCCATGCTAAATCTTTGATTGTCAGAACCTGGGACTAGACGATAGGGGATGGATCTCTCAAATTGCCCTTTTCTGTTTATTCCCTCTGAAGCATCTGACACTGGCCACTGTTGGAAGACAGGATACTGGGCTAGATGGACCATTGATTGATCTGACTCAATATGGCTGTTCTCATATTCTTCCTCTTTTACTCAGGGTGAGAACTGGCTCTTAAATACAGCTAATTAATCCTTACAACATCCTGATTAGGTAGAGAAAATATCATCATCATCATCATGAAAGAGAAACTGAGGCAAAGCAGACAAGTGACTTGGCCAAGGCCATATGGTCAGAGGCAGGATTAGAACACACAAGTTCTTGGCTCCCTGCTATGACCTTAAACCATGATTTTCTCAGCCCACCTTGATTATCATACATATTGTAAGGAGAGTGGTCACTTTAGATAAGCTATTACCAGCAGGAGAGTGGATTTGTATGTGTGTGTGGGGGGTGAGAAAACCTGGATTTGTGCTGGAAATGGCCCAACTTGATTATCATACACATTGTAAGGAGAGTGATCACTTTAGATAAGCTATTACCAGCAGGAGAGTGGGGTGAGAGGAGGTATTTTTTCATGCTTTGTGTGTATATAAAAAGATCTTCTACACTTTCCACAGTATGCATCCGATGAAGTGAGCTGTAGCTCACAAAAGCTTATGCTCAAATAAATTGGTTAGTCTCTAAGGTGCCACAAGTACTCCTTTTCTTTTTGTGAATACAGACTAACACGGCTGTTACTCTGAAACCTTAGTTTTTTAAAGTGTTTGTAACGGTAAGTCCAGAAATGATTTTTAAAGGGGACAAACCCACCACAACAAATATATTTTAAAAGTGTTCAGACAGAGCAGCTGTGTTCCTGAGACCCTGCATGCTTTTTGTAATTGATTTTTCCAGCGGACTAAACAAATCTGACTATTATGCTGCCTACAAAAAGCAATAAGGTGTTTCATGTAATCTGAATCTAAGATACATGGCCTTTGATCACGTGACACCTCCCTGTAGGCTCAGATGACAACAGGATGGGAAAAATGCCTGGCTAGTGTCAAGAAGATGCATTCTGACCTCTCTAGCACCCCCTCAACAATAACTAAGGGCATGAGAAAATCCCATGCAGAATGGCTCTAAGATTTCCTGGACCATAGAACTTCCCGAAAGCTGTTTATTTATTGAGTTGTCTGTGACTGGAGAGGGATGGTTGACGATGCGGCATCAGATCTCAGCTGTTGTAGATGGTCTACACTGACTTCTAGGAGCTATTTGATTTCTATCAGCTGAGGATCTGTCCCACTAACTATATTTGGGGGGGTCTGAAAGGGAATGAGGGGTATTTAAACTCCTTTTTCCTTATGAACTAGCTATGCTACTTCAAGGGGAAGATCTGCTGGTATGGGCCTAGACGACTCTGTCCTACCCTGTGAACTAGTACTTGTGTTTCTAACCAAGGGAATGAAACCTGGCTTTGGAAATGGGGGTTGCCAGCTCTTCTTCCCAAAACTACAGAGGCTGCCCTCATGCCAGAGCAATATTGGCTCAACGATTTTAACCCTTAGAATATTGGCTGGGGAAATGCACTCAGCGGGAGAGTGTTCTAATGGCACGGGAAAGATAATCTTAACAGTGCTTTGCATTTATAGCACCTTTCATTGGAGGATCGCAAAGTGCTCCCCAGGAACTGAGAACTAAGCCTCACATCTTCCATGTAAGGTAGGTGGGTCTATACTGTATTCATTTTACAGATGGGCAAACGGAGGCACAGAAAGGTGAAATTGTTTGCCAAATGCACCAGAACCAGCCAGAATCAGACTCAGGAATAGAATCTAGTTCCTACCACTAGGCTAGAGAATGAGGAAATCAATAGCCCCTGATAAATAGTATGGCACATCACAAGGTCTCAGCGAAATGCAGAGAAAACAAGATTTTCATCTCTCAGCAATTAGCAAAGAGACTGGTAGCAGCCACAGGAAATCACCCAGAAAGGTGTTACCATTCTAGAGAAGACTTTGGCTCATGGTCCAAAATACATCCCTGGCATCACATTCCATTGAAGGCAATGGAGTTACACCAGACACGGGTTTAGCCCAAAATTTTTGCAGCCACAGACAAGAGGATGCTTTCTGTTCTGCCCACATCTGCCCTCTTCATTTGCAAATGTGGTGCCCAATCCAAAGCCCAGCAAAGTCCAGGAGAAGCTTCCCATTGACCAGTGCAGACACTGGTTCAGGGCCTCTAGTCTTTGGCAACTTATTGTGATGAGGGTCAAGGCTGCCAATCAGGAGCCTGACTCATGGGGAACTGAGAAAGGACCAGTATAACCCACACACCTCCTGGGTATGGGGTTCTGTCCCAGCTCCTGGCACCCAGACCACTTAGAGTTAAACGCGTCTGCTCTCCAGCCCTAGCTCAGGGCCATGTGGCTTTTAGCGCACGCAGTAGCGGCTCATGCCTTTAGCTTCAGAGGTCCCAGGTTTGATCCCGCCTGCCAACGGGTCTGTAGGCGTTACACCAGGACAACCCAATCCAAGAGCACAGAACCTGGGAGAAATAGACCAAAGTAACCGCTGAGGCTCCTGACCCATCGTGTTAAAGAACTTGATTTTTTCCCCAGTGTCTCTTTGCCAGAATGATCCCGAGCTCTGAGGCCAGTTTGGGCAGTTTCAGAGCGGTCACAGCATAAAACGCGTGGTATTCCCCCCCCCCGCCCCACAACCTTAAGTCAATTTCTGACCCAGGCTCGCACCGGCTGCTGATGGACATCCCACCGCGGTGCGGACCAGGGCGCGCAGATCTTGCGAAGTTCTTTGGAGAGTATCATTATTATTCCGCCCTTGAGAAGGACCCCGCCCCCCTTTAATTGCAACCAGCGCTTGAAATGAAGCCTGGAAGTTCCCCCATGGCGGAGAGCAACAGCCGAGAGCGAGAGGGGTCGCGCTCCTTCACCTAGCTGGGGAGGACAGGACAGCGCAGGGGGTGGTTCACTTACCGAAAGGCAGGACGAAGAAGAAAGGGAACCAGCAGAGAATGAAAACCCCCACGACGATGGCCAGGGTCTTGGCCGCTTTCTTCTCCCGGGAGAACTTCAGGAGGCGCACGGAAAGCGAGCTCCTGAAGGTGTGCCCTTTGCCCCGGGAGCTGGAGAGCGAGTCCTCCGCCACGCTGCGGCAGTGGATCCTCAGCACCACTTCCATGGACTTGCCCCTCTCCTTCTTGACCCCCGCCTCCAGGCTCTTGGTGGTCCGCCGGGCCACCACGTAGACCCTGAAGTACATCACCAGGATGACCATGAGAGGCAGGTAGAAGGAGAAGAGGGAGGAGAAGAGGGCATAGCCCGGCTCCTCGGTGATGCTGCAGATGCTCTCGTCCGGGGGAGGCGGCTCCTTCCATCCCAGCAGGGGCCCGATGGAGATGATCATGGAGGAGAGCCAGACCACCCCGAGGATCACCAGCGCCTTCTTCTCGGTCATGATGGCGGGGTACTTGAGGGAGTACTTGACCCCGATGTACCTGTCCACCGAGATGATGCACAGGCTCATGATGGAGGCGGAGCAGCACAAGACATCCACCGCCGCCCAGATGTCGCAGAAGATGCGCCCGAAAGCCCAGGAGCCCAGCACCTCCAGGGTGGCCGAGAAGGGCAGGACGGTGGTGCTGAGCAGCAGGTCCGCGATGGCCAGGTTGACGATGAAGTAGTTGGTGACCGTCTGCAGGTGCCGGTTGCAGGCCACCGAGAGGATCACCAGGATGTTGCCCACGATGGCCGAAAGGATGAAGAGGGCCAGGAAGACCCCTACGCCCACTGCCTGGAGATCCAGGGCCAAAGGCAGGGAGGTGCCATTGGTCTCCGCTTCCTCCCCCGGCAGCCCCCACTCCCTCCAGGACCGGTTCGCGCTGCCCTGTCCCGTCCGGTTCCCATTCAAGCTGGCATTGATCAGATCAGGGAAAGTCATTTTAGAAGGGTCCGGTCTCCATGGAGGATGGCTCCGCCGTGAAAGGGACGCCGGGCATGCTCCCCGCTCCGCCCTCCCTTGCACCGCAAAGAGTTTCTTCCTCCCCCACTCACTGCCCCGCACCCCCAGTCAAGTCCCCAGCCAGGAGGCTGGAGCTCAGCCACCCCCTTTCCAGCCCACCCCACACGGGCAAGCGATGGGTGTGTGTGTGTGTGGGGTGGGGGGAGCAAAAGGAAACGAAGAGCGTGGGGGACCCCTGTGCTCGCCTTCATCCAAGAAGATGCATCGCTTGAGGATGCAGGAGTTGGCCGGACGGATGCAACAAGAGCCCGCTTGTAAATTTCACGCCCATCCTCCCCTCCCTTCCCAGTCCAGGAGGCAGGAAGGAAAATCCAGATCTAAGCGGGAGGGAGGGGCGGAAAGTACCAGCTCCTCGGATGCTCAAACTTTGCATTCAAAGGGTGGCAGGGCTGAGCGAGAGAGAGAGCGAGAGCGAGGGAGCGGGGACTGCGCCTCGCTTCCCGGGGGTGGTGGCAAGAAGCAGCTCAGTTCTCCAAACCCCTCCTGACGCTCCTGTTGCGTCCCCTTGCTGATCGGGGCGGGGGCGGGATGCTGAAGGAGCAGGAGGAAGAGGAGGGAGTTGTTACTTTGGAAAGAAAAAGGATCCCGGAGCTTGGCATCAAGAGGATCCGTTCCAGCGCCACGCCAGGAGGATGCAAACAGCGCCTTCTCTGCCGGGCAAGCGCTGGGGCAAGGAGCCACGCCGGGGCACTTTTAAAGAAAGAGGCAACCGCACCGCTAGATATAGCCCGCTACCCCCTGCGGCAGCCGCTCCGAGCCGGCGCTCCGCGAGGCGGCACACAGACCCCTGCCCGACGCTAGGGGGCAGCAAATGGCTAGAATCCTCTCCCGCCAGAGCCACCGGGCTCAGACTCCAGGGGAGGGAGTCGCAGGATCGAGCCCAGCGCCAGGCTCCTGCCGCGGGTTGCCCCCCGGGGCCTGACCCAGCCTCCTTAGGCAGAGCGGTCCCGAGCCCCTCTGGGGGAACAGCCCCCCCCCCGGGGGAGGGGGGAGAAGGGGGCTGATGACAGGCTGGGAGACGGACCCTGGGCTTGCCAGGCTCCCACTAGCGGCCCCTGCCCATTAGCCTGCACCCAGGAGCCCCCTCCCTCCCCCCCCTTAGCCCCCTGCGCCCGGCAGCCCCCTTTCCTCCCTAACCCCCCTACCTGGCACTGCCAGCATGGCCACCTCCCCAAACAGCCCCCTGCTTCTCTCAGCTCCTCCCCGTTCTGCCGGGAGCTCCCAGCCCCGCTGCCTCCCATCCACCCCTCCCCTTCTCCCTGTACCCCCAGTTATCGTCCTGCCTTCCTTTTTAGCCAGCCCCCCCCCTCCCTCTGCAGCCAGGTGCTGGAGCTCAAGCCTAGGTAGGCAGCACTGCCTTCCAAGATCCAGCCCCCCAAAAGTATAAGGCAGGAGAAAGGCACTTGGGCAGGGCTACTGCGGGACTAGGAAATCACCCCCTGTGCTATAAGCTTTTTTGCAAGACTTAGAAACAGCAGTTTGTGGTTAAAATGTCGCCGCATCGCTTGGGGGCTTGTTTATACAGTCTCTTCCCCCACTGATAAACCCAAGTCTCGTTTCCAGTCATAGAATACCAGGGTTGGAAGGGACCTCAAGAGGTCATCTAGTCCAACCCCTTGCTCAAAGCAGGACCCATCCCCAATTTTTGCCCCAGATCCCAAATGGCCCCCTCAAGGATTGAACTCACAATCCTGGGTTTAGCAGGCCAATGCTCAAACCACAGAGCTATCCCCCCTAATTTGTTTCTAATGAGTGATTTGTTTCTAATGAGCCTTCCCCTCCTGCCTCCATACGTTATGGTAGGGCAGTGACCTGGAATGGTTCCGAAGCTAGTTCCTACTGTACACAGGAAATATTTGCTTTCCATTATGTTTATCTTGCATTTTAACAACTATTCTCCCCCCCACCCCAAACATTTGCAGCAAAGTGAATTAACTGCAGCCTGAGCAGTGGCTGCTGATTCATGTTTTGAGCAGCAACTGCTCAAAAAAATTGTGTGTTTCTCTGAAGGAAATGAAAAAAAAATCCCTTCCATTTGAATTTTGCTTGTGCGTGTAAGTTTTATGTTTGAAATGGAGATTTTCATCCTCCTTCCTCTACATTCCAGCTTTTTTCCCCCAATGGAAAAGAAGGGGGCAAGGGCAAACACACACACACAAACCCTCAAACATGCCCAAACGGATCTTTATTTATTTATTTGGCAAGAACAAAACATTGAAATCAAAATGACAATTTTCTCTTCTCGTCAAAAAGCCATTTTCATTAAAAGAAAATGCTTTGATGAAAACATTTCAACCTGCCCTGTTTATTTTTGTTTCTTCCTGGGAAGCCAAGTTCATCTTGCCATCCTCTTAGCCCAGCAAATTTTGTAGCTATATCCGTACAGCTTTAGATAGATCTCACTGTCTATTGCTCTAGATAAGTATATCTCATCTAATCTATGTGCACACAGAGAGAGGGAAACCTACATTTCCCCAGAGTTAAGGATGAGTTGACTTTTTATGTAAAGCAGTATTTACATTTCCTTTTTAATGTGTAGACAGATTGCTTAATGCACTACTGGACAGCACTCTGTTATTATGGTAGTGGATGTGGTATAAAAACCTACATAGAACAGAATAGAATGTTACTCACAATCAAAATTACACTAAATCTTTAGCCTAAAAGTATTTAATTTTCTGGATTTTGGGGCCCTGATCTACAAAGGTATGGATGTTAGGAACCTAAATACCTTTGTGGCTCTAGGCCTTGTTGTCATACAGAGTTGCAATGGTTGAACTGAATGCTTGGTTTAAAACTAATTTAGTTAAACTGGGGCAAATGGCTGTGTGGCCACTTATTTCAATTTCAACCAGGATTATTTGGTTACATTTAAATTGATTAGCAAACAGGTTTGAGCTGAAAGCAAATAAACCACTCTTTGACAGGGAAAAGAGTGTCCACACTGGGTTTTGCACTGGTTAAACTCAATTGGTTTAGCCAAAGAGGTGCCACTTTGTGTGTAGATAAGATTGCAAGTCAATCTGCTCAGTTTAAGAATTCAAAGGAGTTGCAACTACAGCTGGTTGGAAACTTTTTGTTGAAACAGTTGTCTGTCAGGAAATGCTGTATCAATGAAAATGATTTTTTTCTGCATCATCATACAGATATGATAAAATGTCCCGCACCAAAATATTTTGAAATGTAAGTAATATATGTGTTACATTCTAGAGGAGCAGCTGTTTTTATTAGCTTAGGAAAAAAAAATGATTCCAGGCTAACACAAGGACCTTGAAAACAGCAGCTTAGCTAATTAATACATTGAGTGCTTCCTGGAAGTGTCAAATTGTTTCGTTATAACACAAACTATGTTTTCATTTTGATTGCAGATGGATGAAATTAATGAAAACAAATTCTGAAATGTTAGAATAGCCGGTGAAACAGAAATTCTGAGTTTTGACCAGTTCTAATGACAAATGCTTCCCCCTTTGACATTTAAGGCTGTTGTCTCACATTTCCTCAGCCTCCTCTAGCTTTCTATTGACTTTGTTGATAACATTTGGAATTTTATGCAGATATAGTGCTAAATGCACTCTTGAGCACAGGGTCACTTTTAAAATTAAGAAATTTAAAACCACCAAGTGATTGGTATTATTTGCTATTAACATTAGTATTGTAGTTACACCACAAGAGGGAACAAAGCAGACACATATTTTAAAAAGGGAATACAATTTTTTCTATGTACAATACCAGGGCTGAACATGTATTGTATTGTATCCAGTTCTGGGCACCACATTTCAGGAAAGATGTGGACAAATTGGAGAAAGTCAAGAGAAGAGCAACAAAAATGATTAAAGGTTTAGAAAACATGATCTATGAGGGAAGATTGAAAAAAATTGGGTTTGTTTAGTCCAGAGAAGAGAAGACTGAGAGGGGACATAATAACAGTTTTCAAGTACATAGAAGGTTGTTATAAGGAGGAAGGAGAAAAATTGTTTTTCTTAATCTCTGAGGATAGGACAAGAAGCAATGGGCTTAAATTGCAGCAAGGGCAGTTTAGGTTGGACATTAGGAAAAACTTCCTAACTGTCAGGGTGGTTAAGCACTGGAACAAATTGCCTAGGGAGGTTGTGGACTCTCCATGACTGGAGATTTTTGAGAGCCAATCAATTACCAGACACCTGTCAGGAATGGTCTAGATCAGTGCTTCTCAAACTATCTGATGTGGCGGACTGGCAATTTTTTTCCCCAATGTGCCAGGGACTGGGACCATATCTGCCAGGGACCAGGACCATATTTGCCAGGGACTGGTACCATATGTGTGCCATATTATTGTTTTCACATAGGCACATAGCATATCAGATCAGAAAAACTAACACTCTTCACTGTATTAATTGGAATGGGAGTGTGTCGTACATGCAGAGATGTTCCCATTTAAATACATCGAAGACTGACTGAAAGGCTGTGCATCTGTGTGGATAGCATGAAATGACTATTATTCGTTTACGATCTAAGAAAATATTATTTGAACATTTGTAGTAATATTAATTTATATCAGAAACAATATAATGAATAAAATAAAAGTTGGCAGACATTTTTTATTTTATGTTTATTTTGTAAACAAATCATACAATATTACAATAAAAATAAAAAAAATATTAAAAAATCAAACCAGCAAAGTCTCCTAACAAAGATATTATAAAAGAATTTATTAACACAATAATAGGCATGTTAAAACCTTAACCTTTACTAATGTGAAAGGTGAGCCTGTTTCTTCTTTGTCAGTTTATCCAGTCGTGGTTCGATTGAGGACAGTGCCACACGTAATGGAGAATGACTAGCCATACTATTCCTGACCTTTGTCTTAATGACACTCATGGTTAAGAAGCCAGACTTGCAGAGGTATGTTGAAGGAAATGGGAGAAGAGTTTTCAGAGCAATTTCAGTAAGCTCAGGATATTCTGCTTTCACTTTTATCCAAAAGGAAGCAAGTGATGTTGTAGTTTCAAAACTCATCTTCAATCTTTCGTCAGCAGCCAGCTTCAACAGTTTAGCCTCCATAGTGACAGTTAAGTCATCTTTCAATGGAATAAATGGATTCCGGATCCATCCAGTCCCTTTTTGTGGATCTCCTTCTACTGGAAAGTAAAACTCAAAATGTTCTGCCAAATTTGTCAAATGTTCACTGATGACATTTTGTAGAGGTGTAACATCAAGGTCTTCACCTGCATCGGCGATGATAGTCGCTAAGTTGTGAAACATGTCATCACAATCTCTTGACACTCGACTCTTCCATGCTTTTAGCTTTTGTTTCTGTCCGTCGATCTTGTCTGCCATTGTAAGACACGAAGCTATCCTTCCCTGCATGGAGGTGTTGAGATCATTAAAGATGGCAAAGATATCAGCCAAATAAGCCAGCTTGGCTATCCAATCCACATCTCAGAACAATTGTGACCAATTTGATTTTTTGTCCTGAAGAAACTCAGCAAGCTTGTTTCGGAGCTCAAATACTCTTGACAGGACTTTTCCCTCGATAACTGACGTACATTGGTATGCAATAGGAGCTGTTTATGATCAGCTCCCATATCATCACATAAGGCAGTGAATAGTCTCGAATTTAAAGCATTCGCCTTTACATGGTTTACAATTTTTACGACCTCGCTGAGCACGCTGTTTAGTTCCGTTGACATTTTTTCTGTTGCAAGACTTTCTCGGTGAAGGATGCGGTGCGTCGACGTGCATTTGGGTGCAAGCGCCTTAATCTGGGTAACCACTCCAGAATGCCGTCCTGTCATTGCGGCAGCACCATGAGAGCATACGCCTACGCAAAACGTGAAATCCAACCCCCCTTTGTTAGCGGTGTAGTCGCTCACAGTCTTGAGCACTTTAGAACTAGTTGTTTTTGTTGGTAGTGAAGCAGAAAACAAAAACTCTTCCTTCAAATCAGCCTCATGTTCAAAGCGCACATACACCATCAGAATTGCCGTATTAGCAACGTCTGTACATTCCTCAAGCTGCAAAGAAAAGTGCTTTGATCATTTAATCTGTCCTATGAGCTGATCTTCCCTATTGTGAGCCAGATCGTGAATTCATTGAGCTATAGTGTCATTTGAAAGTGGCACCTGATGTGATCAGAAAAGACAGCCCCTGTTGTGTTGTTAACCACAACCTCCTCCCCAAAACAGCCCCCCCGAGCAGCATTAACGCCCCTGCCTGAAGTGAACCCATTGCCTTGGCCACAGCCATGCTGACTAGGGGCAAAGCCTGCTTTCTTTGGTCACAAAGGGCCAGATGGTGTCCCTCTCACTCTTTTTTGGAAAGTAGCTGCACTGATTTCAATGGGACACTCATGGAGTAAGGCAGTATGCCCTGTGAATAGGGATCTGACCCAAAGTGAGAACTGTCTTGCATTAATAGCACTATTCACCACTTTTGTTACTATCTTCCCACTTCATCTCTGTCATTTCCATTTAACGTCATACCCATTAAAAATGATGTGGGTCAAATATTGCCCTGGTGCAAGTTACAGTGGAGTTACCTGGATCTCTAGTGGTGTCTGAAAAGCAATGCCATGATAAAGCATCCTATATTACTCTTGCTGCTAATAATACCAACAATAAGTGGCTATCCTCAATGAAAATCCCAGTAGCCTCCACTTGAATCCTTCAGACGGTTTCTACTGGCCTCTCTTGGGATCAGATTTAGCTACCCTTACTCCTATTGAAATCAGTGGAGCTATGTTAATTTAGACCTGCTTAGGATCTGTTTCTTGTACCACATGCTGGGAAGTGATATAAAGGATTCCGTGCTTGTAAAATTAAACTGGCTCTTTATTAAGAGAACTGTTTACAGAGATGCTGCAACTGTAAGTAGCATTCTAGCCATGTGCCCACAGGCTGACTTCCCAGCACCTCCTAGAAATTCTTCCCTCCTGCAACCTGTGCTCCACTCTCCAAGTTCCATGCAGGTTGCTGCACTAACAGCGTTTGTCTTTTACAAATCTAAAAGAGCCCTAAGTTTATCAGTTATTCTTACCACTAATGACAACCCATAAACACAAGCCAGTCTTCATTCCTGGTTCACCAAGCTGCTTCTAATCCATGCTACGGATATTTCAGAACAATGGCAATGTTTTGCATTTCTGTGGCTCTTGCTCTATTGAAGTCAGTGAATACAGGCTTGGGCACGTCAGGCCTTCTGGTTCAAAATCTCAAAGGGCTTTTCAGATATTAATGAAAAACCTCCCTCACAAGTGTGTTGGGAGGCATGAGTGGTACCCATTATTGTCCATTTTTACTGATGGGAACACTGAGGCACTGAATGGTGATATTGAGGCCGCAGAAGACATTTGGTAGAAGTGAGAATTATACTCACATCTCTTCATTCCCTCTTCAATGTCTTAGCCAAGACAGGAACTTTTTTTCCCTTTCAAATAGACAATGTGTTTCTATTTTCCTCTCTAGGAGTCCTCTGCTCGCTTAATTTAACCTGTCAGTTCTCCCTGTGGTTAACAGAGTGATGTGTCCAGTGGCTGATGTTAGCACGTACGTCTCCCAACACTGCTCCTGGTGTTTCCACTAAAATCTCGATGAGCTTTTGCCTTTCAGTGTGACTGCAGGTTAACTAATTATCCTCACTTTTCTAAAGCCAAAAAAAAAAAAAAAGCGTAAAAAAGCAGTTATAAAAAGAAGAACTGAGTCATATACAAACATACGGGGCCAGATATCCCTGGGGTAATCCTACTGAAGTTACACCGGTAATTAATTTAGCAGACCGTGTTATAGATTCACAGATTCCAAGGCCAGAGGGACCATTGTGATCATCTAGTCTGACCTCCTGTATAACACAGGCCAGAGAGCTTCCCCAAGATAATCCCTAGAGCAGAGCTTTTAGAAAAACATCCTATCCTCATTTAAAAATTGCCAGTGATGGAGAATTCCCCAGAACCCTCAGTAAATTGTTCTGTAAGCAGGGTCTGAGTGAGCTCTCCCTTGACATCTAGGAATGCACTGGGCGGGGGAAAAAGATTTCAGGAACAGACCATATTTGCGTAAACACACCTACTCAGCCTAGGCACGCAGCATGATGGAACTCCTTTGCCAAAGTAATGAATTTTAGCTGGTGCTGAGTTACAAATAGTTTAGTATTGAGTGCAGAGTTAATGAAATGTTGTTATCCTTACTGAATAAGTAAAGGGCAGCAGAACTGTATGTAGCCTACCCTGGTTGAGGGGGTCACCCTACACTGTACCTCATTTGCTAAGCAGCGAGTAGGCCTGCCAAATCCCAGGGAAGGGAAAAAGGGGTGGGGGATGGGTGTTCCTGCACGGTGGTGTGGCCTCTGCCTAAGAATCCCTAGACATCATTTGACCCTTCCCTATCCATTATTTAGAGACTGGGCTGATAAGACTCATTTGAGAGTCCTAGTTTTGTTCAGTGATCGCTAGGGCTGAAATCACTGATAACCAGGTGCTGACCCTTATACCCGCTGTGGGACAGTCTTGCGGCGAAAGAGACTGCACAGCCTGCACTAGCAGCGAGGTTCCCCACTGTCTGCTGAAATCCCCGAGAGCTGGGTTAGTGGTGGGACCTCAGAGCGTGACGTCGCAGCCGAGAGAGCCGTAGCAGAGAGTGGGGGCAGTGTCAGCCGGCAGCGACGCAGAATGAAAGGCAGCAACTGTGAGCCAGTGCAGCAGTGGCCACAGCATGGAGGCATTGCTTGATGTCTTCTGCCCCCACCACCCCTCTGCCCCCAGGGTGGGAGGTGATCTCATGTGAACGCACTTGTGAACTCCCGGTCTTCACTGGCCAAGGACAGCAACTGTGAGTGGGGTGCAGTGGAGGGAGGGGGGAGTGGCGTGTTAAAGGAACATCTGGTGGTCAGACTTTCACACTGCAAAGTCACTGCTAAATGTACGCTGGGTTTTTGCTCGTGGTGATATGCTTTTGAATTGGGGTTGTGGTGTTTTCCCAAATTAATACCAGGTTCCTTTTCCCTTTTTGTTCCTTTTCCCTTTTCCCTTATTCACAGGCAGTGTTTTTGAGAAGAGATGTGTTGCCTCTTAGAGGCACCCAATGGTTGTGTTTAATTTTCCCAGATTACTGGATGGGGGCTCGAGCTGGTTCTGTTTTGTAGTGTTAAGAGGAGCCCCCAGATATTGAACTTGGCCGTTGTTGCTGCCGACTCCACACGGCAGAAAGATGACATTTCCAATGGTTAATTACCCTCACTGTTAAAATTTTACACCTTACTTCCAATCTGAATTTCCCTGGCTTCAACTTCCATCCATTGAATCTGCTTTTCTCAGCTTGATAGAAGAGCCCATTATCAAATATTTGTTCTCCATGGAGATACTTGTGACACTGGCAGATCAGCCAACCTGTGTATGACCCATAACAACTTAACAAGAGGCATTACAATTGTAATCAAGACAATCCACTTATGCATGGGTATCAAAGACATGTTAATTAGGCTGGCAATCCCCAACTCATTCACTTCGTATTGATAAGAATAAGAGAATAGGTACTAAGTGTATAAGTCGGTGTTTACCTATATCCTGTTAAAAGTCTAACAATTTCACTGTGTAAATGGCTAACTTTTTAATAAGCTGGTTTTTCTGGGGCTCTCACCTCATCAGATGGATATTCTGTCCCTTTTCTAATACACCTTTTCCTTTAAAGACGTTTGGGATCAGACGGTCTGTACAACAGCGGCACTAAAAATTGGCGAAAATGGGGCTGCTTGTCAAAATGCCAAACAGGTACCAATTGTAGCAATAAGAGCATCAGCACACCTGCTCTGAGAATGGAGGCAGCTGGGCTGAACTCTAGAGGGTCCCTGTGCACGACTATCTGTCCAGAGAAAATCAGAGCTGACATGCCCTGAAAGGCATTATCTGACTCTATCTTTCTCATTTTGGCTAATGAGGCTCTCAAAAGCTAATGAGTCAATCAGACACAAGCTCTCCTTCCAAATGACTCATGGAAACCATTTCTGAGAAGACAATTAATATCATCCCTGCATTGGCAGGAAAAACAGCTGGTTTGGACCAAGTAGAGCTCAGTTATTTATGACTATTATGTTTAGTGGCATCAAGAAGCCCTAATGTGATAGGCACCGTACACACTCCCACACACGCACACATAGTTAAGATATGCATGCCCTGCCCAGAAGAGCTTACAGTGTAAACAGACAGCGGGAGAAAGAGCTACAGCCTGAAGAGGATTAGAAAGTGAGGATTTGCCGAAGATGACAGAGTTTATGACAGAGGTAAGAACTGATCTGACTTCCCAAGTCCTAGGCCAGTGGTGGGGTGACTAGATAGTCCTTATCCCCAGGAAGAACTTGGATTTACTCTATGTTGTGCAGGGTTTGGAAGAGGATGCATTAATAAAATCTTGAGTTCTGGATAGGAAGTTTGTAGGAGGCCTTCTAGACTGAGAAGCTATGGGATCTTCTGAAGTTGGCATCTGCATACTACCCAACTCCTAGTTTAGTGTTGTGTTGATCACAGTTTGTATTGGCGTAGCAATCCAAGAATTACCATAATCCAGGACAGGTGTTTTAGCAGCCAGTGAATCCCACATTTTGACAACAGCTTTTCAGTGTCCTGGAAATTATTGTGGTTAGAGATTAGTACTTTCTACTGCTGCTTTGCTGCGGAATGAAAACGTGGATTTCACAAACATCAATAATGTAATTTAAAAAATCAGTTAAAGTTCAAAGATTCTTTTGATTGGATGGGAATGGCGGAGAAAGATGAGAGAAATAAATGCTGTTTTGTCTTATTGGGAATACACTCATTTCTCAGCATATAATTATCAAAGTGGTGGGGAAACAAGGAACCCCAAAGAGCACCTAGGCACTGACACAACTTTGTATGGTAGTTGTTGTCTCCATAGAGGCACAAGATAAATAAATCTAGGTTCTCAATCCAGGGCACAGTTAGCCTTGTAAATCCAGACAATTCAACTGGCTGAGAAAGCTCAATGGGAGAACCTAAGCACAAGAAAGAAAGGCAGGAGAGTGGGATGAACGCTAACAAAGCTGGGATGTATGATAGTAAATACTTGCAGAACTATTAGTCAAGGGCTATGGGTCACCTTCCATATAAGGAGAAATTAAAAAGACTGGGACTGTTCAGGTTAGAAATGAGATGACTAAGGGCTTGTCTACACCACGCAGCTTTTAGCGACAAGGCTGTGTCAACACAGCGTTAGCTTTGTTGGCAGGAGAGCGCTGCGGCTGACAAAGCCATGTTCACACTGCGTCGGCAAAACTTCTGTCTTTCGTGCCGGGGGCTTTTTTAAGTACCCATGAAAGACAAAAGTTTTGTCGACAACTTCGCAGTGTAGACATATCCTAAGAGGGGATAGGATAAAGGTTTATAAAATCATGAGCGGTGTGGAGAAAATGAATAGGGAAGTGTTATGTACCCTTTCATATATCACAAGAACTAACGGTCATCCTATGCAGTTAATAGGCAGTAGGTTTACAACAAACAAAATGAAATATTTCTTCACACATCGCAAGGTCAACCTGTGGAACTCATTGCCAGGGGTATTGTGAAGGCCAAAAGTATAACTGGGTTCCAAAAAGAATTAGAGAAATTCATGGAGGATAGGTCTCTCAATGGCTGTGAGCCAAGATGATCAGGGATGCAACCCCATCTTTTGGGTGTCCCTAAGCCTCTGATAGCCAGAAGCTGTGATTGGATGACCGGGGATGGATTACTTGATAATTGCCCTGTTCTGTTCATACCTTCTGAAGCATCTGGTAACAGCCACTGTTGGAAAAAAGGATACCGGGCTAAATGGATCACTAGTCTGCCCAAGTGCAGCAATTCTTATATTCTTAAGAAGATGGTTTAGGACCTGATCCCATTGACTTCAGTGGGCTTTGGATCAGGCCCTTCTTGAACAGAGAGGAGAGAACAAATGGCTCAAGTTCAGAGATCAAATTGTCGACAGCTCAAACAAAGAGGAGGTTGACCATGGAGTGTTTGTTTATAAAAGTCAATTTTGGCACAAAACTTTGCTAGTTTAATAAATAATGACCAGAAATTGTAAGGAAATATAGGAAAACAGAGGGCAGACAGGGAATCCCCTGGGCCTGGAACTCCTCCCTGATCTAGTCCACCAGGCCTCAATGCTCTCTTCTTTCAATTGTTTCCTCCTCTTCCAAAAGTCCTATGAACCCCCTGTAAGTACAGCTAAAAGTATTGAGGCCTCTGGAGATGAGTGTGTGCCTATTCAGACTGCAAGCTAAGGACTTTATTATTTATTTTTATTTACAACACCAAGCATGCAAGGTGCTTGCCGCTCTGTAGAACAAAGTCCCTGCCCTGACAGCTTACTTATTTTTGTAACCTCTCAGCCAGGTATTGTTGGCAGCAAAAAGGGCTGGGTTCAATTTTTGAGGGGGTTCCTTCTGAAAACTTAAACACTGGCGGAGCTCCCACCTAGAAGCCTGGGAAACTGTACGTAGCATCCTGGGCAGCTTTGATGGGCTAACAATAAATTAATATTTATTAGGTAAGGCTATCGCCCCCATAGGTGTCTCAAAAATAGTCCTAACCTCAGACATCATCTTAGAGTTGTGAGTGGCTGATGCCTACTACCCACTTCCCTCCTCATAAGAATGGCCCTACTGGGTCAGATCAAAGGTCCATCTAGCCCACTGTTTGCTGACAGTGGCCAATGCCAGGTGCTTCAGAGGGAATGAACAGAACAGGTAATCATCAAGTGATCCATCCCGTCACCCTCTCCCAGCTTCTGGCAAACAGAGGCTAGGACACCATCCCTGCCCATCCTTGCTAATAGCCATTAATGGACCTATCCTCCCTGAATGTATCTAGTTCTTTTTTGAACCTTGTTATAGTCCTCCCCAGCTCTCCACCCACACTTTGTTGTTCAGGGGCTGGTGGAGTCCAAGATTCAGGCAGATCAGTCTGCAGCCACTAAGGGAATTGGTGTGTGGGCTCTACCACTTAACTCAGCCGAAGTGATTTCAGCTTTGATTGCTGCATAAGGAAGCCCACACCAGAGTCCCTCAGGTTGGTTCTCACTCTCTGTGGCTTCAGCACAAGCTATCTCAGCTCAGTCTGCTGCCTTGATGCTGCCTCTGTACCAAGTGTCTGGAGAAATTGGTAGCATGTAGGATGACTTAAGGCAATGTTTCCTCCCCCCAAAAGATAAGAACCTCTTCCTCCTTTTCTCTAGCCTTGTCCAGGCTCCCCTACCCAATTGTGCCTGACTGCAGTTTCAGACAGGGTGACCCCTTCACTCCAAACATATCCGGTGCAGTTTTTAACCCTTTCATTTTCTCAACAGAGACAATAAAATGTTATTGCCCCCAAACTCAAAATTTAACTGTATTTTAACCTGCGTCCCAGACTGTCACATAACTGAAATGCAAATGAGGCCAGGTCCATTCAGTCATTTCTTTTTGCTCACCACCAGGTGCCAACAGAAAGCTCCCTCTCCGACTGATCCCTGGTCGATCTGGAGTTCTCAAGTAGCTCTGGGCTACTCTTCTCCTTATTCACCAATAGATGTCAATAGTGAGTCTTCTTTCCAGGGCTTTGGACCATCGGGCTTACATTATTATTAGAGTGCAAAGAGAAGCTGCAACAGAAATTAAGACCCCGTTGAGGTAGGCATTGCATCATAGTGAGATAGAGTCCTCAAAGAGCTAACAATCTAAACAGACAAGACAAATGGTGTGAAGGGAAACAGAGGTAAAGTGACTTGCCCAAGGTCCCACGGCAGGTCAGTGACAGAACTAGGATTAACACTCAGGTCTCCGGACCCCCAATCAAATGCCTACTCTACTACATCACCTCACCTCGTTTACAAGTTACAGTAATAAACAAAAAAAGGGGGGGGTGGGATGGACAAAGGTTACAATAAATCAACCCTCAATGAAATTCCTGGGTCACATCTTCGTGGTTGTGTTACTGTGTGTGTATTGACTCTTTCTTTAGAACAGTGGTTCTCACCCTTTCTAGACTACTGTATCCCTTTCAGGGGTCTGATTTGTCTTGCGTACCCCTCAAGTTTCACCTCACTTAAAAATTTCTTCCTTACAACAACAGACATAAAAACACAAAAGTGTCACAGCACGCTAGTATTGAAAAATTGCTGACTTTCTCATTTTTACCATACAATTATAAAATAAATCAATTGGAATATAAGCATGGTACGTACATTTCAGTGTACAGTATATAGAGCAGTATAAATAAGTCACTGTCTCTATGAAATTTTAGTTTATACTGACTTCACTTGTGCATTTTATGTAGCCTGTTGTAAAACTAGGCTAATATCTAGGTGAGTTGATGTACCCCCTGGAAGACCTCTGTGTACCCCCAGGGATATGTGTACCCCGGTTGAGAACCACTGCTTTAGAGGGCCAAACGAACTGCCATTAACATCAGCTGAAAGACTTCAGTGGGAATTGGATTAAGCCATATATCTGTCTTTATACCTTATCTTTATCCTTGTCTGGAAAAGTGAGGCTGATGTGGTTTGAATGTCATGGTATACCTTGCTCAAATCCTACTTTAAGTATTGTGACAGGGTCGGGCCAGATGGCTATAGGAGAGTAATTTTTTTTTTGAAGCAAAAGATGTTTTAATTTGCATAACACACTTACAAAGTAAAAACAGCAGCATATGCAATGTGTAACACAGCAACCAATCACAATTGTTTTCTCATTAGCTTCAGGGGAGGGAAGTGTTCAAGCTTGCCTGGGCCCAGAGCGGGGGACTTCCTCGACTCTCACAGTCTTCCACCCTTCCAAGTTACCTGGTGGTCCAGAGCGAGTGGGCTTCATCGACTCTCAAGGTTTGCCACCCTCTCGAGTTACCTGGTGCCACGCCCGAATGTCACCAACAATTCCCTCCTCTGAAAGCATCCAACAAAAGGGGCAGCCTGTGGGGTGGACAACCCGTGGGGGGCACGTGCACCCACGTGTGAAAGGACCCCTCTAAGGTGGTGGTGTCAGCAGCAGCAATGGCTGGGGCTGGGGTCCCTTACTCTCTCCCCCAATCAAAGGGTCAAAACAAAGGGAGCCGGACGGGGACACCGAGCAGAGAGCCTCGGACAGCACCCACCGCTCCTCAAAAGCATCAAGGGAGTTGGTGGATGCCGCCCAGAGGAACTCCGCCCGGATACATGAACGGACCGAGGATCGGAAAACGGCCCCACAGTCATAGGAAACTCCATTGGCCAACCTCCTCTCTCTGGTTTTATAGATGGCCTTTTAGCCAGGGCCAGGAGGAGGTTAACTAGGAGATCCCGCGACTTTGTGAGGCCACAGATGGGGAGCGCATAAATAAAAAGGTGAGGGGAAAAATGCAACCAAAATGTAATAAAAGATTTGTGAGGAGCCGGAACAGGGGCTGCAGCCTGGCGCACTCCAAATATACGTGCACCAGGGTTTCCCTCACACTGCAAAAGGGACAAGTATCTGGGATGGGGTTGAACTGCGCCAAGTACATGCCCGTGCTCACAGCTCCGTGAAGGAGCCGCCAACTGATGTCCCCGACGGGCCTCGGAACGAAGGTGGAATATAGGCTGGCCACCGGGGCTGCTCACCCTCCAAATGTGGCAGAAGGTCTCGCCACTTTATGTCGGCGTGGGACACTACGGTGAGGGCGTGAAGGGTGTGGAGCACGAGCGTGTATAGATGTTTCCTTGGCGCGGTTTGGAAGCATACCGGCTGCAGTTCATGCAGCCGGCTCGCCGTAAAGGGGTAAGGGGGTCGATTGGGTCTACGGGGCAGGGGTCCAATTAAAAGGTCCGGCGGGCCTAGGGTAGAGGGTGGGCAGGGCATGCCCTCGAGCAGTTCAGGCCCTGTCCTCCTTCCTTCAGGGGTAGATGAAGAACCCCTACAGGGGCCCAGTGCATTCCTGACCAAAAATGGTAAACGCCGAGGTAGAGCAGCGGACCCACGCTCCACCGGATGGTCTGAAGCGTGGGTGGGAGGGAGCTCATCTGTCGCCAGTCTCCTACCGCCAAGCTAGAGCTCTTGACCCAGTTGACCCGGGCAGAGGAGGCTGCCGAATAGATGGCCTAGCAAGCCTCCACCCGCGCGAAGTCACCTGAGTCCTGGACCACGTGAAGCACTTCATGAGCGTACGCCGACAAGACCAGCCGCAGCTCCGGCTCCCGCAGCACCAACCCTGTCAACCTCCTGCGGAGGAGGCAGAGGAAGGCCTCAATCGCCAGAGTGTACAGCTGGCCCGAGAGGGGGCACCCCTGCCGTACTCCTCGCCCGAAGCTGAGCAGTTCGGTTAGGGTCCAGTTGAGTTTAACCAGACACTCTGCGGAGGCGTACAGCACCCGGAGAAAACCCACAAACTGGGGTCCGAAGCCAAACACTTGCAGAGTGTTCAGGAGGTACCCATAGTCAAACAAAAGTATTCTTGTCAGCAAATTAAAGAAGTATGGGCTGGATGAATGCACTATAAGGTGGGTAGAAAGTTGGCTAGATTGTCAGGCTCAGCGGGTAGTGATCAATGGCTCCATGTCTAGTTGGCAGCCGGTGTCAAGTGGAGTGCCCCAGGGGTCGGTCCTGGGGCCGGTTTTGTTCAATATCTTCATAAATGATCTGGAGGATGGTGTGGATTGCACTCTCAGCAAATTTGCGGATGATACTAACTAGGAGGAGTGGTAGATACACTGGAGGGCAGGGATAGGATACAGAGGGACCTCGACAAATTGGAGGATTGGGACAAAAGAAATCTGATGAGGTTCAATAAGGATAAGTGCAGGGTCCTGCACTTAGGATGGAAGAACCCAATGCACAGCTACAGACTAGGGACCGAATGGCTAGGCAGCAGTTCTGCGGAAAAGGACCTAGGGGTGACAATGGACGAGAAGCTGGATATGAGTCAGCAGTATGCCCTTGTTGCCAAGAAGGCCAATGGCATTTTGGGATGTATAAGTAGGGGCATAGCGAGCAGATCGAGGGACGTGATCGTTCCCCTCTATTCGACATTGGTGAGGCCTCATCTGGAGTACTGTGTCCAATTTTGGGCCCCACACTACAAGAAGGATGTGGATAAATTGGAGAGAGTCCAGCGAAGGGCAACAAAAATGATTAGGGGTCTGGAACACATGACTTATGAGGAGAGGCTGAGGGAACTGGGATTGTTTAGTCTGCAGAAGAGAAGAATGAGGGGGGATTTGATAGCTGCTTTCAACTACCTCAGAGGTGGTTCCAGAGAGGATGGTTCTAGACTATTCTCAGTAGTAGAAGAGGACAGGACAAGGAGTAATGGTCTCAAGTTGCAGTGGGGGAGGTTTAGGTTGGATATTAGGAAAAACCTTTTCACTAAGAGGGTGGTGAAACACTGGAATGTGTTACCTAGGGAGGTGGTAGAATCTCCTTCCTTAGAAGTTTTTAAGGTCAGGCTTGACAAAGCCCTGGCTGGGTTGATTTAATTGGGGATTGGTCCTGCTTTGAGCAGGGGGTTGTACTAGATGACCCCCTGAGGTCCCTTCCAACCCTGATATTCTATGATTCTATGATAGTCCACCCTATCGAACGCCTTCTCCTGATCTAGGGACAGGAGGGCGAACGACAGACTGTCTCTACGCCCGAGTTCCAAAAGGTCCCGAACCAGAAATAGGTTATCAAAGATACTGCGGTCCAGGATGGTGTAGGTCTGGTCTGGGTGGATCACATCCGCCAGCACAGACCCTAGCTGCAGCAAGATTGCTTTCGCTACGATTTTGTAGTCCGTGCTGAGGAGTGAGACGGGACACCAATTTCGTAAATCGCAGAGGTCCCCCTTCTTCGGCAGTAAGGTGAGCACAGCTCACCTGCACGAAAGAGGGAGGACCCCGCTCTGAAGAGACTCGGCCCAGACGGTGACTAGGTCTGGGCCGAGGACGTCCCAAAACACGCGGTAGAACTCCACGGTCAGCCCATCCATGCCTGGAGACTTATTAGTGGACACACGATGGAGGGCTTCCAAGAACTCGGCCAGAGTGAGTATTTCTGCCACACTCTCCTCCATAGGCCCCGCTAGATTGTCAGCAGCGAGGGTGGGGCTCTCCAGCTCGTCTGGGCGTTGTAGGGGAGGTGCCCCTTGGGCCTGAGCAGGAGAGCTGGTGGTCCGAAGAGGGGGGAGTGGGTTCAGGTACCGGGCGGCCAGGGGCATCGGAAATGACGGGGCCGATGTCCTGCCGGGTCTCGGGGATCCCAGGTGCCCCTCCTTGCCGGGCTAAGGGGCAGTCCCTCCGGACATGCCCCGACGCCCGGCAGAGGTAGCACCGGGCTTCCCCCGTGGAAAAGTACACCCGGTAATGGGCCCCCTGGTGGGGGACTAGGAAGGACCCTTTGAGCACCACTCCGTCACGCGCCGCTGACGGCAGTAAAAGTTGCACTTGCTAGTGGAAGGAAAAAATGTGACGGAGGGTGGGGTCCTTGCAACCCAATGGGAGAGGGCTGATAACAGAAACAGGTTTCCCCAGGGTGGAACGGGCAGGTAGCAGGGCAGCATTGGGGAGAAAAGGAGGGACAGAGGTCAGGACCAGGTGGATGCCCAGGTCCTCTAGCAGCTCTAGGGGGAAAAACACCCCCCCCACCGCCAGGCCCCTCTCCACTGCTTCCTGGGCAGCAGCCTCCGATGCTAAGAAGAAAACGACCTTCCCGTACATTTTGGAGGCTGTCACAATGGCCGAGGGCCCCACCACCCTCGCCAACGCCCGCACGTAGGTCTTCATGTGGGGCGAGGTGGGCACCAGGAGGCATTGGACACCATGCTTCCTTGTCGCGGTGGGAAAGGGGCCCCGGCCGCTATTGACGGTGGTGGAGGCGGTGGGAGGGAGAGATGATGAGGCGGCAGGCAAGGGGGCTGCCGCCACCCGGGCATATATCCTGGGGGCTGAGGGAGGGACATCTGTAGAGCTGGTGGAGAGGACAGTGGGGGAGGACGCCGTGGTCAGTGGTGGGGCTGCAGCAGTGGGAGTGGCCCCTGCCATGGAGGGCCCGGTGGTTTTAACGGGGCCCTTCCCCTTCTTCTTGCCCTGGCCTTTCCCGCTGGCTGGGGTGGGGCTTCCCTAGAGTCTGGGGAGGCAATGGGCATGGCAGCGGCGGAGGTCACCCCAGTGCCCTCCATTGCCGATGCCCCTGCGGGGGCGGTGGCAGGTGATTAACAGGAGTTGGGGTCAGGTAGAAAGGGACAAGCTGTGGGGTGGACAATTTGGGGGGGAGGGGCACATGAACCACCGTACGCTTGTCCAGAGAGTCCTGTTTGGTTGGCTGGTGCTTCTGGCCCACGCGGTGGAATCAGGGCGAGCAGCTGAGTCCAGAGGCAGATGTTAGATAGCCAGCAAAGATGGTAGAGTGGGGGGGGGGGTGAAGATCGTAGTGTGGGGGTTGGGACGACACAGATGGATCGGGGGGCAGTTCCGTGCCATACCCCCTGGGTCCCTACAAACACAGTTGAGATACAGTCAAGGCCTCCCCCCACACGAGAGCACAGTTCGAAAGTTACTCAGTTTTAGGCCCCCTCCATGGAGATTTGTAGATTCCCCGGGCGGTGTTCCTCCGGTGGACTGCTTTTTCTCTGTCTGTTCTGGGCTCTCTTTTTTGCATTCCAGAAATGCTGGAGCAAGTGATAAGAGTCCTCTCGACTGGGGACGGGTCCGCAGACAAACAGCAAGCGGCTGGGTCTGGGGGCTGGGTCCTTCCACTCCCCCCCTCTGGGGAAGTGGGCAGGCAGGCCTCCCCTCTCTTGGGGGGCGGTTCAGCTGGAGCGGCAGCAGCGTCTGAGGACGGGGAGGGGGGGGCTAACAGCTGGCCGGCAGCCAGCCAGCACTCTAGCAACAGCAGAGAAAGAAAAAAAACAACAAAAAGAAAAGAAAGGGGGGAGAGCGTCTGGCCCGTTCGGGGGGGGGGGGAGCGGGAAGCAAAAAGCAGGGGCAAAAAGCAAGGAAAGCCCAGGCCGGAGGGCAGCAGCAGGAGAGCAGGCTAAGTAGGTCCCTTTTCCCTTGGTAAGGTAACAGGGAAGGTTCCAGAACAATCAGGAACCTTCTGGAGACAATTAAGACAGGCTGATTAGAACCCAATCAAGAAGCTGCTAGAATCAATTAAGACAGACTAATCAGGGCACCTGGGTTTTAAAAAGGAGCTCACTTCAGTTTGTGGTGTGCGTGTGAGGAGCTGGGAGCAAGAGGCACTAGGAGCTGAGAGTGAGAATGCGTCCTGTTGGAGGACTCAGGTGTACAAGCATTATCAGACACCAGGAGGGAGGATAAAGAAGGCGTTGGGAGGAGGCCATGGGGAAGTAGCCCAGGGAGTTGTAGCTGTCACACAGCTGTTCCAGGAGGCACTCTAGACAGCTGCATTCCACAGGGCCCTGGGCTGGAACCCGGAGTAGAGGGCGGGCCCGGGTTCCCCCCCAAATCCTCCCAACTCCTGGTCAGACACAGGAGGAGTCAACCTGGACTGTGGGTTCAGAAAAAAAGGCCAAGCTGAAGGCTGCCGTGAAGCTCCAAGGCAAGCAAATCTGCGAATAAGCACAAGACCCACCAAGGTAGAGCAGGAACTTTGTCACAGTATCCTAGCTGGAGTGATAAGACAGAGTGAATTCACCAGTAGAAACAAGTGTGAAGGGGTTTAAAATCAGCTCTGATGTTAGTAAAATTCTCAGGAAATAAAATACTAAGAGATACTGATCTACAGGCAGCTGGCCAAGAGGGAAGGTTGGACAAGGAGTGATTTAGTGCTCGCATGATTCACTCATTTTACCAAAAGTTTAATGAATCACACAGGCTCGGAGGGAGGATTCCCCTTGCTGAACCATTTACTAAACAAGGCTCATGTCCTTCCAAGTTATGTTGTCAATACAGCAGGCTTTGGTTAACTAGAATACACTCAGTTGGGAAATTCACTCAGTGGGAACATCTCCCCAGGAACCAGTGAAACCTAATGATAGCGAATGGCATTGCTGGCTGCTTGGTCAGGACAGCATGAGCCAAAGTTTTGCTTCCTGGGGCACATTTGGCTGGTGCTGAGGGTGCTTCACCAAGTGTGACAAATACTGAGATGTTTATCCAGACGATCCTGTATCTGCCAGTCCTTCCTGGCTTGCTCATCTTTGATGTCTATATTGATTTGTATTAGGTTATGGTATGCATCTTGTGGTAGCAAGCAGGAGTCCTGCTCATTGATCAAGACCCCACTGCTCTAGGTGGTGAACAAACACAAAACAAAAAAGTCCGTGCTTGTCCCGAAGACAGATCGGGGTAAACAATGAGACAATATGAGCCAGCTTAATGGGCTGTGGTCTCAGCTGCCTTACTGTTGTCGAGTTATATATATATATATGTTATAATGTTCTTCCTTCCTCTAGCCTGAGTTACAACATGCGTCTCAGAGACAGTCCGGTCTAAATGAAAGAGATGTTCATATGCAAGCTGAAGAGGGAAAATTGGCTCAAGAGGAGGCGTAAGGGGAGAGATCCAGATCCAGTAGCTGGGGCAGCACTTCTGAAAGAGCACTTAGGTGCCTTTACATGAACACAAGAAGCCTGGGAAACAAGCAGGAAGAATTGGAAGTCCTGGCACAGTCAAGGAACTATGATGTGATTGGATTAGCAGAGACTAGGTGGGGTAACTCACATGACTGAAGCACTGTCATGGATGGGTATAAACTGTTCAGGAAGGACAGGCTGGGGAGAAAAGGTGGAGGAGTTGCACTGTATGTACGAGAGCGGTATGATTGTTCAGAGCTCCAGTATGAAACTGGAGAAAAGCCTGTTGAGAGTATTTGGGTTCATTTTAGAGGCAAGAGCAACAAGGGTGATGTTGTGGTGGGCATCTGCTATAGACCACCAGACCAGGAGGATGAGGTAGACGAGGCTTTCTTTGGACAACTAACAGAAGTTTCCAGATCACAGGCCCTGGTTCTCATGGGGGACTTCAATAACTCTGACATCTGCTGGGAGAGTAATACAGTAGTGTACAGACAGTCCAGGAAGTTTTTGGAGAGTGTTGTGCACAACTTCCTTGTGCAAGTGCTGGAGGAACCAACTAGGGGCCATACTCTGCTTGACCTGCTGCTCACAAACAGGGAAGAATTGGTAGGGGAAGTAGCAGTGGGTAGCAACCTGGGCAGCAGTGACCATGAGATAGTCGGGTTCAGGATCATGACAAAAGGAAGAAAGGAGAGCAGCAGAATACAGATCTGGGCTTGAGAAAAGCAGACTTTGACTCCCTCAGGGAACTGATGGGCAGGATCCCCTGGGAGGCTAATATGAGGGGGAAAGGAGTCCAGGAGAGCTGGCTGTATTTTAAAGAAGCCTTATTGAGGGTGCAGGAACAAACCATCCTGATGTGCAGAAAGAATAGCAAATATGGCAGGTGACCAGCTTGGCTTAACAGAGAAATCTTCGGTGAGCTTGAACAGAAAAAGGAATCTTAGAAGAAGTGGAAACTTGGACAGATGACTAGGGAGGAGTATAAAAATATTGCTTGAGCATGCAGGGGTGTAATCTGGAAGGCCAAAGCACAATTGGAGTTGCAGCTAGCAAGGGATGTTAAGAGTAACAAGAAGGGTTTCTACAGGTATGTTAGCAACAAGAAGATGGTCAGGGAAAGTGTGGGACCCTTATTGAATGGGGGAGGCAACGTAGTGACAGATGATGTGGAAAAAGCTGAAGTACTCAATGCTTTTTTTGCCTCAGTCTTCACAGACAAGGTCAGCTCCCAGAGTGCTGCACTGGGCAGCACAGTATGGAGAGGAGGTGAGCAGCCCTGAGTGGTGAAAGAACAGGTTAAGGACTATTTAGAAAAGATGGACATGCACAAGTCCATGGGGCTGGATGCAATGCATACAAGGGTGCTGAGGGAATTGGCTGATGTGACTGCAGCGCCATTGGCCATTATCTTTGAAAACTCATGGCGTTCAGGGGAGGTCCCAGACAACTGGAAAAAAAGGCAAACAGTGCCCATCTTTAAAAAATGAAAGAAGGAGAATCCTGGGAACTATAGACTGGTCAGCCTCACTTCAGTCCCCGGAAAAATCATGGAGCAGGTTTTGGGAATTCATTTTGAAGCACTTGGAGGAGAGGACAGTAATCAGGAACAGTCAACATGGATTCATCGAGGGCAAGTAATGCCTGACCAACCTGATTGCCTTCTATCATGAGATAACTGGCTCTGTGGATATGGGGAAAGTGGTGGATGTGACATACCTTGACTTTATGGCAAAGCTTTTGATATGGTCTCCCACAGTATTCTTGCCAGCACGTTAAAGAAGTATGGATTGGATGAATGGACTATAAGGTGGATAGAAAGCTAGCTAGATCGCTGGGCTCAACGGGTAGTGATCAACGGCTCAGTGTCTAGTGGGCAGCCCTAGGGGTTGCTTCTGGGGCCGGTTTTGTTTAACATCTTCATTAATCTGGAAGATGGGATGGAATGCACCTTTCAGGCAGGTTCGCGGATGACACTAAGCTGGGGGGAGAGGTAGATACGCTGGAGGGTAGGGATAGGTTCCAAAGAGACCGAGACAAATTGGAGGATTGGGCCAAAAAATATTTGCTGAGGTTCAACAAGGACAAGTAAAGAGTTCTGCATTTAGGATGGAAAAATCTTGTGCATGGTTACAGGCTGGGGACCAACTGGCTAAATGGCAATTCTGCAGAAAAGGACCTAGGGATTACAGTGGATGAGAAGCTGGATATGAGTCCCTTGTTGCCAAGAAGGCTAATGGCATATTGGGCTGCATTAGTAGGAGCATTACCAGCAGATTGAGGGAAGTGATTATTCCCCTCTATTTGGCACTGGTGAGGCCACATCTGAAGTAGTGTGTCCAGTTTTGGGCCCCCCACTACAGAAAGGATGTGGACAAATTGGAGAGAGTCCAGCGGAGGGAAAAGTAAATGATTAGGGGGTTGGGGCATATGAATTATGAGGGGAGGCTGAGGGAATTGGTCTTATTTAGTCTGCAGAAGAGAAGAGTGAGGGGGCATTTGATAGCAGCCTTCAACTACCTGAAGCGGGGTTCCAAAGAGGATGGAGCTAGGCTGTTCTCAGTGGTGGCAGATGACAGAACAAGGAGAAATGGTCTGAAGTTGCAGTGGGGGAGTTCTAGGTTGGATATTAGGAAAAAACTATTTCACCAGGAGGGTGGTGAAGCACTGGAATGGGTTACCAAGAGTGGTGCTGGAATCTCCATCTTTAGAGGTTTTTAAGGCCTGGCTTGACAAAGCCCTGGCTGGGATGATTTAGTTGGGGTTGGTCCTGCTTTGAGCAGGGGGTTGGACTAGATGACCTCCTGAGGTCTCTTCCAACCCTAAGCTTCTATGATTCTATGATTAACATCATGGTTGACAGACCCCACTCCTCTGGCATAATGGAATGCTCTACAGTAAGGATAAAGCTTGTCTGTCGGGGGCATAGAACTTTCTTGGGGGCCCGTTTAAGCCTGTTGATTGAACTCCTCCAGGAACTTAGGACCATCACAGACCTTACCACCTTCTGCTCCAAGTGCAAGGTGAATTCCTGTAATCTTGCCTTCTCTAAGAAACACAGAGCAACAGGTATATTTAATAATTATTATAATAAATATTATTAGTGTTCTACTGCACATGCTTCTCTCCCTTGGCAGGTAACAAGAGAACTACACAGAGATGTTTGTTATGTTGCTTAATGAGCTGGTGGCAGGCTCTCAGATACTACTGTGATGAGCACTTGATGAGAACTTTGGGGTACAGATGTGGGGACCCACATGAAAGACCCACTAAGCTTATTTTTACCAGTTTAGGTTAAAACTTCCCACAGGATCCTTTCTTGCCTTGGGATTGCTGCCACCACCAAGTGATTTAACAAACAATCAGGGAAAGGACCACTTGGGGTCCTATTCCCCCAAACCTACACCCCCTTTCCTTGGGAAGACTTGAGCATATATCCTCACCAATTGGTTACAAAGGGACTACAGACCCAAACCCCTGGGTCTTAGAACAATGGAAAAATCAGTCAGGTTCTTAAAAAGAAGGATTTTATTTAAAGAGAAAAAGGTAAAAGAATCACCTCTGTACTTAGGCTGGTAGTTAACCTTACAGGGTAGCAGAAAATTCAAAGAGCACAGAGAAACCCCCTCTAGCCTTAGTTCCAAAGTTACAACAAAACAGGGATTAAACCTCCCTCTAGCAAAGCAAAAAAATTCACAAGTTGAGAAAACAAAGATAAACTAATACGCCTTGCCTGGCTGTTACTTACAAGTCTGAAATAAGAGAGACTTGTTCAGAAATATTTGGAGAACATGGATTGACTTCCGGTCCCTCTTAGTCCCAAGAGCAAACGGCCACAGGAAACAAAGAACCCAAAACAAAACCTCTCCCCCCCACCAGATTTGAAAGTATCTTTTGTCCCCATTGGTTCCTTTGGTCAGGTGCCAACCAGGTTACTTGAGCTTCTTAACCCCTTACAGGTAAGGAGGAATTTAGGCTATGGTTATAACAGCACTGTAGGAACCTATATAGGATAGAATAGAAAAAAGAAGCCAAATGCAAGAAATAATGTTCACATATTAAACAATAACAGGAATATAACTTTATGGGTTTCTTTATCTATTGAACAAGTTGCCCAGAGGATATTAAAAACACCCATAATCAGCAGCTAGAGGAAATATTATGCAGAGTGACTCAGGCACCAACTAGGCAAAGTTAAAACAAACACCATGAAAACTATAAACAACCCAGCCAATAAAGTGGGGGAAAAGCTGCTTTTCATACTCCTTGATCACTGTGTAGTTATACAGATGTCTCTCCTTCAGAACTTTTAGGTTGATGTATCACAGCTGAGGAGCTGAAGTGAAACAAGCTCTGTTTTTCCACTAGGCTAGGATGTGAACTATCCCACCAAACTCTCCAGTGACAGACCAGAAATTTGTTACTTTGCCATTTTTGCCCTTTGCACCAGGTGGTTTTATTTGAGTAGCAACAGTTCCCTCCTTCCCAACTGCTTCCTGCTTGGTTATGTGCCTCTACCATTTTCTAGTATTCAGGGTGAAAGGTTCAGCTGGCATGCCTATTAAGTCCTTGGCCTTTTCTCTGAGACCATCAGCAAAAGCTCCAGTTACTGATGAAGAGCTAGTTGAACTGTTTGTTGGAAACAATTTATTCAATTAATTTGGCCCCTTTTCCTGATGGTGATTAGTCTGCAAATTATTTAAAAATTGTTCAACATATATTCCAGCTATTGTTTGCAAAATGTTTTCCCTGATCAGTTAGTTGTTTGCTTGATATCTAAAATTCACTAGCTGACCTTCGCAACTGATTATCTGAGCTACATGGTAATACTTCTGTTCCAAAGCATACTGGCCATGATCATTTGTAAAAACATCACTTCAGTATTAGGAATGTAGATGAATAGTGAATAATGAAGGGGCACAAAACTGCTCAAGAGAAAGTTGGTCTTTAATTCTGCTCACTGTTAGAGAAGAGGCTTTTACATTATTCAGCCAATAACCGATACACTAGTAGTTTTTGTTTAGGAGACTGGAAGAGCTTGGCTTGTTTAGCCTAGAAAAATGAAGTCTGAGAGGAGATATGATTGCCCTCTAGAAATATATTGGGGGTAAACACAATGGAGAGATAAGATCTATTTAAGCTAATGGGCAATGTTGGCACAAGAACAAATGGATATAAACTGTCTGTGAATCTATTTAGGCTGGAAAGTAGAAGGTTTCTAACCATCAGAGGAGTGAGGTTCTGGAACAGCCTTCCAATAAGAATAGTTGGGGACAAACAACCTAATTAGTTTAGCTTGATAAGTTTATGAAGAGGATGATACCATGAGATTGCCTGCAGATAGCTGGAGACTAGACTGGATGACCCAGGAGTTCTCTTCCAGTACTACGTTCCTATATTAAATTAGGCTGCCACCCTTCCTGGAGATTTCCGGTCTTGTCTTGTTTGTTGTTGGGGCACTCTTATTTCCTGCAAAACTATCCTGTATGGGTGCAACAGGTCCTAAACCCAATGTCACATTTATGTATCTTAAACTGAAAGCTATTTCAGGTAAGGACTATAGCTTGCTCTATGCCCGTAAAACTTATGGCACTATATAAATGAGTAAAAACTGAGCAAGCTATTAGGACTCCCTTCTCTCACTTAAACCAGCGTAATTTAGCAGGACCATCTTAAAGCAGGTGGAATGACAGAGAGCAGTTTCAGTCTTACTACTATCATGGTAATGTAAGATACACTCATGAAATGCCAACAGGCCACAGTGAGTTGCAGAGTTAAATAAGAGCGCCAAAGATTTTAGCATCAGCAAAGAACCCAGCACAGAAAAAGGTTAATTTTGGGACATCTGATCTCTTTTCTATTCTGTAACGATTACAGTATGTTTGGAAAATAAGAGAACAGACGTGCTAATGTCCCAAGTCCTGTATTATTTTGACTGGCATGAACAAAATAAGAAAATCAGAATCAGTTACAGCTTCTCACATGCATCTAGACAGCTCTGTGCAAAATTAAACAACCAAAAAAAAAAATGGAAGGAACCAAGGGTGTGATTCTGCCAACGCTTACTTGTGCATGTAAACTCACCGAGTCCAACACAGCTACTCATGTGGGTAAGTGTTTGCAGGCTCAAGCAGCAGGCTTATCCTTTAAACAGATTAGTCTGTGATTCTTGGTCAATGATAATTTTTAAAGCATATTCCATTCCCAGGCCCTTTGGCAACCTAAACCTGGCATTAGGTTTGTTTATATTTACAAGTACTATAAATTATAGATGTCACATGAGCAGATATCTATAGCAAAAGCTGTTATTTTCAGAGCCTATGGTTAATAATGGCAAGTCCCAAAAAGGATACACATGATTTCCCATTTGGAGGCATTTAAAGAATGATTTTTTGGCAAGGCAAATTACAGAGAAATGCAATTTTCTTGCCCTCTTAAATTCTCAATTAAACCAGCTTACTTTATATACACACATCATATGTATTGATGTGGAGCCTGAAGAGAAAACTGCATACAGTTAAATAAATAATCTAGACTTATGGAGAGAGGTACAACTAGAGTTGGCTGACATTTTTCCTTTTCATTTGTGAAAAATTTCAAAAATGTTTCTATTCTGAAGTTTTTGAAATGTATATATTTTTATTTTACATTTTTTCCATGGTTACCTAAAATTTTCCAAACCACAGTATGACCAGGTGGCTCCCTACAGGAGGCCCCTGGGTCCTATTACACTCCACCTCAGAAAACAACCAGCTAGGGGGGAAATAGCAACAAAGGTAGGTCCTCCAAGATTGTGTAGAGAGAACTCTCCAGAGCAGCCATTTTGTAAGAGACCTGATCCTCCAAGGGGGCTAGCTGGGCCCTGTTGGCCAAGATAAAAAGAGCTGGCTGACCTTAACTGTTCAGCTTCTGACTGGGACCAGAGGAGTGAAGAAAGATCTTCTCTCTGGCCAAAGGAGCTCAACAATCAGACAGAATTTATGGCTGACTGAACTTACATAGCTAGGATTGCAGAGAAAGAAGAACCTGATGACACTGACTCTGAGACGGGGTGGATGTAAAAGGACCCTGTAGTAAGAGGACCAGGGAAATAGCAGCAAAGGATTGAAGCTGAGCACTATGTGGCTACTGTGTATAGGATCCCTGGGCTGGAATCCAGAGCAGTGGGTAGGCTTGGTGCCCCCCACACCACAGGTAAAGTGGTATAAATCCCAAGAAGGGGCCTGGGTTTATTTGAGAGCCTGAACAAAGGGCTGAATTTAAAGGGCCCAGAGCAAGGAAGACCCTAATGAGGGCAAAGACTGTTTATTTTATGGTCTCTAATATCTTGAAAGGGGTACATTCAGACTTTGTGACTTGGCTGGAGGGCCAAACCACTGAAGATCTACAAAGGTTGGCTGGCAACCTACAGAGGTGCCAGGAGTGGAAAAAGATCCACAATACCACACCCAGCTGCAAGGATGCACTCAAGAGGTAAGTGTCCTCTTTTAAAAACAGGGACCCCGATGTGGGACTGAACTGGAGTGGGTGTATCAAGTATTTATGTACACTCATCCCATCAAAGAGTCAGGAAATCACAACAACACCCGTACCCAGTCAAAAGCTACACAGTGGAAAACAAAAAATATTCATTTAAAAAAACCCTGCATTTTTGCAAAAACACCACACACAGAAAATTTAATAAGTTTTTGTACAACCAAAACATGTCATCAGAACCTGTCAGCAGTGACACAGACTGCCTTGTGCAAAGTCCCAATTCAAGTGCCCTAGGTCAGTCCTGGATCCTGGCAGCAGTGGCTCAGATCAGATCAACAGAAAAGGAAAAGTCCATAAACATAACATAAATGAGTCAAAAAGCCTTTGATCCTCAGGGCTCCTGTCTCCAGTTACCCCCTTGTACTTTCAGGTTATAAGTCTCTCAGAGCCAATGTGGTGCTACTTACCTGGGAGAGAGTAGTTGCTCCTTCGAATTCTCCTTGGAAGAAAGGACTTTTGCTGGCTTGTTGAGAGAAATCTTGTGCAAAGAGAGAGGAGCTGTACATGTTAGCCAGCACATTGTGGGATCCATGGTCCTTTTATGCCTAGTGGGAGGAAGCTCCACAACTGTGGGCCAGCCAATGAGAGTGATCATCTTAGGTCAGAGTCATGGAGATGGTCTGAGTAGCTAGGGCCTAGTCCCTTGAAGATCTGGATCAGAGACAAATTGAATCTTGTTGTGGATAGGGATCCAATCTACTGTGCAAAGCCTTGGACTGGTGTGTTCTTAGCACCCTGTTTTACACTGTAGATGGGCTGCCATTTTTGATGCAACTGTAGCTTTTTCCATGACTACTTCCCACCTTGGGTGCAGTGTGTTGCAGTAGTTGAGCATGGAAGTGATGAGCACCTGGACCACTGTGGCCAAGTCCTCATCTGAAAAGAAGTGGCACATCTTCCTAGCCAGCTAGCTGCTGATATCTTTAGGGTATCCAGGGGCAAAATGGAGTCTGGAAGGATCCTGAGACTGCATACCACCTTCACAAGTCTGTGACATCAAGGACTCTGGGTTTATTTCAGCCTAGATTGGAAGAGAAAGAGTCATTGCTATCCATATAAACATGGACATATTGCCAAGGATGAATTAAAAAAATAGTGCAAGCATGAAGGGACAAAATCAGGCTAAGGCATATGAAGGGACATAAAAAGCAATGAGAGGTTATTTAAATACATTAGGAGCAAGAGAAAATGAAGGGAAGTGTAGGCCCATTACTTGGTGGGGAAGGAGGGCTAATAAAGGATGACACCAAGAAGGGTGAAGTGTTTAGTTCCTATTTTGCTTCAGTGTAAAAAAAAAAAGTTAATTTTGACCAGATACTTAACACAATTAATATTAACAAGGAGGGGGAAGGCGGTGGGAAAGAACACAAGCCAGATTAAGGATAGAACAGGTTAAAGATTTTTAGATAAATTAGATGTATTCAAGTTGGCAAGGCCTAATGAAATTTACCACAGGGTACTTAAGGAAGTAGCTGACCCAGTCTTGGAACCATTAGCGATTATCTCTGAGAACTCATGGAGGACAAGTGAGGTCCTGGAGAGTGGCAAACTTACTATCTTTAAAAAGGAAAACAAATTGGCCCTGTGGAATTATAGACCAATAAGCCTAACTTCAATTCCTGGAATGAACTAGAACAAATTATTAAACAATCAATTTGAAAGCACCTAGATGATAATAGAGTGATAAGTAATAGCCAGAATGGATTTGTCAAGAAGAAATCATGCCAAAATAACCTAATTTCATTCTCTGACAGACTTACTTGCTTAGTGGATAGGGTGAAGCAGTAGACATGATATCTTGATTTTTAGCAAGGCTTTTGACAGAGTCACACATGAAATTCCCTTAAGCAAACTAGAGAAATGTGGTCTTGTTGAAATTTCTATAAGCTGGGTCCACAACTGGTTAAAAAACTGTACTCAGAGAGTAGTTATCAATGGTTCACTGTCAATCTAGGAGGGTGTGTCTAGTGGTGACGTGCAGGGGTCTGTTCTGGGTCCAGTTCTATTCAATATTTTCATTAGTGACTGGATAATGGAGTCAAGAATATGCTTATAAAGGTTTAGGATGATACCAAACTGGGAGGGGTTGCAATCACTTTGGAAGACAGGATTAGAATTCAAAACAACTTTGATGCATTGGAGAACTGGTCTGAAAGCAAGAAAATGACATTCAGTGAAGACAAGTGCACAATACTACACTTAGGATGGAAGAAACCAAATGCACAACTACAAAATGGGCCATAACTGGATTGATGGTAGTACCACCGAAAAGGAGCGGAGGCTGATAGTGGATCACAAATCAAACACAAGCCAACAGTGGGATGCAGTTGTGAAAAAGGCTAATATTCTGTGGTGTATTAACAAGAGAGTATTGTATGTAAGGTGGTAGTTATCTGACTCTACGTGGCTCTGGTGTGCCCTGTGTCAAGCTGTCTGGAGTGGCTCACAACTGTGAGTGCCTACCTCAGGGCTGACTGTTAGAAAAGCAGGGCAGTCACCCCAGCTGGTGGGGTGTTCTATAATTAGATTTCACCAAGCCAGTAACAAATGTGAACTCCTGGATCACTATACCAGTCTTACCACAGAATCACAGACAGTCTTCTTATACTCGCCGTCTCCAGTCTGTTTTACCACCCAGACAAACTGAACTGTAATAAAAGGTTATTCAAACCCCCCAAAAAATCACACCACATCAGGTTGCTCCCAATCCCAAGAGACCAGTCACTTATCCCAGATCAGATCTCACACCAAAGACAACACTGGAAGACAATTCTATAGAAAACTAACTATAGGTTTAGTAGCTAAGAAAAGGAGATGAGTTATTGAGAGGTTAAAGCAGGTAAAATACATTACCAGGTGAGTCACGGTTTGTAAGTCCAAATGGCGGCTGTGACGTTGCACTCCATATGTTTTATGGAAATATGCTAATGAGTATGAATATAATGTAACTGGAATATGCTTCATTCAAAAGGTCTCTTGTAAGGTATCATTACAAAGCTTATAATCTACTGTGTGTGTTCAACCTATTCGTAAGTATGTATCATTCTTGTATCTAAAACTAGAAATATGAAGTATAACTCCGAAGTCCTGTTGTAATTATGCAAAGTGTGGGCCATTAATGGTGGTTTAGAATCTTGATGGCTCCCATTAACTAGGACAATTGGTTGTAAATGGCTCTGCTTACTTGCAAGCCTTCCTGCATTCCTGTGAGTCAGGCTGGGAAGAATGGAGGCTTGGGGTCTCACAGGACATGTGACCATGTTACCTGGTACTGGAATCCATCTTAAACCTGGTGCTTTTCCATTTAGAAGGAGGGGTGGGGACCCAGAGAGACAAAAAATTCCTGCCTTGTGCCAAAGCTATAAAAGGGGGTGGAACAGAACAAAAGGGGGCTGCCACTCATGAGAAATCCCCTAGTTACCACCTGAGCTGGAACTAACAAGGACTGTACCAGGGGAAAGGATTTGGCCCTGACTAGGAAGGAGTCTAGTCTGTGAAAGAAGCTTTTTGGAACATCTCTGAGGGTGAGATTTACCTGTATTCAGTTTATTAATGTATTAGGCTTAGACTTGCGTGTTTTGTTTTATTTTGCCTGGTAACTTTCTTTGTTCTGTCTGTTATTACTTGAAACCACTTAAATCCTCCTTTTTATACTTAATAAAATCACTTTTGTTTATTAATTAACCCAGAGTAAGAGGTTAATACCTGGGGGAGCAAACAGCTGTGCATCTCTCTCTATCAGTGTTATAGAGGGCAGACATGGTTAGCATGTCTGGCTCGACAAGGCAGGGTTCTGGAATCCCAAACTGGCAGAGAAAACGGGCTCAGAGGTAGTTTCAGCACATCAGGTGACAGTCCCAAGGGGGTCGCTGTGGCTGAACCCGTCACAGTGGCAGTGATGTAATAAACTGCCACTTTTCCAAAAGCTTTTCAGGGTACCCAGATTGTCTCTGGGGGTCTCAGCTTTGCATCTGGTATCCTTCCCCATAGGTGCCGACTTACCAAATTGCCAGGGGTGCTCGACTCCCCATTCTGCCCCGTGCTCCATCCCTTCCTCCAAGCCCTAGCCCCGCCTCTTCCTGCCCCGCTCTCACCCTCCCAGTGGCCCCTGCATACTGAGGAACAGCTGATCCATGGTGGGTGGGAGGTGCTGGTAAGGAGGGGGAGGTGCTGACCTATGGGGATTCCAGTGGGTGCAGAGCGCCCACTGTTTTTTCCCCACCATTGGTACTCCAGCTCTGGAGCAGCCACAGAGTCAGTCCCTATGCCCTTCCTTGTAAGTGACCAAACAGTGCAGAAATAAAGGATCTTTATAGCTTCTGACAGAAAACAAGCTGACAGTATCTCTACCCAGGTGGGTTTTTCTTTCAAAGATGGTGGGGAGTGAGGAAGGCTCTTTGAGTCATTGACCTCCGATGGTCACCATTAATGGCCACTTGCTTTGAAATTAGCATTTCACAAGGCTGCTTTGATAGGTTAATTACAGGGTATAACCCAAAGTAAAATGTTTGCTATGTTAAGGAAAAGTTAGCACATGTGACTCCATGTTGGTTTGGGGCCCACCATTGTTTAAATGCCAGCACATCATACACCAGGAGGAGTAATCCTTAGATATTGAATCCCTGTGAAAATCCTCCTCCTTGTCTCCAGCCTGCCTTGACTCCCAGTATCTGGTTTTTGTCAGTCTCTAACTCCCTGTCTCTTGGCCTTGATGTGAGGCCTCCCATCCTGATAATAAAAGTTACTGATGCATGGCTTTAGGACCATGCTGTGTAATTAACATACTGGTATAGCACGAGGAATGCACCAAGCAGGGATAGGTGGTAGGTAAGACAAGGGTTTGTTTATTGGCTAAGGTTTCCGATGCACGAGGGCAACATGCTTTGCTAAAAGGTATATAACCTTTGTATAATCTGCATTCAGGGTCCCCTCCTGGCTAGCAGGGGGGCACCACGCTCGAGCGTAATAAACTTAGTGTCTTTTGGGAACTCTGCAGTAGTGGACTTTGTTTCTGTGCCTCAGCCTAGATTCGAACTGTGCGTGTCCTATCAGGTGTAATTCGCAGCACTGGTGTGCGTGTCCTACCAGGTGTAATTCGTAGCACTTGTGTGCGTGTCCTACAAGGTGTAATTCGTAGCACTTGTGTGCGTGTCCTACAAGGTGTAATTCGTAACAGTTTTGGCGACCACGAAGGGACTCTAGGCTCGCCCCAACAAGCGAGACTACACTCCTCCTCTCGGACAGCTCCAGCCGGCACAGGGTGAGTTCACCTTTGAGAACTCCGAGGAGGGGGGGGGTGTGAGCCGTCGCTTAGGCGATAAGGTGGCACATTTTGTGTTCTTTTGGTAGCCCATTATGGGTTCTGGGCAGAGTGTAAGTAAGGGGACCCCTTTGGCTGAAATTCTCAAGAATTGGGGGAATATTTCTGGCACCCATGGGTTAGGCAGGAAGAAAGCTGTTATTTTATGTAAGGTTGAGTGGCCAGCGCTAACAACTCAAACATCTGTTGAATGGCCACCGGATGGGTCCTTTGCTGGGGATACATTAACAGTGCTTAAAAGGAGGCTGGAGGACAAAGCTCCAGCCCAGATGGATTATTGGTATGTATGGGACAACTGGGCTTATGCGCATGCAAAAGGACATCCTCTTTCCTCCTCCTTTTCTTATTCATCTCAGAGGTCTCCAGCCCCGCTCTGTGCTATGCCTGCTTCTGCCCCTCCTCTGGCTTACCCTCGGCTTTCTGACTTATGCCCGTCACCTCCTTGCTTGCCAATTAGCCGTGCTTTCTGTCCAGGTGACAAGCCTCATGTGGGGAGGACTCGGGTAGCCCTTGTAAGTAAAAATATTTTAAAAAAGAGACCAGGAGGGCTGGGGGCTAGTTAAGAAGCCCACCCTCCTTGTTAATTTGGTAGTGAAACAAAGCTGGTGCTCATGGAAGGGACAGTTCAGAGAAAAAAAACAGGATCGGGCCCAAGCGGGCAGGCAACAGATAGAGATTGGAAAACAGGTTGAAAACTTAAAGGTCATAGTGAAAAAGAAGAGTAAATAATTACAGGAATGAAAAACGTAAATCCCGGAATAATACTTAAAATGGTAAAATCTAAGTAATTGGGTGTCGTTTTGAAAAATAAGCAAGTAATTAAAAAAAAAAAAAAAAAAGTAAAAAGTTAACTCTTTAGTTGCTGGAAAGAATTAAACAGTTAAACTTTGTAAAATACTGGAAAGAAAAAAAAATGCTTGGTTTCTTTGCAGCCATTTTGGAAAAAAAATGGGCCCTTTTCCAAAGAAATGCAATTATACAGTGCTACTTAATTAATATCGTATTAGGTTCCAAGAGGCTACAATAGGTGGTGTCTTCCTTTTCAGGTCGCTGTGTGTTTGACAGCAGGAGTTAAAAGTAAAAGGCAATCAAAAGTCTGGTAAAGTTTATTGTGCCCTTTTTAAAGTAAGAATCTTTAACCTGTGGATCCAAAAGCAAGCCGGAAAGCATTTATTTTAATGTAAATTACCTAACTAATAAGGTAGAGGCCACTGAAACCTGGGCTGCCTATAAAACAAATACAAGAAAATATGGGTAGTTCCTCTGTTTTGCCTGCAATTAACAAGGGTATTTGTATAAAAAGGAAATATTTTAAGCAATGACTGACTGCCCAAAAGGGGTAGATCTGTGTTTTATTTTTGTCTTTCAGAAAATCAGAGAAAACTGATGCCAGCTAAAAAGCAATTCAACATCTCATGAATTTACTGGCACAATAGAAATTCTGTTCTGTGTTCTATGTCCTGTCTTGTGGTGTGTGTCTTGTGGCCAGAATTGCTGTGTTTAATTTTTCATAGGACAGTTTAGTTTAAAACTAAATAGAAGGGTTAAATCAAAATGCAGATACTTATTTTATTCAACTTGCAATACAAAGTGTTTGGATAATATCAAAAAAATGTGATATACTAAAGTTTAATACATTTGCTTAAGTAAAAAAAAAAAAAAAATTCATTGGCCAGATCTTTTAATTAAAAAATTGTTAAAATTTGCACACCAACAGTCTTTGGAAGCAAGGACATCAAAGGTTAACCCACTCCCCATATTATACATGAGATCCTTCTGGCTACCTCACATTTCTAGCCAGAGGGCTGGGGAGGGAAAAAAAGCTATTGGGCACCAGAAGTTGTACCAAGTGGACTCCTCAAAAGTGGGTGTGCTTGTCCTGGCTTGTTGCTCCAAAGCTCTGTAATAAAGTCATTTTCCTAGAAGGGTATATGTGGCATACATTATACAATAAGACTAAAGTGCTGTATAATGGGCAATGTACATGTGTTCCTTTTTAAGCAAAAATGTATAAGTAAAAAGTGAAAGTTTCCTTTGCAGGTTAATAAAAGCCAAGAAGGGAAAAAAAAAAAATAAAACAGAGGATGAGCTAATTCAACGCTGTAGCTGGCAGGCTTGGCAGGCTCGGTCCAAAGATAAGACACTGGCCTGCCCAAGGACACTACTCACAGCTAGGATTTGGCTAACAGCCAAGAAAGAGGGGGGCTTAAATGTGCCCAAACAGCTGTGAGATCTGCAACACACTGCCAGACATTAATGAAATGTGTTAGGTCTCTGTATTTACAGGTAAAAGAAGTCCTGCTTCAAGAATCCTGAGCAAACCTGCCATTTGTTAAAACCAGGTGACTGGGTCTACATAAAGGTCCCTCGACAAAATACTACTCTGGCCCCATGCTGAAAAGGCCCTTATTAAGTCCTGCTAACTACCAACACCGCTGTGAAGTGCCAAGGACTGACTGCCTAGACCCATGCTTCTTACTGCAAAAAGACCCCTCCACCTCGAGGTGACTTCACTTCGACTACTGATCAGCCTGTCCCTCCTTCTGGGTTTTTTTTTTTTTCTTTCCTCCTTTTGAACAGCAAAAAAAAAAAAAACAAACAAAAAAAAACAACAAGGTGAAGTGCTAGTAACCTCTCCCTTGTCCACTGACAAAGCTAACCTGCATTCAGTATTTGCTAAAGAAACTAAAGCACTACAGGGTGACGTGCTAGTAACCTCTCCCCTGTATAATGCAAAACCATGACTGTTCCCAGAGAGAAGGAACGCCTGCTCTGCTAAAACCACCAAAATCCAAAAATTCCTGACTGCAAAAGACACTGAGAATTGGCCTTGATGGCAAAGACGGAGCATTGTACATTGGCAGGGAGAAAGTTGCGGAATGTATTCTTGGGAATGTGAGGTAAAGTGGTGGGGTGGGTTTATTCCAGAGGCTGGAACTGTGCTTGTAGGCAAGTATGAATACCAAAAACGCCTTACAGCCACGAACATTACTCCCACCATTTGCCACCACTCCTTTGCAGGTAAAGGTTCCTGGATCCATCATAGCTACGTTAAGTTGGCGCTGGGACCCCCACCTGACCCTGACAAGCCATTGGATGAGCCACTTCACAAATGAACACCACGACCAACCCATGGACTAAGCTTTCCAGCTACTGGGACCTTCACAGCCCACCAGGACTTTTTGTGTTCCTGTTTATTGGACTTACATTGGGGGTAGTGTTTTTTGTATGGTACAGGGGAGGATGTCGACATTGGTATGGTTTGCCTGGGGGATCCTCTCCCTATTCCCAAGTCCAGTACAAGGATGGGAGGGCAATAGCTTTTTAAATTTAACCCGTGCTATCAAACAGGGTGTAAATCGAACGCAGTGTTGGATTTGTATTCATACCCCCACATATTTAGGTCAGGGCGTCCCGTTGGTAGGGGTACCTATCCCCCTTAATCGAACGCTCCAAACCAAGCTATGGGCAAACACTACATTTAACGTGAATGTTACAATCCAAATATGGTCTATTGATATGGTGGCCCAGGGTAATTATGCTTTATGTGTGTCACGACGTAAGGGCATAGAAAATACAGTTTTTGTAGGGAATTTTGTAGGGTGCAAGGACACCACCCAAATCAGCTCTGGTGCGGGAGGCCCCTCTACCTACTCCAGAACCCCGTGGCCAGTCCCCGAGGGGTCTGGCTGGTATTGGCTATGCAATCACACAGCCTATAAGGTTCTCCCAGCAGGATGGTGTGGTACATGTACCTTAGGGGCTATAGTACCCGCCGTGACAGTACACCAGAACCTGACCCGGGGAGAGATCCGCAATCTAGTATGGAGGGACCGACGAAGTATTCCTTTAAACCCCCTTTCTTATCGGCCCAAAGGCTTTCACTCCTTTGTGCGTTGGTTTCTGCCATGGTTGGGAGTAAGCGAGCTGGAAAAAGCTATAGTTAACATTTCAGCTGCTTTGGAACTAATGGCAAATGCTACTGCAGATGCTCTATCTGCCCTTCAAATTGAAGTCACCCAGCTATCCCAAACTACATTGCAAAACCGCCTAGCCCTGGATTATCTCCTTGCAAATCAGGGCGGGGTTTGTGCTCTGGTCAACTCAAGCTGTTGCGTATTTGTAAATCAGCATCATAGGGTGGAAACTGACATCCACATCCTCAAGCAACAGGCAGCCCTATTCCACCACATCAGCCTCGACACTACCAGCGCCGGATTCCAGGAGGTCTGGGACTGGCTCACCTCATGGCTACCGGATGTGGGGACTTGGGGACGGCGTATTTTGTATTTACTTTTTTTGACTGTTATTGTTTTTGCGTTATTTTTTGTATGCCTACAATGCTGCAGTATGTGCTGTCGGCAGTTGCTAACCCTGCAGCGCGGTTACTCAGCCCCGATATAGCTTACTGACATACAAAAAAAAAAAAGGGAGGACTGTTAAGGAAAAGTTAGCACATGTGACTCCATGTTGGTTTGGGGCCCACCATTGTTTAAATGCCAGCACATCATACACCAGGAGGAGTAATCCTTAGACATTGAATCCCTGTGAAAATCCTCCTCCTTGTCTCCAGCCTGCCTTGACTCCCAGTATCTGGTTTTTGTCAGTCTCTAACTCCCTGTCTCTTGGCCTTGATGTGAGGCCTCCCATCCTGATAATAAAAGTTACTGATGCATGGCTTTAGGACCATGCTGTGTAATTAACATACTGGTATAGCAGGAGGAATGCACCAAGCAGGGATAGGTGGTAGATAAGACAAGGGTTTGTTTATTGGCTAAGGTTTCCGATGCACGAGGGCAACATGCTTTGCTAAAAGGTATATAACCTTTGTATAATCTGCATTCAGGGTCCCCTCCTGGCTAGCAGGGGGGCACCACGCTCGAGCGTAATAAACTTAGTGTCTTTTGGGAACTCTGCAGTAGTGGACTTTGTTTCTGTGCCTCAGCCTAGATTTGAACTGTGCGTGTCCTATCAGGTGTAATTCGCAGCACTGGTGTGCGTGTCCTACCAGGTGTAATTCGTAGCACTTGTGTGCGTGTCCTATCAGGTGTAATTCGCAGCACTTGTGTGCGTGTCCTACCAGGTGTAATTCGTAGCACTTGTGTGCGTGTCCTACAAGGTGTAATTCGTAGCACTTGTGTGCGTGTCCTACAAGGTGTAATTCGTAACAGCTATTACATTATAACAGGATAAATACAAGTGAAAACAATGCAAGTAACGTCCCATTAGTGTTCATGAAGTTTAAACACCAAATACATACTTCTACATTCCACAATCACTTTGATCTATATTAACATACAAGTGAATTGACCTGAATACACTCTAGCATGAACCGGTTTGCCAGTGTCACATCCTCAGTTGGAGTATTCTGTCCAGTTTCAGGGTTGAACTTTAGAAAAGAGGTGGACAAACTGGAGAAAGTCCAGAGGAGAGCAACAAAGTGATAAGAGGTTTAGAAACCTGACCTAGAAGAAAGATTTTTAAAAAACTGGGTATGTTTATGCTTGGGAAAAGACAACGGGGTGTGGGGAGCTGATAAACTTCAAATGTGTTCAGGACTTTTTTAAAGAGAACAGTGATGAGTTATTCTCCACATCTACTGAAGGTAGGACAGGTAGTAATGGGCTTAATATGCAGTAAGAGAGAGTTAGGTTAGATATTAGGAAACTAACTGTAAGGGTAGCTAAATTCTGGAATAAGTTACCAACAGAGGTAATGGAATCCCCATCACTGGAGGTTTTTAAGAACATGTTAGACAAACACCTGTCAGGGATGGTCAAGGTATACTTGATTCTGCTTTAGCACAGGGGTATGAACCAGATGACCTCTGGATGTCCCTGCCAGTCCTACACTTGTGGTTATCCTCATTTTAGAAGTGGGGAAGTTGAGGAACAAAGCAGTGAAGTGATTTCCCCTAAGGGCACCCAGCACTTCATGGGCAGAGCCAGGAATAGAACCCAGCTTTCCCAAATCTCAGGGCAATCCACTAAACTACACTGCCTCCAAGAAAACACTAGCAAACGTTTTAAATCACTCTGCAATTGCTCTGTCAAACATGGGACAGGCTACAAGATAGTTCAGTGTGCTAGTAAGATCTTACTGGCACTTATTTGTGATGAACACTGAGCAGTCAGTCCCATAAACATGTCAATAAAACATTTATGCCACTCTAACAACCTTATAATCTCTCCTGCATTCTGCATGGGAGCGGGGAGGGAATGGGAATTCCAGCTATATAAATGAATAACATTTTGGCAACTAATCTAATGTAATCTAATTTCTCTCTCTCTCTCTTTCACACACACACACACACACAGAAAGGAACCAGTCTTGATTTCAAGACTTCACAAGATGGTGTATCCAACACTTCTTGGTAGTCCGTGCAATGGTTAATCTTACTGTTAAAAATTGTGCCTTATTTCTAATTTGAATTTGCTGGATTTAATGTCCAGCCATTGGTTCTACCTTTCTCTGCTTGGCTGAAGAACCTCTTTATTCCTGGCATCTACTCCCCATTAAGATACTTATACACCACGATAAAGTCACCTCTTGCTCTCGTTTTTGATTGGTAAGACCGACTGACAGACTCCCTTAGACTGATGAGGCTGAATTCTCTATTGCCTTGCACCTTATATGATTGTTTACACCACTGCAAAGGACTTATATCTCCTTAGAATAATCAGCTAGCTGCTTTCTCTGCTACGCTCCTCTCTTTAGAGTTACATTAATTCAGACTCCCTTGGCTGCAGTGGTCCAAAGTAATAGGTGATATGTTGGGGAAAGAGGGTGGATGCCCATGTAAGTGCCTGATCCTGCTTCCTGTGGGGCTGATTTTTCATGGCCTGGCACCTTGTGTAGTCACCTGCACGTGGGCAAAGTGGGCCAGATTCTGATCTCATTTACACTGGCGCAAAGACAGGGTAATACCAGTGACTTTGATGGAATTACGCTAGACTTACAGCAGAGTAACTGAGATCGGAACCTGGCCCAGGGTAATTTAATAGCATTTCACCTTCACTCGCTTTGCACAGGTATAGATGACAGCCCATGGGGCTGGAGAATCAGCCCTCCTGAGTCCGGCTTCTAGAAGCTCGGACTTCACAGAGAGCAGTTAGCACTGCGTGCGGCACTCAGCGGCAAACTGCAGGGCAGGCAGGGCACAGAACACTAGTGTAATGTGTGGGTGTCGGTTTGCTTCACATGAAAGGCATTTTCATTGTTATCAAAGGACGCTTGAAGCTGTAACTCCTGAATACTCATCAGGGCCAGCCCCTGGTAGACCCTTGCATGGGCTGAAAGCAACAGGACTACACCTGTGGATAAAGATTACTCTTGTGGGTAAGCACTGCAAGATGGGTTGCCTGGCCCCATATGCTGCATTGGGATCCACTAATGGGGGTTTGTGCCAGGGGATCTTAATAATAGGATGGTGTCTCAGACTGTAAACTCCTAATAAGGGCCAGGACCATATGTGTTTGTTATGTGCTGTGCACACCTCTGGCACTATCTAAATCCTAAATAGAGGCAATGGATGCAAACAGTCTCAAATGTTATGGATTTCATACGTATCTTATTGCAGATGCATGTTCAAAAGAAGACAACTTCAGGGACTGGCTGTCCTTGTAATGATATTTCAGGTTGTGTTAATCAGTAAGCCTTTTTGCCTGTGAAATAGGATGCAATTTCTTCTCTCAGTGTCTCTCTTTCCTTCACTGGGAGGACTAAAGGGATGAGGTTTTTCTTCTGCTGACACAGGAACGGATCCTGGAAAATGGACTACTGAGAGCAATTTTGCAGCAGCAGGGGAATGGATTAAAGAAGTTAATATGGTAGCTCTTTTCAATCTGTATATTCTGTTTTTCTACATTATACATTAGATTTTCAAAGTTCAGAGTCATGTTTCCAAGTGTTGACACAATCAATATGTCCATATAGGTCATTGTTGCAACCACTATTATATATTTGCAACCAATCTTGTACAAAGGTTGTCAGGTAAGGTGTCTGTGGAAAGGGAATGATTTGCTTGTTATGATTATGCTATCTGTATGCAGGTATCATTTTTGTATGTGAAGCTATGAGTATTGGCTCTATACCTGGATTTCAAATGTTTGCTCCTGAGGCAATGCCCACTAGGTAGTTAGCCTGCACATCTTGAAGGGACTATTCAAATTAATTGGCTCATCAAGGAGCATTTAATTCAGAATGGAAGTTAAGCCCATCTACCCTGAATGGACTTTCCTGTCAAAGTGCTGTTTGAGGTTTAGGTAATGGCTTCTACTGTGTCTAAGCAGAATCATGCGTGGACATGTGATTTGCCCTTGTGGTTCCAAACACTATCTTGTCACCTGTGATTTTCCACTAGCTGTGCTGAGGGCTTTGTTTGAAACAGTGGGTTTCCCTCCACATGGCAGAAGCCATAAAAGGCCCTGGAAACCCCTCCATTTTGCCTCTATCCTGCTCAAACATCTGGACTATGAACATGTACTAATGGGAGCATTCTAAGCAAGGGACTGAGGACCTTCCAATGATTTGGAAGCAACCAGAGACTTGAATTAAGCCAGCAGCTTATTCCATCACTGCTACAAGCCTTAACCAAGAACTTTGCAATTGTTGTATGTTTTTGATTCCTTTAACCAATTTTGACTCTCACCTTTCTTTCTTTTTATAAATAAACTAGGGCTGCTGATAAATCACATTTAATTCATGTGATTAACTCAAAAAATGTAATTGCAATTAAAAAAATTAATTGCAATTAATTGCAGTTTTAATCACACAGTTAAAAATAGAATATCAATTGAAATGTATTAAATATTTTTGGAAGTTTTTCTACATTTTCAAATATATTGATTTCAATTACAAGACAGAATACAAAGTGTACAGTGCTCACTTTATATTATTATTTTTGATTACAAAAATTTGCACTGTAAAAATTATAAACAAAAGAAATAGTATTTTTCAATTCACCTCATTTCAATCCACTTGTAGCGCAATCTCTTAATCATGAAAGTGCAACTTAAAATGTAGATTTTTTTTGTTACATAACTGCACTCAAAAACACAACAATGTAAAACTTTAGAGCCTCCAAAGTCCACTCAGTCCTACTTGTTGTTCAGGCAATTGCTTAGAGAAACAAGTTTGTTTACATTTATGGGATATTATATTATGCCTGTTTCTTGATTACAATGTCACCTGAAAATGAGAATAGGCATTTGCATGGCACTTTTGTAGCTGGCATTGCAAGGTATTTATGTGCCAGATATGCAAAACATTCATACGCCCCTTCATGCTTCGGCTACCATTCCAGAAGACATATTTCAATGCTGACGACGCTCGTTAAAAAATAATGTGTTAATTAAATTTGTGACTGTACTCCTTGGGGGAGAATTGTATGCCCCCTGCTCTGTTTTATCTGCATTCTGCGATACATTTCATATTGTAGCAGTCTCGGATGATGACCCAGCACATGTTCGTTTTAAGAACACTTCACTGCAGATTTGACAAAATCCAAAGAAGGTACCAATGTGAGATTTCTAAAGATAGCTACAGCATTCCACCCAAAGTTTAAGAATCTGATGTGCCTTCCAAAATCTTAGAGGGCGGAGTTTTGGAGCATTCTTTCAGAAGTCTTAAAAGAGCAACACTCCGATGTGGAAACTACAGAACCCAACCCCCCGGAGAAGAAAATCCACCTTCTGCTGTTGGCATCTGACTAAGATGATGAAAATGAACATGTGTTGGTCCGCACTGCTTTGGACCGTTATCCAGCAAAACCCATCATCAGCATGGACGCATGTCCTCTGGAATGGTGGTTGAAGCATAAAGGGACATATGAATTCTTATCCCATCTGGCACGTAGATATCTTGCGACACAGGCTACAACAGTGCCATGCGAATGTCTGTTCTCACTTTCAGGTGACACTGTAAATAAGAAGTGGGCAGCATTATTTCCTGCATATGTAAACAAACTTGTTTCTCTGAGCGATTGGCTGAACAAGAACTAGGATTGAGTGGACTTGTAGGCTCTAAAGTTTTACATTATTTTATTTTTGAATGCAGGTTTTTTGGTACATAATTCTACATGTGTAAGTTCATCTTTCATGATAAAGAGATTGTGCTACAGTACTTCTAATGGGGGAATTGAAAAATACTATTTATTTTGTTTTTTACAGTGCAAATATTTGTAATAAAAATAAATATAAAGTGAGCACTGTACACTTTGTATTCTGTGTTGTAACTGAAATCGATATATTTGAAAATGTAGAAAACATCCAAAAACATTTAAATAAATGGTATTCTGTTATTGTTTAACACTGAGATTAATCACACGATTAATATTTTTAATCACACGATTCATCATGATTGATTTTTTTAATCACTTGACAGCCCTAAAATAAACCTTTAGACTTTAGATACTAAGGGATTGGCAACAGTGTGGTTTTTGGGTAAGATCTGAGTTGTATATTGGTGTGTGTCTGTCCTTTGGGATCAGAAGAACCTTTTGTTTGATGAGACTGGTTTTAAAGAACCACTCATCTTTAAATCCAGTGTTTTTGGTGGTGATACAAGGACTGGAATGCCTAAGGAAACTGTTTTTCTGACTTCTTGTTAGCCAGTGTGGGGAAACAAAAGTTTACTTTTGTTGCTGGTTTGGTATATCTTAAGGGAGAATAACCATCAGTTTTGGGATGTATCTGCCTTATTTCTCAGCAGTTTTTCCTGAATTTTGGTATTCTCAGTTGTGACCCACAAAGGCATGGTGACACTGTATATTCTGTTTTTCTACATTATGGACTAGATTTTCAAAATTCAGAGTCATATTTCCAAGTGTTAACACCCTCAACGGGGGTAAAATTTTCAAAAGAGCTCTGCTCCCATTTACGCACCTCAGTAAGTGACCATATTTTTCCAAATGGCACAGCACGTCTCAGTTTCTGCGATGACATTCATGGCCATCTTTTCAAAAGAGCTCGCTACCCAGGGAGCCGAGCCCTTTTGAAAATCTAGCCACTGATTTGGATGCCCAAATGGGAGCTGAAATCTTCTGAAAAATCTGACTTAGATGATATGAAAATCTGGTCCTGTATGTTTAACCCTTCCAAGCGATGGCTGAAATCTGAAGCAGTGTATACTCCGTATGGCATATCTACACTATGAGCTGGAGGTGTGATTCCCAGCTCACATACACATAGTCATGCTCTCTGAATGAGAGCTAGCGTGAGTATAAATAGTGTAGCCATGACTATATGGGTTGCAGCAGCATGACTTACCCATGCCAAGGATAAACCCACCTGAACCCCATGGATACAAACCTGGCACAGCGTAGCCATATGCCCAGGGTTCAGGCGGGTTTGTACTGGGCCCTGGTAAACCAGGTTGCGTTACCCATGCTACCATGGCTACACTGCATGTTAGCTCTCATCAAGCTAGCGTGAGTATGGGCATGTCTACAGTGCAGTAAAAGACCCACAGCATGGCTGCTGCTGGCTTGGGCTGTGGGGCTATAAAATAACAATGCAGATGTTGGGGCTTGGGCTGGAGTCTGGGCTCTGAGACCCTGTGAGGAGGGAGAGTCTCAGAGCCCGGGCTCCAGCCTGAGCATGAATGTCTACACTGCTATTTTTAGCCCCAGTGCCATATGCCCAAGTCAGCTGACCCAGGGTTTTTTATCGCAGTGTAAACATATCCTATGCACACAAGATGGGACTCATACCCCTAGCTTGTAGTGTAAACGTAGCCTACGCAAGTCTGTTTAGATCCAAGACTGGGTGTAACATTTGGAATATCTGGTCCCAAGCATAGACAAACCTGTCTCAAGCTTGTGAATCTCAATCTCAATCAGCCTTGAGTAGGACGGGAATATCTTTGCAGCTTTCTTGTCTGTTGAGTGGTTCAAAAGACTTTTAAGATAAATCAAAACATTCCTCTGTTTTTTTTATCAGACATCTAATAATGATATTCAATTTTTATTATTTCCAAACAGAGAATAGATTCACTCTGGCCCCAACTAATGAAGAACAAGAGTCTGACTTCAGTTTGTAGGAGGTGACTCAGTGGGCAAGCATCGTCCCACTGAGGATTTTGAAATTTCACATCTGTTTGCAGTTAATGGTTCCTGAAATACACCAGGTTAACAGAAAGCAATATGCACCACAAACGAATGTGTGCAAAAGTGGAGGTGCACCCTTCCCTCTCCTCCGCCAGGCTGCGTCATTTACTTCCCCAGGTGAGATCATCTGCAATAAAAACATCTCCCTCCTCACTAGATCCAAGTGGAGCGTGTGCTGGGAACATGCAGCATTTCATTCTGCCAATGGAAAGGCAGACTCTGGGGGAAGGGCGTCTATTGTTCACTATCCCATTCTGGGCAGCCTGACAAAGAACATGCAGGTTCCGGAATGAGATCAGGATTACGTTTTAGGGGCTAGCTTTGACGCTATACCTGAGATGAAATAGGTCCAGAGGTGACCTTTGCCCTATCACTTGCCCTTGCTGGAGGACTCAGTGCAGAGAAATCATTGCAAGCATGTCAACACACTCCAGTGTTTCCAATTTGTAGAGGAAAAATCCTTAATCGTGCCTGGACAGTGCCGCCCAGAGGATTCAGGGGGCTGGGGCAAAGCAATTTTGGGGGCCCCTTCCATAAAAAAAAGTTGCAATATTATAGTACTCTGCGGGGCTCGGGAGCCTGGGGCAAATTGCCCCACTTCCCCCCCCCCCGGGTGGTCCTGTGCCTGGAGAGCTGAATTTGGCATGGACTCTGAACTCTTAACATTATTTTTCAAGGAGAGTGAGCAGAGGTTTATATATTTCAAAGGAAAGGCCCGTGACCAGCCTTAGATTGTTGCCACTCGCCTGGCTCTCCCATCATCTGCTTATTCCATTTGAGTCACTTCCTTTAGGTTTTTTCTGTAGCACAGGTCAGAGGTCGTGCAGCTTTCCTTCAAATTGTCCTCAAATGACCTCAGCTCAGCAACTGCTTCTATTAATTGCTTTGCTTGTCTCTGTTGAGTAAAATCCTGCTGACGACAGGGCTCAGAACAGTGTCAAAAACAACTTTCACATTCAGTTACAGCCAAGCACGGTCTGCAACCCTGTTTGCCTTCACACTGGGTTACAGACCATGGGCCTGATCTACTCACAAGACAAGCCCTTGTGTGTATGCATTGATTTCAATGGGACTATGTAGCATAATAGTAATGTAGGGCGGGAAGGGACCTTGAGAGATCATCTAGTCCAATTCCCTGTGCTGAGGCAAGATTAAATACACCTACCTACATGAGTAAGGTTTATTGTGGTGAGTAAAGGGTAGGAGGAGCAGGATCTATGTTAAAGAGCCATACTAAACATTTGTTAGGGGGATTGATTATACAGCATGAGTCCTGTCCCCACTGGAAACTTAAATCATATCTGGCAACAGTTTTAGGTTGTGTGGCTCAGTTCTGAGGGCGGATGGATGTAAGAGAGTGCCCTCAGGCATTTAGAAGACGTGGCAGGTTGGGATTTGTCTGTCAATCCTTTTTGTTGGAAAATACAGTTTTTGCAAAAATCAAAATTTTCTGTGGGAAGATTTTGATTTTGCCAAAAAATTTTGTTGGGAGAATCAGAAAGAAACATTTTGTTTTTGTTTGGGTCACCCCGGATCAAAATATTTTGGTTTGTGTGAACAAAATTGAAACATGACATTCTGATCAGTTCAACATTAATCTGTGTCTGTCTGAGCTGCCGTGGTGCTTCATGGGAGCTGTAGTTTGGCTACCTCATGCCCCATTCTCCGTGCGCCAGGCTGCAGGGCCAGACTACATCCGGCATGAGGCACTGCAGCCAGGAGACTGCAAAAATTCATCACCTCCCCTCATCAAAAGGGGAGACTGGTGCACCATGGGAGGTGTAATCTTATCAAGGAGCCCCACCTACAGAGGAGAATGGGAACATGAGGAATGTGAATGACAACTCCCACAAGGCACTACGGTGGCATTTCAGAATCAAAATATTTTGATTTTCGGCTGAAATATTTTGGATTTTGATTTTTTTGCCAAAAACTTAAAAACCACAAAACAAAATATTTTCTGACCAGCTCTACTTAGTAGGAAGCAGTGGACCAAAAGCTGAGTAGTGACCGTAAGTACTGCAGTATGGTATTTCCATAGTTGTACATGTACCAGTATAGGCTCACAAGTATACGCTCAAAGTTTCTTATCAGTCCCTTTGCTTCACTTCTCCAAGGCCAGAGAAGAAGACTTACGAGCCAGCTCCAGTTTCAGGGGTGGAAGAATGGGTAGAACCTTCCGAGGCTGGGTCATGGTGAACCCTGTTCCTTTGAGCTCAAGTCTGAGATTGTGATTGTGGGTCTTTACCTTTGTGAAAGACTTTGTCATTATTTTTGTTGCGTCTCCTCTTGAGTTTGGTCTCCACATGTGCTGCTCATTATGTTCGATAGCTGCATAAAGAGAAAGCTCTTGCAATGTTATGCATTCCATCTCTCGGCTGACCTTTGGCACAGATTTGGCTTGTGGATAAAATGCCTAGAATGTAAAATATTAAGGGCCATGGGTTGTTCTCTAATGAGGCTGGAAGCTGACAAACTGTGGCAAGAACAGCCCCAAAGGGAGAGAGGATAGTTCCACTGCAACCCTCCCCCCTGGCTCCCAGATCCTTCACGAGTCTCACATTGGGACACAGAGAGCAGGCCCCAAGGAACAGCCCCTGCATCAAGCATACTCCACTTTCAGGGGTGAGGATTTCCCAGTGGAATCTGCCTGAAAGGTATCAACAGTGATGCCGACTGTGGGGAGGGTGGGAGCAGCCTGGGGATCAGTGTGGATGGCTCTGCCCTCTGTGAACATCCTACCAACCACACAGATCTCAGGCTTGGTCTACGTTACAAAGTTAGGGCAATATAAGCTGTCTTACGTCGAGCTTGTGCAAGTGTTGATGCTTACGTTTGTCTCCCACCTATGTAAGCGCCCCTTTGCAGCGACACAGTAACACCACGTTGCCGAACGGTGTTGAGCCATGGTCAATGCACTGAGGTTGATACAGTGCGAGGGTAGACACTGCAATACCTATGTTGACCCGAACAGTCCTCCAGCAGCTGTCTCACAATGCCCAGCACTGACTGCTCTGGTCACAGGTGTGAACTCCACTGCCTGCCCCCGGCCTTTGAAAATCCTGTGAATTTTTGAAATGCCTTTTCCTGATTGTCCAGCTTGGGGAGTACACCAGCTTCACAGCTATGGACATTTCATTGATTTACTCGTAGAAGAGGTAGAGTTGAGTTGTTATCTGCTTTTCATTCCCCTGTAGAGTAAGGCAGGGAGGAGACGGGAGAAGGACATGGGGAGCTGTTTGTTTATATACACAGGGGAGGTCTCTTGAATCCTCGTGGGAGATCTCCACTGCTGTGTGCAGCTACTCAGCTGACCAGACAGGCTACATACTCCAGACACTCTCCATCAGGGAGCTGACTGGAGATATTAAATCTCCTGGACCTGTGGGGAAAAGAGACTGTGCAGACACAGCTGTGAACCAACCATAAAAACTTAAGACACCTATGAGCAGATTGCATGGGGGATGCAGGCAAAAGGACATGACAGGTACCCCCATCTGCCACGTGAAAGCAAAGGAACTTCAGCAGGTACATCAGAAGGCCAGGGAGGCCAACAGTCAGTAAAGTGCTGGCTGAAGACTGCTGCTTTTACAAAAGCTGCATGCCACATTTGGTGGAGACCCCACTGCCACCCTGCAGACCACTGGGGTTTCCCCGATGAGTGTGAGAGACAGACCCCAAGACACAGACCCCGGAACAGCGAGGATGAAGAGAAGAGTGGAGGACATGCAACTAGCGGGGGGTCAGGACCTGTTTGAGACTCAACCACAGTGCAGTCAGTCCTGGCAGCTGAGCATGGGCAAACCTGATGCAGGGGAAGGAAGCTTGGGTCAGTGTGTATATGTATTTTCCATTACAATAAAGTACTGATGGACTCCAACTTCACAGCTATGGGCGTTTTGTTGATTTACTCGTAGAAGAAATAGCGTTACAACAAGAAGAGGTAGAGTTGTTATCTGCTTTTCATTCCCCCGGAGAGTTTTTTTTTCAGGGGGGGAAGAGGGGCATGCAGAGCAGTTTGTTTATGTATGCATGGATGTCTTTTTGAATCCTCCTGAGAAACCCCAATGAAATGTTCAGGGGAGAACTCTGCAATCCTCTCCCAAAGGTTTCTAGGGAGGGCAGGCTTATTTCTTCCTCTGAGACTGACCCTTTCCCACACCAGTTGGTGATAACTTCAGCAGGCACCTCTGCAGTACACGGGTTAGCAGCATACGGGCCAAGGCAGCTTCAGGACTCCACCAGCAGCTGTTCTCTCTCTGCCTTTGTTATCCTCAGGGGTGAGATATTAGCTAAAGTCACCATCGCCTGTGGGAAACGTAGCCAATATTCAGTGCCATTGTCCTATGCTCATAGTTTCATGAAACTGAGAAATTCCCTCCTCTTTTCCCTCGCTGCTGGTGCACCGTACCATGACGTGGTGACATGGCTGGTGCTGTGAGAGGTGCCACGCACAAGCGCTCCGAAGCAGAAGTGTCGATCAGCAAGTCTTGTTTAAAATTTTAGGGGAGCAAGAGAAGGGGAGTTGTGGATCTTAACTTTAGCTTTCCATTGTGACTATGGTGACAATGGTACCTCTGTGTGGTTTATCTGCAGTTGCTGCCATTGTGGCCTTGAGGGGTTCCCCCTCCACACCTGCAGAATGCCTAAGCCAGATAAGGAGGAGAAAGATGAGGACTTGAGATGATATGTTCAGCGAGATGTTGTATCAGACCGTGTGCTGAGGGCCAGGAGAGTGACTATTTCAGACCTATGGGGAAGGGGAGCAGAGAGGAGAAAAGCCCAGGAGCCCCAGCAGGAAAAGGAGAGGGAGATGCACCAGGACATAATGTGGCTTCTCTGGCAGCAATCACAGATGCTGCAGGCTCTTGTGGACCTACAGATTCAGAAATCACTGGCTCACCTCCCTTTGTAGTCCCTGGAGAACTCCATTATGGCAGCTCCCTGCACTGTCCCTCATCATTCCATGTGGTATCAGGGGCTGCATCCCGACCCCAACCACTCTACCAAGGAGGGAGCTAAGACAATCATAGCTTCACATACACTGAGCTGTGAGAGTCACGGCTGCTGTATGTGTAGCCAAAATGGACTTGACTGTTCTTTCCCCTTGTTAAGTTCTGTTCTATTATAGTGTTGTGTGGAAGTATAACATTGTGGAAGTATAACATTGTATAAGGGGACATGCTGGATACATTGTATATGAGAGGGCATGCCAAAACATGTTACAAAGTATCTGAGGGAGCACACGTAGGGACAGTTAGCTTTTGAATGGAGAAGCAATTAAGATAGAGCCAGTACGTCTAAGAAGCAGGCATCAGAATGGAAGGTGTGAAGGGCAATTAGTTAAGTTAACTGGAAGCTGTTAAAGGAGATTGTTAAGGGTGGCAGGTAATTGAAGGTATGTGACTGGTCTCAGGGATCTCGAAGGGTGGTGACTAAAATCTTTTTCTTCTTTTGTCCGTAATTTCTCTGTAACTTGTTCTCCAAAAAACTGTATAAATTAAGAGACACAAGCCCCACTCGGGGGGCTCACTTCTAAATGTATTAGCAGAGCAGCTTTGCTAATAAAACAGAGTGGTCTGATAAATTGTGAGTCTGAGTCAAACTTTGACAGTTGTTTCTAATACAGTTGCGGTTAAATTGCACAGATTTTTTCTGAACTAATTTTGTTACTCAATAAAATTCTATTGTATGGAAAATAATTCATCCTTATGAGTTCTCAGCATATGCCGCAGGATGCCTAGCGGTACTGACAGCACCCACTTGCTTTTTATTGTACAGTGTGACACAATTCAGAAGACCAGTGATGAACACAATGTAATAATCATAAATGTACAGCAAGCACCACAGACTAAATAGGTGGTGTTATAGTCAGAGATGTACATCAAGCATGGCACGATTCCTAACAGGCCCCCAAACTGCAGGACCCGGTAGCACATAGTACACCACAATGCATAACTACATTACTGTGGCTCACTGTTAAAATGCTCTTTCAAGGCCCCCCTTAGGTCCATGTTGAGCTCTTCTAATAGCAGCAGACTCATCAGACAGCCACTCCACCTTCTGCCTCCTCCCCAGGGGCAACTTTTCCCCCTTTGCCTCACAGATATTATGCAGGACACAGCAGGCAACTATACGCATTGAGATGTTTTTCTCCCAGAGATCCAGTCTTTTGAGTAAACAACCCCATCATCCCTTCACTCTACCAAAAGCCCATTCAACTTTCATTCTGCACCAGCTGAGCCAGTAGCTGAATCTTTCCTTGATGCGGTCAAGGTGGCCAGTATACGGCTCCATGAGCCAGGGAAGCAAGGTTCACTATTGGCATTTCAACTTTGCCAATGGTAATCCACCAGTCAGGTAACGATGTACCTGCTAACAGCTTTCTGAACAGTCCCGTGTTCTTAAAGATATGAGTGTCATGCACCTTCTCTCACCAGCCACTATTGATGTCTGTGAAGCATCCTTGGTGATCCACCAACATTTGCATAACCATAGAAAAGAATCCCTTCCTGTTGATGCCCTCTGGAGCAAGGTGGTCTGGTTCCAAAATAGGGATATGCGTGCCATCTATTGCCCTACCACAGTTCGGGAACCCCATTGCTGCAAATCCATCCACTATGTCCTGCCGAGAGTTACAGTCCTGCATAGCATGAGATGATTAATGTCCCTGAACATTTGCATGACAACGGCCCCCACAGTGGGTTTTCCAACTCCAAAATGATTTCCCACTGACTGGTAGCAATCTGGCATTGCAAGTTTCCATAGTGTGATCACCACTTGCTTCTCCACAGTCAGTGCAGCTGTCATTCTGGTGTCCCCATGCTGAAGGCCGGGGTGAGTTCAGCTCACAGATCCAGGAATGCGGCCTTGTGCTTACAAAAATTCTGCAGCCACTGCTTGTCATCCCAAACCTGCATTTCAGTGGGATCCCACCAGTCAGGGCTTGTTTCTCAGGCCCAGAAGTGGCACTCTACTATCTGTAGCTGCTCCATGAATGCCACCCATGACTTTGAATTTGTTTTCACTGTGTCCCACAGCAATCAGTCCTCCACAAAATTGTCATGTGCTCTGCTGATTCAGTTCTTCTTGCAGCTCTGCAGATACCAGAGGATCATGTGTCTGGTGCTTCCAATGCTCATGACAATAGTGCAGAGCTGTGCAAGCTCCGTGCTTCTGGCAGAGATGGCAGATAGCGAGGTGGGGGTTGAGCAAGTTTTTGTGCCATTTTAAAAATTATGGGATATGGATGACATTATGGGATGGACAAAATGGCATGCTGGGAACTTGACCTGTTGCTCCCAGTCACCTCTATGTGACTCGTTTCTGCTCCACCACGCACTGTCAAAACTGCAAAAGACAGCATGGTGGATGGTGCGAGTTGCACACTGGGATACCTACTCAGGATGCAATGCAGTGTGCCTCAAGACAGGTGCTCCTGGTGAGTATGTGCAATGCCAACGCAAGGAGCCAAGTATGAACGCACACGAGCAGTATACTAACTGCAGCAGCTTTATGCTGACGGAACTCACATCAGCTCCAGTTTGTAGTGCAACCATGGTCTCAGAAAGGAGAGCTGCAGATGCATGGAACGGAGCCCTTGCCGGTTCTATGGGGGGATGCAGGACAGGATGATTTCATGGAAATTCTATGAGACAAAATGCTCAAAATCCCAGGTTCCTAACATAAATAAACCTGTAGTGGGTGGCCTACATTTCCCCCCCGCATCCTCCATCAAGTGCTTAGTAATAGGCAAGATAATTGTGCAGGCAGACCGCGGGAAAGCTCAGAGCTGGCAGCTGCGTTATAGTGGCACTGTGAATTAGGCACAAGGTTGTTTTTTTCCTCTGTCATCTAGTCCTCCCCTTTATTCCTTATGCACAACCCCCACTCAGAGTTTGTGGTACCTTGCACCTATGGCTTTCTGTTCCGTAGTGCTCTCTGCCCTCTCTGCCCCAGCCACACACAGCATCTGTGAACTAATGAAATAAAGAAGCCTGGGCTAGTGGTTAGCGCTCAGGCTTGAGAGCCAGATTTACAGATCAGCCATGAACATCCCTATAAAACGGGTCTAATGATACCTGCCTACCTCACAAGGGGGTTCAGAGGCTTCACTATTTAACACAGGTGATGGGCTTTGATGCCCTCAAAAGAATGGTACTATACAAGCTGAAAAATGATATTCAGTCCTTGTCTTTGATAGAAAACCAAGTGCTTTCCTGACACCAAGCAGAGAAGAAGGGGATGACTGCAAAAACTGACAGACATATGAACAGCTTCCCACATATGCTGTGTAAGCCATTATCAGTATTTGCCAGGCATGGGAGGGGAAGGTTTCACCTTCTGCGGTAAGTGTAAACAGGGGTGTCCCCAGGGCGGATTGCAGCCCATACACTGAAAGGAAAGGGTGCTCCTCAAAGAGCCCCCCACTCCTGGGCTTTGTATTTCCTTGGTTTTACAGTGTGCGCTTAAGGAAGCTCCAGTCCTATAAACCCTACCCCAATCTTCATCCTCACCCTAACCACATGGTACAGTCCTTTAAAGCCATTACAATATCCAGAAACTCTACTGACACCAGATGGTTTAGTTGCTTGGGAATCACATTCATTTTGTACCTGTTCATTTCATGTTCCTCTGTATTTAATCATGCTGAATTCTCCCTCCCTTGTCTGGAGCCTCCTTGAGCTCATCTCTGCAGGTCGCTTTGCAGACTGGGGCTGTGATCATGCATGGCTGCTACCCCTCTTGTTTTGGTGTCAAGAGCTAATTTTATAGCGGTTGCTTCACAGGAAGATCAGAAGCGTTTGCAATGGGTGCTGAAAGGCGCTTAACATTTGCAGCACACTTGGTACATAAATCACCCTCTAGAAACCCCGAGAGAGCCCTGGACATGTCACTGCTTGAAGATAAACAGATCCTTCACTATGGTGATAGGAGCAGCTCTGCAGCACTTGGGAGCACCTGTTGGACCACAAAGCACCAATGATCCCAAATTGAGACCCGCTGTTCTGGCTCTTCAAAACAGCATCAAAGACATCCCATCTGAAAAACAGCACTGGCTGTTCTGGCCAACACTGTGAGGTTTAACACTTATCAAGCGGTTTCGTCTACTGTTATGCAATCCTTACCACCGGAGCAGGTAAGTATTATTTATCATCAGTTTACACTGCAATAAAAAAACCACTGGAATGGGTTACCTAGGGAGGTGGTAGAATCTCCATCCTTAGAGGTTTTTAAGGCCCAGCTTGACAAAGCCCTGGCTGGGATAATTTAGTTGCGGTTGGTCCTGCTTTGAGCAGGAGGTTAGACTAGATGACTCTTCCAACCCTAATATTCTTTTATTTTATACACAGGAAAGTAAAGCCCAAGAAGTTAAGGGCTGGATTTTGTCACTGTGAGTCACATTACATACTTCACTCTTCAAGAAGCCACATTGGCTTCAGTGAGGCTAATTAAGGAGTAATGTACTGCTCACCCTACATAGGGGTGTCAGAATCTGCCCCTCAGGGCTTGTTGTCAGTAGGATAGAAGGTAAAGTTTTAACATGAGTTAGCTGGCCAAGGTAAATCATAGGGGTGTCCTCGAGGGTGGGTAGAAAAAACCCAATTCAGTCCATACAGGGCACCGTTGGCTTCACCCCTGTTCAAGCTTGTCTGACCTTTCCAGACAGGCTGGGTGCACGTGTAGTCAGAAACATTTCCATGTCCTCACACTGTTGTCGGCACAGTCTGGCTATGACGCGTTGCAAAATCTGTCCGTGTTATACGTGCAATTGAAGCAACAGCTCTTAAGTCACATGCCAGGGCCTTAATCACAAAACCATCCTTCCTCTCTAGGGCAAGAACATGCACAGTCAAATGGGTGGGTATGGCAAACCCCTACAGACCATACATATAGTTTGCAGGGCTCAGACCGGCCACCACTGGCTGCTGCTCTTGGGCTTTTGTAGAGCGGATCAGAATATTTCCATCAAAACAGTTTGGAGAATGCTGTTTTGCTGAAAACCAAATTCTTTCCACGGCACCATATCACTTCGATAACTGTTTGTTAAGGAAAAAAAATTGGGATTTTTTTCCAAAAACCTCAAAATGGCTTTTTGTTTCTAATTTTACTTTATTTTCTATGTACGGGGATTTAAAATAGTCCATCACAATGGAATGTTTCAAGTGACCCCTAAATGATTTTTTCCCAGGATTTCCTTTGCTGACTATGTCTAAATGTTGGCTTTCCATCTCGAAATTATTCACATGGTCGAAACCCCATTGGCTGACCAGCTCCACTCTTTTGCATTGTCTCACTGAAGTCACTGGGAGCTGAGGCTGTTCAGGCCCTGGCAGGATCAGTGCCACACTGTTAGTGTCTCAGAAACAAGACTGAGGAGTCCAGAGATATAAAGGGCACCAGGGTTCCTGCTATTTTTCACTGGGTATGTTTACACTGCAATAAAAAACCCATGACACTGAGTCTCAGTGCGTGAGTCAATTGACTCAAGCTCATGGGGCTTGGGCTGCAGGGCTAAAAATTGCAATGTAGACATTTGGGCTGGAGCTCGGGCTCTGAAACCCCATCAGAAGGCTGTGGGGTGGGGGAGGGGTCTCAACTCCGGGTGGCAAGGCCATGTGCCAGGTATGAGATCTTTGGGAGTGAGTAAGAAAAGAAAGTACAATGACACAGTCGAGCTCTGACCCTTCTATGTGCCTTAGAGCTCAACCCAGGGCACAGATTAAACACAGTTATAAATAGACCAATAAAAAGAAAAAAGCATCGTGTTAATGGTGTCTGACCAGTTCATGTGCTTTTTTAAAGTAGGAAATTCCTCCAAGTGGAATGTTCAATAACAACACTCCAAATAGTGGTTATTTATTTCTAACCAGCCTTGGCGTTGAGTTTTTGACTCTTCTCTTTGACTATATTTCATACGAGGCGCCAGGCAGTCTCGCCCCAGTAACTGGCCTCTCTCCATCATTTGGCTTGCCTTGTTTGGTGTCTAAAAGGTATACCCCCCCGCTCACACATTGGGTCCAGCTAGTCTCGGAATACGTCGATTTTCAGACTATGCAGGAAGATGTCACCTACGCTAAGTGTGGTGTAATGTTAATAATTAATAGATGCTTTGCAATTATATACAGTGCAGCCTGAACCATCGGTACTAGGCAACCGTCTAGCTGAAGATACTGCCCCTTGGCAACCCCAAATGTACTGGCCTGATTTCCCCATGCCTTCCATGGTCATTTAAACAAGAATGGTAATATTTTGCAGACACTTTGCCAAGGTGTGAATGGCTACACAAGGTGCAAGGCAATGTAGAGTCTGACCCATTGAGTATAATATTGCTCTGTCTCGGGTTAGGAAGCCAGCCTTCTTTGGGCAACCAATTTTTGTGTCCCTTAAGCGGTGGATAAAGACTAGCTTGACTGAAGTTTCTTTCATCCAACAATCTCAACATGCACAGGTGCTGACTTTTATTTTGGCCAGCGGGTGCGCCTCTTTGCTCCGTCTTCCCCATGCGAGCAGTGGGTGGGCCGGGCCTTGGGGCAGAGCAGTGGGTGGAGCAGGGCCACGTTCTGGGCGTTGGGGCAATGTGACAGGGTGCTGGGCTGGGACTCCTCAGCCTCTGTCACGCCAGCTCCAATTAAGGGAGTTAGATTGGAGCTGCCTAGAGAAGCCTGCACCTGATCGGCAAAGGGGAAACAGCTGCCAGCCCGATTAGCCTGGGACTGCATAAAAGCCTCAGAGGAAGAAAGCCAAGGGGGGCAGACAGAAAGGGGGAAGCCAGAGAGTGGAAGGAGGGTGGGAGCACTTCTCTCCTGGCTGCAGAGGCTGGAAAGTCCTTCAGCCTGAAACCCCCATGCTGTCTATGGTGAGAAGGTGGTGGGATTGCACGCCGTAAATAAACTGCACCGGTGATTGCTGAGCCAGAGGGTCTCTGAGTAGTTTTTGGAGCAGAGTAGAGGCAGGAGCAAAGCGGGCCCTGCTACACCCTGTTACAGGCCCATACAAGATTAATCCGGCTCTGTGGGTGCTGAGCACTCCTTATTCTTTTTCAGTGTGTGCTTGGAGCCCCGGAGCACCCACGCAGTCGGCGCCTATGTCGACATCCTTTACAGACAATGAAGCCTGTGAGGTTGGTTAATGAGTATCAGCTTTATTTCCTAGTTGGGAAAACGGAAGCACAGAGAGGGTAAATGACAGTGGGAGGGGGAAAGGAAACCCTGGGCACATACAACGCATCACCATGCCTCTGCCCAATGAGCTGGCCCCTTCTAGGGTGTCACCACCCTGCACCTCCATGAGCTGTGCTCCCACTGGCCACGTTAGCAATGTTCGTGCCAAGCCCCCGTTTCTGTGGGGAATCACTGAGAAAGGTACAGAATGGAAAAAAGTCAACCAGCAATGGTGCCAGGCTCAATGGGCGCTGATGTGTGCAGCCGTGACAGATGCCCCCTTGGCCGACACACCAGGGATTGAACCAGGGACCTCTGGAGCGAAAACCATGAGCTGCTATAGCTTGAGTGAGGAGCATCGCTGTAACAGACTCAGTTCCTCGCAGCTCAGGTACAGAGGGGCACCTGTTATGCACCCTCCCCCGTGGGTTACAGAGGCACCAGTGTGCTGCCAATATTTTAAAAAGGGGAGCCACAGATATGCCCCCTGAAACACCTGGTGCCAGGGCTGCAAGTGACAGACCCTCTCTGCCCAGGCCTCATTGCCGCAGCTAAGCTCAGTGGGGGTGGCTGAGCAGGAGGCTCCCATCCAGGACATTCTTCAAAAGGCCCCTGGGGCTTAGCAGCTTGCTCATGCCTGTTCTACACTACAGAGTTAGGCCATTGCAAGGCAGCTTACATCGACCTGCCTCTGGAAGCGTGTGCATTGAAATTTCGCTCCCACTGATGTAACTGCCCCACTACGTCGGCTTAATAACTCCACCTCCACGAGAGGCGTAGAGTCAAGGTCGATGTAGTTAGCTTGACACTGTGTCAGTAGAGACATGGTGTTGCTTATGTTACTGGCTTTCAGGAGCGATCCCACAATGCCTCACACTGATAGTACAATCAACACGTGCTCCTGGTGAGGACGTGCACCGCTGACACAAGGAGCAAAGTGTAGACACGCAGAAGTGATGTAATTACTTTGTGGGCTGTATGCCAACGTAAATTAGGTCAACGTAATTTTGTAGTGTAGACATGGTCTCATAGTCCCAGGCTACTGCCTGTCAGGCCATGCTACCGAGCCCATTCCCCTGCCAAGAGGTGATGGAATGAGAGGACTCTGCTGAGAGTGTCAAGATTGTATAGCTTGAGTGAGGAGCATTGCTGTAACAGACTCAGTTCCTTGCAGATCAGGAAGCTTGATAGCTTGAGTGAGTTTTCAGCTTCTGGGTTATCATAGGTTTATAAATCAGATGAAATTTTGGGCTGTTACCAAAGTAGTCTCTTGGTATAACTGTGCTTTTAAAATGAGAGACAAGGTGGGTGAGATAATATATTTTATTGGACCAACTGCTGATGATGGAAAAGACAAACTTTTGAGCTACACAGAGGTCTTCTTCGGACTGGGGAAGGCACTGAAAATGTCACGGCTAAATACAAGATGGAACAGATTGTTTAGCATAAGGAGTTAACATATGTTGCAAGAAACCATTCAAGGTGCAGTGGGCAGTAAACACCTCTACAGTCATTGGACAAAGAAGGGTTAGTGGGTTACAGATTATTGTAATGAGCCATAAGTCCAGTGTCTTTACTGAGTCCCTATCTGACCTCCTAGTCCTCATCCTCAAAGGAATCCTGCACAACACCTTCAAAAAACGAGCCAGGGAACTTAAATTCATAACTTTACTAGACACTAAAAATCATGGATTTAATATCCTGGGGCCAACATGGTAACAATGCTTTTTAAAATGAGCCATGGAGCACCTACAGCAGAGGAACGTGCTGTTCAATGGAATGAGTATATAAACCAAAATGACTAGGTAAACAGCAGTGGAAAGGCAGTGGTGTCTAGTGGATAGAGCACTGGGCTGGGTCTCAGGAGATATGGATTCCCCCTTCTGCTGAGAATCGTGGGCAAGTCACTTCATCTCTCATTGCTTCTGTTTCCCTCTGTCATAAATATAAAGGGACGGTTAACCACCCTTAAATCCCTTCTGGCCAGAGGAAAAACCCTTTCACCTGTAAAGGGTTAAGAAGCTAAAGATAACGGTGCTGGCACCTGACCAAAATGACCAATGAGGAGACAAGATACTTTCAAAGCTGGAGGGGTGGGGGAAACAAAGGGTTCTCTCTGTGTGTGTGTGTTTTTTGCGGGGACCAGAGCAGGAATGCAGGTCAGAACTCCTGTAAAGGGTTAATAAGCAATCTAATTAGATATGCATTAGATTCTGTTTTGTTTAAATGGCTGAGAAAATAAGCTGTGCTGAATGGAATGGATATTCCTGTTTTTGTGTCTTTTTGTAACTTAAGGTTTTGCCTAGAGGGATTCTCTATGTTTTGAATCTGATTACCCTGTAAGGTATTTACCATCCTGATTTTACAGAGGTGATTCTTTTACTTTTTCTTCAATTAAAATTCTTCTTTTAAGAACCTGATTGCTTTTTCATTGTTCTTAAGATCCAAGGGTTTGGGTCTGTGTTCACCTATGCAAATTGGTGAGGATTTTTATCAAGCCTTCCCCAGGAAAGGGTGTGTAGGGCTTGGGGGGATTTTTTTTGGGGAAAGACGTTTCCAAGTGGGCTCTTTCCCTGTTATATTTGTTAGACGCTTGGTGGTGGCAGAAATAAAGTCCAGGGACAAAAGGAAAAATAGTTTGTACCTTGGGGAAGTTTTAACCTAAGCTGGTAAAAATAAGCTTAGGGGGTTTTTCATGCAGGTCCCCTCATTTGTACCCTAGAGTTCAGAGTGGGGAAGGAACCTTGACACCCTCCTACTCTGTGTCTGTCTTGTCCATTTGGAATGTAAGTTTTTCAGGACAGGAGCTATCTCTTATTACGTGAGTGAACAGCCCCAGTACAACAGGGCCCTGATATCTGACCAGGCCCCTTGGCACTGCTGTATGACTCATAATAATGGGGGAACCTGATCATTTGGTCTCCCAGTTAAACAAAACCACTCCCTCATCACCGTAATCCAGGAAGGAGAGAACTGTGTTTGGAAATCCCCTTTTAAACTGTCTTCACTGGTAGTATCTTTATACATTGTTTCCTGAGCGTACTGACAACAAGCTGTGTCTGAGCTCTGTGATTTGAAAGAGGGGCTGGGGTGGAGGTTGCATGTGAAAAATGTGTGCTGGGGTTTTACCCTTTCCTGGGACATTTGTTTACAGACAGCTGCCAGATGGTGCAATCTGGCCCATTGCAACAGGCAGAAAGTTTGCACTTCAGAAGCATTTTTATGAGCCCCAGGGGTAAGTCACTTCCGGCAGGGTGATTATCAGTGTCCAGAGAGGGGGTGGTTCCAGCAGCTGGTTCCTTTCTTTGGTAGAATGTTAACAAAGGCTCCCTCGAGCACCCTCCAGCCGCTCCCTGCCTCTAAGCATCAGCAAAGGTTAAACAGGCATTCACAACAACTGCGGAGTCAAAGCCCTAACCAGCTCCTGCTTGTGGGTATTTCAATGAGTCGGTCGTGCAGCTGTGCACTGCTGGGACTCACACTCAAATACAGCTTCCACGGGCTAGGAAATGGGCATGAATGCAAACCAGTGAGCAAAACCCTGCTAGGGCAGGCGTCTGGGGCCCTGAGGGCCTGAAACTGGATGACAAGAGGACGGTGCTGGCCACACAACTCCTCGCTGAGTCCCTCTGGCCTTCACGCTTCCTTCCCTGCCTTTGTTCCTATGAATCTGAGGGTGGACTTATGGTGACAATGACTTTCCTCAAGACAGGACGTAGCTGCCAGCTGTCCTCGGGGGCTGATGAGATCCTGCTGCCATGCCGTGGGACGCTACAGTGGTTGAGTTCAACTGTGGTTGAATTAGGGCTTCCCAAATCACAGCTCTGGCTGCGCTGGGGAAGAGCAGGGAGTGCACATGTGATGCTCCCCCTGGGGAGTGGGTGCTGGCTTGTGCGGCTGTGGGGGACATATGCTGCGCCCCAAAAAGTGGTAGAGTGAATTTCTCCTTCTGTCCCAGGACCACAGGGGATCCCTGGGAGCCTTTGAGCTTCTCTGAGTCCCAGTATCTGGGTCCCTGGGCCCCACCTTTAGCGGCACAGCTATGTACCGCCCCTTACTGAACGGCTGTGGAAAACACTACGCTCTAGTCCTCAGAGTCAATGGTGCAGGGAATGTGAGCTGCCAAGAGACCGGCCCTTTCTGGGTGTGTTTCATCCAGTATTTGAGTTGCACCTAGCTGAGAGCATAACCCAGCAGTGTGGCTGTGTGACGGATGTGTGGGGGTGCTGGTAATGTCCGTTGATCTGGACCCCACAACGTGTTTTATGTGTAGTGTGCCTGAGATGGAGGGTTGGAACAACAGGGGGAAGAGAATCCTCCACCCTCAGAAGGCCTGTGGTTACAAAACCAGGGGTCTAACTGCCAAACAACACAGCAACCATCACCAGGGCGGTACCTTAGATGGCCAGGCTTTGTCACCTCAGCTACAAAAACCACTACGAAAACCGCTGTGGCCACTGGGCTCGGGCTCATCACACTAGGACAGTGAGCCTTTGAGAAAGAGGTGTCCTAAGAGACTGGGAACAGGCGGGGGCATGCACCCTTGAGGAGCCACACTGACACTAGGCTGGGTTCCAAGAGCTCCTGGGCTTGCAAAGAGAATTGGGCCTATTCCGTTCCTGTACCACCAGAAGGAAGCCCATCTAACTTAGCTTGCAGCGAAGCGTAAGGTGAAGCAGTTGGCATAGATAGAATCATAGAATTATAGAACTGGAAAGGACCTCGAGAGGTCATCTAGTCCAGTCCCCTGCACTCAAGGAAGGACTAAGTATTATCTAGACCATCCCTGACAGGTATTTGTCCAACCTCATCATTTGTCCAATGATGGAGATTCCACAACCTCCCTAGGCAATTTAGTTCAGTGCTTAACCACCCTAACAGTTAGGAAATTGTTCCTAATCTACAGCCTAACCGTCCTTGCTGCAATTTAAGCCCGTTTCTTCTTGTCCTATCCTCAGAGGTTAAGAAGAACAATTTTTCTCCCTCCTCCTAGTAACAACCTTTTATGTATTTGAAAAACTCTCAGTCTTCTCTTCTCCAAACTAAACAAACCCAATTTTGACAATCTTCCCTCCTAGGTCATGTTTTCTAGACCTTTCATCATTTTTGTTGCTCTTCTCTGGACTTTCTCCAATTTGGGGCGTTGTACCCAAATGCCAGTCTAAGAGTGAGAGAATTGCACAATTCCTCCCCAAGACAGGGAAGGGCTACCTGCGTAAGTGGCTCAGCGACACCAGACAGGGGATGGACATGTGGGCAGTCCCATAACCGTGACATGAGCCATTATGTTGAATTTTTGTCTGTCGTGACTAGAGGTTCATTGTTACTTAGTCTTTCATTGGCTTCACCTTCTGCCTCTTCAGTCACCCAGCGGTTCTCTTTCCCCCAGCACAATGCACAGTCTCCATTGAGCCTTTCGGCTTGTCAACACTACAGACACTACAGCAGCATAAGTAACTGCAAACACTTTTCACAGCGACAGACGGGGATTTTCCATTGCTGTAGGTAATCCCCACCCCCCCCCGAGGCAGTGACAAGGTTGATGGAAGACCTCTTCCAATGGTGTAACAATGTCTACACCGGGCAAAGGTTGGCTTAACAATGTCTCTTAGCGACGTAAATTCCCCCCCTTCCCCACCATGTGACATAGCTAGGTCGACCTAAGTTTTAAACGTAGACCAGGCCTTAATTATTTTGGACCTAGATCACTGATTTCTCATTGATTGCTCCCATTGATTTCAATGGGAATTAGGCACCTAGACACTTCTGAGACTCTGGGACTGTTTGTCCATCAAGTAAATGAATTGTAGACCCGTTCATGAGGTGTATCCTGGTGAATAGAAGGAGATACCTGGTTTTATGGAAGGTGCTGATATTTCTGTATTTTGGTAAGTCACATTATTTTAGCTAAGCTTGTTTCCCAAATCACTCCCCCATCGCGTTTTCCTTCATCAATCTCAACATGCTTCACAACAGTAGGGAAGTACCATTAGCCCCATTTTTCAGATGGGGACTCTAAGAGATCACCCAGTGAATCTGGGGCAAAGACTGGAATAGACCGAAGGTCTCTCTGCTCCCTGTTTTGTGCCCATTCCAGTGGGCCATGCCAGCTCCCACTGGCTTGTGAGCATACAGCTGCCACTGGCATCGAATAGGAGTGACGCCATTCCAGAAACGAGAGAGAGAAAACCATGAATATCACAAATCCATGTGCTACAGAACAGTCACATTCACTACATATTGTGAATAACAAACAAGCAAACAAAACAACCTCCCACAACTATATATAAATTACTCTGAAGGTCTTCCAGTGCAAGAGAAGCCATTCCATTATTAAAAGGCACCCTTAAAAATTCCCAGACATTAGAAAATGTGGGAATCAAAAGCTAAGGTTTCATACACAACTCTGACATCAACCCTAACATCCAGTTCATGCAACACAGAAACATTTTCCATGACCACCTAAACAACCTCAACTCTGTCTGTGGTTTTGTCTTAGATTTTATGGTCCAGTCCAACTTCCACTGAAATCAATGAATGTCATATGTTTCAGTGTAGTGGGAAATGTAACAGGCCCTTTTGTGCCATTTCAACATTATAAATATGAATAACTGAGTATCTAGATCCACTATTCTGTAATATAAAGTGTGATGGTTCATTAGGACATGAACAGCTCCTCTTCTAATGTAATAGAGCAGCTTTTATGATATGACCTAAGCATTATGTCCAGTCTCTGTCAATTGCAATAGTTTTGTTTATGATGATATTTCCCTAATTAGGGCTATGTAGGATTTTATTTTTTTGCTCAGTAGGAAAAAGTTCTATTTGGATGCATTATATATACCGATGAGTGCCTTAAGAAACCTGAGTTTAGATTGATATAGATATATAGAGAGGGAAAATTTATGCATCCATCTTTCTGACACACAGAATATCTTGACATTCTTGCTGGCTATGTCAAGCTATACAGGTCCATTGTCAGCTGCGTACGGGAGTCCTGGAACGCAAGCCCCCTTCCAAATCAATTTACGCTCAGTGATGCCTTTCTAGACTCTAGGGCATATAGTAAATAGTCACCTTCTGCCAAGTTGTTAGACACATTCAATTCATCTAGCGATATTAAAAAAAAAAAAAAAGCTTGACAACACCATCCACAGCTGTTTGCTGTGAAACAAGGACCAGACTGCTTTTAGAGTCAGTTATCTGATTGTTCTCCATATGCCTTGATGAACTCACTGTGCCCCAAGGAGAGTCCCTTCCAGACACTGGTATTTGAGGGTACGTTCAAGTGGCTGGCATGCTTTGGGATACTGCAGAGTATATTAAATTTATATATTGCAGGTCAGGGTTCAGGCACATTGTTCGGGTGAAGGTGGAGGAAATTGGTGCTGATTCTGATCCTATCTTGGCTGTACTTGCTTTGTGGATAAGCCACTGTCGTCATTCTCCAGGGCTGTCAGACTGGCACCTTTTATTGTCCCTACCTTTATTAAAGGGCAAATCAAATATATGTCATCCATGTACAAACTACTGCTTCAGTCTTTGATGATGCAGCCGTTAGCTGTCTTTTGATGTACTCATGGCACAATCATGCAGCAGTTCTTTGAATACTGGCCCAACTTTTCAAATTTCAGTGCTTAAAATTTAGGCATCCTCAGTCAATTTTAGGCTTCAAAAACCAAAGCAGCCTGGCATTCGGAGGTGACAAAAAATCTTTCCTTAGTTGTTATTAATAACATCTTAGTTGCAATTACCATCCCTGGTAAAAAAACATCCCTGCTCAGGACAGCACTAATGCACACACTTCACTTTAACATCAGTGAGACTTACGAACCTGCTTAAGTGCTGTCCCAAATAGAGACAGACTTAAGCAAGGAGCTTAAGAGCTTTTCTGACCTGGGACCTGTAGTGTAAAGAAGAGTAATATCCATTGAAATACATAGTGAGTCCTCAGATGGCGCTCACCATGTTCTGCATTGTTTTAGAAGCTGCCCGACACTTGCAGGGCAGCAGGCCGTATGTGGTTAGGCCTTACCTGTTTGTGAATAGTTAGTAAACACGGTTATTTGAAAGCCAACTTGTGCCAGCGTGGTTTCTTCATAATGTCATTGCGGTATAAACAACAGAGCAGGACATAAGTTTGGAAAACAACGATTAAGAACATTTGGATGAATTTAAAAATATATATAGTTCACCTGCTCACTGTTGATGCAGTTGGCTTACTTTTTCAAGCAGGGACAAAGGAACTAAACAAACGCATTTTAGTTTCTGTTTCTAGCCTGTTTGTCTCATGGATGGACACAACGCTGTTTTGTTGGTGTGTCCTGCTCTAGAGGGGAGTGGTTAAAGAAAAATCAAACAAGGAGCCCCCTCTCTCTTCACCTGCTTTCAGTACTTTTTTGTAAAAAGAGAACACTTTGCTCTTCATTTTCAGCTTTGTGAAACCTTGTTTTAAACCAAAATCCAAACCTGAGCCCTAAATTCTGCCCCTTAAATTGTTTCTTATTCATGCTTGGTTAGTCTTTGTGTTGTGGCAGCATTCAGAGGCCTCAGCTGGACACACTCACAAGAGTCACAGTTCCTACCTGTAGTGAGGCGTTGTGGTTCCCTGCCGCCTCGGAGAGAGACGAGTCCCTCTGGACACCAGAGTGGGCGGAGCCAGGGAGCTCTGAGCCCGCCCCCCAGAGGGTCAGGCATGGCACCGGAAGTATAAAGGCCCGACTCCAGAGCACATTGAGAGAGCAGCCGCCGGGGAGGCCAGACGCCTCCGGCCTAGCTCACGATTGGGAAAGCCCAGCGGCCTGCGGTAAACCCAAGGACTGTCCTGACCTGCCCCGCGCCAGTCCCCCGGAGGAGTTGCCGAGTCTACCCCTCACCAGCTATCCCGAGGAACGCATGGTGCTGGATGCCCCTGAGGACACCACGCTGACCCAGGTACCTCAAGAAGGGGAATGTGGAAGTAGCCCGGGGGCAGCCGACGCTAGTCTGGCTGCAGCACTGCCAAAGCCCATGTCAGTGTGTTGTGGCCAGGATCCCCACTGACGCAGCAGTGGGTCTTCTGCTGCTGCTAAGGCCCCAGGCTGGGACGCAGTGGGTCTCCCCCTCTCCCAGACCACTCGGAGCCAAGGGCCTGGGCTTACTATTATATACTGTTGTTGCTCAGCCCCTGCCTGAGGGCTTGAGTGCCTGACTCACCAGCATCCTGACCTAGGGCCTGGGCTTACTGTGTTTATTTTTACCTTCACAAAGGCCGCAGAGGAAGACTCCCGGGGCCAGACTAATTCCCCACGAGACCTATTCTCCAATTTAGTGAGGCGGTGTGGTTCCCTGTCGCTCCAGAGAGAGACGAGCCCTGGCTAACCTCTCTACACTACCTCAAAGAGGGTCAAACTAATTTGAAACAAGCTACAGCAATAGGAGAGAAAGGAGGGGAGAAACCCAGTGTAGCGTAACAAGGTCACAGAGTTACACAGGTAGTTATTGCCCAGCTCAATTGTTATACATCATTTGAAAGTTTAACTAAATAACATCGTCAGGAGGGTTTTGAAGGAGAAGGCAAGATCCTGATGGATCAGTTCGGCAACAGGACCCAAAAGGTGGTGTTAGCAGCTGTATTTTGAGTAGATTGGAAGTCTGTGTGGGGTCTGAGCTGTTAAAGAGAAGGAGGTGACTATAACCAAGACATAACATGTTAAGAGTCTGGATGAGGGTTTTAGGTGTGTGAATGCAAAAGAAAACTGTTCTATGGGTTTGGATCTATTTGTCCTGGGAGAAAAATCAGCTACAAAAGCCTGTTCCACTTACCCTTTGGTGAATAGCAGCACTTTGAATGTAAAGGTGGATTAACTTTGGAAGACACTTAGCCCTGGTCTACACTAGGACTTTAGGTCAAATTTAGCAGCATTAAATGGATATAAACCTGCACCCGTCCACATGATGAAGCCCTTTATTTCGACTTAAAGGGCTCTTAAAATCGATTTCCTTACTCCACCCCTGACAAGTGGATTAGCGCTTAAATCGGCCTTGCCGGCTCGAATTTGGGGTACTGTGAACACAATTCGATGGTATTGGCCTCCGGGAGCTATCCCAGAGTGCTCCATTGTGACCGCTCTGGACAGCACTTTCAACTCAGATGCACTGGCCAGGTAGACAGGAAAAGAACCACAAACTTTTGAATCTCATTTCCTGTTTGGCCAGCGTGGCAAGCTGCAGGTGACCATGCAGAGCTCATCAGCAGAGGTGACCATGATGGAGTCCCAGAATCGCAAAAGAGCTTCAGCATGGACTGAACGGGAGGTACGGGATCTGATCGCTGTATGGGGAAAGGAATCCGTGCTATCAGAACTCCGTTCCAGTTTTCGAAATGCCAAAACCTTTGTCAAAATCTCCCAGGGCATGAAGGACAGAGGCCATAACAGGGACCCGAAGCAGTGCCGCGTGAAACTGAAGGAGCTGAGGCAAGCCTATCAGAAAACCAGAGAGGTGAACGGCCGCTCCGGGTCAGAGCCCCAAACATGCCGCTTCTATGAAGAGCTGCATGTCATTTTAGGGGGTTCAGCCACCACTACCCCAGCCATGTTGTTTGTCTCCTTCAATGGAGATGGAGGCAATATGGAAGCAAGTTTTGGGGACAAAGAAGATGATGATGATGATGATGATGATGATGAGGTTGTAGATAGCTCACAGCAAGCAAGCGGAGAAACCGGTTTTCCCGACAGCCAGGAACTGTTTCTCACCCTGGACCTGGAGCCAGTACCTCCCGAACCCACCCAAGGCTGCCTCCTGGACCCAGCAGGCGGAGAAGAGACCTCTGGTGAGTGTACCTTTTAAAATACTATACATGGTTTAAAAGCAAGCATGTGAAAGCATTACTTTGCCCTGGCATTCGCAGCTCTCCTGGATGTACTCCCAAAGCCTTTGCAAAAGGTTTCTGGGGAGGGCAGCCTTATTGCGTCCTTCATGGTAGGACACTTTACCACTCCAGGCCAGTAACACGTACTCGGGAATCATTGTACAACAAAGCATTGCAGTGTATGTTTGCTGGCGTTCAAACAACATCCGTTCTTTATCTCTCTGTGTTATCCTCAGGAGAGTGAGATATAATTCATGGTCACCTGGTTGAAATAGAGTGCTTTTCTTCAGGGGACACTCAGAGGAGCCCATTCCTGCTGGGCTGTTTGCCTGTGGCTAAGCAGAAATGTTCCCCGCTGTTAGCAACAGGGAGGGGGGAGGGTTGAGGGGGTAGCCACGCGGTGGGGGGAGGCAAAATGCGACCTTGTAATGAAAGCACATGTGCTATGTATGTAATATTAACAGCAAGGTTTACCCTGAAAGAGTGTAGCCACTGTTTTATAAAATGTGTCTTTTTAAATACCGCTGTCCCTTTTTTTTCCTCCACCAGCTGCATGTGTTTCAATGATCACAGGATCTTCTCCTTCCCAGAGGCTAGTGAAGCTTAGAAAGAAAAAAAAACGCACTCGAGATGAAATGTTCTCCGAGCTCATGCTGTCCTCCCACACTGACAGAACACAGACGAATGCGTGGAGGCAAATAATGTCAGAGTGCAGGAAAGCACAAAATGACCGGGAGGAGAGGTGGCGGGCTGAAGAGAGTAAGTGGCGGGCTGAAGACAGGGCTGAAACTCAAATGTGGCGGCAGCGTGATGAGAGGAGGCAGGATTCAATGCCGAGGCTGCTGGAGGACCAAACCAGTATGCTCCAGTGTATGGCTGAGCTGCAGCAAAGGCAGCTGGAGCACAGACTGCCACTACAGCCCCTGTGTAACCAACCGACCTCCTCCCCAAGTTCCATAGCCTCCACACCCAGATGCCCAAGAACGTGGTGGGGGGGCCACCGGCCAACCAGCCACTCCGCCACAGAAGATTGCCCCAAAAAAAGAAGGCTGGCATTCAATAAATTTTAAAGTTGTAAACTTTTAAAGTGCTGTGTGGCATTTTCCTTCCCTCCTCCACCACCCCTCCTGGGCTACCTTGGTAGTCATCCCCCTATTTGTGTGATGAATGAATAAAGAATGCATGAATGTGAAGCAACAATGACTTCATTGCCTCTGCAGGCGGTGATCGAAGGGAGGAGGGGAGGGTGGTTAGCTTACAGGGAAGCAGAGTGAACCAAGGGGCGGGGGGTTTCATCAAGGAGAAACAAACAGAACTTTCACACCGTAGCCTGGCCAGTCATGAAACTGGTTTTTAAAGCTTCTCTGATGCGTACCGCACCCTCCTGTGCTCTTCTAACCGCCCTGGTGTCTGGCTGCACGTAACCAGCAGCCAGGTGATTTGCCTCAACCTCCCACCCCCCCATAAACGTCTCACCCTTACTCTCACAGATATTGTGGAGCACACAGCAAGCAGTAATTACAGTGGGAATATTGGTTTCGCTGAGGTCTAAGCGAGTCAATAAACTGCACCAGCGCGCCTTTAAACATCCAAATGCACATTCTACCACCATTCTGCACTTGCTCAGCCTGTAGTTGAACAGCTCCTGACTACTGTCCAGACTGCCTGTGTACGGCTTCATGAGCCATGGCATTAAGGGGTAGGCTGGGTCCCCAAGGATACATATAGGCATTTCAAAATCCCCAACAGTTATTTTCTGGTCTGGGAATAAAGTCCCTTCCTGCAGCTTTTGAAACAGACCAGAGTTCCTGAAGATGCAAGCGTCATGTACCTTTCCCGACCATCCCACGTTGATGTTGGTGAAACGTCCCTTGTGATCCACCAGAGCTTGCAGCACTATTGAAAAGTACCCCTTGCGGTTTATGTACTCGGCGGCTTGGTGCTCCGGTGCCAAGATAGGGATATGGGTTCCGTCTATGGTCCCACCACAGTTAGGGAATCCCATTGCAGCAAAGCCATCCACTATGACCTGCACATTTCCCAGGGTCACTACCCTTGATATCAGCAGATCTTTGATTGCGTGGGCTACTTGCATCACAGCAGCCCCAACAGTAGATTTGCCCACTCCAAATTGATTCCCAACTGACCAGTAGCTGTCTGGCGTTGCAAGCTTCCACAGGGCTATCGCCACTCGCTTCTCAACTGTGAGGGCTGCTCTCATCTTGGTATTCATGCGCCTCAGGGCAGGGGAAAGCAAGTCACAAAGTTCCATGAAAGTGCCCTTATGCATGCAAAAGTTTCGCAGCCACTGGGAATCGTCCCAGACCTGCAACACTATGTGGTCCCACCAGTCTATGCTTGTTTCCTGAGCCCAGAATTGGCGTTCCACAGCATGAACCTGCCCCATTAGCACCATGATGCATGCATTGGCAGGGCCCATGCTTTCAGAGAAATCTGTGTCCATGTCCTGATCACTCATGTGACCGCGCTGACGTCACCTCCTCGCCCGGTATCGCTTTGCCAGGTTCTGGAGCTGCATATACTGCTGGATAATGCGTGTGGTGTTTAATGTGCTCCTAATTGCCAAAGTGAGCTGAGCGACCTCCATGCTTGCCTTGGTATGGCGTCCGCACAGAAAAAAGGCGTGGAACGATTGTCTGCCGTTGCTCTGACGGAGGGAGGGTCGACTGACGACACGGCTTACAGGGTTGGCTTCAGGGAGCTAAAATCAACAAGGGGGTGGCTTTACATCAAGGAGTATTTCAGGCAGGACTTCACAGAGGGTTCCAATAAGAAATGGTGCACCTAAGTTATTGTTCTTATTGGAACAAGGAGGTTAGTCTGGCCTCTGATTGATACATGGCTAGATTTACCTCGCTGCACCTTCACTGTGAGTGACTGCAGTGTGACCTAGAGGAATGAGTCCCCTAGACGGGGGAGGAGGCAAATGAGTACAAAACAAATCTGGTCTATTTCTTGTTTTGATCCACTCCATCTATCTTTTACATCTTTGGCTGGCAGCAGACGGTGCAGAAGGACTGCATGCCATCCACATCTCATGGCTGCTCAGCAGAAGATGGTGCAGTAGGACTGCTAGCCATCCTCATCTCTTGCCTGCCCAGCAGAAGATGATGCAATAGGACTGCTAGCAATCCGTATCGCCTGCCTGCTCACCATAAGACAGTTCAATAGGACTGACTGCAGGACTAAAGAGAATGACCTGGTCAAGTCACTCCAAATTTAGTACCTGTGCCCATGTCTGCCCAGGTGCTCCCAGCCGACGTGGCCAGGAGCACTTCGGACATGACGAGGACGGCTACCAGTCGTACTGTACCGTCTGCTGCCACAAGGCAATGGGTTGCTGCTGCTGTGTAGCAATGCTGTACTGTGTCTGCCAGCACCCAGGAGACATACGGTGACGGTTACCTGAGCGGGCTCCATGCTTGCCGTGGTATGGCGTCTGCACAGGTAACTCAGGAAAAAAGGCGCAAAACGATTGTCTGCCCTTGCTTTCATGGAGGGAGGGAGGGAAGTGGGGCCTGACGATATGTACCCAGAACCACCCGCGACAATGTTTTAGCCCCATCAGGCACTGGGATCTCAACCCAGAATTCCAATGGGCAGTGGAGACTGCGGGAACTGTGGGATAGCTATCCACAATGCAACGCTCCGGAAGTCGACTCTAGCCTCGGTACTGTGGAAGCACTCCGCCGAGTTAATGCACTTAATGCACTTAGAGCATTTTCTGTGGGGACACACACACTCGAATATATAAAAACGATGTCTAAAAAAACGACTTCTATAAATTCAACCTTATTCCGTAGTGTAGACATACCCTTAAAGTTCTCTTTCATGTGGTTAAATCTCACTCTCAGCAAGCTCTCCTATTTTAATCTGCTCTTTTGCAGCGGCTACTCCTGTGTTTGCATCGAGCTGTTAAATACTGAGGCTTATAACTTTTAAAGGCTTACCAGGATTTGTTTGTCTGTTTGTTTTGTTTGCGAAGCACTGGTTTACTGCACTTCAGATTGTAAAGGATGAAGATCAAAAAGACCCATTAATCATTTCAGTAGATGAGTTCAAGACGCGTACTTTCAATTTATGTGTAAACGTTTTCTTCTTATTCAATGCAGAAAACATCTGGCTTATATCAGAACATGTGATCTCTGCTCTTACATAAGGTTCTGGCAGAAGGTATTCTGCTCAATTCTATAGTTAGGACATGAAGACTAAAATTATTAGCAATAATTAAAGCCAAATAAACAGTTCAGACAGTTATAGGTATTACATCAGAACTAGTCCAGCCTACAATTGCGCTTAGAGCAATAACTAGTTAACAGGCAGTGTAGTCTAATGGATAAAGCACTGGAATGGGAGTCAGGAGACCTATGTTGTGTTCCTAGCTCTGCCACTGATTTGCTGTATGACCTGAGGCAAACCACTTGTTGGCCTCTGATTTCTCTCCCACCCCTTGACTACTAAGACCCTAGGCTCCTTGGAGCAGGGACTGTCATTCATAATGTTTTTGTATAGTGCTTTGTACAATGGGGCCCTGATCTTGGTTAGGGCACCTAGATGCCCCTGTAAAACAAATATTGTCAAAATGGCTTTCTGGAAATACATAAGTCCTATAAGAAGCTGGAGGTGACTGTGCCTTTAAGGACTGAACTTCCCAGACAGAGAGTCCAGGTGTGGCATTGAGAAGTTCCAGCCAAGATCAGTTGGAATCAGACACAGAATAAAGCAAAGCACTTGCAAGCACCTTAATCCCTGATACCACTGAGACACCACATGCTATCAGCAGTAAAACAAAATTAAGAAAATACCCCCCAGTGGAAGAATGAAGTAGTTAAAAGATCCACCGGAACTGAAAGTCTCAGGAAATGTGGAAAACATCTGAAGGACTTCAAACAGCCCTCCAGTGTGTATCTGCGAGCAATGGCTTCCAGTAAAACAGGAGACATTCAGAAGGTAGCCATTTTTCTGACAGTAGCATTTGATGCATTTAATAGTTTTCAGTTAACTCGTGCAAAGGAGGCTAACGATGAACAGAAATTTGAGGAGTACAGCACTCAATGCCAAAGTGAGACATATGAAAGAGATATTTTTAATCACAGAGTACAAAAGAAAAGTGAAACCATGTAAGAGTTTGTGACTGATCTAAGGCCGAAAAGCCAACCTTGCAGGTTTGGAGGGCTAATTGAATCCCTGATAGGAGACAAGATAAGCATGTGCATACACTGTGGCAACCAACACAAGCCAAGACAATGGGTAAAAGATGGAAGAAATACAATGGATTATGTCACTTTGCAACAGATTGCAGGTACCAACAGAATGTGCACAGCATGGACAAAGAGGATAAAGATAGCAAGGGCTCCAGGCAGATTACAGTAAGGTTGAGGCCTTGACTTTCATCGCGGCCCCAACAGACAAGGGAGGAGTACAAAGGTATCTCGGAATGGTGAACTCTGTAGGGATAGTTAATCCTAATCTAGCTACCCGCACCAGCAACCTAAGAGCACTATTGTGCAAAGATGCCCAATGGACATGGGATGCAAATCTTGATTGAGAATTTGAGAAGCTGCAGGGGGTAATTAAAAAGGCCCCATTCCTGAGGTACTATAACAGTAATTGCAAAACTAAGATGACCATGGATACATTCAAGGAGGATATTGGTGCAGTCCTTTTACAAGAACATGGTCAATACTGGAGACCAGTGGCTTACGTGTCGTGGGCATTAACACAAATTAAGTGTCAATATGCTCAAATAGAGAAGGAAACTTTGGTCTTAGTCCATGGGTGTAGAAAGTTTCACCTCTTTATTTATGGGAGGCCAGTGTTAGCTGAGGCAGACCATAAACCACTTATTGGCATTGCTGAAAGGGTCCCAGCAAATACCGCCCAGAGAGTATAGAGATTATTTTTTCAGCTACAGATGTCTGATTTGCAAATCATATGCAAACCTGGAAGATATTTTGTGGTTGCAGGCAGACTCTTTGCGGCAGTGGTGCAAAGTCCAGAGCTAGATTATGTACATGCTGATCTGATTAAAAAAAAAACCCCTGTCCAGTTTCAGACAAAATGTGGACTGTGATTGCCAGAGCGACAGTTCAGGATGAGATATTGAAGAGAAAGTAAGTAAGGCTATTAGCACAGAGTGGGTAGGACAGTTCTTCCCAAATGAACAGTGACATTGAGGAAGCTCCTAAGGCTTTTTGCATATGCCAAAAACACAGACCAAGTCAAGGAATGAGCCCACGTTCATGGCACAGGAAAAAAAGGCCCTGGGGTGGGTTCGGTCATAGAAACCCACTTGGGACTACCACCTGATGTGCTGACTACTTCTGAACCCATTTTCCCTGCCAGCTTGGGACTTCAGTCCCCTGTCTTGTTGAGCCAGACACTCTAGCCTGCTGCAAACACAGACCCAGGTGTGAACCATGTCCAGACTTAACTGAAAACAGCTTAAGAAGTGCTCCTGTCTCTAGCACCCAAACCCCAATGGGATCCAAACCCCAAATAAATCCGTTTTACTCTGTGTAAAGCTTATACAGTGTAAACTCATAAATTGTCCCTCCTCTATAACACTGATGGAGAGATATGTTCAGCTGTTTGCTCCCCCCAACCCCGGTATTAGTCACTAACTTTGGGTTCAATAATAAGCAAAAGTGATTTTATTAAGTATAAAAAGTAGGATTTAAGTGGTTCCAAGTAATAAAAGACAGAACAAAGTAAATCACCAAGCAAAATAAAACACGGAAGTCTAAGCCTAATAAAGTAAGAAATTAAATCTCACCCTCAGAGATGTTCCAATAAACTTATTTCACAGACTACACTCCTTTCTAGTCTGGGTCCAGCAATCACGCACACCCCCGTAGTTACTGTCCTTTGTTCCAGTTTCTTTTAGGCATCTCTTCGGGGTGGAGAGGCTATCTTTTGAGCCAGCTGAAGACAAAATGGAGAGGTTTCCAGGGCCTTTTATATTCCTTCTCTTGTGGGTGGAAACCCCTTTGGTCTCCTGTTCAAAATCACAGCAACAAGACAGAGTTTGTAGCCACCTGGGCAAATCACATGTCTATGAATGATTCAGCTTTTTGAAGGCCAACACCACTATTTATATATTAGTTTGAATGTTCCCAGGAAAGCTCAGATGTGGATTGGCATCTCCCAAAGTCCATTGTCAGTTAAGTGTTTCTTGATTGGGCACTTACTGTCCAATAGTCCTTTCTCAAGAAACTGACCAAACAGAATAGTCCTTTCTCAAGAAACTGACCAAATGCTTCACTGGGGCTACTTAGAATCAAACACATTGAGATACAAGTACATAGCCAATATTATAATTTCAAATACAAAAATGATACACACATACAGACAGAATAATCATAACCAGCAAACTACAACCTTTCCATAGACAACCCACTTGGCCTCCTCTGTACAAGACCTGGTGCAATCATAGGACCCTGGTTGCAACAATGATCTATATGGTCACAGTTCATGTCAGTAATGTCACAGGCCCCATGGAGCAAAGAAAGCATAGATTTCTTAATACTGACCAGAAAAAAACCCCTATGTACTTGCCTAGGGTAATATTCACACTTCCCTGAGATAGCCTTACTAGAAGATACGACAACTAAACTGGTGAATGTGCATATCAAATCTATTTTTCCTAGACACGGTACACCCAAGATAGTAATGTCTGACCATGGGCCACAGATTAGCGGGCATGCGTTTAAGCAGTTTGCAGTGAAGTTTGCATTTAGATATGTAACCACTAGTCACAATTTCCTCCAGTCCAGGGGGTTGGTGGAAAATGGTGTCTGCATAATAAAGTGGCTACTGTACAAGGCAGTGCAGTCAGCTTCTGATCCATATTTAGCATTGTTAATTACAGAATGGCACCAAAGAAGCATGGCTTGTCACCTGTTGACATTTTGTTCAACCAAAAATAAGAAGGCCGGCACTGTTAGAAGCTGATGTCAGAGTCGCTGGGGACTTGCAGCTGTAGAAAGAGACAGATAAGTCAAAACAAAAAAATCAATACGGTTTGGGGTTATGGGAGCTGCCACTGCTTCCTGAAAATGACGTCTGATGGGAAACAATAGTAGCAAACAGCAGTGGTGTCACAAGAGGTTGCCCTGTGGTCGTGTGAGGCTGTCACCCCATATGGGCATTTACTGCAGAGGAATAGGCGCGACACCTTCTCCAAATCAAATCCCCGAAGGGAGGGAGATAAGGGGCGCTGAGGTTGCCATTTTGCCCAAGAGGATCCCTGACAGGCAACAACAGCAGGAAATCGAGACAACGGAGCTCCAGCACCTGGCACCATCAGAACAAATGGGCTTGCCGCCCCTGAAAGCTGCAGTGCTTATGTTTCAGGGGAGCTGTAGCGGTCCACGCCTCAGTGCAGGGCACCTGAGAGGCTAACTGAACAGGGCTAGCAAGTTTAAATTAACGTTGGTTATAAATATTTGTAATTGGATGTGTTATATTAATGGTGGGTTTTAAGTGTTATTGCTATTACGTTTTGGCTTGACAGGGAAGCTGTGGTATTGGGATCTGTACCTTAAGGGCTGAACTTCCCAGCCTGAGAGTCTGGGTGGGGCACTGTGAAGCTCTTGTTTTGCATCGCCAGTGGGAGTTCACTGAACAGAGTGAACTCTTGCAAGTACCCAAGTGGTAAATGATTCCGGAGTACCGCAGCATGTTAGAAAATAACAACAGAGCTTTTAGTAAGAGCCAAACTGAACTGCAGGTGGTGGAAATGTTCTCCCTGAGTTGGGGATACTATCAGAAGAGAATCATGCCCACATCCCCTCTTCTTTGTATTCTCCCGGATTCCCCCCACAGGACAACAGACTGGTTCTCTGGAGCCAGTCCCGGCTCTGCCTCTCTTTTGCTGGGGTTGGCGTTGTTTGCTGCCTCAGCAGGTTGTTGGTGGTAGGTGGGAGATGCCGAGAGCATGTGTTATTTTTTCCCTTGCTCCCCATGCTGAGCTTTGAATAGATGCTGGAAGCAGAGACACTAACCTGCCACCCGGAGATCACGCCTAATACCTCTTTATTAGAGCCTGACATCCCTAGATGCGCAATTAAAGCATTTTTTTTTGAAAGCGAAAACAAATCAGTATCTGCCTTAACCAACTTTGACAGTCAGTAAATTGTAGCCTTGGGATAGCGTGTGCTGACGCTCAGCATTTAAGGGAAACAACAGGCTGGAGCTGTTTCCCTCGCAGCATGGCATTCTCTGCTCTTTTCAGATAGCGAAATTACAGCCCCACATCAGAGGAGACGGCTCCCTAAACTTCAATCCATTTAGCCGTTGCTCTCCCTTGCACACCGGCCGCTTTCTCTGACGCAAATGTTAATGGTGTCTTAATAATGCCGGGCTGCATAATTTATGGTACTCGGGATTTGACCGACAGGAGAGAGTAGCATCTCTGCTGGCAGGTAATTTGGCAATTCGGGCTGGATGTCTTTGTCAAATTACATTCTATGGCAGGGGATGGGATAGAGGGATAGGAAACCGGTCTCAAGACTTTGATCCTACTGGTCTTCCATACAGTGCAGGGTGGTGGTGGTGGGGTGTGTGGAGATGGTTGTTATGCTCCTGCACAAATAGAAGCCATGGGGTAGGATACATGGCCTGCTGTGTCTCTTTTGTGCTACTTCTCGGCACCACGGGAATAGATTGTGGCCCCAATTCTCCTGCTAGACTACCTCCAGTGTTGGGCAGGGGTCTCCAAAAGGCATACAACTAGCATGGGCAGCTCCTACAACACCATCCCTGCAGGCACCAGTGCAGAGGGCGAGGGAGAGATTTACTTGGTGTTGATCCTGCTTTGAGCAGGGGGTTGGACTAGATGACCTCCTGAGGTCCCTTCCAACTCTGATATTCTATGATTCTATGAGAGTAGCTGGAACACATTACATGTAGCCCTTAAGGACAGTGACCAGCTGGTGCAAGTTAGGGCAGGCCCCAGGGTTGTCCTAATTCAGTGGTGCCCAAACTTTTCCTCTCGTGTCCGCTCTTACCAATAATGGAATCTTTCCGAGCCTCCCTCTCCCATTACTGCACAGTTGGCTCAGCAGAGGAGCTTGGGCTGAAGGTGGAGCTGGGGGCAGAACTGGGAATGGGGGAGGAGCAGGAGTGGAGTGGAGCTGTGGCTGGGGGCAGAGCTGGGCTGGGTGTTGCTCTGTCCTCACTCCCCGTGGGGGCTAGCCCGGGCTACACTGCATGTCCCCTCTGAAAGCTCCTCCATCCCCACCCCGGGGGGTGCGCCCCAAAGTTTGGGGCTACTGCTCTACTGTCAGGTTTCAGAGAAACAGCCGTGTTAGTCTGTATTTGCAAAAAGAAAAGGAGTACTTGTGGCACCTTAGAGACTAACCAATTTATTTGATCATAAGCTTTTGTGAGCTACAGCTCACTTCATTGGATGTATCCGATGAAGTGAGCTGTAGCTCACGAAAGCTTATGCTCAAATAAATTGGTTAGTCTCTAAGGTGCCACAAGTACTCCTTTTCTTTTTGCTCTACTGTGTATTGCAGTCAGGGATGGGGAAGAGATTCAGGGAGCTGTAAGCAATTCTCTAGTTTTTTCCCCCTCTTCCCCCTCAGCAGTGCCCAGAGAATCTAGCCCTGTGTGTGGGCATAAGGCCCAGGATGATGCACCAAGCAGGAGTAATTCTCAGGCCCTTTGTGTGCTCTTTCCCGTATTCACAACTGCGCAGAGTATAAAAGGGCTGGGAAGTAGGTGGAGAGTAGGTGTGCTGACAGAGGCAGGTATCCAGACCAATCCTCCATTGACTCAATGGGGCAATGTGGATTCCCACCAGCTGAAGGTCGGGCCCATTATGTCAATTCGACGAGGGTCAGAGGAATTCTAAGAGGATGACTTTACAGCAGGGGGAAATGTCTCATCAAATGGAATCCACAGATCAAAATATAACATGGTTTTATCATTCTTTTGACAGGTAATTTTCTCCACAGCGTGACTAGCCCAAATCTTTGTGAACCACCAATCTCTTTGGGCTGCAGCAGTTAATCTTGCTGCAAGAACAACGAGGAGTCCTTGTGGCACCTTAGAGACTAACAAATTTATTTGGATATAAGCTTTCCTGGGTTAAAACCCACTTCATCAGATGGATGGAGTGAAAAATACAGTAAACAGTATATATAAGAAAAGATGGGAATTGCCTTACCACGTGGGGGGTCAGTGCTAACAAGGACAATGCAGTCAAGGTGGACGTCACCCATTTCCAACAGTTTACATGAAGGTGTGAATATTGGCAGATGGAAAATTACCTTTTGTAGTGACCCATCCACTCCCAGTCTTTATTCAGGCCTAATTTGATGGTGTCCAGTTTGCAAATTAATTCCAGTTCTGCAGTTTCTAGTTGAAGTCTGTTTTTGAAGTTTTTTTGTTGAAGCATGGCCATTTTAAAGTCTGTTATTGAGTGTCCAGGGAGATTGAAGTGCTCTCCTACTGGTTTTTGAATGTTACAATTCTTGATGTCTGATCTGCATGGCAAAAGGAATCAACTGTTAAGAATAGGCCACTTCCACCTTAATTGAATTGGCGTCATTAGCACTGACCCCCTCCCACTTGGTAAGGCAACTCCCATCTTTTCATATATATACTGCTTGCTGTATTTTTCACTCCGTGCCTCTGGTGAAGTGGGTTTTAGCCCAGGAAAGCTTATGCCCAAATAAATGTGTCAGTCTCTAAGGTGCCACAAGGATTCCTCGTTGTTCTTGCTGATACAGACTCACACGACGACCCCTCTGAAACTTGCTGCTCTGAGAATGGCTCTCAGCATTTTCCTACCCAAATGGCTCTGCACGTGCAGGGACTGCGATGCGAGAAAATGAAGGGTAACAAGTGGTGATCAGTAGGGAACGCGGGGTACCCGATCCTGCATTCAAGGTGAGCTCATGGCCACATGGCTGCCAAATTAGGTGGAGTGCATAGCTGATCAACAGGATGAGCCCCACATGAAAGCCCATTAGTCAGGTCCTCAACTGGTGTAAATCAGTGTAGCTCTATTGAAGTCGGTGCAGCTATGCCAGTTCAGACCAGCTCCAGATCTGGACGTAAGTCTCCTCAGCAACTCATCCTTCACCCTATTTTTACCTTGCAGTCCTGAGTAAGTGAGCAGCTGTGCAAGGTGTTGGAGCCCCAGTTTTCCTCAGGGCTGAGGACTATGCCTAGCTCTCAGCCTCCCCCGTGCTCAGGCATAACATCCACTTGTGAATTTGTGATGGAGAACCAACACTGTGCGTGCTGTGGGCGTAAGTGTATGGGCTGAAGGGAGGTGTGCACGGTGCCATGCATCATGCCAAAACAAGACTAGAAGTTGAACTACTTTATTGGATCCCCAATAAAGATTGTTCAAAAATACCCATGCACGGCTTGAAGTGTCAGTCTTCACCTACATATTGTGTGTGTTTGAATCAGATTATCTAGGTCACATTTTGTGCTGATTTGCACTTCATGGAATCGGCTTGACTTCATTGGAGTTTCCTGAGTTGGCACAGAATTCGGTCCACTGTCTCTGATTCAGAACATAGGCCCCTTAGAGCAGGGACTTTATCCTTCTCAGTTGCAAAACGCTGAGCACTAGGGCTGGTCAACAATTTTCCGCAGAAACCAGGTTTTTGATGAAATATTACGTTTTTTGACTAGCAACATTTTTTTGAGAAAAGTTTCTGTTTTTTGTGGAAAATTTCAGTTTTTCATAAACAAAAACCCAAATACCAAAAACACAAAACATTTCAGATTGGATATCCTGCCATAATGTCTCCTGGGAGTTGTAGTTCAGCTTCCTCATGTCCCTATTTTTCTCTATAGTCTGGGCTCACCAGTCACACTATATTGCCCATGATGCTCTGTGGTCAGGGACTCCCATGATGAAACTGCCTCCCTTCTCTATGAGGGGTGACCATGGCATATCATGGGAGATGTAGTCTGACCATGGAACCAGGCCCATAGAGGAGAATGCGACCATGAGCTACCTCAACTACAACCCCCCCCGAAGCACTGCAGCAGCAGACAGGCCTATAACCAGAGCTGATCCAGAGAATAGGAGGGTGTGCTATCTTCCAGGTGCTAAGATACAGGATGTGGACCTGAGGGTGAAGAGGATCCTAAAGGGAGCAGGAAAGAATCCACTGATCGTCCTTCATGTGGGAACAAATGATAAGAGTAGATTCTCACTGGAACGTATCAAGGGAGACTATGCCAGGCTGGGGAAGACGCTTAAGGAAATCGAGGCTCAGGTGATCTTCAGTGGGATTCTGCCTGTTCCTAGAGAAGGGAAATAAAGGTGTGACAAAATTATGACTATCAACAGATAGCTTAGGCAGTGGTGCTATAAGGAGGGCTTTGGGATGTATGGCCACTGGGAGGCATTCATGGACAGACGACAGTTCTCTCGGGATGGACTTCATCTGAGTAGGGAAGGAAATAGACTTCTAGGATGGAGGCTGGCACAACTGATTAAGAGAGCTTTAAACTAGGAATTTGGGGGAGATGGTTGGGAGATGTCCAGGTAATCTCCACCCTGGATTTTAGCATTGAGAGGGAAGAAAACAAAGTGAGAAAGGATACAGCTATGGGTGGGAGAATGGACATAAGGAGGAAGGGCAGTGTGGATACCAGTCTAATAGGTCATACTGGCTGTAGAATGTCAGTGCCTAATCGGGTAAAGAATGTGAGCGAGGCCAAACAGCAAAAATTAAGATATTTGTACACCCATGCGAGGAGCCTAGGTAACAAAATGGAGGAACTAGAGCTACTGGTGCAGGAAGTGAAACCAGATATTATAGGGATAACAGAAACATGGTGAAATAGTGGTCATGACTGGACTATAGCTATTGAAGGGTATGTGCTGTTTAGGAAAGACAGAAATAAAGGTAAAGGTGATGGAGTAGCATTGTATATCAATGATGAGGTAGAATGTAAAGAAATAAGAAGCGATGGAATGGATAAGACAGAGTCCGTCTGGGCAAAAATCACATTGGGGAAGAAAACTACTAGAGCCTCCCCTGGGATAGTGCTTGGGGTGTGCTATAGACGTCCGGGATCTAATTTGGATATGGATAGAGCCCTCTTTAATGTTTTTAATGAAGTAAATACTAATGGAAACTGCGTGATCATGGGAGACTTTAACTTCCCAGATATAGACTGGAGGACGAGTGCTAGTAATAATAATAGGGTTCAGATTTTCCTAGATGTGATAGCTGATGGATTCCTTCAACAAGTAGTTGCTAAACCGACAAGAGGGGATGCCATTTTAGATTTGGATTTGGTGAGTAGTGAGGACCTCATAGAAGAAAAGGTTGTAGGGGACAACCTTGGTTCAAATGATCATGAGCTAATTCAGTTCAAACTGAATGGAAGGATAAACAAAAATAAATCTGCGACTAGGGTTTTTGATTTCAAAAGGGCTGACTTTCAAAAATTAAGGAAATTAGTTAGGGAAGTGGATTGGATTGAAGAATTTATGGATCTAAAGGCAGAGGAGGCCTGGGATTACTTCAAGTCAAAGCTGCAGAAGCTATCGGAAGCCTGCATCCCAAGAAAGGAGAAAAATTCATAGGCAGGAGTTGTAGATCAAAGTGATCAAGAAAAAGCAGGAAGCATACAGGGAGTGGAAGATGGGAGGGTTCAGCAAGGAAAGCTACCTTATAGAGGTCAGAACATGTAGGGATAAAGTGAGAAAGGCTAAAAGTCAAGTAGAGTTGGACCTTGCAAAGGGAATTAAAACCAATAGTAAAAGGTTCTATAGCCATATAAATAAGAAGAAAGCAAAGAAAGAAGAAGTGGGACCGCTAAACACTGAAGATGGAGTGGAGGTCAAGGATAATCTAGGCATGGCCCAATATCTGAACAAATACTTTGCTTTAGTCTTTAATGAGGCTAATGAGAATCTTAGGGATAATGGTAGCATGACAAATGGGAATGAGGCTATGGAGGTAGATATTACCACATCTGAGGTAGAAGCGAAACTCGAACAGCTTAATGGGACTAAATTGGGGGGCCCAGATAAGCTTCATCCAAGAATATTAAAGGAATTGGCACATGAAATTGCAAGCCCATTAGCAAGAATTTTTAATGAATCTGTAAACTCAGGGGTGGTACCGTATGACTGGAGAATTGCTAACATAGTTCCTATTTTTAAGCAAAGGAAAAAAAGTGATGCAGGTAACTACAGGCCTGTTAGTTTAACATCTGTAGTATGCAAGGTCTTGGAAAAAATTCTGAAGGAGAAAGTAGTTAAAGACATGGAGGTCAATGGTAAATGGGACAAAATACAACATGGTTTTACAAAAGGTAGATTGTGCCAAACCAACCAGATCTCCTTCTTTGAGAAAGTAACAGATTTTTTAGACAAAGGAAACGCAGTGGATCTAATTTACCTAGATTTCAGTAAGGCGTTTGATACCGTGCCACATGGGGAATAATTAGTTAAATTGGAAAATATGGGGATCAATATGAAAATTGAAAGGTGGATAAGGAACTGGTTAAATGGGAGACTACAGCGGGTCATATTTAAAGGTGAACTGTCAGGCTGGAGGGAAGTTACCAGTGGAGTTCCTCAGAGATCAGTTTTGGGACCAAACTTATTTAATCTTTTTATTTCTGACCTCGGCACAAAAAGTGGGAGTGTGCTAATAAAATTTGCAGATGATACAAAGTTGGGCAGTATTGCCAATTTAGAGAAGGACCGGGATATCATATAGGACGATCTGGATGGCCTTGTAAACAGGAGTAATAGTAATAGGATGAAATTTAATAGTGAGATGTGTAAGGTCATGCATTTAGGGATTAATAACAAGAATTTTAGTTATAAGCTAGGGATGCATCAATTAGAAGTAACGGAGGGGGAGAAGGACCTTGGAGTATTGGTTGACCACAGGATGACTATGAGCCGCCAATGTGATATGGCTGTGAAAAAAGCTAATGTGGTCTTGGGATGCATCAGGCAAGGTATTTCCAGTAGAGATAAGTAGGTGTTAGTACCATTATACAAGGCACTGGTGAGACCTCATCTAGAATACTGTGTGCAGTTCTGGTCTCCCATGTTTAAGAAGGATGAATTCAAACTGGAACAGGTACAGAGAAGGGCTACTAGGATGATCCAAGGAATGGAAAACCTGTCTGATGAAAGGAGACTCAAGGAGCTTGGCTTGTTTAGCCTAACCAAAAGAAAGCTGAGGGGAGATATGATTGCTCTCTATAAATATATCAGGGGGATAAACACCAGGGAGGGAGAGGAATTATTTAAACTCAGTACCAATGTGGATACAAGAACAAATGGATATAAACTGGCCATCGGGAAGTTTAGACTTGAAATTAGACAAAGGTTTCTAACCATCAGAGGAGTGAAGTTCTGGAACAGCCTTCCAAGGGAAGCAGTGGGGGCAAAAGACCTATCTGGCTTCAAGATTAAACTCGATAAGTTTATGGAGGAGATGGTATGATGGGATAACATGATTTTGGCAATTAATTGATCTTTAACTATTCATGGTAAATAGGCCCAATGGCCTGTGATGGGATGTTATATGGGGTGGGATCTGAGTTACTACAGAGAATTCTTTCCTGGGTATCTGGCTGGTGAATCTTGCCCACATGCTCAGGGTTCAGCTGATCGCCATATTCGGGGTCGGAAAGGAATTTTCCTCCAGGGCAGATTGGCAGAGGCCCTGGGGTTTTTTCGCCTTCCTCTGCAGCATGGGGCATGGGTCACTTGCTGGAGGATTCTCTGCACCTTGAAGTCTTTAAACCGTGATTTGAGGACTTCAATAGCTCAGACATAGGTGAGAGGTTTATTGCAGGAGTGGGTGGGTGAGATTCTGTGGCCTGCATTGTGCAGGAGGTCAGACTAGATGATCATAATGGTCCCTTCTGACCTTAATATCTATGAATCTATTTCCACATTGAAATATTTTGGTTTTCAGCCAAAAAAAAAAAATGGTTTTCAATTTTTTGCCAAAAAGTCAAATTTCTTCTGTGGACAATTTTGCTGAAAACTTTCCCCCTCATTTTCATCAAAATGTTCTGTGAGGGGGAAAAAGCCCATTTTCCAACAAGCTCTATTGGACACACTGTCTGCGCTCAATAAATAATGCACATAAGTGATCTGTTGATCATGCATTATAACTAATGGGACTTCACAACAACATTTGAGGAGATGTACCACGTGAAGAACACCCAGCCATACTGGTCTAGGTACACACCTGCAGTCCATGTTCACGTGGTGGGAAGGGAGCAACTTCTGATATATGAATGCCAAACTGCATGGGAAATTAAGGGTATGTTTACACTGCCATCAGGACAGCATATATAGACGTACGTGAGCCAGCTGTGATCAAGCTAGCTTGCTAAAAATAGTAATGTACTACAGCAGTGCAAGGAAAGACCTAGGGTCCCAGGTGGGATTATACTCAGGCAGTGAACCCCTGACGCCATGGCTACACTGCTAGTTTTAGTGAGATAGCTTGGGTATGCCAATATGTGCCAGAGCTGTGGCTCCCCATTGCAGTGTAGACACACCTATGCTCTCTGTCAGTGCTGAAAACCAGAAGCACCAACCAGGAAACCTCACAAGGTGCTAATGATTCACAATGAGATGCTGTTCTGCAGCTGGATCCTCTTTGTATGGCAGATGTGCCTCCTTGACAGGACACTTCATGCTGAGCATCCATTAGTGAAAGCGCTACGTAAGTGCAAATTATTATGATACAGCGGGCCAGATATTCAGCGGAGGGGAATCAGCATCGCTCTTTGGACATCCATGGAGCTATGTTGATTTACACCAGCAAAGGATCTGGTCCAATGGGCCTAATTCTCTGTCTTTTGCACCAATATTAGTCCAGTGTCATTCTATTTATTTTGATGGGGTCTGTGATAAGTGAAGGGGGAGGGGTAGCTCCCTTATGGACACCCAGCCAGCCAGTTAGCTGTACAATTCCTCTTGGTGTCTGTTGTCTGCTTGCTTTACCTGTAAAGGGTTAACATACCCACAGGTAAAAGAAAAGGAGTGGGCACCTGACCAAAAGAGCCAATGGGAAAGTAGAATTTTTTAAAATTGAAAAAGAAACTTTCCCTTTGTCTGTTTTCTCTGGGCTGCAGGAACATGGAGCAGAAATGCTATAAGCGGAAATGCTGTGCAAGGTTTGAACCAGGTATGAAAAAGTATTTTCCATAACTAAAAGAAATAATTTGGATAGAGAATGTTTAGATAGACACTATCAGGTTTATTTCTTATTTTGGCTTGTGGAGCTCCTCTGTGCTAACCCCTAATGTTTTTGTTTTGCTTGTAACCTTTAAGCTGGACCTCAAGAAGGTTATTCTTGATGTTTAATTTTTGTAAGTGGGTTTTTTAAATCTAGCAAAAGCCTAAGTTCCAGATGTATTTTCTTTCTTTTTTTTTTAAATAAAATGTACCTTTTTTAAGAACAGGATTGAATTTTTGGTGTCCTAAGAGGTTTGTGCATGTTGTTTAATTAGCTGGGGCAACAGCTAATTTCCTTTGTTTTTTTTCTCAGCTCTTCCCCAGAGTGGGAGTGAAAGGGCTTGAGGGTACCCCATAGGGAGGAATTCCCAAGTGCTCCTTCCTGGGTCCAAAGGGATTTTTTTGCATTTGGGTGGTGGCAGCGTTTACTAAGCCAAGATCAGAGAGAAGCTGGAATCTTGGGAGTTTAATACAAGCCTGGAGTGGCCAGTATTAATTTTAAAAATCCTTGCGGGCCCCCACTTCCTGCACTCGGAGTGACCGAGTGGGGATTTGGCTTGAAAGGGCCACTTCTGATTTGTACCAGGTTAAGCAAGGGGAAAATCAGGCCTATTCTGTTTGAAAATGCTTATTCAGCTGCACTTTGGCTTTTTGTCTGCAGACTTTTCTCTGTATAAATCCAGAATGAAACACGTTCCTCAAAGTTAAGACTCCAGGAAGGGGTCTGTAGGAATTTATTCGCAATAAACAGCACATCATCTGCATACAAAACTAATTCCACCCATGACACCAGGGCCCCGAGATCCCTTTCATTAAATTATCTTGTCTCATTAACTGTGCCAAGGATTCAGTGTCAAACAAAACTGATCACACAGGCAAAGGTCAGCCTTGTCTCGTTTCCCCATGCTTGAATCAAAACTGCTTAGGGTGATGTTCATAACTGGACCAGCTGCTGTCGGGAAATGTGTGGGGAAAGAGCATCTGCCTAACAAAAACCGTGTGTATTTTGGGGATTTATTTAGCATCTCAATTAGTTGCCATTTAGTGCCATTTAATGCTTCTCAGACTGTTTCATCTGCTGATTCTTTTCTTACGTACACTACTTTCACTTCATTTTAATCATTCAGCTGGCTTCTGTGCAGTTTTATTTATTATTCCAATCACCATAGCACCTACAGCCCTGAGCCAAGATCAGGGCCCCTTGTGCTAGGCGCTGTACATATACAGTAAGGGAGAATCCCTGTCCCCAAGATCTCATTGTCTATACAGACAAGACAGGCAAAGGGGGGATGGAAAGGAAGTATTATTATCATCCCCATTTTTCAGATGAGAGATTGACAGATTAGATGACTCGTCCATGATCACGCATCGGGTCGGTGGCAGAGCTGGGAATTGAAACCAGATCTCCCAATTCTCAGCATGATGCCACACACACAAGACTGACAGGAAGTTACCCTGGACCTTCTCTGCGGTGGAAGGCAACTACTATGATCACACAGCACACTTAACGCTTTAGGTTAGTTAAAGCTTGATAGAAAGGAAAGTGCTGAAAGGGTCAGCATGCAAACTGAAAGGAGATGGCTGTTGCTTTCTGCATGGATAGCTCCAATCACTCAGCTGACTTTGCAAACCATGCACCTTTACTCTGAGAAAGTAAACATGGATTTGTTCGTCCTTGTCACTAAGGGCATGGAACTTTGCCTCTTATGTCGATGATGAAAGTGCGGTTCACTACTGTTTACAGCTAGTCGTTGTGCCGTAGAATGCCATTCATTGCATTAACACAGTGTAGTATTAACCGGAGAGTTATTCTTTCTGGCAGCCAACTGTGTTTGAGACTAAAAATATCACACATAGTAAAATCTTTAAATTGTCATTTTATTCAGTTCATTTTATAAAACCGTATGTTTGGTGGCTTGAGTGTATATATGCTAACTTGTGGGGTTTCAATCTGTCTTCACAAATTTGCACTGGTGTCATAATGAAGTGATGCTCAACCTTTCCAGACTACTGTACCCCTTTCGGGAGTCTGATTTGTCTTGTGTACCCCAAGTTTCATGTCACTTAAAAACTACTTCCTTACAAAATCAGACATAAAAATACTGACGTGTGACAGCATGCTATTATTGAAAAATGGCTGACTTTCTCATTTTTTACCATAGAATTATAAAACAAATCAATTGGACTATAAATATTGTACTTACATTTCAGCATATAGTATATACAGTGGTATAAACTAGTCATTGTTCATATGACATTTTAGTTTCACTAATGCTTTTTATGTAGCCTGTTGTAAAACTAGGCAAATGTCTAGATGAGTTGATGTATCCCCTGGAAAACCAACGCATACCCCCAGGAGTATGCATACCCCTGATTGAGAGCCACTGTTATAATGAAACCTTTTAAAATTTGGGATACTACTACCTCCCCCACACACAGCTGTTTTGTTAGATACATACAAACAGACATTGTCTTATAACTACTTAAAATTAAAGTGCCCAAATGCAATTTTGTATGGTATTGTTGTGGCTAGCAGAATAGCCACAAGTACATCACTATTCAGTTCTCGGCCTGACTAAATCATGTATTTTCTTAAAACTTAAATTGTTTAAGTGGATATACTGTAAAGACAGTGGTTGTCGTCACATATGTAGTCTTCAAATAGAGGTTATTTAGGGACAAAGAGCTATTAGCAATTTTCAGTCAAGTGTTTATAAAATATCATGGTAAAAGAAAGCAATTGTCTGTTTTTTTCTTTGATGGCATTCATGCGTGGTGTATTGCCTTCAGGTAAACGGTCGTACAAAAGGTTTCCCCTGGGTTTGAGTATATTCAATATACCCTTTCCCATGGGCAGGTTTGGTTTAGATGAATCAGCATTTTCCAGTTAAAAACGTTTAATCAGAAAATTTCCAACCAGCTCTACTATTAACTTGTGCAACTGTCTTTCGAGTCGAAGTCTGATCACCGAAGACATTTAAAACAAGACCAAACTGAGCACTAGAAAATGCTATGTATGGACGGCAAGGGTTGGACTGGAGGGTTTTATTTTATCTTATTATTTATTATTATTTATGTAGCACCCAGCAGACTTAATCATGGGCCAGAACCTCACTGAGGGATGTTCTGTACAGCCACAGTGCAGAAGACATATCTCTAATTTCCATGAGTGTATGATCGTTAACTGAGATTATATCAGAAAATAGTTATTTACACAGTACCGTAAATGAGTCTGGTGCTTTCTGGACAAACAGATAACAGACTGGATCCTCAGCTGGTGTAAATGAGCTGCACTGATTTACACCAGCTGAGGATCTGATCCCAGGTCCCTGCCTTAACATGTTTACAATCAAGATTTAGAGATGGCTGAAAATATTCAGAGCTGTGTGTGTTGGGGGAAGGGAGAGAGGGGATGAGGGAGGACAAGGATTGCGGCCATATGGTCATTTGGTTGCTCTGGTGAGTACTTCAATAATTCAACTATCTTGACAATCTTAAAGACATTGAAGGAAAGATTAGGGCTTATTGACCCCATAAAAGAAGACGTTTTAAAGGGCTTGGAGGGGAGGTGGTAGATATGCACAGTAGGATGGGGAGGTGGCCCCAGGAACAGTGGGTAACCTAGAAGGGGACACAGAAAGGAGGGTGGGAAAGGAGACGAAGATGTGTGTGTTAGGCATATGCTGCACTATCACTGGGAATGGGCAGTGGAAAGAGACAAAAACAAATTTAGGAAGGTGCTAAACTGTGCGAGGTTTTGAAGGATGGGACAAGGAGCATGAATTTGATGTGAAAGTCGAGAAGAGGGCAGTGAAGGGTGATGAAGAAGAGGCTCGGGCTCTGAAGCATGGTGAGCATCAGGCAGGTGGATATGGTTGCTGGAGCCTATACATGCACAGACTTCTCCAAGAAGCTGACGTGTTAATGACCCAGCATGCTGCTGTGATCTGCTGCTCGAAGGAGGAACGTGCTTGCGCTGTTGAAAACGTACAAAGGGCTAAATGGAAATTGGAATGGGATCTCTGGCGTGACAAGAATAGCAGATGCTGTGGGATGCTTTTGGGGGGACAGTGGCTGTGGTGCCTGCATGTCTGAGAATCAGGGTCTAGAAGTGCTGCTTATTCAGAGAAAAAGGAAACTCATTACAGTTTAGAACAAATGGAGCTGCCTTTTAGCTTCATTGGAAAAACAAATTCCTTGTAGCCAAAGCATCGGGCTACTGCATTCCACTGAACCCGCCCTCAGTAAAGTTATTAACAGTCGCTCCCTGCTGCTGAACTTCAAGGGCCTCTCCTCTGTCATACTCCTAGGTCACTCTGCTGCCTTTGATACTGGAAGATGCACCATTCTCCTGCAGGACCCCTGGGATCCAGGATTTTGTCTGGCCTAGGCAGGCCATTTGTCCAGTTTTAAGCCAGACAGTCCTGTTTTTGTGTGGTTTGTCCCCTGTTCGGTACTGATATAAAACCAGACATAGTTTTGTCCATATCAGGGGCAAAGGACACCATTTTGAAGAGTTCACTGCTCTGCCCTGGTGGTGTGGTGCATTCTTCAAAATGGCTTCTTCCATGCATGCTATGGGGATGGGTTCAGGGAGGCGGGGCAGGCCCACACCATTCCCAGAAGTACCAAAATGTCTGGTGTTCTGGGGATGTGCCAGCGGCCACCCTGGTCTGGCCTCCCTTTTTGATGACTGCAAAATTGCGGGTGCAATTTTATTCCTGCAAGAGAAAAAGCACCAGGCACCCACAAGTGACATCAACTGTGTTCAGAAAAGTTAGGAGAACAGAACTGCGTCTACAGTTGTTCTCACTGGCAGTTTGCTGGAACAACAACAAAAAAATAATAGAAAAAAGAGGCCAGCAGAATCTGGTCCAGCCTATCTCCATCCATGTTATGCTGTCAAGATGTAATATTATTTTTCAAGTAAAATCTAAAGCCCAGTTTTTCCATCTTTTGGGCTAGGATGGCTGAAAAAGGGATGGCTATTCCATTGGTCCAGTACATAGACTACACTGGTCTGGGTTTGATGTATGCAATGCACTGGGTGGCCAGGAAAATAGGCACACAGATAATGTTATGAAGTAAATAAAATATTCACACAGTCCCTGCACATCTACCCAAGTGGCTGATTCACACAACCTGGAAAGGGTATTTAGGGGCAAGGCTTGGCTTTGTTTCAGTAAATCAGATAATTGTTGCCTGGGTGACAATTCAGCACTTCCATATTTTGTCTTGCAATATTATCTGCCTCTTAAAGAAATTACCTATTGCCACCGATCTGTTTCTTTTAAGCATTTAAACTAATTAGGACCTGGGCTAAATAATCCCATATTCTCTCAACACCAACCAGTGTTGCTCCCGCTCTCTCTGATTTTACTTATTTGAGAGTCCTTGGGAAAGACAAACAATCTGCTTGTGTTATTACAGTGCTAGAGACAGGTAGGAATAACACCTAGCACTTTATACCGGGAACCAGCATCTGCCAGTGGATAGGACACTGCACTGGGAATTGGGAGACTTGAATTCTATGTTTAGCTCTGCCACTGCTCACTATGAGCCCGACCCTAGGCTTTCAGTGGAAGGACTTCAGTGGGCTTTGGATCAGGCTGTGTGAAACCTTGGATGACTCAGTTTGGGGTGGGGAACAGGCCACTTTTGAAAATTTTGCTTCTAGCCTCTCTGTACATCTGTTTCCCCAGCTGTGGAATTTCCCCATGGCTCCTGCATGTTGACAGATTGGCAGGGCCAACTCCCATACCTGCTGCAGTATCAAACCTCCCCCCCCATACCCACAGAGGACATCTCAGACATTTTTCCCATCGAGGGGGAATGATTTGGCCCTATACCATTTTATAACAATATTTTGCCTGCTTTCTATAGTGCACTAAAGCTATTTATGTGCTGTCATGAAAAAATACACACCTTTAAAGTTGCCCCACCCACCAAAGTCATTGAGCAAGAAAAGGGGCCACTCTGCATAGTAGATGCAATCACCTAAATACATTCCATTTCTTTGTGTGTTCTTTGCATCAGGGTTAAAAATATCCTTTGCTTCAAAATCTGCAAAGCATTGGAGGTGCTTTTGTTGAGTGCAATCTGCAAAGGACAAATCTAATTTCCGAGAGTAGCAAAGTGCAAAGTGTCTTGTGAGAAGCAAATCCAATCGCACATTTGGGAATGGCACCAATGCAATTTCCCTGGCAGGGCTCCAGCCCTTGCCTGCATGCCATGTACTAACTCAAGTACCGCTGACAATTCTTGTAGATGATTCTGGGGATGTCAGGGTAGAAGCATATGGAGGAGAGGAGGCAAGTTTTGCCCGAGGAAGTGCCGGAAGATTTTACCCAAGTCATGACGTTACAGTGACATACCAAGACACAAAAAAGGATTCTCTGTTTCCCCTTTGCATGCAGAGCTGCTCCCTAAAGGATATTCTCTGGTGAGTTGTCACGGCTAACTTTAAATTACTTAAGCAGCGGTGCTTCAACCACTTCCCTGGGGAGACGAATCTGCAGCCTACTGCTATAGAGGTCACTGGTAGGAAATGTTCCCAATATTCAGCTGACATTTTCCATTGCTTACTTTTCTCCCAACACCTTTGAGAATCGAGGCTCTTACCTAACTGCCTCCATGTGGATTTAGGGGGCTACATTTGGAATAAAGCATGTGAAGGGGGAAACACCAAGGAAAGAGAGGAAATGTTTAGTTTCCCAAACAAGGACATCATGTGCTGTGGGGTAAGGGAGGCAGTTGCTCCCCCTGCTCCCCAGACTTTGGTATTCCCCTTCCCCAGACTTTTCCTAGGTCTATATGCTCCACTTTTTGCCTCCTACCTGACTTTGCAGGATATAATATAATCACATGGAATGTTCTATATGCTAACTCAACATTTCCCATTCCTACCCCAGAATTTTTCTGAAATGGTGACCTTGGCCCCAAAGGGGTAAAGCTGGTAACTGGAAATTTAAGCAGAACATCAGAAAACATTTCTTAGCAGTGAGACCTGTTAGGCTGCAGAACAGACTCCCAATGAGAATGCTGGTGGAGACGTCATCAACTTTAGGAGCATTGCTCTAGACTTAAACTACAGGCGAATATACTTTGGGCAATGGCCTTATTGTTATTATTACTAATAATAATCCTGCCTATTATAGTGATGTCTAGGGACTAATCATTGTAGCCCTATTTGCATGCACTGAGTCTGTGTATGAAAGGAGGAAAACTTTTTAGTGGGGAAAGGGAACACAGCATCAATTTGGGAAAACACAGCAACAATATAGCTCTATGAATGATAACTAAAACTCTTCTCCATGGTAACTTTTGCAGTAGTCGGTTAATTCAGTTCCCCACTCACCAGTATGAATATCCACTATGCAAATGTCCCTTTACCACATGACTGCCCCATTTCCCGTCCACCAAACCTCACTCACAGTTTGGTGTCAGTTCTAGATTACTGAGATATACTTGGGCAGACCTCCTTCCAGTCCCTGAAGGTTCTACCACCTGACCCAGCTGTAGTGATTTCAGCTTTTAATGACTGGGTAGAATAGACCTCATCAAAATACGCTCTGTTCTATTACTTCCCTCTGCGGCTTTAGCTAAGAGCCTTCTCTGCATCCTCTCTTGCCAAACAGTCATCTCAACACTACCAAATTCTCATAGAAGTGAAGCTGTGGCATGTGGGCTCTCTGAGCTGAATTCTTGAGCAGAACCTCTTTTCCGTTCTATCCTCACTTCAGTTCTACTACCCAAGCAATTTTGAGTTTGTGCACTGTTATGGTGACTCCCAAAGTGCCACTGAAGGAATTCTGGGTTGAAAGCTTATGCAAACAAAACTGTCTTTATAACGGTATGTCCCCCAGTTCTCTAACAAATGGGGGAAGAGATCTCCTTCCCCATCTGTCCATCTGGAGTTCTGGTAAATAGTTTATGCAGATTAAGTAGCTCTATGGCCATTCTTCCTCCTGCTCACCAACAGATGGAAGCAGAGGGCTCCTTAAGCTCTAGGCTTCAGGTCACAGGGTTTACACTAGTGTGATGATAGTAGGAACTTTGGAGTAGGAACCAAGGTCACACATAGTGTTGTATGGGGAAAAACGCTATGTAGTGAATCTTATCAGCAGAAGCATGTTGCTTGCACCTGAAGCCAGGCAGGCCAGCAGGCAACCCCTATCTGTACAGTTCTAAGGAACAAGTTGAATAAAATGTTTACTATTACTTGAAAAAGTCTCCAGCATCTTTCTTACGTTATAGTAACATATTGGCAATAGCTATTACATGGTGTCAGATCAAAGCAAAAAGAAAGAAAGGAGTAGAACCGACCTGAAAAACAAAATAGACCAACTAAAGCCTCCAGGAAAGTTAGTGTTTGGAGGAAAGGTAGCAGAAAACTGGAGAGAGTGGAAGCGAGGATTTTAGCTGTACAGCATTGTGACTGTTGCAGGTGAAAAAGATGAATGGCTGCAAACAGTATTATTTCTTCATGTGGCCCTGAAGAGGCAAGAGAGGTATTTAACACCTTTCAATTTGATGATGAAGCAAATAAAGAAAAAATATAGGTCTTAAAGAATAAGGTTTGAGGCATACTGTGCACCACAAAGAAATGCTACATAAGACAGGCACAATTTTTTCACCTGAAGTCAGACAGATTGGGAAAGTTTAGACCAATATGTGACTGATTTAAAACTGGCAGCACAATCTTGTGAATTTGGAAACCTGTGTGACTCGCTCATTAAATACCACATCATGTATGGTACTGTGGCAGACTCAATGTGTGCTCAGTTGTTGAGTGAGACTAATGTAACTCTTGAACATGCTGTGGATATATGTTGGGCAGATGAAATGACTGCAAAACAATTGAACGGTCTGGGTGAACTGGGAAAATATACTGCAGCATAAGTCCACCTTTAGTAAGCACCCAGACATGCAATCATGGACTGGAGGGTTTCCACCTGCTAATAGAAAAGGAGTACTTGTGGCACCTTAGAGACGAACCAATCTACTTGAGCATAAGCTTTCGTGAGCTACAGCTCACTTCATCGGATGCATACCGTGGAAAATACAGAAGATGTTCCACAGTATGCATCCGATGAACTGAGCTGTAGCTCACGAAAGCTTATCCTCAAATAAATTGGTTAGTCTCTAAGGTGCCACAAGTACTCCTTTTCTTTTTGCGAATACAGACTAACACGGCTGTTACTCTGAAACCTGTCACCTGCTAATAAAAACCTGCCCAAAATGTGAAACTCTGGAAAAGTCCCAGGGTTATTTAACCTCACAGGAGCACTTGCAAGATGTGATCCTCAGAATGATGAGTACTGACCCTCGCAAGGAAGAGCGGACTGTGGATTTGCTCATTAATGATGATCACGAAACCAAGAGTTTTAAAATCGATACTGTTGCACTGGCCAGTGTGATATCTGTAAAGTTACACAGCACTTTAAGGGCCAAACCACTTCACAGCTCAAGTATCTGGCTGAGAACCTATTCAAGAGGAAAACTGCAAGTATGTGGTAAATGCAACGCGAATGGTGAGTACTGGGATAAGGAAGCATTGCTGGAATGTCAGATGTTGGATTTTGATTCTCAAGCCAAACTGGGCTTACAGGCTATGACAAGCTTAAACTTAGTGCAAAGAGTTAATATGGTAAAGGAAGAACCAGAAAGTGACTAGGATATATCTAAAGAATACAAGGATATATTTGAAGGTTTATAGTGCTTGCTAGATAAGCACACCACAAAGGCAAACTCACAAGTACCATCTGTAGTTCATATACCACATAAGGTTCCAGTGGCATTAAGGGACAAAGTAGAAAAAGAATTGCACCACATGAAACAGTTGCAGATAATAACAAAAGCACAAAAGGGGTCAATTCTATAGTAACTGTGGACAAATCAGGTCAAGATGAAAAATACAGCAATACCAAGGAAACATTTTCTATTGCCTGCTGTAGAGGAAATCACCAGCAAGTTAGCAAAAGCTGCACTTTTCATTGTCTTAGATGCCAGTAGTAGATTTTGGCAAATACAACTGGATGAGAAAAGTTTTAGGTTTTCTGTAGGTTCAACACATGATTTGGCAGATACAGGTTCACCAGACTTTCTTTTGACATCTACTCTGCTCCTGAAATATAGCAAAGAGTGACCCCCAGATATTTGAAGGTCTGGAAGGAGTTGAATGTTATATAGTGTTGTGTTGTATATAGTGTGGCATGGGGAATTACCAGACAAGAACATGATGAGAGGCTCAGGAGAGTTCTAGACAGGTCCTGAGAAAGGAATCTACGAGTGAGCAAGAACAAATGCAAATAAAATATTTGGGGCATCACTTGACAAAAAAAAGGTGTAAAACCTGACAACTCAAAAACTGCCGCAATAACTGAAATGGCCACACCGGTCTGCATGGCTGAGTGGCAAAGATTTCTTGGAAGGGTTGTTTAACCTGGGAAGTTTATCCCGCACATGTTGACAGCAACAACTCCTTTGAGACAACTGTTGGGGCAAGACATCCAGTTTACCTGCACAACAGTGCAGAAGGTGGCTTATGAGCAGTTGAAAGAATTATTTCCAAGGGACCCCACGCTGAATTGCTTTTAATGTCAAAGAACTGGTTACTGTGTCAGTGGATCCACATTCTACTGGAATAGGGGCTGTATTTCTGCAAAACAGGGCTGCTGTTGCTTATACTGCTAAACCACTGACAGCTACACAACAGAGCTATGCCCAAAGAGAAAGAGCAATGCTGGCAATAGCATGTGGCTGTACTCAATTTCATAAGTTTATCTGTAGAAAAAAAGTCACCGCAGAAACAGACCACAAACATCTTGAGGCCATTTTCAGAAAACCTTTGTACAGTGCTCTACCAAAGATAGTTGCTAATGCTCCACAAATATCATGTGGAAACTGAATACAGATCAGGGAAAGAGTTAGCAATTGCTGATGCTTTATCCAGAGCATGTAATACGTTGCACAGTGAAGGAATACGTTCAGATGAAGCTGATGCTGCATCTCCTGATGTCTTATTTGCCTATTTCAGAACAGAAATGGAAGGAATTTCAAGTCGCTACTGCAACTGATATTTTCCCGCAAACCTTCAGATGAACTATTTTGCAAGGATGGTCGGACAGGAGAGCTGAAGTATCAGAGGATAGCTATGTTTATTGGTCATATAGAAAGGAGCTAAGTGTGTAAAATGGACCTGTCTTTAAAAGTGACAGAATCATAGTATCGGAAAGTCTTCCCCCCACCCCAAAAAAAGACCTTGGCTATTATTCACAAGAGTCATCTGGGAGCAGAGCTATGTAAAAGGAAATCTTGAGATGCCGTCTATTGGCCAGGCATGTGAAATCAGCTGAGGACATGGTACAGTCTTGGTACAGTCTTGTGTCAAGCCTTCAGAAACAAAAATCAAAAGGAATCAATGCTACCATATGCGGTCTCAAACAGACCTTGGCAGAAACTTGGCAAGAACCTATCTGAGTTTCAAGGTCCAGATTATCTTTTTCTGGTTGATTATTATGTAAGCAGGGTCTGAATGAATTGTTCCCTGACAGCTAGCTGGGAGGGGGAGAGACTTTAGGTGTGTTCATGTAAATACAGTTTGCTCCTGCTCTACTTAGATACTCAGCTGATAGAGAAGTGTGTTACTCAAAGTAATCAACTTTGGCTGGTGTTGGATTCCAAATCACTTTAGCACTGAATGCAGGGGTAGTGAAGTGCTGTTACCAATGTTGTCATTATTGTATGAATAAAGGGGAGCAGAACTGGGTTTAACCTGTTCCAAACAAGGGGATAACCTTCAGCTGAAAGGACCTTGTTAAGCCAGGGGCTCGAATGCCAGAGCCCTGCAAAAGTAAGAGGGGTGGGGACAGGAGTCCCAGCCAGGAGGTGTGGCCCCTCCCTCAAGGGTCCTTCCTGGTCTGGACTGGTTTAACCTGTCACTCCCACCCACTGTTCAAAGAAAGAGCTAAATAGGCTTTATTAGGAGCCTCTTTGTTATTTTAAATGCTCAATCAGAGCTGAAATCAATTGTGGTAGGACTGTGTTTCTGTCCAGGCTACTAAGAGCTAAAAATCACTGGAGCTGAAATCACTTGAGATGGGGCAGTGTTTCTGCCCAGCCAGCAAAGAGCTGAAAATTACTAAGAGACTGATGTGCAGAGGTCACAGCAGAGAGGCAGGTGGCAGCAGAAGGTGACTGACAGTTGGCTGGTGAATGAGTGGCTGGTAAGGTGGTGAGCAGAACGAGTGGCTGGAGATGCAGTGAGGAACCATGGCTGGTGGGATGGCTAGGCAAGGAGGCCAGCAGGGTGGCTGGCACAGAGGCGCAGTGAGCGGCCAGTTGGGTGGCTGGTGGAGAGGGCCAGAGCAGAGCCCCACAGAAAGGTGTGGCAATTGGTCAGCAGGGCGGCTGGCAGAGAGGGGTGGCGAGTGAGTGCCCAAGCAGCAGAGCGAGTAGAGTGCCTCCTTACCCCCACCCCCTCCACCCAGGAGAGACTGTTTGCATTCATCAAAAAAGAGCATGGAAACCTGCAAAGGTGACTGACCAACACACCATTCCAAGATGTTATCTTGCTAAAATAGAGGAAGGAGGGGTATATAGAAGAAACATAAGGGATTTAATGAGCACTAAAAGAATTGTGCAGGAGGGGAATAAAAATATGGAACAAACAAACTGTGTTAACATGCAAGTCAGAAATGCCAGCAGTGTCTGACCAGTCTGCTGCATCTACGCGTCTCAAGGGGTCATCCTGAAAAGACAGAAAAAAATGGGGCACCGATACTGCTGTTTATTACCTCACCCCCCTTGTCTCTCTCATTACCCCCAAAAGCAGAGTAATAAGAAAACCTGCTAGATAGAGAGACTCATGGTTCTGCACTCTTTAAAGATTCAAGTTAGAGTTATGGCTGCTAAATTAAGTGGATAAAAAGTTGAAATTTAGATAAATTGTACATATTTTAAAGAACAGTGTGATAATAGTAGGAACTTTGGAGTAGGAACCAAAATTACTCATAGTGTTGTATACGGGGAATGGTTATGTTGTGAGCCTTATCACAAGGAGCGCCTTGCTTCTTGCACTTGGAACCAGGCTGGTAAGCCAGGAACTCCCATCTGTACAGTTTTCAGCAACAAGTCAAATAAAGTGTTGACTATTATTTAAAAAAAGCCTCCAGTATCTTTTCTTACATTATAATAGCAAGGTGGCAAGAGCAATTGCAACTAGTAACGGGCATTTTAGAAATGCAGGATCAATAGATTAGTCTGGATCATGTTATCCAGAGCTGAACTGCAGCCACCTCAAGGATAGAATGTGTACCTTGTTAAACAGCGGCCAGCAGCCAATATGCTGATTCTTCTCCACCTCCTTGCAACTGGCTGGGTGTACTGTTGCTGTATACTATTGAAATAATTGCTTCATTGCGCCCCAGAGGTTGTCGAATGGGAAAAATGATTCCAACATGATTTGAAAAGCTTGCAGAGATCTTTCAGGGCATAAGGCACCGTGAAAATGTAAGATATTCTTATTTATTAATATAATTGCCTCCCCCTTGGGCTGGAGTTCTTTTAAAGCCAAATAAAGTTTCATTAGTAGTATTTTAAATTGTGGTCCACAATAGGTCCAGTTGCTAATCCGCTTCTGAAATCACACATCCACTTCCCCTAGTTAATGCCCGTCTCTTGCTCTGATAAAAGGCTTTATTGGCCTTGGATCATCATGAGGCTTGCTCTTAGAAAGGATCATTTTCTCCTCTACATGGCATGCCTTTTATTCGGCAATCTTTATTGCACGGAAGTCAAGTGAACATTTGACAAGAATATAGCTCAACGCACTGTCATTTGTCATGTGTCTATTATTCTCAGTGTTCCGGCTTCAGATGTTTTCCTTCTGTATTACATGCAAAACCACTTTAAAACTGAACAAATTGCTTGCCCTTCTTTTCTAGGGGAAAAATAAAAAGCACAAACCAGCTGCACTGGAACCTTTTGATCTGACCCTTTAAAAGGCCTCAAGTGGAATTACTTTGATTGTTTTTCATACTGAAAGAAATTCAATTTGTGCCCTTTTGTTTTACCAAAATGGAAGTCTGTCAGAAGGGAACTTAATCAGAGGCATTGTGAGGATACTGCCTCTTAGGGCACACTCAAAACAATCTCTCACTGTTGTACATCTCTCAGGGCTCACTTCCAAGCCCATTTTATCCATCTTAGGTGATGGTCCCCATCGCCACAGCACTCCCCGGGGAGTTAGGCACCTAGATACCTTTAAAAACCTGGGCCTAAGCGATTAGCTCAAGGATAGAGCAGAGAATTGTACCAGGTCTCCCAAGTCCCAGTCTAGTACCCTAATCACCGGACCATCCTTCCACTCCTTTGAAGCTAATGTAATTGTTTCCATTGACTTGAATGAGCTTTGAATGACCAATAGAAGCAAGGTGACAGGCCCCCTAGAAGAACCCAACTGTGGATAAGCAGATAAGAATATAAAAGTATGCCTGAGAGAACGAATCAATCTCGTGGAGGTAGACAGTGTAATTGAAACACTGTGCAAAATAGTATCTCAGGCCTGATCTTGTGTCCCTTACTTAGGAAAACTCCAGCTGAAATTAAGTAAGAGACCTACAAAGTCTGGTCCCATCCAAAAAGATATTTGCTTCCAGTTACTGGGTTCACATGCCATGTGGATCAAACATGACCAGTCTAATGAGTTTCTCTACTGGCCAACCCCCAGGGCCTTGAAGCAGGGGCTAGCTTAGAGTTCATGTAATAATGTGCTGTGAGTAACAGTTGTGAGTTTTATGCAGTGTTGTTGTAGCTGTGTCAGCCCCAAAATATTGGAGAGACAAGTTGGGTGAGGTATTATCTTTTACTGGACCAACTTCTGTTGTGAGAGAGACAAGCTTTTGACCATTCGAGGTCTCTTGAAATGTGTGTTACCTACTTATGCTAGACAATCTGTTCCACCTTGTATTTTAGCTATGACACTCTGAGTATATTTCCCAGACCTGAAGAAGAGCTCTATGAAAGCTCAAAAAGCTCATCTCTCTCACCAACAGAAGCTGGTCCAATAAAAGATATTTCTTCACCCACCTTGTCTCTCATGAGAGTTTTGACAGTTTTCTCATCAAATAATTATTTGTTAATATATTTGCCTTTATTTCGCCTGCTTTAATCTTACAAACCTATGAGATGCCCAAGGCCCAGCTTCAAAAATAACCTTGGTTGAAGAGAGGGGACAGAACTCCCATTGACTTCAATAAAGCCAGGATTTCACCCTTGCTCTCAGGATCCGTGGTGCTCAAAAAGCATCACAGAAGTGAATCAAAGAATTATAGGGCCAGATTCTTGTAGCTGAGCATCTGCAACTTCCATGAACTTCAGTTGTGATCATTTGAATACAGGCTTCAGGGCTTTAGCTGATCATCATCTGTGATCAGTAAGAACTTTCCTCCCAGGACAAAGTACAGCACAGTTAGTTGAGATGCATTATGGTTTTATGCCTTCCTCGGAAAAATGTAGTACTAGCCAGGGAAAGAGACATGACAATAGACTGGATGGAATGTTGGTTTGTTCTCTGATGTCAGCTCTCAGGCCTTAAGATTTTTAAAACACAAATACACACAAACAAATATATTCCACAGTTTGTTCATGCTGAAAACAGATTTTGTTTGTGAACTTTCATGCAGCAGGGATGGGGTTACCCTTTAAATTCTCTCCTCCTTATATTAAATCACTCTTGATATCCATTTTTGTTTGTAAATACCCTATATCTCTCCTCCTTATATTAAATCACTCTTGATATCCATTTTTGTTTGTAAATACCCAATTTGTGGCTGCACTGATGGATGTATGAGAAGCTTGCTGAGGTTTAAAGTTCAACAGTGGGAGTAGTATATATGCCATTCATTAGCTGATAACTACTGAGAAGAATTTATTTGTCTGAATTAAATGTAACTGTCCACTATAAATAGATTCTGTCTAGACAGACACCATGTAATAGCAGCGTCAATATAAAAGGTCCTAAGAGTACCAGCTTCCTGAAATTACAGTGTGTTTAGCATTTAGTCTGAGGGAGTTTCTGCAGTGAAATTCATCGCTAAATGATAGGAATCCGGAATGGTTTACTATACATTCTGATATTGTCCATTTTCCTACTGAATTAAAACACAATCTGGCAGTTGGATCACAGCAACGCAGTTGGAGCTAAGTTAGAATGTACACCGTAAAATGGAGTGAAAACAGCAAAGGGTTAAAGGAAAATTGGTTTGATTCTCCATTACAAACAGCAGTGTAAATGCACTGAAGTCATTGGAGTTACACTGGCATAAAACCAGGATAGCAAGTGGAGGATCAGTCCCAGTAACACCTTAGATTGTTTAAATTAGATAATTTCAAATGCCCAGTTCACATTTCACTACTGATGCCACTCGTTTGGGCTTTGCATTGCAATCAGCGGGGACAGTGAAACTAGATCAGTCCATCTCACTTTGATTTCTGGTCAGTTTCCAGCCCCCTGCTGGTTCTTGTGCACTAGGACAATGGCAATGCTTGGGCTGCAAAATCCTGAAGATGGTTCCTTTCTTTCTGGGAGAAGGGAAGATTCCTTTCTGAGTCCATGCAGGGAATCCAGTTAGCCAAACCTTCCAGAAGAGCTCACTAGAGATCATGGGATTCCAGAGTAAGCTAGAGAAAGCCTAGTGGATGCTCTAACTTGTGTTGAAGGGCCCAGGCCCACTACTAATTGGGCCCAGGGGCTGTAATGATGGCTTAAAGCTCCCAAAGCTGCTATCTCTACTAGTGGGGCACTGTCCAGTGGGTTTGGCTCAGTGATTATATTTTCTTCCAATTGATAGAATCATAGAATATCAGGGTTGGAAGGGACCTCAGGAGGTCATCTAGTCCAACCCCCTGCTCAAAGCAGGACCAATCCCCAACTAAATCATCCCAGCCAGGGCTTTGTCAATTCTGACCTTAAAAATATCTAAGGAAGGAGATTCCACCACCTCCCTACGTAACGCATTCCAGTGTTTCACCACCCTCCTAATGAAAAGGTTTTTCCTAATATCCAACCTAAACCTCCCCCACTGCAACTTGAGACCATTACTCCTTGTCCTGTCATCCGCTACCACTGAGAACAGTCTAGATCCATCCTCTTTGGAACCCCCTTTCAGGTAGTTGAAAGCAGCTATCAAATCTCCCCTCATTCTTCTCTTCTGCAGACTAAACAATCCCAGTTCCCTCAGCCTCTCCTCATAAGTCATGTGTTCCAGTCCCCTAATCAGTTTTGTTGCCCTCCGCTGGACTTTTTCCAATTTTTCCACATCCTTCTTGTAGTGTGGGGCCCAAAACTGGACACAGTACTCCAGATGAGGCCTCACCAATGTCGAATAGAGGGGAACAATCACGTCCCTCAATCTGCTGGCAATGCCCCTACATATACATCCCAAAATGCCATTGGCCTTCTTGGCAACATGGGCACACTGTTGACTCATATCCAGTTTCTCGTCCACTGTAACCCCTAGGTCCTTTTCTGCATAACTGCTCCTGAGCCATTCGGACCCTAGTCTGTAGCGGTGCATTGGATTCTTCCGTGCTAAGTGCAGGAATCTGCACTTGTCCTTGTTGAACCTCATCAGATTTCTTTTGGCCCAATCCTCTAATTTGTCTAGGGCCCTCTGTATCCTATCCCTACCCTCCAGTGTATCTACCTCTCCTCCCAGTTTAGTGTCATCTGGAAACTTACTGAGGGTGTAATCTACACCATCCTCCAGATCATTAATGAAGATAGCGAATAAAACTGGCCCCAGGACCGACCCTTGGGGCACTCCACTTGATACTGGCTGCCAACTAGACATGGAGCCATTGATCACTACGCGTTGAGCCCGACAATCTAGCCAACTTTCTATCCACCTTATAGTCCAGCCCATACTTCATCCAGCCCATACTTCTTTAACTTGCTGGCAAGAATACTGTGGGAGACGGTGTCAAAAGCTTTGCTAAAGTCAAGGAACAACACGTCCACTGCTTTCCCCTCATCCACAGAGCCATTTATCTCATCATAGAAGGCAATTAGATTAGTCAGGCATGACTTGCCCTTGGTGAATCCATGCTGACTGTTCCTGATCACTTTCCTCTCCTCTAAGTGCTTCAGAATGGATTCTTTAAGGACCTGCTCTATGATTTTTCCAGGGACTGAGGTGAGGCTGACTGGCCTGTAGTTCCCAGGATCCTCCTTCTTCCCTTTTTTAAAGATGGGCACTACATTAGCCTTTTTCCAGTCGTCCAGGACTTCCCCCGATTGCCATGAGTTTTCAAAGATAATGGGCAATGGCTCTGCAATCACATCCGCCAACTCCTTTAGCACTCTCGGATGCAATGCATCCGGCCCCATGGACTTGTGCACGTCCAGCTTTTCTACATAGTCCCAAACCACTTCTTTCTCCACAGAGGGCTGGTCACCTTCTCCCCATGCTGTGCTGCCCAGTGCAGTAGTCTGGGAGCTGACCTTGTTTGTGAAGACAGAGGCAAAAAAAGCATTGAGTACATTAGCTTTTTCCACATCCTCTGTCACGAGGTTGCCTCCCTCATTCAGTAAGGGGCCCACACTTTCCTTGACTTTCTTCTTGTTTGCTAACATACCTGAAGAAACCCTTCTTGTTACTCTTAACATCTCTTGCTAGTTGCAACTCCAGGTGTGATTTGGCCTTCCTGATTTCACTCCTGCATGCCCGAGCAATATTTTATGCTTTTCCCTGGTCACTTGTCCAATCTTCCACTTCTCGTAAGCTTCTTTTTTGTGTTTAAGATCAGCAAGGATTTCACTGTTAAGCCAAGCTGGTCGCCTGCCATATTTACTATTCTTTCTACACATCGGGATGGTTTGTCTCTGTAACCTCACTAAGGATTCTTTAAAATCCAGCCAGCTCTCCTGGACTCCTTTCCCCCTCATGTTATTCTCCCAGGGGATCCTGCCCACCAGTTCTCTCCGAGGGAGTCAAAGTCTGCTTTTCTGAAGTCCAGGGTCCGTATTCTACTGCTCTCCTTTCTTTCCTGTGTCAGGATCCTGAACTCGACCATCTCATGGTCACTGCCTCCCAGGTTCCCATCCACTTTAGCTTCCCCCACTAATTCTTCCTGGTTTGTGAGCAGCAGGTCAAGAAGAGCTCTGCCCCTAGTTGGTTCCTCCAGCACTTGCACCAAGAAATTGTCCCCTACGCTTTCCAAAAACTTCCTGGATTGTCTGTGCACTGCTGTATTGCTCTCCCAGCAGATATCAGGGTGATTGAAGTCTCCCATGAGAACCAGGGCGTGCGATCTAGTAACTTCTGTGAGTTGCCAGAAGAAAGCCTCGTCCACCTCATCCCCCCGGTCCGGTGGTCTATAGCAGACTCCCACCATGACATCACCCTTGTTGCTCACACTTCTAAACTTAATCCTGAGACACTCAGGTTTTTCTGCAGTTTCATGCTTGAGCTCTGAGCAGTCATACTGCTCCCTTATATACAGTGCAACTCCCCCACCTTTTCTGCCCTGCCTGTCCTTCCTGAACAGTTTATATCCATCCATGACAGTACTTCAGTGCTGTGAGTTATCCCACCAAGTCTCTGTTATTCCAATCACATCATAATTCCTTGACTGTGCCAGGAGACTTGACAGTTCTCCCTGCTTGTTTCCCAGGCTTCTTGCATTTGTGTATATCTCCTTGTATGTAAAGTCATAAGGTTCAAATCTACCCAACACATAAAGTAATGCAATTCCCTTGAATTTGGTCTGTGAACTGGACTGAGTTTCCTTTTGTAAAGTTGCATATGTTTGCAGTAAATACTCTCAGCATTATATATAAGAGGGGGGGACTGTATCTTGGAAAGTAGGGACACTGAAAAGGACTTAAGGTAATGGTAGAAAACCAGTTGAACATGAGCTCCCAGTAAGATGCTGTAGCTAAGATGGCTCACATGATCCTTGGATGTAATAGCAGAGGAATATCAAAGGAGGTGGTATTACCTCTTTATATGGCATTTAGAAGACCATTACTGGAATACTGTCAATTTCTGGTGTCCCTATTTTAAAAAAAGATATTGAAAAATTGAAAAGATTCAGAAAAAAGCTGCAAGAACGATTCATGTTCTGGAAAACAGGCCTTATAATGAGAAACTAAAGAACTTCAATCTATTTAGTTTATTGAAAAGAAGGCTGGGGGAGACTTGATCACAGTCTACAAGTACCAACACAGGAAATAGATTTCTGATCATTATTAGCTTTTTAATTCAGCAGAAAGAGGCATAACAAGATTCAATGGTTGGAAGATGAAGCCAGTCAAATTCTGAATAGAGATAAAATGCAAATTTTTAACATTGAGGGTAATTAACCATTGGAACAATTTAAGAAAGGTTATGGTGGATTCTCCATCACTTGAAGTCTTCAAATGAAGAATGAATGTTTTCTAAAGATATGCGTTAGCTCAACTAAAAGTTATGGGCTTGATGCAAAAATCATTTTGCGAAGTTTTCTGGCCTGCGTTATGCAGATCAGACTAGATGATGAAGGATAATGGTTTCTTCTGTCCCTGAAATCTATGACACCATTGATGTCAACAGAAGTTTTTTCATTGACTTCAGAGCTAAAAGGATCAGGCCCTGAATTCACTCACAAAGTCAACATTACTTGATTGTTTCTATGAACAAAGTTGTAAATTCCAGCATCCTGGAATGATAATTAGGACACTTAGGTCATAGTCATTCCTTTACGTTTGCAGCTGATGTGCAGGAAATCCTTGTGTAATGAAGAGCTGTTTGTTTGTTCATTGCATGGCTGTTTTCCTGTGGATTCTTTTGTGTATCATTATTATCCTTCTGGGGTTTTAAATACTATCTTTGAAAACAAAGTAGAAATGGCATGTTACTTTTAACACAGTTGATGAAACTTTGTTACTGCATCTGCGTCACTCCTGGCTGTTTTATTCTAAATCTCACAAGCTAAATAGATTTCAGGCTAGTCACTATTTGGATTGGAGACCTCCCGAGAAAAGCAGGGGTGCTACAGGAAGTCATATTGGTGATTCAGTAGGTGGCGCTGTTCCATCTGAGTTAATAATAAACCAATGCCCCAGCCCGGTGTTGGGGGCATGGTGCTGGTGTAAGTATAAAAGGCAAATCTAAGATTTTTCAGAGACAGTGTCAGGACCTTTGTTTGATGTCTCATGTAAGAATAGGTGTTTTAGCCTCAGTTTTCGGGCCAAATTCTAACTCGCTAAATGTTATGCCTCGCTAAATTCTCCCTGCAGTTTCATTCAGATAAGGTGACCTTTACTTGCTAGCATGAAGCGCTGTGTAGAGTGGCTTTGTGTTGTTAAAGAGATGTTGCCTTCCCTCAGTTTTAACCAACGAACAAGACTTCAGTACCTAGGCAAATGGCAGAACTAATAATCATACTTTGTGGTAAACAACACTGCGCCTCTGAACATCTCAAAGCACCCTAATAAAAATGGGTGAGTATCATTAATCCCATTTCACAGACTGAGAACCCTTGTGTTAGGATATTAAGAAAACCCTCTTATCCTACTTGGGCCTGATTTGGACTGAAGTCAATGGACTTACTCTGGCTTTGCACTGGTGCAACTGAGAGCAGAATCTGGTTCCTTGCCTTCACGGATGCCAGTAGAAATGTAGATAAATGTGGGCGTGGCTAGGGGGCAGGATTAAAACAGCTGGGACGACGTAGGTCAGAAACGAATTCCATTGACAGCTCTCAGGGGAGACATGAGTGGAACAGCAAAGGTACTGAATGAGGACATTTGCAAATTATCTGCCTTATGCCATTGCTGGGGGGCTTCACTCATGTGAGCTCTAATCCAGCACTGCTGACAGCAATGGGATCTTTGCCATTGATTTCAGACCAGGCAGACTCAGGCCTTGAATTCACTCACGAAGTCCAAGGATGAAAAACAAGTGAGTGTCATCTTACAACCACACATGAGCACCTTTCCCTTTGGATCGAGGCCATGCTGGTAGCTGGAATAAATTAGGGATGTGATACTTCTACAAGAAATGGCAGCACCGTGTGGAATTAAGGAAGATTTATTTTACGCTGGCAGTTTTTAACTGCAAATCAAAAGCTGCAATTAAAAAAGGATTTTCATTACACACCAAGGAAAATGGTTCAAATTCTGCCTTGATTTACACACTGTGCAGGCAACTGGTGTAAAATCACTTTCTGATGCGGTTGCACTCTCTGGATTTTGTGGGGCTGTGCAGATAAATTGGCAGGATGACTCAGGGATCAAGCTGAGGAGTCGGATGGATGATTTACCAACCAGCAATCATTTCAAAAAGACATTCCTGGGTTGGAGAATTAAAAGTCAGTTGATTTCCACTTGAAGTATCATTTACAAAGGTGTGAAAATAATTCTATATCTGATACAATCGGCAAATTAGCTATTGAATGTCATCAGCATGTGAATCATCATTTATCCCAACTGCAGAATTGCTTTGGGGTATTAATTAGAAACATACTAATTAATTAACTCAGAATCTTGGTGTTGGCTCTCAAGCAAAAGAAATGTTGCTCTGCTCAGTTCACTGAAGTTATGAAATCAGATACTTTCTGGGGACCAGAAACACCAAATCAGAAACTTCATGTCACTCGTTTACATATCTCTGATCATCATAACATCATAGGATTCCCATGGGATGACTCCAACACAGGACATGATCCTGTTCCCATTGAATCAGTGACAAGATTTCCATTGTCCATTCCCTTCAGTGGGAGAACGACCAAGCCCATAGGTTTTGGGATCAGACACCCAGGACACAACCATAAGAAGTCACCAGGAAAACCCAAGCCCTCTTTTCAAGGTGTTGTAGAAGAAGGGTGTCCTGGGGCTGCCTTTCATGGAGGGTTGGGCCCAGTCTGCCCATGACTGCCTTATGAAGGTCCCACCTGGCAGTAATTGACTGCCACAGGTGGCTGATTAGAAAACAAACAAATGGATCTGATAAATATTACCCAAACTTACTTAGAAGGGAACTCCAAAGGGAATTAGGAAACTCCTGTGGAGAGGAACTCCCAGAAGAAGCCTGAGCCAGAGGGCTGAGCAGGGAGCCTAGAGGATGAACTCTCTGGGGAACCCACAGAATGGGGAGGCTGTAAAAGGTGTTTCTGGAGAGAGGAACCTCCTAGACAGAAGGTTTCAGTAAGCAGGCATCCAAGAGGCCCTGGTTTCATTCAGGTGTCTCCCAGACACTGGCTGGAAGCCCGGCTTGGCAAGGATCACCTGTTGTCCCCAGAGAAGATTCGCAGTGGACAGACCTCCCCTGACTCTAGGGAAGGATCTTATTGCAGTAGAGACAAGAGGCCTAACACTAGGTGCAGAGGCTGGAACTGAGAGGATCTCAAGAGAAGAAGCTGGGTTGAGGCACGTGGTGGACTCAGGTGGGGGATAGATGGACTAAGAAAGGCCTGGTCACTCAGCTGATATGTTGGGCTCAAAGTTTTGTTCATATTCTGCTTTGCTTTTCTGTTAATAAATGAGACCCTCTATGAGGGGGTGCTCTTTAGCATTTAACAGTATGTTTGGACTCGTTGATACCCTGTGTGAGGGAAAAATTAAGTAAGGACTCACCTGCAACACCACGTTCACCTTGGCCACTCACACCTTCCCAGAATACTGGACATTCCAGTACTTCTGGGAATGGCCTGGACCTACCCTCACTGGCATGACCCTGCACCCAGTGACGTGACCTCACATGTAACATCACCCACAGGGTATGTGCGATGTCACACCTCATGGAAGTTGCCATTTTGAAGAGCCCACCACTCTACTCCGCTGATGTGACCTCACATGTAGGGTGTGGGCAAGGTTATGCCAGCTGGGGCAGAGTGACACGCTTTTCAAAATGACATCCTCCATCCGATACCAGGCAAAACCACATCCGGTTTTGTCTCAGTGCTGGAGGAGGGACAAACCACCCAAAAAGAGGATTGTTTGGTTTAAAACTGGACAAATGGCCTGCCTGTGCCCACCTGCAAGGACGCGTACCAGGTCAGCCTCAAATGGTAACATAGGGGTATTGAAGGCTGAATATCAGTAAAAAACATCTTGTTGGTGAGATTATTATGTGGTTCCCTGAAATTAATATTACTGTTATCAGTTAAGTAATTATTGATTTTATTTATATAGGAACTTAAAATGTGCTGGAATAGTCTCTCTAGTGAATGGGTGAAAGCCCCATAACTTATGACATTTAAAATGAAAAAAGTTTTGGAGGATACACTGGAAACAATGCTTTATCAGAGAAGTGCGTGTTTGCAAACTATATGACTGCATGGCTCTTTTTCCATGGCAAATGTGGTACTCTTATTATGACTGAGCTATGGTCTGGAACAATGGACAACCAAAGGAATTTTGGGCATTCAGGGTCTCTGAACAGATTCCTAGCTATTTACAGCCCAACTGAAGTTAATGACAACACTCCCGTTGACTGTAGCATGGATAGCACTGGGCCTGTAGTTTGTGAGATGCTTTTGGATAAACATAAGAGGCCATAAAACTCTATTGAAGTCAATGGATAGCTGAGCATCTGGCCCAAGTTGTTGTTAACCACACTTGCATGTTCTATTTTAGAAGCAAGAAACTTAAAATGGCATGAAAAATAACTCAAAGATGACCTGGGATGGAATCCTGAATGAAATCAATGGGAGTTTTGTCACAGGGTTTCATGGTGCCAGGGTTTCACCCCGATATACCTTACACAATCCTGATTTTATATCGAAGTTTTGCCAATAACTCTATAACTGTAATTATTTCTCATTTTAAGCCTGATTTTTACACATCACTTCCAGCAAAAGAGCTGCTTTCCCCCTGACATTTCTCAAATGCAGAGGGGTTTTCCTGTACAAACTTTGAGAATTACTCAAACGGGGCCTTTTGGAGCCTGGAGAGTGTGAAAATGTGAGAGCGATCACTTTGGGAAAAGACTTCTCTCCCTTTTTTGTATGGAATGATCTTTTAAAAAAACCCTGACTTGATCGAGAAACCTCAAGTGTGTTTTATTTTTGTATCATCAGTGGGAATACGGAAGCATTTTTAGGAAGGCTGCTGGTTAATTTTAGAGTTATCTTTAAAAAAAAAAAATGAAACACTACAGACTCCTGGCAGGGTTTATAAATGTGAATGGTTAACCTTTAAGACCTCAAAGCTAACATAAGCTTTTAAAAACTGTAAGTCCCTGGCTCCTTTTGGTGCCTTGAAAATATAAATTGATGGCTGGGGTTGAATGTTTGGTCTAAATTCTCTGCTGGTGTACAATGGCACAGTCGCTTTGAAGTCAATTAAGGGTGGGGTGCAAAAGTGGCTTTCTTCCAGCTTTCCCTCCCCAGAGCCTGGGAGCTGACCCAACTTCATACAGAACTAGAGAGGATATTTCACCTCTGTATTTGGCACTGGTGGGACCACTGCTGGACCAGTTCTGGTGTGCACCATTCAAGAAGGATGTTGATACATTGGGGAGGATACATCAGAGAACAGCAACAAGAGTGATTAAAGGATTAGAAAAAATGCCTTTTAGTGATAGACTCAATCTATTTAGCTTAACAAAGAAAAAGTTAAAGGGTGTTTTGATTACAGTATATAAGTATCTACACAGGGAACAAATATTTAATAATGGGCTCTTCAATCTAGCAGAGAAAGGTATAACATGGTCCAGTGGCTGGAAGTTGAAGGTAGACAAATTCAGACTGGAAAATAAGGCATAAATTTTTCACAGTGAGAGTAATTAACCATAGGAACAACTTGCCAAGGGGTCATGGCGGTGTCTCCATCACTGACAATTTTTAAATCACGATTGGATGTTTTTCTGAAAAATATGCTCTCCGAATTATTTTGGGGGAAGTTCTGTGGCCTGTGTTATACAGGAGGCCAAACCAGATGATCACAATGGTCCTTTCAAGTGTCTAATAAAAGTGAGATGTGGTAATGATGCTTTGGACAGTAGTGGTGATGATCACATCTCTTTGACTCTTCGGCTGTCATTCCCAATGTCTGTAGATGAGGATTTCTGAGCTATTTTCATAAGCGCAGCCATTCATCACCAATTATGTGATTATTTTAACTGGAGAAAACGATACACATGACAATCCAGGGCAGCACGTCTTCTACGAACTGTTAGCACACCCAAGTGCTGATTGCGAGAGTATCTCACTCCAAACCACAGGCCAATTCCAGTATTTGAAAACATAGCTCCCCTCTGTCAAATGTCAGTCCTTTGGGATTTCCAGTGCAATGGTGCTCTCTCTCTCTGAAAAATAGACACCTTTGTCCTGAGAATCCATCTCTATCCCCGCTCTTCAAGAGGAGACTGCAGCAGCTAGGAGTCATTCCAATGCCAGGGCCCTCCATTCACAGTACTGATTTCCCTGACATGGTAGAAAATGGCTGAGCCTTTAAAATCTTCCCAAATTCTACAGCTTCTTAATTGCAATTTTCCCCCAGCCAAATCCCACAGCTGACTATGGGCTGGAGAAAGTGGTAAAAGACTCATCATGGTGAGTCAATTACAGGACAAAACGTCTGAGAGTCATCTGAAGACTCTCATTGTGCAAATGCCTTTTTGCCATAGACCAGGCTCAAATAACTAAGTTTGGGTGTGAACAGAAAGGGTAGAGAAAATGACAAAACAATCCAGCCCACTGTGACTTTTTCCTGTGAGGCACGGTAGGTGAAATGGAGTTGAAAAGGCCTGTTATATAATTAGAGTCTCAAAGAGCATTTTAAAAAAAAAGGAAAGGAGGAGAATTTATACATATAAAACCACCCGCATGAAAAGACGAACCTCAAGAAAGGAAGCACTTTTGGCCGTGAATAAGGAGCCATGAATGGAGCTGTAGAAATGCATTCCTCTGACTGCCAGTGGGTTGCAGGAAGCATTATGAGGATAAAGGTGTAACAGGCATGAGGCTCAGTTCTGCTCTCATAAAAGTGGGTGCAAAGTCATTTCTGAATGAGAGGAGAATCTGTCCCAATATCAGTGAGGATTCCCGACGAGAGAGATACAAAGAGGTTAGAGGGGGTCTCTTCTGCTGAATCTTCAACTTCTCATTCACATTTCCCCTTCTCCTCTTGTCTTCCATCCTCACCCCTTCCCTGCACTGGGAGCAGGGAGAGAACAGACCCTATTGGTGGGATTTCCTAACGCCCTTGGTGTTGGCTTATCTCAGCTGATACGTCAACAGGAATTTTACCATTTTTAGGCCAACCCTGAGCACATTTGGAAATCTTGTCCCATGTGCTTTAGCCAAGACCTAGAAAATGTCCTCCCACCCATAAGTCCTTTGCTTTATTAAGATCATTCCTTGCAACAGATGCTGGTTCTCTCTAGGAATTGGAAGACTACGAATTATGGGTCTGATTCTCATTTAACTAACGTCCCTTTGCTCCAGACTTGGTGTGAATGGGAATGAGTTTAACTGAACTCCATGCTCAGTTTTGCTATTCATCTTTTCCCATCTCTCCTTTGACCACCTGCCATTTTCACCTGTCTTTTATGCAGCAGGTGGCAGGGGATTTATTTTTCCAAATCTTCTTGACCCAGAACATAAGCTGAAAGGTTAAGCATGGAAGTGACTTAAGGACAGAGAAAACCACTCATTTGGTTTTAATTCAATGCTTGGAGAAAAGACACACCATGGCTGTTCAAACTAAGCATGTAAGCTGCATCAAAGCCAATTAAAAGGCAACATGAGAGAGGAAATAGGGACACTCCTTTAGCCTTCCTTCAAATACTCTGGATTTGATGAAAGTTTTGGAGGACCAGCAATAAAAAACACAAATAGCCCAGTTTTCAGTGGGCAAAAGTTCACCTTGCAAGAAATTCCTGGTAGCTTCAAGAGAGTGTCTTAGGGACACATGGGCATGGAGAGTGATACACTCTTTCACTTCTGTAGTTGGTCCGTCCATGTCAGGATAGCACCACATTGCTAGGGAAGATGGGGAGGCTTTCACTACTGCTGCCCATGATTTAACAGATTGGTGGATGGAAACATGTTTAGCATGGCATCTTTCATAAGCTATCTATCTAAATAGCTAAAGTACGTACATGGCTCCCACTACCATTGTTAGGTTATGTACTCTAACAGCACCTCTGTTAGGTACTGCAGTGTTATTATCCCCATTGTACAGATGGGGAACTGGCCAAGTAGGGAATTGAGCCCAGCTCTCTCAAGTTTTAAGCTAATGTCCTAACCACTTGGCCACCCTTCCTCTCTCATTGTAAGGATATATGGAAGTGACTCATTTCATACATACACCCCCTTCCAAGACCCTTTGCCTAGTTTGGAACTCAGAGCAAACTCTAGTCCCCAGATATATCAACGATACATATATGTAAGTTGGAGGAAGTTTATGGGACGAGTGACATATAATGATCACTTTTAAAGCAGAAAGCAATGGGATTAAATTTAAAAGGTTATTTTCCATGACATTATTATTCAGCTGTGACACCTTTCGCTGGCAGAGGTATTGATTAGTTAGAAGCAGAGGTTTCAGTATGCTCTGTGCTCTCTATAGTGACAATAAGCTGATTACATCTCAGACTTTTGGCATAATTAAACTAGCCCAAGGCTGTGGGGTGTTCTGTAGTATACATACACGATTGCTTGGGTTGGGTTTGATTTTGGTTTTCAGTCTGAAAAAGGTGTACTCCCTGCAAGGGTCCAGGGTGTAAATGATTGCAAAGTAAATATCAGGTACAGGAGACTCTACAAAGTAGGCTGTGAGCCAAATTCGTTGTGTGAGTCCAGTGATGTGAATGGAGTCACACCAGGGATGAATTTGGTCTCATAGTCTATGTGAATTGTAAAGAAGTCGAAGATGGTGTAACTGTAATCATCTTCCAGTGCAATTTTGTGCATCAGCCAGGCCTAATTTAGACTCCTTAGGCCACATATGGCCATTTCCAGAAAGAGCCAGAGGGTGGCAGTCAACAGGAGTTTGTTTTGCATGGCTTTTCCCCATCAGAATTTTGACCAAGAGAAAGGCTGATCTAGAGATCCAGGGCAGTGGTCCCTGGGAATTTCACCTCCAGCATCCTTAGGAGGGAGCAGGCTATTGAGTTCTAGATGCCCTTCCATGAAATCCAAGGCCAAAGGGAGGAAAGAGCCATTATATAATGTATAAAGAGAACCTATGTACATTTGAGATGCAAACAACCTGTTAAGTGATCTAATAATCCATCTCCCTTGGGCAGTGCAAGATTGTTTCCTCTATTATAGTCTCCAATGCTTTGGAGGGGAAAGGAGTGTGACCCATGGCCATTTCAGCTTTGCATTCAATTGGCACAAATGTGGGTGATGGAGAGTGAAGTGTAAGATAATGGAGAATAAGGCCCTTTATCTGCGCTGGTCTAGTGCTGCTTTAAAGCATGTGAGTAGTGGGCTCTTGACACTTCTTTAGAAACTCCGTAACTTCTGTTTCTTTCACAAAGTGACTGTGATTCAGAAAGGCGTTTTGATGTGCTATATTGCCACATTCAACAACGTGTTTAAAACAGAGCTTTGGCAGAAAAGGGCAAGCAATTTTTTATTGTATGTAGAGCACGGCTTGTTAACCGCTATAACAAAATAATCATCGTCATCATGTCTCATGAAATTCACTACCACTCTCTTCACACCAAAGCACTTTACAAACGATACAAAAAGATCACTTCCTCAAGAACTGGAAGAAAATCTGATGAATTAACCGCCAAAAATGGGTGACTACTGTTTTGTCTGATCTCAGTTCATTTCCATGAATATTCAGAACCATAGAATTATAGAAGATTAGGGTTAGAAGAGACTTCAGGAGGTCATCTAGTCCAACCTCTGGCTCAAAGGAGGACCAACCCCAACTAAATCATCCCAGCCAGGGTTTTGTCAAGTTGGGCCTTAAAAACTTCTAAGGATGGAGATTCCACCACCTCCGTGGGTGAAATCCATAGATAAGGTTAGAAGGGATCACTATGATCATATATTGGACCCCTTGCATAACACAGGCCACAGAACCTCATCCAGTGATTCCTGCATCACACCCATAATTTCTGAGTTGAGCTAGAGCATAGTTTCTAGAAAGACATCCAGACTTGGCTAAGGACATCACTGATAAAAATCTGCTCCTTATTTCTTGACCAAATTTGTTTAGCTTCAGCTTCCAGCCACTGGATCTCATTCTGCCTCTTTCTAATAGGCTGAAGAGCTGATTACTATCAGAAACCCCTTTGCCGTGTAGGTACTTGTAGACTGATCAAGTCACCTTTTAGGTTTCTCCTGCATAAACGAAATAGATTGAGCTTTGTTAGTCTCTCCCTGTAAGGCATGTTTTTCAGAACTTGAATCAGTTTTGCAGCTCATTGCTGAACACTTACCAACTTCTTTTTTAAAGTCAACACAGTATTCCAGTAATGGTCTCACTAATGAGATCTACAACGTTAATACGAGTTGTTAGGGGGCTTATTCCTTCACCCTCCCACTTCCCTGGTCTTTCTCGCATGAACAGAGAGCAGCGATTCCCGAAGTCTGAAGGTGCAAACGATTCAATGTTTATTGGGGTGAACTTCCAGCAAGCTTAAATCCAAGTTCCTTTTTCCTTATTTTCAAATCCCAATTTACTTCCGGTTTGCCCCTAATTTATATAGTAATATTCTCAGCTATACCTTAACCAATCCTTTTACTGAAATTTACCTAACAAATCCTAACATATTGTAACATGATTAGCTAACCAATTATATCCCACCACCTTAATTAATTTACACCCAGCAAAATTAATTACACAGCAGACAGAAACAATCACAGAACCAGACAGAGACCGTGCAAATAAACAATAGCAAAGTGGGAACTATAATGCCAAAACAATACAGAAGTGAGGATTTTGCAACTACATCTATAAAGACATAAGGGTTTCCCAGCTGTGTCTATTGACAAGTGAGTTCTTACCAAACAGAAAACTATCAAACTAAATTTCCTTTTATATCTTCTAGTCTCTTCCCTTTATCTGGAGGTGATAGATCGGATCACCTTTCTAACAGCCCTAGATTGCCTTATTTCAATATGACTGGTTTGAAATGTGTGAGGACGTGACCATACACTTTCCAGCTTATGGTTGCCTCCACCAGGTCCTTACTCTTACTTGATATTTACTTGCCTTCTTAGCTATAGCTTTGTGCTGGGAGATTATGTTCCACTGGCTAGCTACGGTTACCCCAAAGTCCTTTTTCAGAGTCACTGCTTCCAGCACAGAGTCCTGCATCTTGTAAGTGTGACCTACATTCTCTGTTCCCATTTGTATCACCTTGCATTTGGCTGCATTAAAATGCATGTCATTCAAATGAACCCACCGTTCCAAGTGAACCAGATCAGTCTGTATGACTGACCTATCCCCACTGTTACTTACCACACCACCAAAATATGTGTCATCTACAAATTTTACCAGCAGTGATTTTATGGTCTCCCTCTCCCCCAACAAACAAGTTTATGGGAAACAGTGTTTTCTACGCTAGTTAATATTAAGCAAATATGTATTAAATGAGGGTGGCATTCACACCTGTATAGAGGATCAGCGCTAGATCTATGCACTATTTAAATCCTATTTAAGCCCTTGAGACATAAATGGTATGTAGGCATTGGCTGGCTTTCTGCATGGGTGTGAATTTCCCCTGGAGAGCAAGTTTGGAATAGAATTGTTTGAAAAACAGGAAGATGGTTTCACGAAAATTTCAAAGTTGTTTCCTGTTCTCAGGTTTGAGATGGACTCATTTTTCATTGTGTTCACAATTTTGATTAAAATATCCCTAAGAAAATCACAAACATTTTTGCAAGCAATGGAAAATATTCATAATATTGACTTGTTTGTTTGTGAAAAGTTTTGGTTTAGAATAAAAGGTACATTTTTGACCATTAACTTTTCTGCTGGAAAAACTTAGGCCAAATCTACTTTTGAATTTGTAATCGTAATCCCAAAAATTCGTATGAGAAACCTGATTTCAAGAACAGTACTTATGCAACCAAGGAGGAAAAACACAAAACAAAACCAAAGCCCATACATATGACCTACCAGGACATTCAGAGCAGCTCAAATGTAGAAAATTGAATAGTTCCATTGAACTGCTTTTGCCAGGGAGCCATAGATCAAGAATGATTTGGCAAACAAATCTGTTTAAGATGCTATTTAAGGAACTTATGTGCCCCCCCCCCATTATGACAGTATCGGAGAACCTCACAATTTTTAATGTGTTTATCCTCACAGCATCCTGCTGTGGCAGAGCAGTGTTATTTTTCTCTATTTTACAGAAGCGGAACTGTGGCACAGAGAGGCTAAGTGACTTGCCAAAGGCAACACAGGAAGTCTGTGGCAGAGCCAGGAGCTGAACTTGGATCTCCCAAGTTGCAGGCATGTGCCCTAACTACGTAACCTTTCTACCTCGCAAGGGCAAAATCCCTGCCCCTTGACTCAGGTTAGTAAGGACTACTATTCATGTGACTAGAAGTGAGCAGAGTTTGGCTCTAGACTAGAATCAGAATGTAGGCTGAGTCCTGCAAACACCGTTGCAAGGGGGTAACACTCCCTCATGCCAGCAGTCTCCTGGAAGCCAGCAGGATGGCTTGCATGAGGAAGATTACTCATATTGCATGTTTGCGGGATTGAGCCCTGTCCTGCACCACTGACATAGGTATGGGAACTATGGGTGCGGGGGGTGCTGCAGCACCCCCAGGTTTTATGCGGGGTTCTGCTTCTAGCCCTCCCCCAGCTGTGGCCCCAGTCTCGCCCCCCTTATTCCTGTCCGGGTCCCCCCCTCCTAGAGATACAGCCCCGCTCCCAGCCCTAGGTGGGGCACAGACAGGGATAAGGAGGCTGTCTTTCAGTACCCCCACCATTAAAAGTGTTCCAGCACCACTGATTCTGATGGGAGCATTGCCAGTGACTTCAGGGCACTCAGAATCAGGCTGTCCATGCAGCTGTAGACTGTACAAAAACATTTCCACGTGAGAACGCATCCGGACTTGAGTTCAAGGCTCTGCTTCTCCACCAATGGCAATGAATACGACCACAAACACCCCAAGCCCTGCAGCGTTTAGATATGATCGACTCTAGTCCAGGATGGGCTAAGTGAAGGAGACAGTGATTTTTTCAGGTGATTTTTGAGTATACCCATAAATTCCTTTCTCAATTTAGGACTCGATCCAGCTCCCACAGAAGTTAACGGTAAAATTCCCATTGACTTAAATAGTGCAGGATTAGGCCCCTACCTTCTTATTAAAAACGTTATTTTTAAAAAAATGTCTTTGGTAACTCATGAAGTGAGGTGCTGCACTTGTGGTGAGATACATCCCGTCAGTCCCCTGCATCTGCACGTAGCCCCATTGATTCCACAGGATCACTGTGACCAGAGAGTACACCAGTGAACATATGAGAGAGAGAGAGAGAGAGAGAGAGAGTCCCCTCATAGCCCCCTCCCATTTGAGACTGACCTGCCCCCCTTTAGCGTGAATCCAGGCTGTCACGTCCCCACTGAGCAGAGCTGCAGAGATGGGAGGCAGTCACTGAGGTCACCAACTCCTACCTCATTTACAGTTCTATAAACAATGGCCAGGCCTGGAACTGGATTAGTCGGGACGCTGTGGAATGCAAATCACCCATGTGATGTGCTCTCGTTTTTATGCTGCACCTCGCAGACGAAGTAATTTCTGAGTGATCTTCTAGGCCAGTCAAAGCTAAAGCCACGTTGCCGTAGGCCACTGTTGACTGTAGCTACGTCACCGTCTTGTCTTCGCTTCTGTTACAGATGGCTCAGGACAGAGAGCACGTCTTTCTGTGTGCGTGTACAGTACCTCGCAACATGGAGCCCGGATACAGATTAGGGCCACAGGTCGCCACTGCCATACAGATAAGTAATAATAAATAACAACATCCTGTGTCCCTCACCATAGTATCTGAGCATGAGTGCCACAGTGCTGCAGCTGTTTCTGCTGCAATGATTCATTCTTGCTGGATCATGTCCAAATTTTTTTTTTTTAACCGGGAAAACTAATTCTGAACGCATCCGAACATTTTCACGGGGAGATTTACGCTGTGCTTTTGACATGGCAAGATTACTTTTGCCAGGCCTTTGAAAGGCCTAGGTGGAAAGTGATGCATTGATTTAATAATGTTTTGACTTTTCTTTGAGCTGTTGCATTGTCCACTGTAAGTCTGAAGCAATCTGGGCCATGACAGAGAAATGTAAATGAAATCTCAGAATGATTTAGACGTGCCAAAGCCGGATTGCAAAGGTAATAATGTAGGGATGTGTTAATTTGTGTCTCTGTCTGGGTGTCTGGAGAGGAGATTATATATGGATTTTTATGTTTTAATAAAAGTATTTTTACATCATCTCCTTCCAAATGATGAACTAGCCACACCAACTAGATTTCTCAGCTCTTCCTTTAAGGATGTACTGGGAATTCTAGCTAATCTGTAACTGCTCTGTGAACTTTCGCTATTGCATCTCCAGCTGCAATGCAACCAAACCTTATTCCTTTCCCTGGCATTTGGAGTAAGCGGATGTCGTGCCGATGAGAGGTGAGGGACTGATGGCCCTGCAGACGCAAGTCCTCTAGTTCTTCACAGGGACAGCATCAGAAACAGCTCTACCGCTTTCCCTACATTCCCTTGCCAATCTGCTTCAGCTTTGATCAGAAGACAACCCCATCTAGGGACAAGAAGGTAGCTCAACATGATGTCTCGCTTAGCCCTTTACTTCTCCACTGTGACTATAGCAATTAACTAATGCCAATGGTGCTGTATTTCGTTTTTGTAACATGGGCATCTATGCCGAGTAACTAGACCGGGGTGAAATCAGTCTCAAGATGTGAAATTCACTCCTGTTCAGGGCTTATGGACCATGTAAACCCTTAAAATGGTGCTTAGGAAGATCTTAAATGATGTATGGGCTTGATGAGGGCTCTCTGTACAGGGGTGAATTTCACTCAGGGAGAATTTCTAGTTTTTAAGGCCAGAAGGCACCATTTATGACCACGTAGTCTAATCTCCTACATAACACAGCCCGTAGATGTCACCCAGTGGTTACTTCACCTTGCCCAACCATAGACTCATAGAATCATAGAATATCAGGGTTGGAAGGGACCTCAGGAGGTCATCTAGTCCAACCCTGTGCTCAAAGCAGGACCAATCCCCAACTAAATCATCCCAGCCAGGGCTTTGTCAAGCCTGACCTTAAAAACTTCTAAGGAAGGAGTTTCCACCGCCACTTGCAGCTGAACAAGAGCACATCTTACAGAAAGACATCCAGTCTTGATCTAAGGATCTAATGGATCTAATAGAGAACTTACCACATCCCTTGGTAATTTTTTCTGAGGGTTAATTACCTCGCACTGTTAAATCTGTTGTGTCTTATTTCCCACTGGAATTCTGTTCACTTGAACACCCAGCCCAGGACTCTGGTTGTTATAGGTGAAGTGATGCCTATAGTTAAGGATGCTTCACCCTTTCCATTGTAAAGGTCTCTTTTTTGAAAGCTGTAACTGAGTGAATTTTTCATCATTTCTGGTTTAATTTGGCACAGTTAGGGTCGGTATGGGGTTGACTGGGGGGGAGAGGGGAATTTGATGTAAAAAGGAGCTCTGTTTCCAAGAAACTGTTGTTTGAAAAAGACATTGTTTCCCCATTATAAAAAAATTCTTGGGATGGGAAATTTTGAGGGTTTACATTTTTATACATTAACTGGGGAGTGGGGGGAGGGAGAGGAAGGAATTTAATCAGTCTCAACTAAAATCCCTCAGCGTTCCATGCACCACCATTAAATTCCATGCTCCCAAAGGATGCCAGGAGGGAGAAAGGGAGGGATACAAAGGGGAGTTTGTGCAGGGGAAAGACAGTGGGAGGCAAAGGGAAGTGACAAGGGGTCCACAAGACCTCTGACCACTTCCTTTTGTGGCTGGCTGTACATTTCTAATGTGAGGCAAAAGGAAGTTACCCCGAAGCCAAGCTGCTGGCTGCCCCAAGACCAACTCTCTGTCCCAGACCCATCATTTCCCTGACCCTTCTCCTACCCTGCCTCTGGTAGCCTGGCCAGCTACTGGAGAGCCTGGGTTTCTAGGATCAGAAGCCCAGGGATCTGGGAAAACTCGGCTGCAGGAGGCAGGGGAGGAGGGGGGTTGGGGTGCTGCTGTGTCTGGGTCAGGGAAGAAGGATGCCCTGGGGCAGCAAGGGGCAGGGGAAAAGGGTCCCAACCCTCTGCCCATACCCATCTAGGGTGACCAGATGTCCTGATTTTATAGGGACAGTCCTGATTTTGGGGGCTTTTTCTTATATAGGCACCTATCACCTCCCACCCCTGTCCTGATTTTTTACACTCGCTGTCTGGTCACCCTATATCCATCTACATGTGCTAATCTTCTGTCCTGTATTCACCCTTTGTAGCCACTTGATGGCTACTAGATACATTTTGTGGAGGCTGCTGGGGTTAAAAAAAAACAATAACAGAGAACAATTATTCTGTGTTTTGTGGTCCCCAAGGAAACTCAGGCAATTTACTGCGTGCGAATAAATACTACAGAAGATAGTTCTGTAATAACATTAATGCACCCTCTGTTCTCTGTGACCACTGCCAAAGAGATTCAATGAACGCAGGTGGGTGGGAGCAGCCCACGGCAGAACAGCATGAGAGACATTTGTGCGGCCCTTCTAAAATTGTTAAACTATGAGATTGTGGTGAGGACACTCATGCTTGGCTGGAGGTCTGTAAAGCTAAAGAGTCAGCTCTTGATAAGTAGTCTGTAATGAAATGTTTTGTGCTCTTCCTCTGGGGTGGCCGAGTTTGCCTTCGGCAGACCAAAAGGTGAAGACCTTTTATTGCAAGATCTGTCTTCTGAGCATTTTTCATGAGAGGAGAGGGGAATAAATTGGCATGAGTATCAAAGAACACCTGAATGGTGTTTTGATCCTCTTTTATATGATAGCATCTGGGATGAGGAAGATAATTAAATACACCCACAGATGTGTCCCTACAGATCTTA